>NC_141456.1:2442500-3067500 GCF_015680905.1 Coptis chinensis | reverse complement strand
ACTAATCTCGGTGAAGTTTAACATAACAAAGTTTCTTTTAAAAAAATGATAATGAAACTACTGAAAGAACAAATGAAAAAAAAATGAATTGAGTTGCTTGAACATTTACTTTATGCATTTGTTAACCACACATGTGTATTTGGGAAAAAAAAAAAAAAAGTAAACTAATCATAAAATAAGTAATAGTGTACACCAAAAACAAATAAAATTGTATTGTATGCACTATATATATGGGTCTAACAAATAAAGTTGAATCAATTTTACGTGTAAAATTTAGTCATAGTTAAAGATTTCAAAAACCACATGCCACAATAATTACGACATATTCTAATTAAATTTATGAATTTTATAATTTCCAATTTTAGCGGAATAACGAGATTCAGTTAAAACGGACGTTGGCTTAAATAATTTATATAACTATTGATTTAGTTAAAGTAGACATTGGGCTTAAATAAATTATATACCAAACCAAACCAAAACAAATTACATATAGAAAATTAAATTATACAAAAAATAACATCACAAAATATATAATAGCAATTGGAAAAAAAAAAACCCCCAATAATAACAAATATTTTCAAATATATATAATACTGCATGAAACTAACGTCAAAGAACAATTAATGAGAAACAGAAAACTAGATGCAAATACATCGAACTAACCTCAAATAATATTTAACGAAAAATCGGAAATTAGATGCACATGCAAGCATTAAACCAATCTTAAAAATTAATTAATGGACAATTAGAATATTGATACAACTACATTAAACTAGCCTCAAAGAATAAATAACGGGAATTCAAAACTTGAATGCACATACATCAAAATAACACCAACAAATAATTATCGGGAAATCGAAAACTGGATGCAAATACATTGAACTAACCCTGAGAGATTAAATTACCGGGAAATCGGAAACTGGATGCAACTGTATTGAACTAACCTAAAAAAAATAATTATAAATTAGAAACAGGATGCAAATGCGTGAAACTAATCTTTACAAATAATTAACGGGAAATCGAAAACTGGATGCAACTACACTAAACTAATTTCAAAAAATAAATTTGATGCAAATGCATTAAACTAACCTCAATAAATAATTAACGGAAAATCAGAAATTGGATGCAAATTCATTAAACTAACCTCGGGAAATCAGAAACTGGATGCAAATATATTAAATTATTTTTAATATAACGACACCCGAATAATTTAATGAAACGGTATGCAAAAATGCATCAAACAAACCTCAAATAATAATTAACGATGAATCAGAAACTGGATGCAAATGTATTGAACTAACCTCAAAATATAATTAACAATAAATCAAAAACCAAATGCAACTGCATTGATCTAACCTCATAGAATAATTGACGGAAAATCAGAAACTACATGCAAATACATTAAAATAACCTCAAAGAATAGTTAACGGGAAATCAGAAATCGGATGAAATTGCATCGAACTAATTAAAATCTTAAAGCATAAATAATCATAAATCATAAACTAGATGCAGATGTATTAAACTAACCTTAAAGAGTTATAAATGAAAAATCGAAAGTTGTATGCAAATATAATGAACTAATCTAAAGACTAATTAACGAATATAGAAACATAAAAAAATGGATGCAAATGCACTGAACTAACCTCAATGAATAATTAACGGAAATCATAAATTTGATGTTTGCATTGAACAAACCTCAAAAAATAATTAAGGGGAAATCGAAAACTTGCTGCAAATGCATTAAACTAACCTCGAAAAATAATTAATAGAAAATCAGAAATTGGATGCAACTGCATTGAACTAACTTCAAAGAATAATTAACGGAAAATAAAAAACTGGATGTAACTGCATTAAACTAAAATCATGTATTAACTAACAGGCTGGGAAATCAGAAATTGGATGCAATATCCTTGATGAATATTTAACGGAAAATCAGAAACTAGATGCAAATGCATTAAAATAACCTTAAAGAATAGTTAACTATAAATCGAAAACCGGATGTAACTACATGAACTACCCTCAAAGCATAAATAACTTAGGAAATTGATTGGAAACTAGATCACGAACTAACTTCGAAAAGTAATTAACAGAAATCATAAACTGGATGCAGATGTATTAAACTAATCTCAAAGAGTAATTAACGAAAAATTGGAACCTTAATGCAAATGCAATTAACTAATATCAAAGAGTCATTAACGAAACATTAAAAACTAGATGGAACTAAGACTTGAATTAATTTTAATGAATAACTAACGGAAAAATCGTAAACTTGGTGCAAACCGCACTAAACTAACCTCAAATAATAATTAACGAAAAAATCAAAACTTGATACAACTACATTGAATTAATCTCAAAGAATAATTAATGGAAAATCGGAAACTAGATCCAACTACATACATTGAACTAGCCTCAAAGAATAATTAACGTAAAATTAGAAACTTGATGCAAATGCATTAAACTAATCTCGAAATATAGTTGTATTATATATAGGGATAATATAATATCTCGACAAGTATAGTTTTGCATTTTAAGTAGTACTTATTATAATTATTTTATTATGATTGAGAATGTCTTGCTATTTAAATAGTTTCAATATCATCTTCGCCATATTGAGCATTCTCACAAAATTTCAATCGAACTTCTATTATTAAACATAACAACCAAAATAAATCGACGGGTTTTACCAAGATTTGGTGCTTTCGTTTGATAGAGAGTGGTGCAAAAAATTTAAACAAGTGATTAATATAATTTTCATATCTCATAGCTATGAATAGTTACTAATATTTTTTAGAATAATTTAATATAACGACACCTATTCGTAGAACGGGTTCGAAAACTAGTATAATAATAGTGATTATAACATAATAAATTCTTTATAGGTTCAATAAAAGTCAACCAAGTACAAGTTGTTAGAAAGGAAGAATTCAGACCCAAGATTTACGGCCTGTTATTTGCAGCACAAAACGGAGATGTTGGTGTTGTTTTTTTTTATAAAAGTTGTAATCATTTTTCACTGGGTAAAGCAATCACTTTATTCAACAAGCATGGGAACTGAAATCGGCACCTGGGTTTTTTTAGATTTGTGAACGGGAAAGGAGTTATTTTCCACTATGGAATTATCAGCACGCACCACTGCCACAGTTAGCTCTGGCTCTACTCTGAACGAACTGTTGGGCAGCACCCTCATCAGATCCTTGAATTGCTGCACTCGTAAACTGTGCAGGTTGAAACGTCTGCATGAAACTTGTACTTGGCCCGTCAACCGGCTGTCCTGCACTTCCAGAAGGCTGGAACTGGGGATGACTTGAACCTTGAGATGAACTTTGTTGTTCGACCGGTGTTTGTGGCTGTGATGACATAACCTGATGCGAAACTTCTGATATTCTAGGTTTAGGTGCTGCGCAATGTAAATGGGCATCAAAACCACATGAGTTGCACCGATACAGCCAGTGATTGGACCCTAACTTTCGGCATATGTCACAAGAGAAGCCCACTGTTTGATATGGAGGGTTGAAGGTGAGCTTCAGAGGATGAGAGTGGGTTTGGTGTTTGACTGAAGTGGGCACGGAAGCGCATAGGACATGAAGCATAAGGCGGCAGTCACAGCACTGGTAGAAGAAACCAGTACCCTTTACTTGTTCCCCACACGCATTACATAAGGTTTGGTATAGAGGTACTAAGGACAGGGTGAGGTCATGGTTGGGATGTGCAGGGTGTTGAATCCGTTGAGGGACTTGAGAGCATGGGATGTGGAGGAAATAGTCGCATAGTTTGCATGTGTAAAACCATTCCGAGGGTTTAACTTTGCAACCTGAACATTCATACCACTTTAAAGTCGTTTCTTGGACGTTTGAGAGCACTAATGGATGCTTATGACTGAAGTGTTGGATGCATTGATCATAGTTTAGCTTCCCCATCTCTCTCTCTCTCCCCCCTCTCTTTGATCTCTCTCTCTGATATATGAGAAAATACAAGAAGGTACATTGATTCGATATGCTTAAGATAATTAATGCAAGTTGTAGCTGATAGGTAAGTGTGGAACCTGATTGATAAAGTCAATTAAAACCGCAACTCAATTCAAAGTGAATGAGTGACCACCGCGAAAGCTTGTCAACAAAGAAGGTTGTTTGTAACTGAAATCACAAAAAGAAGTGAGGCATAAAAACCGTAAAATGTGGATTGAAATTCAACATTCTCGGTTGACGACACTATTTGCAACTATTGCAAAAGGCAAATCAGAGGCCTATAAATAAGTGTTTTGCTCATTCTTTCAAATACACGATTCGGAGAGAAAGAATTAGTAGTTTTGAGGCTTCAAATTGTATTGATTTTGACACGTGTTATAATAGTTTTTCATATGTTCCTGACTAACTTTACTCAAAGAACTACTAATATAATTTTCAGAATACACATATATTTTAAAATATTCATATTAGTATCCCGTACCGGTGTGCCGTATCTATATCCGTGCAATTTGTTTTTAGTAAATACGGTTTACTGTTTCTAGTATTAAAGGATATTTTTAATCCTAAATCCTGAAAATTGGTTTTCCCTTGAGGTTGGCAAATCATCATGTGTAGATTGTCAACCTTGTTCTCTTTAATTTGGTCCCTGACATGCATTGAGGTCCCCTACTACTATGCTGCCCACTGTTTGACATGGAGGGTTGAAGGTGAGTTTTAGAGGATAAGAATGGGTTTGGTGTTTGACTGAAGTGGGCATGGAAGCACATAGGACATGAATCATAAGGCGACAGTCACAACACTGGTAGAAGAAACTGGTGGATGTGAATAAATAAAACAATAAAGAGACAAGGACAGATTTAACAGGTAATAACCAAGACGCGGATTAGGCTGTCCTTAAGGAAATATTTCGCCCCTTCCAATAAAAGCAGAAAGGCGGCGATGGCGTCTTCCTCACGCGCGGGATTCAATGGTTAAAATGCGACTTTTTTGACTAAAAGCGGACTATATCCATTATGGACGACAACCCTGTATTTATAGAGGTAGGTCGGTCACAACAATCCACAGTCCAACTCGCACAAGGACATGGTCGGTCAAGAGACCAACTCATACTAGGACACTGAAACCGATCTCACAGCAAAATAAAAACAAGTCTAGGTTTTTGGTTAGCCACTACCCACTAGACAGTACCTCCTAACACAAAATCATTTGTACCCTAAGAGCATCTTTAGGAGAGCTACAAAAAAAAACACCAAAATTTTGAACCAAAAAAACACCAGGTTGATATCGATGCTCTAAGGGCACGCGCTTATGGTAGAAGAATTCCTCATATACCTAACTTGCTAGTGGTTGCTAGTGGTGGTTAGGGACTATCCACAATACACTAAAGTTGAGAGAACACACTTTGTTCTTCTCCTCCACCTTACACACACACTAGTATTTCGAAATACTCATAGAGATTCCAACAGAAATCAGTACCATTTACTTGTTCCCCACACGCATTACATAAGGTTTGCTATAGAGGTACTGAGGACAGGGTGAGGTCATGGTTGGGATGTGCAGGGTGTTGAATCCGTTGAGGGACTTGAGAGAGCATGGGATGTGGAGGAAATAGTCGCATAGTTTGCATGTGTAAAACCATTGTGAGGGTTTAACTTTGCAACCTGAACATTCATACCACTTTAAAGTCGTTTCTTGGATGTTGGAGAGCACTAATGGATGCTTATGACTGAAGTGTTGGATGCATTGATCATAGTTTAGCCCCATCTCTCTCTGATCTATGAGAAGATACAAGAAGGTATGTTGACTAGATATATGCTTAAGATAGTTAATGCAAGTTGTAGCCGGAATGAAAAATATTGATGTATGATGATTGGGCGACTTGTTCTAAACCTGTGTTAGACATAATGACTAGGATAAGTAATCTGATTAGGGATTTTTTATTTTCAGTATGCAGTCGTAACTCGCAAGTACATAGATTATCAAAAATAAAAACTCGCAATTACATAGAGGTAATTTTGCAAGAGAAGACTAACACATGGTGGGGCAGGGCAGGCATTGACATTTGACTGAAGGCATGGTTGGGTTAAAATCTTAAAATTACAAGCTTTCAAATGTTTGCCGTGTTTGCACGCTGACGTCCGAGATTAAAAGTCTGTTTTGGGAATGTTTGATGCTCAAGAGTACCATTGCATTTCTTGATAGAGTAGAAGACTAGAAGCTATCAAGTGAGCGGAGCGAACGTTCTAGGTCGAGGGGATATGTGGTCAAAATGTATTTGGTTGGTTTTTGTTTGTCTGTCATGCATCATCTCTTATGTTCCTCTTTCTCCCTCTCCCTCTCCACTTTTCAATATCTTCTTCTCCCCTCTCTACTCTCCACTCTCCACTCTCCACGCCCTTCTAATTCTCCGCTCACGTCCCACTGCCTATGCAGTATTCTACACTGACACAGAGAATTTGACACAGTTGACCAACACAGTGACGTGGCACTACAATATCAATGTTGCAATATAAAAAACCACCACTGCAACATTAATGTTGCACCATGAAAACCACTACAACGTCAATGTTGCACAAAAAAATATCACTGCAACATCAATGTTGTACTATGAAAACCACTGCAACGTCAATGTTGTACAAAGAAATATCACTGCAACATCAATGTTGTACTATGAAAACTACTGCAACGTCAATATTGCACCATAAAAACCACTGCAACATCAATGTTGCATTATGAAAAAACAGAAAAATCAATAGAATTGATGGTTTACTATGAAAAAAAAAATGAGAATGACAAAATAAGAATGAAAAGATGATAATTGTTTTGAGTGAGAGAAAAAAGATTTTTAACTATTATTTTCACCACTGCAACATTGACGTTGCACCATGCCACGTCACTGTGTCATTTTTCCTGTGTGTCAGTGTAGTATTACTCATACTAAACTACTAGTCCGTGAGCGGAGCGAACATTTTGGGAGAGGGGGGGTAAGGTGGCCCAAAATGTTACTTGGTTGGTTTAAATGCGTCCCTCATCTTCTCCTATTCATCCCCTCTCCTCTCAATCTCTCCCTCTCAATCTCCTCTCAATCTCCTCCTCTCTCCTCTCAATCTCCGGCTCCTCTCTCGGAATCGCTACTGCATGCGGTTTTACTAAGAATATCTGAGATTTCAGGATTCGGAATTTAATTTAGCCTGACATATTAGGCCCGTGATAATTGGACTAGTTTTTTGGGCCTGGTTCAGTTGGGTCTTGAATCAATGCCCACTCGCAAATGAGCGGCGCTGCCTTCAATTATGAATTTCGGTCTTCAGCGTACTTTACTGACTCATTGAAAGTTCACTGTTGAAGAGAGAGAGAGAGAGAGAGAGAGATGGGAGAGAGCAAGAGTGAAATAGTGATGAAAGCAGAGGAGTTGGTGGTATCAGCTATGAAGGGGAACGATGGTTCACATGATGCTGCACATGCTTTTAGAGTTAGAGCTCTTGCTCTCTCTTTAGCTCATGAGGAAGGCCTCACTTCTTCTCCACAAACCATGGAAATCGTAAGTATCTATAGTCTCTTCTCTACTTGTCTATGTTTCTCTTGAAAATAAATGCAAATATGTGTGTCCTTGTTTATGTGTTTAACTTTACAAGTTTTCTTTTGTTGGTCAGGTGGAGCTTGCTGCACTTCTCCATGACATAGGTGCATTAAATTTGTCTTTTTTCTTTATGTAGTTTCAAGATCATATTGATACATTAATGTTTCTTATATTAGACTATCCCAATTAATCCAACCTTTAGGACACACTAATTGAGCTGATTTTGGTGATTTATATCAAATGCCTTTCAGTTTGATTGATAAATTTCGAAATGTACACATCTAGCATCGTATTAATACACAAGAGCTTCTAGCTCAATTGGTTGTGTACCCCTCTCCTCATGGGAGAGGTTGCAAGTTCGAATCTCACCAAGTGTTGGTCGGGATTTATTTCGAGGAGCAAAAGCAAGTCTTCATGGACAAGGTGGAGGCGGTTGGGTCTACTCAAAATGGCGCATCGGCGAGACCCTTCGGGGTTGATGAGCCTTCGGGCTTAGGGTCCTTCAATGTAACCGGTGTGGGTCTAAAAGAGTTACTGATCTCATTTAAAACAGGCTTGCTAAAAAAATAAATCAAAAAAATAAAAAATCTAGCATCGTATTACTAATTACTTGTTTTTCACTTTGTTGCAGGAGATTACAAGTACGTGAGGTGCGTATATTTAGTTATTTATTCTTGCTCTTTTTGGAGTCACTTTGCTTTGAATATACATTCCATTACAGGAATGGATTTTATTTTTTATGTTTCCTGTTAATTCATTGTGACTATCTGTATCACATGAGAGTGGTAATCTTTATCCAAAATTATGCTTGGTTTTCTGTCTTTTGTTTATTCCATGGGACTCATAATCATGACATTGTGCTGTCCATTTGGGTGTGTAGAGACCCTTCTGAGGAAACTATTGTCGAGAGATTTCTTGAGGAGGAGCACATAGAAGAGAGTAAACGGATGAAAATACTTGGTATTATAAAAGGAATGGGTATGTTTCTTTCATTAGGGCATTCTGAGATTGAACTTGTGTCCTTCACTCCTGCATAGCATCATATTCAAGCTGAAAATATAATGTCACATTTCAACCTAAAGTTTTGATAACTTGGTCATACCATTCTTCCATAATAATAAATCCTTCATGTACTTGTTTCGCGTTTCACCTAAAGATGAAAATGAAAAAGAAAATTAAGTTAGATGATATAGAACCAGCTTTGTCTGAAGATGTACTTGGTTCTTTGTTTTATGACATAGAACCGTTTAATTTTCAGGATTTAAAGAGGAAGTCACGCAGAAAGTAAACAAAGAATCTTCTCTTGAGTTTGGGGTTGTGCAAGATGCTGATCGACTGGATGCAATTGGTGCTATTGGTAATTTTACATATATATGAGCTCTGATGTAAATGGACTGAACTATTTCTTTTGTTTTGTAATATTGTTCCAGGTCCTTCTTGGTAGGTGGTTAAATGTTGCATTAATTTTTTTTGTTAACAAATATATTGCTGTGTTCTTGACTCTTTAGTTCTGACCTAAAAAATTGGAGTGGTGGATCTATTTGTCTACTTCTTGACATGGAACTATTTCTGTTCATTCACAATATTACTATACTTGATTCAGGAATTGCCCGTTGCTTTACTTTTGGTGGAAGTAGGAACAGAGTACTGCATGACCCTAAGATAGAGCCCCGATTAGATCTATCGAAGGAAGAATATATGAAGAAAGATGAGCAGACCACACTGAATCATTTTCATGAAAAGCTTCTCAAGCTTAAGGATTTAATGAAGACAAAGGTGAAGCTTTAAGCACAACCCACTATTCCTGACTGACTACTTCTTTATTGTTATGTGCAACATGTTCATCTCTATAAATCTGTTCTATAACACAGTTCTTTAACAGCGTGTAGTAAGACAGCAAAAAGATCTAATAGAAACCATATTTTCCTTTACTTAATATCTTGTTTTGGCATTATGACAATTTCAGGCTGGCCAAAGAAGAGCTGAGAAGAGGCACAAGTTTATGGAGGAGTTCTTGGAAGAGTTTTACAAAGAGTGGGATGGAAGAGCCTGAAAAATAAACTTCAGCTTGAGTTTCGTGTTCTTCCCAGAATCATAGCAGCATTACCCTGAACTGATGAACTTATGTTTTTATGATGTTGTCACCCGCCAATACAGCAAACCTTTCGTGAAAGTATCAACATTCTGCTTCAGAGTTTCAATGTATGAGTGACTCCTTTTATATACAGGGTTTTATAATATTTCCCTGGTTTCACCTTTTCTTATATTTTCCCACTGTTGTATTATGAAATAAAAATGTAACGGCAAGTTGCAAACTTATGTAAATCTTTGCACCGAGTAATTCTCACTCCTTTTGCCATAATTGACAAATCTCAATGCCATGACATGAATATAAGCACTCTTCTCACTATGTTATTAGACAGGCGGCCTTCGTAGTATCATTGCCATTACTACAGCTATCATCTTCGACATACATATAGCGACGTGTAAAACAAGCACACCTCTTAGTTTTTCATTCCTGTTTTGCCTGTACTTTTTCTTACAATGTAATCCATCAGAAAATTGAGAACAATAAAAAGAAGTTGACAAAAAGTATCAACTTTGACCTAATTAGCACTAAGATAGAAGCGATATATGATTATGAAGCTCAGATTCATCTTTCCTTTTCAGTGTCACTTTCAATCCATTCTTCATGTACATGGTCAATGCCAACTTGGGCACTACCACATGGTTCTTATCAACCTTCACCCGATAGCGATAAATGATTGAGGCTGCCACAAACTTCATTTGATAATAAGCAAAGTCTTTCCCTAAACACAGTCTTGGACCTCCATTGAATGCTGTAAACTTGTACGCAGACTCACTCATGAACCTTCTGTCTCTTAACCACCTCTCTGGCTTATATTCTCTGCAATCTTTTCCCCATATGGTGTCTGTTCTTCCCATTGCGTATATTGCATAGATCACCTTAGTTCCTTTCTTAAGTATTGTACCATCAGGGAACACATCATCTTCGAGAACCTGCAAATGTAATATGCATAGGACACGCTTCATTATTTTTCTTAAGAACAATTTCTGCAGTTTATGTACTTGATTAATCCTAGGATGACAGGGAAAAGATGTGCAGAACTGTTCAAAATCGTTAACTTCTGCTGGACTTAAGTAAACGTTAGGAGAAAAATAAAAGGTAGCATAAAAAACAGAATCCCCTGCTTCAATTCTACTAATAACAGAGATAATTTTCTTGGACAAGGCATACAGATAATGCATGATACCTATAAATAATATGCTTATATACAGATGAATATTGGTTGACAAGTTTTAGAAACATTACCTCCTTGTGGTCAAGAGGTACTGAAGGATACAACCTTAGAGCTTCTGATAGAGCTGCTTGCAAGTAATCCATTTTTTTCACCTCATGTGGCTTGAATACTAAAGGACCTTTAATATCTGCCAAGTCCTCCATATCAGTGTCCCTTTGGCAAAGTATGTTCTGGATCTCTTCTAGTATCTGCTTTTCAACTTCAGGATGTTTTTCAAGCAACCAGAAGAACCAACTTAATGCTACTGATGAAGTATCTCTTCCTGCAAGGATGAAGTTTACACAAATGTCTCGCAAGAACGTATCAGAAAATGGTTTCCCTTCTTCATCTTTCAATCTCATGAAGATCGTTAAGAGATCTGATTTTAATTTCTTGTCATGTAACTCTAACGAAAGCTCTTTTTTCCTTGTCGTAATTACCTGGTTTGCGAACTCGTGTACTTGCGTTATTGAATACTTGAGCTTTCTCTCAATACCCACGTTGAGATACCTCATTGCCTTCCAAATAAAAGTTGGTATGAAGAAGCGTAACACTGTCACCTCTGTTGCTTCTTCGAAGGCTTGAGCAAATGGTATCTTAGGCAAACCTGGGCTAAGACAGCCAGGGTCTACCCCAAACGCTATCATGCATACATTATCAAATGTTAGCCTTAGAAGCACATCTTGCAAGTCAATTGACGTAGACTGTTCGATTGAGTCCTCCAAGACAGGCAACAAACGACAGTGCACAAGCTCAATCAACGACTCTGCAGTCATGTTACGGAACTCAGACGAATGGAACTCGACACTAGCTGTCTTCCTTTGGCGGCGCCAAGTCTCATCATCGGCACTAAAGATACCATCGCCTAGGAGGTCTCTAACAGTGTTACGAAAATATTCACCCTTGGGGAAATTCGAAAATTTGGTCTTAAGAAGGTACTCCAAGTTCCGGGGATCAGAAGTAAGGACACAATTGAGATTACTAAATGAAGGACCCTTGAACAAAAAAGTGCCATTTTGACGGTGGAGTAGACTGGTGACCCACTCATAGATTCCAGTTTGAACGCCAATGAATAAAGAAGGCAACATTCCAACTAGTGGCCATAACGGTAGGCCGTGATGCTTCTTTTGCCTTAAAGAGTGTATAGCTACAAAAATGATGACCGCGAGGACAACCTCGAAGGACTGAATCTCCGACATGAGCATTATTCGCCAAGAACTGAAGATACCATCTCTACTGAACTGGCCGGAGGAGATGGAAGTTTGGTTGTATAGGTTCATCATGTTGGTCATATGGGAGTGGTGTGTTATGAGAATAAGTACTATAGCGAGTGCATGCTATTGTTATTAGTTGGTAGTGGTGTTGCTCATGTGTTATAAGAGTTGTGGTTGTGTTTATTGCGTGCATGATTATTCTCTAGCGGTTTGATTTGGTGAGCTGAAATTTGGTCTTGTGAGCAAAATCTTGCATTGAGGTTTACTTGGAATTCTGGTTTTTACTTTTTTAGGAAATTCCACTTGCACATTATTAAGTCGAGAATGGCAGACATTGAAGTATCAAAGTGCAAGTTTTTCAAGTCTTTGACATGCCTGAAAGTTTGGGAGTTGGGGTTGGGTGTGACCGATACACCAACTTTTCAACAGCACGCACCACATTAGCCCAAGGGACAATCAATTAATTAAGTAACGATATGAAATATGAAGAACGTATTCCTTAAGTTTCTTCTATTGCCATTAGCTACGCGTAGTTGCCATTTTGATGAATAAATAAGACGGGTAGTTGCAGACTTGCAGCATAGACTGCAGAATGTCCAGATGAGTCAAGCCACCATCGTATCACTGTCCGACAATGGTAGTTTACAAAGTTGTTGGTTAATATCTTGGTTCAACAACTTTATATTAAATTAGCAAAAACTAAGAAACGGTTAAATAGTCTTAATAAATACATGGACCAAGTCTTAAGTCATCATTCTGTCTGAACAGTAACTACAACTGACTAGTTAATTGGCACGTGTCTATACCGTGCGGTCAGTTGGTTTGGGCCGGACAGCACAAAAAGCTAATTTTCAACCATTTTATTCCTCTCTCACGTATTTTATTACAAACCTCATTGCTAATATGACCGTAATAATCAATCGAAACTGGATAGAGATATAATCGGAAATAGCTATTGTTCACCAAACCATCTAGCTACTTTAAAGAGAACTAGCTAACTGGCATGTGTCTATGCTATGTGTGCGCTCAGTTAGTTTGGTCCGGGCATCACAAAAATACAGCTTTCGATTAGTGCCGGCCCTGACATTTTGGTGGCCTAAAGCAAGGCAATAGAATGTGGCCCTATATGCGTTAATGTTATCGATTTTTTTTTTTTTTTAATTTGTGTTATTCAATATAATCCAAGAGAGAGTGAGTAAAGTGATTTTGTTATTTGACAAAAAAGTTTTATTTGTTTTTTTAGATATAGATAAAAGTTTGGGTTTTTTAATTGTGAGTTGGTTTAATGTTATTTGTTTTTTTTAATTGTTTGTAATAAGTGAGGGTAAGTATTGCCAAAGAGTTTAATAAGGAGTTAGGTTCTCGGAGATTGTGAATGATTTTGTTATTTGGCATAAGAGTTTTATTTGTTTTTTTAAATATAAATAAAAGTTTGGATATTTTAATTATGAGTTGGTTTAGTGTTTAGTGTTTTTTGTTTTTTGTTTTTTTTTATTGTTTGTAACGAGTGGGAGTGGGTTTTATTGTTTTCCTTTTGGGAGTGGGGGTAAGTTTATTATGTTTAAAGAGTTTAATAAGACATTTTGGGTTCAAGGGATTGTGAGTGATTTTGTTATTTGGTAGATGAGTTTTATTTGTTTTTTTAGATATATATAAAAGTTTGGGTTTTTTAATTGTGAGTTGGTTTAGTGTTTTTTTTTATTGCATTGGACAACCTCACATTTTAACCAAAACGGTGGAAAAGAGAAGAAATAGATGAATAATAGTGGCTTGCATTGGGAATGCTATTAGATGGTGATCTAGTGAATGAGAATATGGTTACTGTTTCCCCTATATGGAGTTATGGACACTGATATTTCACGAAACCTAAGCATACAAATATCGGCATATTATGTGTAGAAATATAATCGGGCATCAAACACTGGAAAAGCAAAAAAAAAAAAAACAAAAAATGCAAAAGCAGGACGATCAATTTTTCGATCCAATCTCTATAGCCCTGTAGGTCGTCGTCATCATCATCATCATCACCATGACGGTAAGACCAACATCATTCATACATTTCCCGTTGCATATATTGGAATCAATTGTTGTTTGTAATTGAATTTATTTGATAGTAATTGTTAAACTAATATAATTGTGAGTTTGGATTGAGTGTGGAACAGGATTCATCAGGGACAACATTGATGGATCTCATTACGTCAGATCCTACAACAGCACCGGCATCATCATCATCATTATCATCTACGTCGGCAATGTCTCCTTCTTCTACACTTGGGAAACCAGTGCAGAAGCAGCCAGTACAAACAACTGATAAGAAGTCCAAGAAAGGCACTTTAATGCAGATACAAAGTGACACTATAGCTGTCGCGAAAGCATTGAATCCTGTTAGAACTAATATCATGACACAGAGACATAGGAAGAAGTATATATATATATATATATATATATATATATATATGTCTAGTACTATTAAATATTTTTTTTTGGTTGGCAAAAATGTGTGGGAAGCCTGTTTTTAAAGATATCAGTAACTCAATTGTGTGTAGCGGGGTTCGAACTCCAGACCTATGGTATCATCACCTAAAGGTTTTACCAACTAAGCTAGAAGGTACTTACAAAATGTGTAGGCAAGCCTGTTTTTAAAGAGATCAGTAACTCATTAGTGTGTAGCTGGGTTCGAACCCCAGACCTCTGGTATCATCACCAAAACTTTGTACCAGCTAAGCTAGGCAAGCCTGTTTTTAAAGAGATCAGTAACTCATTAGTGTGTAGCTGGGTTCGAACCCCAGACCTCTGGTATCATCACCCAAAGGTTTTACCAACTAAGCTAGAAGACACTTATAAAATGTGTAGGCAAGCCTGTTTTTAAAGAGATCAGTAACTCATTAGTGTGTAGAGGGGTTCGAACCCCAGACCTCTAGTATCATCACCCAAAGGTTTTACCAACTAAGCTAGAAGGCACTTACAAAATATGTAGGCAAACCTGTTTTTAAAAGAGATCAGGGGTTGAAACTCATTAGTGTGTTTTACCAAGGGGTTCGAACCTGTTTTTTAAAGAGACCTCATTAGTGTGTAGGGGTATCATCATCACCCAAAGGTTTTACCAACTAAGTTAGAAGGCACTTACAAAATGTGTAGGCAAGCCTGTTTTTAAAGAGATCAGTAACTCATTAGTGTGTAGAGGGGTTCGAACCCCAGACCTCTGGTATCATCACCCAAAGGTTTTACCAACTAAGCTAGAAGGCACTTACTACTAAATATTAAGACTGTTTACTTTTGTTAATGTCTTGTTCCTTTTCTACAGCCAGTTTCGTATGGACAGCTTGCTAGGAGTATTCATGAACTAGCTGCTACATCCGATCAGGTATCTTTTGTCATGTTTTGATGTGTTTTTTATTCATTTGTTAACCATGCCTAGTCATTTCTCTGCAGAAAAGCTCCCAGAAGCAGTTAGTGAATCATGTGTTTCCTAAACTTGCTGTTTATAATTCTGTTGATCCGTCTGTAGCACCCTCTCTGCTCATGGTACGCTTTTATCAACCCATTGTATTCTATTTGTTTGATGCTATGTTTGTTTTTGTATGTGGGTTTACATAGACTTCTGATCAGGGATTAACTGCTAATACGATTCAGTATGTGTGGCTATACTTGTCATAGATCTCCTTATAATTGATTAAGATCAATTTCCTTTTTCATTTGCTTTACTTGTCAGTGTTTGAATATCTTTTACTATGCATATCAAGATCTTTCCTGATAGTCGAGTCTTTGTAATTGCTTTTGCAATTTACTTTTGTTGAGACTTGATTTTTGGGTCCTTGTTCGTGCAACTGATTTTAATATTTCTGTATATCTTCTCTTTTTTTTCATTTATACTGTGTTCAAAACTTAGATCGATCTACAACTGCGTATTGGTGAGATTATCAAGTTTAGAAACTAGCATGTTGTGCTATAGAGTTTGGTGTACTAATAAACTATGTTGTTTCCTGCAGCTTGATCAACAATGTGAGGATAGGAATGTTCTGCGCTACGTTTACTACTACTTGGCTAGAATTTTGTCAGACACAGGTGCTCAGGGTTTAAGTCCAGGTGGTGGGATCCCTACACCGAATTGGGATGCTCTGGCAGATATTGATGCTGTTGGAGGTGTAACAAGGGCTGATGTTGTCCCTCGAATAATAAATCAGCTTACAACAGAGGCCTCCAATGCTGATATTGAATGTAAGTGGTTTCCTGTACTTGACACTCTTACTGGTGTTGTTAAAATTTTCTCTTCTTTCCGTTTTCTTGGGTTGTCCATCTACTTGAAAGGGAGTGATTCACAATGCACTGGCACTGAATAACTCAGTTACATTATTATTACTAATATAATGAGGAAAAGAAAAAAGAGCAAAAAAAATGTCCTTCCTCTGTTTGGTCCGAAACGAAAGACACCTCTAGTCACCTAGGTCTTCTATTGGAAATGTGCTACCGTGCCCCTGAGGAGGAACCTTATCCTTTCCAATTAGATTCCCTACAGAGCGGCTAGTGGCACTAAACTCCATAGACAATGTCCTATTGATGAAACATCCTTACTCGAGCTAGGAACAACTGAATGACTCCAAGTAAGTTAGAAGCATACAGATAAAGGCACTTTATCCTCGACAAAAAAGTAGAGTACACCAGAAGGTGGATAAAAACTCGCCATCTGACATACACAAGGGACAAAAATCTAATCCTTTTTTTAACTCTTAAGATGATATTGTAAAATCCCAATTCAAAGATGCACAACAAAGTACAGACAAAAGATGGCTATTTTTTACCCCAAATGCATGAGTTTGGATATATGGTATATGCTTGAGGTGATGTTTGGTTAGACTATCATTACTATCCATGAAAATAAATGAAAGAAATGGATACAACACCTAAAGGACATGCCTTGTTTTTCTACCTTTGATGCCTAACCTATCCTAGCACATTAGGTGCATGCTTGAGGTTCTCTGAAATCGATTCCAGTGGCTAACTATGATATTAGAATTCTTGCTTCATGTAAAAAGGTGGAATTTGTTTTTTTCTACTTTAAGCAGTTTATTTTAGTTAACATTGTCTTTGACTCTATTTCATTGATTTGTGAAGTTCACGCACGAAGAATTGCAGCTTTGAAGGCCCTGACTTCTGCTCCGTCAAGCAACTCTGAGAATACGAAATTGTATGAAATCGTATTCGGCATTCTTGATAAGGTTCAACCTATATTCATATAGAATTGCTACATATTTTCTGGAAGTCTTCAAATTTACCTCACAGCTCTTTTTCTTGTTCATACTTGGAGTTAATCCTCTCTATAGTAGACCACTAGAGTCATGATCCTTCTCCATTTGAATTGCAGGTAGCGGATACAAAAAAACGTAGGAAAGGCGTGTTTGGCACTAAAGGCGGTGATAAGGAGGTAATATGGCTAAATTTGTACTAAATTCAATGCATAAGCTAGGGACCTCGGATTCTTCTGCTTGTTTTATGTTGCTACTTTGCTTTGCGATCTATGTTATAACATAAGTATTTTCTGTGCTATGCTGTTTCTGTGCTTTCAAGTTAGCATATTTTGATACTTTGCTTGTGAGATGCTCAGCATTTTCTGAATCTCTCACGATAGTGTGCAACAATATTGTCCATATGATTAGGTGTCTGATCTCATTTTTTGTATTTTATATGATTAATCTTATGTGATGTGGCCTTTCTTCCCTCCACATATTCTCCTGTATAATGTCTGTAATGCTTATCATGGAGCATTGTGTCTTATAAATAATGCCTCAACAGTTACTCTTTACTTATTTTATTATTTTATATCTATGTACCTGTTTTGAACTTACACCCTTATACCTCTTTGTGTTCAAGAATCCGGACATGAATAAATCAGATCTATTGATTTAAAGTTGTAAGTAACTTTAGTAGTCATACATTCAGGGGCTGTATTAATAATTGCTCTTAAACTTGTGCAGTCTATCATGAGGAGCAACCTCCAATATGCTGCTCTTAGTGCTTTAAGAAGACTCCCTTTGGATCCAGGGAACCCAGCATTCCTTCACCGTTCTGTACAAGGGTAAGTAGTTGGCTCTCTCTCTTTTGTTCCAAAGATCCCAAGTAATTTCTTTCAGAAGGCTGTCCGAGATTAATCTACATCGGGAATTTAATTTGGGAATTAATTGGCAAAGCGGGTCAGTTAGGTAGCGACTTATCGGTGATTAATCGGGGGATCTATCTCCGATTTAACTGCTTAGCTTTTAAGTGGACTTAATGTACAAGAAAGTGAAGATGCAGATAAGGCAAAACTGGGTCTTAATCATGTGATGGCAGAAACTGATAACAAAATGACAGTGCTGATGGTTCTTATGATGTATTAAAGTTTTGGTTCTAAAAATTTGGACCACCTTTTGGTGTTAACTATTAGATTTCTAAAATGCTATAAGTTCATACAGAGTTTTTCAAATTTTGTCTTCTTGGCTTTTTGAAAGGGTAGATTGGTAGATCTCCTCTCTCTCTCTCTCTTTTATGATTCTCTTAATGTTGGGGGGTGGTTGACTTTTTCAGTTTATTTTAGTTTTTTTGACTTTATCTACTGACATCTGGGTCATTGATAGTGTTGTTTGATATTCAATTGTATATGAGTTGGTATGAGGAAATTGTCATGTGACATTGTTTGCCACTTTAGGGTTTCATTTGCTGATCCAGTTGCTGTGAGGCATTCTCTGGCAATCATTTCAGAGCTAGCTACTAGAGACCCGTATTCTGTTGCTATGGCCTTGGGTATGTTAAATGATTCAACATGTTCAGCCTTTTATGTTGTTTTGCCTTTCGATATCATTATTTCCAATCATCTGAAGAAATCACGAAACACACTTCTACATGCTGCTCACCCACAAATGGACATAGTTTGAACTTATATCAAGAATATGCACACAGTTAAACATACTTTACACAGTTGGAATGTGGTTTTTGAAGTTTCAACTGATGATTGCATTAAAATCCAACATAGATGTGTTGTTCAGTCACACAAATTGATAACACAAATGAAAACATGATAAAAGAGGGAAAGAGGAAAAAATAGAAAAAAAAAGAGCATAAGAAGAACACCTGAAGGTAGTTAGGATAATCACTTTGTAAATAACAAAGATACCATGAAAGATACTATATTTGTGTTTGTATGCATGTTTCTGTTGTTTAAAGCTTGGGACTAATACATCTCCATTTCCTTATTGTTTTTGCAGGAAAGCTTGTGCTTCCTGGAGGTAAATGCAGTCTTTGTGTTAATTATCTGTCATGTCCTTTGAATTTGGAACATTGTCTTTGTTTTCCTAGTTATTTGGCATTTCTAGCTCTGCGGTTATGCTCTTCCTGTAAAAATGCATATCCTGCTTGTCTCTCAAATTGACTACAATATATATTGGGCTTGAAGACTCTGAAGTCCTCAAAGAATGTACATGTGTATAAATTTGTCGAATGCCGAACACAGTATACTGAATTGATTGTTTAAAGTCAACTATAATTATCAGTACGAATAGTGCCACACCCATACCGATATGTATTGATATCTGTTTAAACTTTATTGCTTGGTACTTTACCTTTTATGGTGAGATACTTTAATCCATCTCTTGATACTATGATCATCTCTTGACAGAAGGAAAAAATGACACCAGAAAGTCGACAATGATTTTTTTTTTCAATATATTTACTTATTTTTCCTCATTCTTTACCTAAGTTCCAAACAGCCGTCTTAGGATTTCTTTGTTAAAATATACAGATTTTAGAAGCCTTTTCCTTACTGAAGACTGGGGTTTTTGAAGAATCAATTGCTTTGACTTATCTTTTCATATGCTTCTCAGAGTTCAGCTTCGTTTTTCTATTTGTTATTATGTTTTACTCTGAAATATTCAACCCATTTGTGTCTTTTGTGTTCGTTGGAATTGAACTTAGATGAATGTTTTTCTGGTTCAGGTGCTTTGCAGGATGTCCTCCATCTACATGATGTTCTTGCAAGGGTCTCACTCGCTAGATTATGCCACACTATATCTAGAGCTCGTGCTTTAGATGGTAAAAACATTCTTTTTAACTTCTTAACTTGTTATTGTTTCCACCTTTACATGTCTTTTGTTTGTGTGATGATTGATATGACTGACACGATCGTATGTACAGAGCGCCCAGACATTAAATCTCAGTTCAGTTCTGTTCTTTATCAACTTCTGCTGGATCCTAGTGAAAGAGTTTGTTTTGAGGCAATTCTGTGTGTACTGGGCAAATTTGATAATACAGAAAGGTTTTCCTTCCCCTCACTCGTCGCTATTCTGTATCAAGTTTTTTTTTTTTTTTTTTTTTTTTTATCTTTAGTTTGCATTCACATACTTCAACTGTTTCCCTTGTACTTATTGTAGGACTGAAGAGAGAGCTGCTGGTTGGTACCGTTTGGCAACAGAAATTCTCAAGTTACCGGAAGCACCCTCTGTTTTATTGAAAGATTCTAATGATGAATCAAAAGACGGTCTTCCCCCCAAAAGTGCAAAAGATAAACCTTCTCACAAGACAAGGCGTCCACAGCCTCTTGTCAAACTTATAATGAGAAGGTTCATGAATTCCCTGTACATTGTCTTTTTCTTAGAGTGTGAAATATGCCAATACCTACTTTGCAACTTGTCCTCTGACAAATATGTGATACATTATTCACATGACTGACGTCGAGAAGCTACGCTGATATTTAATCCTTGGACGACAACCAATGTAGAATGCATTTTTTGTACCTTCTTACTTAAACACTTATTGCTTCATCTTATGTGTTTTTATACAAGTTCAACTTGCAAAAGAGAAGTATCAGCAGATGTTTGGTTTTTTCCAAACCAATTCAATGGAAACTTTCAAAAAATTGAATAAGGCTGGACTCTTACATCTTTCTCATTGCTTTGGCCACCACTACCAATGACACTAGAGCATGCTCTATTTCCATACTTTATAGTTCATCAACTCTTTAGGGTACTTTTAGAATCTTAGAAGTTGCGACTTAAATATAATTTTTTTCTTTTTTACATATGTTTAGGCTGGAGAGTTCTTTTAGAAGTTTCTCGAGGCCTGCACTACATGCAGCAGCAAGAGTTGTGCAGGAAATAGGGAAAAGTAGAGCTGCCGCTTTTGCATTAGGCGTGGATATTGACGAAGGAGCACCACTACATGCATACTCCGAGACTATGGAGTCAATAGATCAGGATTTAAATGAAAGTTCCGAAGGTAGTTTGTCCTTTTGGTTTACTGGTTTGCCACTCAATACCCTATATCAGTTATTTTGTAGACTTGTCTTGAATATTTGAAATCTAATGTTGTGCTTTTAAAAAGTGCTAGAATGTGTTGCAAAAAGTTAGAATTTTTATGTTGGTGGTTCTTTATCCTGATGATGAATGTATATGGTTCTAAATGTATATTACCTTGATGATTGGTTGTGTGTATCACATGATTGACATCTTTATTTATGTTTTAGTTACGCGAAAGGGGTCTTTGTTATCTAATGGAATGGGAGGCAAAGATACAATTGCAAGTTTATTAGCTTCGTTAATGGAAGTAGTGCGAACAACAGTAGCTTGTGAATGTGTTTATGTTCGAGCAATGGTAATTAAGGCTTTGATCTGGATGCAAAGTTCATATGAATCTTTCAATGAATTGGGATCCATAATCGCATCTGAGCTGTCTGATCCAGCTTGGCCTTCAACACTACTAAATGATATTTTGCTCACTTTGCATGCTCGGTTTAAGGTACACAACTTTTAGCTGAACAGTTTATTTGTATCTATTCGCATTGGTGTCCTAGGTTGCAGTTTATGTGCATGTTTTTTTTTGACATGCCTTCATTCAATACATTTTCTCTATATACAGGATCCTTTTCATATCTGATTCTGTTAATCTGTTTGCTTTTTATTATTTAGTCTCATAACTTTCTTTTTAATTTATCTCGTATAAACCTATGTTCATATATTAAGACAAAATAGACATTAACAACCACTGTCATTTGAAGCCATTATTTTTTCTACCATTGTGTTACGAGGTGATTCACCTTACTTTCAATTTTGCTCGAGTTTTTCATCTTGTTGGTCCTGCTGGGTGAACCTTAATTTCTGTCAATCACTTTGTCTAGTTCTTAAGTGACGCTTGTAATAATGGTTGCTTGAAATCAAAAGGAGCCTAAACTGTTCAAGTTGACGAGGAAGTTACTTAATTTCAATTGTGTCATTGCAAAGGAGTTTTAACTACTATGGTTATTTGTAAAAAAATCCTTTATGTAAAAGGGTATATTGCTACAATCTGTAGGAAATGTATTCAATTTTATATGGGGGTCCTGTATCAGAGAGATCTTGCTCACAGTAGTTTTTTAACTGTAGGTCTGAAAAGATTTACATAAATATTTTTTAGGTGGTTTTATTTCGTGTGTTTTTACTTGTGTTAAATTTTTTGAGTAGTAAATATTGTTCTGTCCATGGTTTATTAGGCAACTCCAGGTATGGCTGTCACTCTTCTTGAAATCGCAAGAATTTTTGCAACTAAAGTTCCTGGAAAGATTGACGCAGATGTGTTGCAGCTACTATGGAAAGTAGGTTATACTCGCTTCAAATCCAAGCAAACCACTTTTTATTCTTTGACATATGGAGAATTGTGTGTTTTGTTGATTTTATTGGTAGTTCTGAGATTAATTTTCTACTTTTATAAAGTTGTAAGATGCATGCTCCTCTACTTTACAAAGAACCAGATCATCCATTTGTAAGTTTGTAATTGATTTTGGTCTTTTGTAAACCTTCAGACATGCCTTGTTGGAGCTGGACCAGATGGGAAACACACAGCTTTGGAAGCAGTGACAATAGTTCTTGATTTACCACCGCCCCAACCTGGGTCAATGTCGGGATTAACATCTGTAGATAGGGTTTCTGCAATTGATCCAAAGTCAGCTCTTGCATTACAGAGACTAGTGCAGGCAGCGGTAAGAATGATATTTTACTACATTCTTGTATAATGAAGAGCTGTTTTGGAATGCATATGAGGCTTGCCAGTGCATGCAATTCTCAGGATATTGCTAATGTGTTTTTGGGTGAGCTGGTGGAGCTTCTTATGCATGCCTTAATACTCTTCTAATTAAGAGCTCAAGTGATAACTACTTCTGCTTGCAGGTTTGGTTCCTTGGAGAAAATGCAAATTATGCCGCATCTGAATATGCCTGGGAATCTGCAACTCCTCCGGGTACTGCATTGATGATGTTAGATGCAGATAAGATGGTTGCGGCTGCAAGCTCTAGGAACCCTACTTTAGCTGGTGCTTTGACGCGCCTCCAAAGATGTGCTTTCAGTGGAAGCTGGGAGGTGTGACTATGTGCCTTGTTACTTTCTCTGAACTGCTAGTTTTTCACTTGATCATAGTACAATATGAGGGGTCTGAGTAATCTTTAAATCCTATAAGTGAATGAGTCTCAGTGGTTTGTGTTTTACAGAAATAAATCCTGTTCAAGACCTTAGATAAAATGTCGAAGTCAATTTCCTCTCTTCCACTTCAGTTGTTTATTTAGAAATTATTTTTTACATCAGTATCAGAGCCACAGGATGTGGCATTTTTCCTCAGTCATAAACCTCTACATCACACAGTATAACTGTTAGTATAAAACACAACATATTACAGTTGTAACTGTTAGAGTTCACTATTTCTTTCTTAATCCTCACCGTATTGTATACCGTGTATCGGCAATTCATCACCTTTTCATTTTACTTCTAAAAGTCTCTATATGAAGTTTGGATGACATTTTTTTATATGTGGTTACAGTACCCTCTTATCGCTATATCAGAGAGTTATGTAAAGCTGAATTGTGTGTCCGTGTGTTAAATTATAATTTTAGGTGCGCATTGTTGCTGCTCAAGCTCTCACAACCATGGCGATCAGATCGGGGGAGCCTTTTAGGTTACAGATATATGAATTTTTACATGCTTTAGCACAAGGAGGGATGCAATCTCAATTGTCAGAATTTCACCTCAGTAACGGAGAAGATCAAGGGGCCAGTGGTACTGGTCTTGGATCTCTTATAACTCCAATGTTGAAGGTTCTTGATGAGATGTATACAGCACAAGATGACTTGATAAGGTAAGAATTAAGATGTTTTCTTTGTTATCTTTTGTTATATTTAAAATGGGAGTTTCATTCTTACTTTTGTTCTTCGCTCTTTGGGTTTGTTCAGAGAAATGCGGAACCATGATAATGCGAAAAAGGAGTGGACAGATGAAGAACTTAAGAAACTATATGAGACACATGAGAAGCTGCTTGATCTTGTTTCATTGTTTTGTTATGTACCAAGAGCTAAGTATCTACCTCTTGGGCCAACAAGGTAATATATATTCCCTAAAAAGTAAAATAGAAAAAAAAAAAAATCTTACTTTTTTGTAGAAATATAATGTATTCCTTTTATCTGTTATTCGACTCTCTATTTTCCTTGGCCAACTGACTATTTTTTTGACATTTGCACCAGTGCAAAACTTATCGACATCTATCGCACCCGGCACAATATAAGTGCATCCACAGGTTTAAATGATCCTGCTGTTGCTACAGGAATTTCAGACCTAATTTATGAATCCAATGTAACTCCGGAAAAAGACCCGGATGAGCTTGATGCTGACCTGGTAAATGCATGGGCAGCAAACTTAGGTGATGATGGTTTGTGGGGAAACAATGCACCAGCAATGAACAGGGTAAGGAAATTTTTTCCCAACTACATTTGGGGAACCATTGTAAAGCAGATCTTTCTGTCATTGTTTTTAATCGGGATACTCCGGTCTGAATAGGTGCAGCTAGATGCAATGAGATGCCAATGCCAATGGGAATACCATACATTTGGAGTACATATGAAATATCAAATTTAGCTGATCTAATTTACTTCTTCATAGACGAGAGGAAATGAACAACTTAAATGGCTTATGGCTTCAATGTCTGGCTAATACTAGTATAAACTTTTCTTTTTCTAATAATATTATTTACTACATTCAGTTTTGAAATCACTTGTGTGTGCCAGGAATGTAGATAATCTCGTAGGATAAATGAATCGAGAGGTAGTCTTGGCTAGATTACCTGGTAGTCTGGTAGATGCGCCACAGGAACTATAACCACGCATAATATTATTTTCTCCAGAGTCCATTATCGTCTCTTGACAAAAGTTCTGATCCTTTGCGTAATTAGTAATAAGAGAACTGCCAGAAGGTAGCATTAGAACATACTGTGTTTGTTTTTGACACAGTGAATGCTAATAACTTTTCATAAACCTTTTTTTGGAGCAAACCTTTGCTTGCTTTTCGTGAAAAAGTGTTGTTTAGAAGAAGCATGTTGATCCAAGAGCAAGTGCATGTATATCCTTCTTTTACTTCTTTGTTATTAGCATCACTAGTGAAAATCTGTGACCACACTTTCATTTAACCTTTACTTTGTGCTAGGTAAATGAATTTCTTGCAGGTGCTGGTACTGATGCTCCAGATGTCGAGGAGGAAAACTTTACCTCTAGAGCATCTGTTAGCTATGATGATATGTGGGCAAAGACACTGTTAGAAACTACAGAAGCAGAGGTATGACTAAAAGTCTGAAACTTCTCTTAGCATGAGATACACCACGGCAGTTTTAATTAGGGAGTTTGCCCTTCTAGTTCAGGTTGCTTGGAAAACACATTCATTTACCATATACATCCATTTTCTTTTGTAGGAAGATGATGCGAGGTCATCAGGAACATCATCACCCGAGTCAGCAGGATCGGTCGAGACTTCAATATCATCTCATTTTGGTGGAATGAGCTACCCATCCTTATTCAGTTCAAAACCATCCACTTATGGGGCTCCTCCGCAATCCTCGGTATTTAGCTGCAAACACTATTACCTTCTGATGGAATTATTATTAGTATTATTTAGTTAGTAACTTAGTTTAATTAGTAGTTAGTATTCTAGTAGGTTCTATTTTAGTAGTTGGTTTCTAATTTGAATTCTTTGGAGATTGTATACATAAGACCTTTGGTCTCACAATTTAGTTGGTTGATTTTAGTGATTTTCGGATTAAAAGTGTGTAGATTTTAGGGTTTACTAAAATCCCCTTTTTCCATCAAATTAGGGTTAGAATTAGCCTTAATTTATCAATGGTGTGTTGATTAAAGTTTCTTCTGCCTTTAATTCACATCACCTTATGCATACATTATTAGTTATCACTTGATAAGCTACGGGTAAAATGAGGAAACTTTGTAATTTGAGTCGATTCTTGAGAAGAATCAGAGGAGAGGCAACGTACCTACCTGTTTCAAATTTGGGCATTGTTCTCTTAGGATGTGTTTGATTAACCACACAATATTTCCAAGATACACTTGACAATTGACCTCAAGTTTCCAAATTTTGCATCATAGATATGTATCACACCACTGTAATTCACCATGGCAGGAGAGGTCAGGAGCAGCTGCTAGCAGATTTAGCAACCCTGTTGGTGCTTCATCAACGTTTGAGGGCGTTGGTTCTCCGGTCAGACTCATAGCCTTACTCCTTTCTCAATAGGTGACAGCATGTATTTTGATTAGATGAACCATTTACACTTCTAACCGAGGGAGCCTGTTCAGATTCGGGAAGAACCTCCATCGTACGAAGCATCAGTAGTGCAGAGATTTGAGTCTTTTGAGAACCCCATGGCTGGAAGTGGAGCACGTAGTTTTGGATCACGGGATGATGAAGAGCCACCTTCGTCCGAAAACCCCCAGTTTGGGAAAGCACTCTATGACTTCACTGCTGGTGGTGACGATGAGGTAAGACAATGTTAAAAGCTTGATGTGGGGTGCTGAAACTATGTCATGACTTGTGATAATCTAGAAAGAAGAAACTTTCTCTTATATTTGATGATTAATGGAATTCACTAGAAGTAACTATTGCAGACTGAGTTTAGTCACCAGAAGACACTTCCATTTCACTTTAAGTTGTATAAGTCTGCTACTTGGTTGTTACCTCCTGGTGGGTGCATCCAAAGAGAGACGGGTTTAATTAAGCTGTTGTTTGTGCAGTTAAACTTGACATCAGGAGAAGAAGTTGAGATTGATTATGAGGTGGATGGTTGGTTCCATGTAAGTACCGCTAACCTCTCTGCACAAATTTTTTAAAAATTATGTAGATTTTGATGATTTGTTGTGTCCGCCTGAATCAGCAGAAATTTTTGTTTAATGCATTTCTAGGTGAAGAAGAAGCGACCAGGAAGAGATGGAAAAATGGTAGGGTTGGTGCCAGTACTCTATGTGAGCCAATCTTGATTGAAAACCATTGGGTTCATCAGTAAGGGAATATTTTGTCCTCTCAATCCAGTTTCTTGTCATGACATCCAGTTTTGTTATAACACCCCACTTTAGATGCTTATATATCTCCCCTTCCAAGAAATGAGCCACACCACTTAAGGGAGATGGAGAGTAATCCTATTCCTACCTAATGTTCTCTTGGGTTTTCAACTTTTCATGTTCTTCAGCCCTGGGTCTCAGTTTTCTTACAATTAGTCATAGCTCCGGAATACCTTGTATCCCATTTTTCTTATATCTTGGTTTCCATCTCTCTTTTGTAGTGTACTTGTTTCTATTGAGCTCTGTATGTTGCCTTCATCCTTACGCTGGGCTTCTTCCTCCTCTTTTCTTCTATCCCTTCTCTAATAGATTACATTGTGTTAACCATTTCTCAAGTACATATAATTTTTTCTATTATAAGAGGGCCAGTTTATAAGCTCTGTATTCTTGAGGGCTTTGTAAGTTAATGTAATTCTAATTGTTGTTTCAGAATAGTATTAGAGGATTTCTTTTGGTCTGTATAAAGTGTTGTGCCGACTTACAAGGGAAATTAGATATCCTTTTCAGTAAATGGGAATATATACAGAAGATGTTCCACACCTACATTTGTACCAATAATCTGATGTAAATTTAAGGCTAGTGGTCTGGGTAGTCCAAAACTCAGCTTCGAAGATGCATTTTGTCAATGCTTGGATAACTGGCGTTAGTGGCGTGGATCGATCAGAGCCTTTCAGGGGTGACGTTCCTCTGATCAAGTTCTTGAGGCCCACAGTAAGTTCAATGTGGTCCAAATTGAGCGACGTGACAATCAGGAAATTAAAAACTCGAATTTTGACTAATTGTGTTGTACCCCATTCCCTGATTGGGCCCCAGATTCTAAGAACGTGTTCCAGAGTTGGGCGAGGGAACTCAGGGAAGTTGTCTATTCTGAGTTCTAGGCTATCGGATTAAATGGAATTTTCGTGTAGTATGTATCTGTGTGTATGTTGGGAAAGATTCATTTTTTAAGCTTTTAAAGCCAAAACGTAGCTGAAATTCGTAGCTATTTAAGTCATTACAAGAGGAGTTACTAGTATACTGTTAAGTAGTGGGGGCGTGAGCGGAGAGGAAAAGAGAGAAAGATTCTGCTCATTTGATTATGATCTCTTAATTCTTTTGTAATTTGAGAAAAGACGAGGAGCTAGGCCTTCAAGTTTTGTCGTAAAATGAGTAATTTTTGTTGATCATCACTCTCAAATGTCACTATGTGGTATGTAGAACTTCTCGTACACTTCTCCTGCACTTCATATAAAGAATCTAAACCTCTTTAGCTCTAAATACAACAGAAAATGACCAAGTACAATTCCCACTTAATCTATAAAGAATCTAAACCTCTTTATCTCTAAATACAACAGAAAATGACCACGTACAATTCCCACTTAATCATGGAACTCAATTTCCTCACGCAACAACTCTGCCTTCACAACGTCATGAATTATAATGCGATGTAAACCTCTCTAAACTCCAACTATCATAGATTCGTAATTACAAATTCCAGACGTGGTATGAAATCTCGAACTGGCTCATATTGAAAACCAAAACTTCGTCTAAAATCTTAGAGCAAGTCCAATGAGGGGCTATATGGGCTGCTAAAAGCAAATATAACACTCCTACAAAAATGTCATTTCAATATGCTGCTAAAAGGGTCTTAAATTTGGAAGGAGTCAAAAACCAAACCAAAATTAAGACCTTCGCTAGTAACTGCTATAATAAGTTCGGGAGACGGACAACATAGTTTTATGCGTATGTGTGTTAAAAATTCGACGGACGGCAATGTAAATTGTGCCAATCCGTCCAAAAAAAATTTCAAAAAATAATGGACGGACGGCAGAAACTATGCCGTCCGTATCATTTAGCACTTCAAAACATAAAACACGATTGGATTGGTTTTTTGATTTTGGGGAGTCAAAGTTGACTGGACACCTAAAAAGCCTATATGACACTTGTGTGGCACTTTTAGTAACTCTTCATTGGACTTGCTATAATAGAAACTACCAAAATCTCAGCACATACCAATGTCAAACTTGCCGGTATATCTCGAATTATCTCTGAAATACCAATTATTTCGTTAAACTTTATGGTTATTCAGTGCTTCTATTCAAGAAGATTTCAAGTATTAAACCAAGTGGAACACTGAACTTTTCCACTCTACTTTCAAGTTTCAACTCTTTTGTACAACAGGTAATCAAGTACAAACCAAAATTGCACGCTTTTACCACCCAATATACCATTCTGCCACTCTCTACTCACTATATATAAACAACTTCCAACACACTTGTCTTTAACGTTAAAAACCTTCTCACAAGAGAGTAATAGAAAGCAGGTTCGATAAAACCACTGTAGTTAGTGGCATTATCGATGGCAGTTTATTTCACTTCCTCGTTTTTCCACTTTCTGGTTTTTGCATTTTCCGTTCTCACAAGAGTTCAAACTCAGGCACACAATTCTGGTTCAGAAGCTGACCTTGTAACCAACTTACCAGGACAACCTCCTGTGAATTTTCGGCATTTTGCTGGATATGTCAAACTCCGACAACAAGATGAGAAAGCATTGTTCTACTGGTTTTTCGAAGCCCAAGACCACGTTTCAGAAAAACCAGTAGTTCTCTGGTTAAACGGAGGTTAGTATGTTAGTTTGTTATTTGAGAATGACATTGTTGTACGTAGTTCTGAAATTTTGAACAGAAGTTGGTGTTTTTGTTTTGTTTTTTTAAAAAAAAAAAAAAACTGCCGTTATGTTTTTTAACATTATCTAGAGTAGAGTGTTAAACAGCGTGAAGATTGGTTAAAAAGCTGCATGTTAATTTGGGATTATGAGTGGTCCACCACATTCCATTTTTCCAAACCCAAAAGGCCAAAAACAAGTCACGGTTTTCAGCAATGTGCATGGATTGGGTTGTTGCTGCTGCCTTTTGTTTCTAGTCTTTGAGTTGGTCACAGTTTCTACTCAGATTCCAGAACGCTTTTTCACCAGTTTGTTCATCTGGTGACATGGTGGTACTTCAGTTTCAATTATATTGTATCGTGCATTATGAATAAGTCATGGGCCCTTTGAGTTTGAACATTCCACATTTCCCAATTTTTCCAATAATTTGGGATTGGGATAATGATGGACTTAATACACTTAACAAAACAAAAAGTTGTTTATAACTCAACAATTTTAGTGTGTTCTAGAGTTAACGGCCATCGTATATTTTGATACTCAAATTCTGGCTTCAGAATTGAAATTACTATATTAGAGTTATTGGATTGTTGGAGTGTCAGTGTGTGTATGTTTCTCCATCTCAAATTTTAGAGAAGAATATAATCTTACTGTTGCAGGCCCGGGGTGCTCATCTGTTGCCTATGGAGCGGCACAAGAACTAGGCCCATTCTTAATTCGAAACAACAGCACAGAGCTTGTTCTTAACACGTTCTCTTGGAACAAAGGTCAGGACAGTTGAACATACTTGATTTTTCCTCACTGTGAAACAACATTATATACACTGTTGATTCATACATTTGTTTTGTTATCAGCTGCAAATCTTCTTTTCTTGGAGGCTCCAGTTGGTGTTGGTTTCTCATATACGAACAATACTGAGGATTTATCAGCACTAGGAGATAAAACCACTGCTGAGGATTCTCACGCATTCTTAATAGAATGGTTCAAGAAGTTCCCCAACTTTAAATCAAATGAATTCTACATTACCGGGGAGAGCTACGCCGGTCTGTTTTATTCCATCTTATTATTGCTTTTCTTAGAGTGAAAATTTTGAAATTTCAAAAACTTCTGACTAGTCAAATAAACGATATATTTTGGGGTGAAATTGAAGTCATGAGCCCCACCAAGGCCACCATGTTCTCTGTGGTCTGTACTCTGTACTCTGTAGGGCTGTAGCAATTAAAATGGTAAAAGTAACTGAAGAAGAATCATTGTCTTGAATCTTGATTGCATAAAATTGAGCGCTGGCTATGAAAATGGTGAGAATCATTGTAAAGATAACAACTAGCATAGGTAATGGGTCAGGAGTCATAGGAATAGCAGTGATACGACTAGGAATCAGAGAAAGTTACCACACTGAAAAACACGTGAGTTGAGGAAGTACATGAGTTAAATTAATGATGGTATGGTGTTGCTTAAAAGTTAAAACTCACTTTTTTCTCTTTTCCCTGATACTTTTTACTCTCAGGCCATTATGTTCCCCAGCTTGCTGAACTTATCCATGACAGGAACAAAGGAGCTAGCAGTGACAGTGTCATTAATTTTAAAGGTTTCATGGTATGTATGAATGAATGATCACTTAATCATTTGTTGCACCAAGAACCGACTCATTGTATTTCAAATATAATTTCCAATCAGATTGCCTACACCATGGTATTAACAAACATTGCAACATAATGCAAATACGTACGCACACTTTTTTTTTCCCCACAGATTGGTAATGCTGTAATCAACGAGGATACTGACCAAACGGGTTTTGTCGAGTATGCTTGGAGCCATGCAATTATTTCTGATCAGCTTTACCATACTATACTCAAGGAATGTGATTTTAAGCGAGAGAACCAAACAACAACGTGCGGCCTTTTGATAAGGGGATTCCTTCAAGCATATTCAGACATTGATATATATAGTATTTATTCACCAGTGTGCCTCACTTCTGAGGAGCGTAGAAGATCTCCTTCGAAGCTGGTTACCGCTCCTCGAGCTTTCACACAACATGTGAGCTGTTTTATCTTTACTAGCTCATTATGAAGATCTACGTAGAACTAAATTCCTAATTATCTGCATTTTTTGTGAATTGAAGCACCTTCTTACGTCTTACTAGTGTTGCTTCCTTATTCATATTAATCTATAATTTTTAATAATTTAACGTTGGTTTTTCTGATTTATATTTGAGTGAATCAGGATCTGTGGCATACTCTACCTTCTGGCTACGATCCTTGTACAGAGGATTATACCATTAAGTACTTCAATAGGCAGGATGTTCAGAAGGCCTTACATGCCAATGTCACACAACTAAAATACCCTTATTCCTCATGCAGGTTCTTTCTCAAAATCAATGACACATATTACTTCATTGATGTTGTGCCCCTATTTTACACCACAAAGGCGAAAATACATAACTGCGTTAAATAAAAGTTGAATTTTCTTGTGTGCTATTTGCAGCAATGTTATTAGAAAGTGGCTTGATTCTGCTGAAACTACACTCCCCATAATCCAAAAGCTCTTAAATGCTGGCTTGCGTATCTGGGTGTACAGGTACATGCTCATTGTTGCATACTAAGTTCATCGATTGATTTCTGCCCTTCATTATCAGTAAACATTTCTCACAATAAGAATCTAAATTCTACCAATATATCTTATCACTGAACATATTCTTATTATCTTTAAAATTTATTTAACATTTGAAACTGAAACATATGCAAAATAAATTGCAGTGGAGATACAGATGGGCGAGTCCCAGTCACATCGACAAGGTACAGTGTGAACGAGTTGAAAATGAAAGTGAAGGAAGGATGGAGAGCGTGGTTCCATCGGCGCCAAGTAGCAGGATGGGTTGCAACGTACGAGGGTGGGCTTACTTTGGCAACAGTAAGGGGAGCAGGTCATCAAGTCCCAGTATTTGCACCTGCGCAGTCACTCACCCTCCTCTCTCATTTTATATCTGGCTCCAACTTGCCACCTTCTCGCGTTTAGAATTGAGCACCACCTTCCATAGTGCTACAATAACTGCTTCATGGTAGATAATAATTAAGATCACATCTTTACCATATCTTCTTTTTTTTCTGTTTTACCTTTTTTGTCTTGCCGACTTTGCTTGAGAGTTGAGAGACGATGCCATCATGAGTCAATATCCTAAAACTCTTAATTCAAAATAAGAGCTTGATGGTGGCCAACTGGCCAAAACATCTAAATAGCTACAAGCGCTGAAGTAATTATTCGAGGTACTTTCTATGATTCTATGTAAGGGCTAACACTGAGTCCCCTAACTGTACTACAAACCAAATTAATATTGCTAAACAAGTAAGCGGAAAAGCGAAAAACAACTAATTATAACTCCAATACTGCTATCGTATGTTATGGGGAAGCAAACTGTGTACATAATGATTCCAATCCGAATTTGTTACTTGTGAGCAACCCAGCGGTCTCACTCCATTAAATAAATGAAGTAACAAGCTAGATCAGAAGACTGCACATCTAACGAAAGTTTTTATAAGTTTGTGTTGAAAATGAAATTTATATACTAGTGTGACTCTCTCAATAGCCCAAGTCTTCTCATTCACCCGTTTGTACTAAATACATACCTTGGCAAACAGATTTCATTGGTCTATATCTCCGAACACTCACGCCATTTGTGTCAAGAAGGGTGTTCCTCAACTACATTGTTCAATTATATCTTTGTATCAGTTTGATCTTGCATCGCAAGGTTGCGAAGTCCTCACTTTTCTGCTGAGTTGCTTCACATTGCTAATAATAAGTCCTTTAACCAATACTGAGGCAAACCATAGGTTTATAGGTTATGTTCCTTTCTTTCCAAGCAAATTTTAAAATTTCAATGTAGACCTTGGAATCTTGGCGCATGGCACTGTTCTATTGACGACCCTGTGAACTACAAAATTTACAAAGGTGAAAATTGATGTCTACATAAATAGAACAGTTAAAGTGTAAGCCATATATTGGACGCCCAGTTCTGGAAAATCGTAATACATTATACATGGTGTAATTTTGCAGAATTTTGTACAATAGTGGCAGTGGCTGTGAAAAATCTTGTACAAATGGTTGATTGGAGTATTTGCTAGATCTCTTAGACGAACTCCTTGTGAGGAAAAAAAAAAATGTCACAACAGTGTCTTCGGATGAGACCAATTTAATCTGGAGTCCTTTCACACTTCTTCCTTCACATGCAGAGAACCGAAACCATTTGCAAACAAGTGAATGTGGTCAGGGAATTGCAATCCCTTTACTAAAATCCAAGTTCTTGACTTTTCAGAAACAACTAGTTTCTTGGTCGAGTACAGAGAATACAATATAACAAAAAACGATAAAAGATATTGATACCAATATGCATTATTTGTTTGAAGTCAGATAATACATTTAAATATGAGTTTTGCGCATTTTTTGTTTTCGCTAATGATTTTGAGCATATATATACTACTTCATTTAAATATGAGTTTTGAGCATATATACTACTACATTCATCCCCATCAGCTTTATCCCAATACTTTGAGTTCTCCACCACAAACTAATGAATTTCACTTTTCAACGTTATCCGTATCCAAGAGCTTCATTACTGCATAATATACGCTTACATTTTTACTTCCAAAAAAATTTAACTTATACACTGGTTCAACTTGCAAATAAATGTATGTACTCAAGTCTACTACGCTAGTCAAAAGTCACTCACCTATCTAGTCCTAAGAGTATCTCTAGGTGGTAGTATAACCTGTCAAATCTTCAAAATTTAAGAAATAATTCGGAATTTTCCGGAATTCCAACTCTAGATAGTAAATTCGGTAGTATAAACTGTTCGTTCGCATTCTTGTTCGCAAATTTGGCAATTTGGATGTGGATGCAGAGTGACATTGGTAATATCGCGCGCCATTGCAAATGTCGTCCCAATTTTTTTTTTTTTTGACTTTGACTAGCCACTACTAATGTCGCGCGAGTTATTTTTTTTTAGCTTTTCAATTTGGTGCGACATTGGGAATGTCACGTGAGTTTTTTTTTCAACTTGGGGGCGACAGTATCAATGTCCCGCAAGGTAACCCTATTCCAAATTTGCGAATGATATTTACGACTACTTAGAGTGGTCGAAATTTGCGACCAGATTCTCCAAACTTTTTCTTCAAATATAAAGAGTATGCTACCACCACCTAGAAATGCTCTAATTCACTTTAAAATTTATCTTAATCTATATATGTTAATCTGAACAGGCACAATTGCACAACTGCACAAGCCACAAATCCTTCTTATACTGTATATATGGAATGTAATCAACTTGGGTGTACACCAAAATGCCCTGTATAAGTGTATATGGCATCAATCCCAAATTGTTCAGCGCACGTAATGTTTTATCTTATACTAAAATAGATAGACATCGAAGATCAACTTGGTAAGAACTTGTTTTCTTTCTGTGAGTCCCCTAAAATACGTTTGGCCCGTGAGCTAGATCAAGTAGTACTGTAGTAGGGCGCAGACAGAATAATGTACCTTACTTGGGCATCAATCATTTTCATCACGCACACCTATACACTATATATAACTAATTCTGTTACTTCAAACTCCTCAAATCCACTCGTTAGCAGTTCACTTTTCTTTTCTTGATCCACTAATCAGCCATGAAGGAACTCAATGATCATGTTCAAGTCCACATTAATGGTGAACACTCATTCTTGCTAAACAAGGTACTGTAAAATAACATGCATTAACTAACTTTTGTTACTTGTGATTCATGTTCTTGTATGTAAACTTGTTTTCTTTCATTGTAGAGGATCATGTGCAAATATTCAGGAAAGTTAATGAAGATGATAAAGCAAGAAAACAAGAACACCTATATGAAAAACAGAGCAGTTGAAGTCAATGAATTTCCAGGTGGTGCAAATGGTTTTGAACTTGTTTCAAGATTCTGTTACAACAATGGCAGAATTCAAATAGCCCCAACAAATATTTCTATCCTTTATTGTTCTGCAATCTTTCTTGAAATGACAGAGAAGATATCACCTTGCAATCTCATTCAAAAAACTGAAAATTTTCTTGAAGGATTGTTCTATTGGTCTTGGGCAGATATATTGATTGCTTTGAAAAGTTGTGAGTGTTTATTTTCTTGGGCAGAATCATTTGGTCTTCTTCATAAGCTCATTTCTTCACTTATTGCAAAAATTTCTCAGAATTCAGATTTTATGCTTACCCCTTCTTCGTCTTCATCGCCTTTATCTTCATCTCCTGAAGCATTGGAGAGTGGTTTTAGGCTATCTTTTTCAAGCAAAGCAACCCCAAGCTCTGGCATTAGTTCTAAACCAAGATCTCCAAGTAAAGCTTGGTGGTTTGATGAATTGACCATTTTATCTCCAAAGATTATTGAGAAGGTAATCAAGACCATGGGTTGTTACGGAACTGATAATAACAGCTTAATTCTCACTAAGTTTCTCATTCATTACCTCAAAAGTGCAGCTGCTAAGAAGAGAAGTGGTATTAGTTCTGAGTACAAGTTGCATTCTGAGTGCTATGCTGGACTTGCAGACACAGCTGTTCATGGAGTTGTTCTGATGGGGAAAACCTAATTTTTCATGTAGAGGCTTGTTTTGGGTGTTGAAGGTGGTTTCTGGTTTGGGTATGAGCAAAGGGAGTAGGCTTGAATTGGAGAAACTGATTGGTGGAATGCTGGAGAAGGCAACATTGGATGATCTTTTGGTGTCTGGTCATAATGGAGTTGGTTTTTATGATGTGAATTTAGTACTGAGATTGGTGAGAGTTTTTGTTAATGGTGATGGAGTGTTGGTCCAAAGAATGAAAAAGGTTGGGAGATTGATTGACAAGTACATGGGTGAAATCTCTCCTGATCACAATCTAAGGGTTTCCAAGTTCCTTGCAGTTGCGGAGAGTTTGCCTGATTGTGCTAGAGACTACTTTGATGGTGTTTACAGGGCCATTGACATCTATATTGAGGTAAAACCAAAAACAATCTCCATGTTTTCTCATTTATCACACTTGGTAGTTTTTGTCTGAAATGATAATTAAATCTGTTATATTTATGTTGTTAAACTTTTTTTGTCGAGAAATATAATGCGTGGGAGCAACCAATACCTTTCGAAGCACCAAGTTGAATGACTTGCACCTTAACACCCACTCTTCCCACCTAAAGGCAAGGTTCATGTTTTAGGATTCTAGTGAAAAATGTACTTCAAAGAGTGTCATAGTGCAACTTTATGAAGCCATATCATTCATCTCTCTTGTTGAAATGTTTTCTAGGCAGTCTTCACACCAGCAGGGACAAATATTGCATGATGGTGTTAATTGCATTAACTATGGTTCGTAATAAGAAATGTGATAAGAATATGTACTGAATATACTGTGCAGTCTCACCAGAAGCTTTCATTTGAAGAGAGGTCGAAGATATGTAGATGCCTTAATTACGAGAAGCTCAGTCTAGAAGCATGCAAAGATCTAGCAAAGAATCCCCGAATCCCTCCAAGGATTACTGTTCAAGCCCTTATAGCTCAGCGGTCCAAGGTTCAAACAGAATCCACCTTGTCAGAGAGTTCTACTCCATTGACATCCCATGTGACACTCTTTTCTGAAACCCGTGACACCGACAAACTTTCAGAGTACACTGAAGGGAAAGAAGAGGTGAAACGGAACCTACAAAAGATGCAGTGGAGGGTAACGGAGTTGGAGAGGCTTTGTACGGAGATGACGAAACAGATGTCAAAGGTTGCGATCAAGGGTAAGGTCATGAGCATTACTGCTCAAAACAGAGCATTGCCTATACTATGTTCAGATTTGCGTCTGTGAAATTTGAGATAAATAATATGCTCTGAGGGGGCTTCATGCATGGCACCTGAAAACGCTGGAAGTGTACTTATTGTTAGACTGCATGTACAATGGTGAATACTTACTAGGTAGTAAAATTCTTGAGTCCATAGTTATAAAGGGTGCCTAGTCGGCTAGACGTACCACTGCCTGTTTAAAGGCAGTTACTGAAGACAGAATGTGTAAACTTATGATGATTGAATTTCATATGAACGAGAAAATCATAGTTTAGCAGACAATCTATTTGTGGCTGTCAAAACAAGTTTCAAGATTCAATACAATTGTTTTGAACCATCGATTACAAATTTGCATTAAGAGTTATCATCTCTTTGTCATGAATATCATTAGCTATAATTCAAGTTAAACGAAAGAGGTTAAAAAAGAATTTGTGCTAGCTAGAATGAATTGAATGGTACGGCCCAACACTATCGGTCACAGTAATCTCCACAACAGTAAAATGTTCCCTCAAAATCGAACTTGCACCTCTATAACTTGCGCATATTTGTGTCTTTGATAATAAATTGGTGGGACTTGAGAGGAAAACCATTGTTGTAGATAAATTAATGCGGAAACAACGTTATCCACATCAAATAGATTAATCCTACACAAATATTGATCTCTCTTTCTATACAAGACTTCAACACCTTCCAAGTACTATCTCAACACTTCTCAATGTCAATTAAACAAGCATATAAAGTAAAACAATTAATGTATAAGAAGAACAAACCACAAGACGAGATATATCGTGGTTCGGCAATTTGCCTACATCCACAATGCGAGTTCCAAATTTTACTAGATGTCTAGAGTAACAGATTACAAGAGCTCTCAATTTACTCACAAAGAATGAACACTCAACTCATTAAGAATTGCTCTCTTACAATCACTCTTTTTTTGTTTTGGTTAGGTTAAGTTGAAAAAACTTATATTTATACTGTTTTTGAAAACTTCCAAAAACAGTCGAATTCGTGTTGAAAAATGGTGGAGTGCGTGCGCGCCTTTGGCCAGGCAAAGTCTAAGCTCTCATGCACCTAAAAATCTTCGTTCGTTTACCAAGAGAGCCAGACGCGCCTTTACCCTTGTCGGGCATACACAAGCCGAAGCGAAGGCTTTAAAAAAAAAAACACCTTTTTTCTCTACAACCATAAAAGTAACTTTTTTTCCAGTAGGGAGTGACTCTCAAGGACAAAAATGCCGAAAAAATAACTCTCAAGGACACATTTTTTTTTTTGTAACTCACAAGGACCAGGTAGATGAAAGGTCAAGTATACCTTCGACACGAAATAAAAAACGGATCGGGTAGATGAAATGTCAAGTACACCTCTCTCGCAAAATAATTAACGTTCCGGCCCAGACAAAACGACCCGGTGTATTTAGTATGAATATTGAATGTTCATAGTCCTTGGGTATGAACATTCAATGTTTATAGTCCTTTGGGTATGAACATGTATGTGAACATTCAATGTCCATACATGAGCATTCAATATTTTAATGTTCATAGTCCTTGGGTATGAACATTGATTGGGTATGAACATTCAATGTTCATAGTCCTTGGGTATGAACATTGATTGGGTATGAACATTTAATGTTCATAGTCTTTTGGGTATGAACATTGATTGGGTATGAACATTCAATGTTCATAATCTTTTCGGTATGAACATTGATTGATTATGAACATTGAATAGGTATAAACATTCAATGTTCATAATCTTTTGGGTATGAACATTCAATGTTCATAGTCTTTTCCGTATGAACATTGATTGGGTATGAACATTCAATGTTCATAATCTTTTGGGTATGAACATTGATTGGGTATGAACATTCAATGTTTATAGTCCTTTGGTTATGAACATTCGATGTTCATAATCCTTGGTCCTTTGGGTATGAACATTCAATGAACATTGATTGTTCAGTATGAACATTCAATGTTCATACATCACTATGTTATAAGGTACATTCACCTTTATTTTGATATGAACAATCATTGTTAAATACACCGAGAGAGGCGTATAAACACTCATTATTCACAGTAAAATGACGAAAGGGTAAAATTGGAAAATATTTATTTTAAATCCGGTCATTTGTCTTTGGGGGTTAAGATGTAGTGTATAAACATTTTAAAAATGTAAAAATGCGCCAACTTATTTTTCTCGGAATTACTAATTTTGAAATAGTGGGTTCGTGAGTTACTTTTCTCTAAAATTTGTCATTGTGAGTTACTCACAAAAAACCGTGTCCTCTAGACTTCATTTTCCCCAAAATCGGGCCTCGGGACCAATTTATTGTTTTTCTAAGGAGCAAAGCAGGGCCTCCATTGTTCAGGGTTAGATTTCAAGTGTTCAACCAATTACTAACACAGGGAAATCTGTTTTGCATTAAACATAATTTCAAGCAATCTACATCGGAAAAAAAACATGCCCACATGAAAATTTTGTTGTTAAAATTGGTTGTACTCTAATTTTGAGACCTGATCGATAAGTGGCTTCACGTATTCCGTTCCCAACGTAGCAGCCGTGTTGACTGTTAAAGTCCCCACCCAGTGTAAAGTTGTCCCCTGGAGCAGCTGATCCAAGTAATAATCCAAATGAAACTCGTCCACTCCAATTACATTGGCGATTAAATTACGTGCAAGAAAAGTGAGGCTCCTCATATTTTATCCAAACAAACACTCGAACTCAAGCATCGACTGTTTCCTGCAATTCTTGCATTTGTCGCTGTACACTTGAACACTTCAAACTTGTACTCAGTAAGCGTCAGAAACTACTGTTATTTGGTTTCTCATTTTATGCTTCTCAACGCCAACAAAAAGTACGTACTCTCTCTTCTCTCTCTTATTCCAAGTACGCTTAAGTTTCGTTTTCCTTGTTCTAGTTTTGATATATTATTTATAGCTATATATGGTGTCAAAGTGACCACCTTATGGTCTTCACCAAGGAGAGTGATCTTGTTCTGGAAATTATGTGTTGGGTGTCCCTGCCTACTTTGGTGGTTGCAGGTTGGCATGTGATTGTCCTGCATTAGGACGTCTGCCTCTGTCTCTATGGTTAATCATCATGAAACACACTTACTCCTTTTACTGTATTACTGATAATGTTATTTTGACTTACGTCTCAACACCATGGTCCATGGAGAATGTCTTCCTTTCTCTAGAGTCATAATTAGGAGTCATCAAAACAAATGTAAAAGTAGAATTAGGTAATGAGAGATTGAGAGTAGTCATGTCTAATGAATAATTCATGATACATATGTCGTTAATCTTTTTATTATGTAACTTAGGTACTCTAAACCTGTAAATGCCAGTAACCGTCATTGTTCTCTCATTGACACAATAGAGTAGTAGAATGCAGATTGTTTGTCTTTGCACTCACGTCAACTAATTGATTTCTTTCATAATTAATTTTAAAAGTTTGACGTATTAAAACACTGTAATCTACAGGAGATGACAAGTGTTTTGTCAAGCAAACTACAGAGTTGGTCTTTAAGAGTTCAAGATGATGCGGTCAAAGGAAGAACTCATAAAGCTTTATATCATCTGTATTTTCATTCCTCGGGATCATGTTTAAACCAAGGTTCTCACCTTGCTGTTGGTGACAACTACTGTGGAAGGACTAGGCATTCTAGGCCAGTATATTCCAGTACACTGGATGATGGAACAGACCCAAGTGACTCGGAAGATGATGATAAGCACGAGGGAGAATCTTCCAAAGAAGAAACTGGAGCGGTATGTTGATTTTTATGTTCTATTTATGCCTACCTGAACTTAACATCTGTCATGCATGGAGAATATTAGCTTAGGCCTTTGGTTTACTTATACTGTTTTTCTTTCAGGTAAATAATGGATTCCGTGATGATCTGGAAAGGATTGTAGGGACAGATGATTCTACCTTTAGTGGGGTAGATCTTGCAACTCTTATCAGGAACAAATATGGTAGATCATACGATGTCCAACTTATAAAGAAGGTAAGCTGCTCAATGAGATACATAGCATCAGCACCATGATGATATTTTTCATATAGTGGATTCTGATACATGCTCTTTTATACTTTCTTATAAGTGAGAGAGGATGTTTTGTGTTGGATTACGTTAGCATGTTCAATATGTAATACTGGGATTTTGACTCACAATATTTATGGTGTGAATAGATTTTTTTGTTTCACCTGATGCATTGTTAATTAGAATGCTTTGATACAGGAATTCATGGGAAAAAATCTCTTGGCTTTGAACGTTATGTGGAAGTACATGGAACAGGTTAGAATTGTATCAGATGGACACACTTAAAGATGCACACTTAGTACTTCATTTCAATATGTTGCTTGCACTATATCTTTCTGTTTAAAGAGATCAATATTCTATATCACCGTGTGCTTGTATACTCGACAGTCAACACAACCCCACACATCCGATGTAGCACAGTAACCTAATATAGCTTTCTGAATGATAGTATACATTGGTAGTATTCCTATATATACATGGTAAATCACATAATTTTTTAGAATTGCCCACAAGGATTTTGCTACAGAGTAGTAGTAATGTACTTTGAACTTTTGTACTCTGCACGACTGCACGAATATGTTTCGACTTACTGGTTTAACTTATTTCTCTCAGAGATCTTTTCCACTGACTGAAGAAGAGTATATATTGAGACTTGATGATGTAGCAAATACATTGAAATGCTGGGGAGCTGTCTCACATATCCGAAGTAGCCTGTCCAAGTCAAAGGAGCGACCCAGAATGGGAAAGGTAAAAGAACCAAGTCTTTCCATGTAAGCTGTGATAACTTACCAGATATGCAAGGATTGCTGGATCTGGACTCTTTCAACTCGATGTGGCATGCATAAAAAACTTGGTCAGATATGGACTATGCCCAAGTATCCTAATATCACAATTTTTGTTTCATTTCTATATCCATTGCCGTCGCTCTAGTTATTATGCAGCTGGTGGATGATTGTCCACCAGATCTTTATCTGAAAAGGTGTGTTTGCGAGAAGTATTTATGATTGGATTCAAACTTATTTGATGTCACAGGCGGTCAGTATTTTCATCGACATGGATGAGTCTGGAGGTCGGGCCAACGAATGGATATACAAATGAAAACTTCTGGACTTTATAGATTCCTGATTTTGGTCTTAACTCCAGTATAACATAATGGAAAATCCCCTTGCTAGTGATCCTTGGCTTCATCTGTTAAGTGTATTCAGTCTGCTTGATTCTTTGTGGATGTTTATGTAAGGCCAGAAGCGGATTGTTTCAACAAGATCTCAATGCCAGTAGACTGAAACCCTGCAGCATGGCTATATCACTGATATGGTCTCGCTCCATATGATGATACTTGCGTATGCCCAAAATTACTCCATTACATCATCTACTTTGGGCTTCTTTCCTATGTCTCTTACTTCGTTAGGTCCTTGAAATCAAAGGTTGTGATTTTTGCACCTTTTAAAAGAGGGTTTGTAATGTTTGCGGTTACGAGCGCTTGCTTAATCAAATATAAATGATGTACTATGTACCCTACACAATTATTTTGTATGATCATTATTCCTTGCCTTTCTTGTACTGAATTTTTAAATAGAAACAGATAACACAACTATAAGATCATACCCAAAAAAAAAACTATAAGATGTAAAAGTTAACGAATAAATGTTGATAAATGTAAGACTACAAGTCCCCAAACTTTGTAAACCATATAAAACTGAATATTAGTATCAAAAGGCTGCATACCCAAACGGGAATGCTGTGCGTTTATACCAACTCTCAACAAAGCAGCATAAAATTCAAAGCTATATGAAGCCTAATTCTTTCTGAGACGAGATAACCATAACAACAAAGGCCAGCAATCATCAGAACTAGAAAAATTTTCTTCTCATCCAGTAAAGCAAAAATTCTTCTCATCCAGTAAAGCAAAAATTGATCACTTTTGGAAAAATAAGATTAATATATGGTATAGTATTCCAGCTCAGACCTCTCACCCCTGGAGGAATTACTCTAGTCTACGACCAATGAGCTTTGTATACATTGGTTAAGGGTCCACCATGGTGGTAAGAATTTAGTCTTGCTTGAGCCCATATCGGCATTGGACTTCTTCCCCTTCTAGGAGCATTTCTACAGCATCTGGAGGAAGTCCGATCATTTCCAAAGTCTTTTCCCACACCCTGTTTGCAGTTGCTATGTTGTGCGCTTCTTCTGACGCATTCATAGGACGGCAATCATGTGAGATGAAAGCACAAACAGGCCAGTCGTCAGCCTTCAACAATGAGCAATACTCAGGTACCTGAGGATCTGTAGCTGCAAATAGAGAACTTCTGGAACCTGCAAGTGCAAGGACAGCCAAGTAAGGGGCATGAGTTCTTAAAATATGCAGCAAAGACAGTCACGCTTCTAAATTTTGGAATAGATTTTCCAGTAATGATGATGCCTGAAATACGAAAAGACTAGACAACTAGCTTTTATACTCATTACAACATATTTTTATCTGTTCTTGCTTCAATACCATCTTTAGATATATCATCCTAAATTTTCTTCACATGTGCAGAGCACATGGAATGCATCTTAAGGAAGACATACTTGCGAAAATGAGATAGGCTAAAAATAGTGCAATTAGAGAAATTACCCTCTTGAGGATTAAAGATGAAATAGGGTATCAGATGATAAGCAGCTTGAACAATTCTAGGAAGATCTCTTGCCTGCATATTAAGCCACAATTACAATCAGAGTAAGAAACTTGTTGAATTTTCTTGCGACACATACATGAGATATCTAACCGATTCAATATCTGTGGGTCAATTTATTTGAGCCTCATTAGAAGCGTTGATCGTATATATATTTGTGTTTTTCCCTTTGATCTAATATGCTTATTATGTAAGTCATATTCTTAAGATCAGGTCACAAAATAACCCAAAACTGAACTTATAATTCAATTTATCCAACCAAAAAGAATATAATCAGGTGCTGTGAAACAGATTCAAGCGCTCCTGGTTGTATGAGACTTACTACATTTGTGTGCACGACCCCAGGTGATACACACAAAACGTTAATGCCAGCTTCAGCAGGCAACCGCTTATGGAAGATGCTGCTAAACATGACCTGCAAATCAGAGACCAAAATCAACCACACTATTACTGCTTTTAGTTTCTGTCTTTTTGAAGTACGTATGCAAAACATTTTTCACCAATGACCTAAAAGTTGCACAGACGCAAGGATTATTCTTGACCAGAATTAGTTATCTTTCTGAGACAGATTTGAGGTCTCATCCATCAAACGGTGGGGCAAACCTCTGTGCCAAATTTTATGGCTAGACTGTTTATAGAACAATTTGGCTAGCGGAAGTGAAAGCCAATAGAGAAAAACACACACAAACCAAAAGAAACTTTATATTATCCCTCCAGATTTACCTGTGCAAGTTTGCTACTCGTGTATCCCACCAAACTAGAAAATTTCCTTTTGCCGGAATTAACATTCATGTCTTCAGTATCGACAAAGCCAACAGTATGCATCTGGAAAAAAAATAAGAAAAAAAACAATTGATTGATTGGATACGTCAGTGCAATAGGAGATTAATTCTTCAGATAAAGTTATGAAGTAAATAGGTTTATAACACAATTTTATCAATAATGAAGAATGGTATATAAGGAACTTACAATAGAGTTCACATTAACAACGCGGCTTGGGGAGCCTCTAATAAGAGACGGTAAAAGTAATATTGAGAGTAATGCTGGTGCCAGATGGTTTACTTGCATATGTTCTTCATACCCATCCTTTGAAAATCGTTGTGGTTCTGAACATGAAGAAAGGCACTATCAACAAATGCATTCAAAACAAAGTGCTGATTAGGACACCTAGCACCTGAAATGGTCTTGACAGAGTAAATGGAGCACAATCCAACTATTCAGTTTGAACACCAACCTCCAAAGGCGAAAATCCCAGCATTATTAATCAAAACATGTAGAGGCCCCAAACGCGCATTCCATGCTTCAGCAAATCTCACAACAGAATCCAAGGACAGAAGATTGAGCTCCATCACCTAACAAGAAAACCACAATACTGAATATTTCAGATACCTGGAATGTTAAGGCTTGGTGTGTCCAGGGAAGTTTAAGTATATATACATATATGCCCATATCTATAACATCTTTTACATTCATTTCTTGTAGTATATGTTTATGGTTTTACTTCAAACCTCAATATTGAGAGGGAGACCCTTTCCAGCCCATTCAGTCTGCCAATTCTGTACCAACTCGTGACCACCCTTGGTGTTTCTCACAGCCATAACCACATGTGCTCCCGACTCTGCCAGTTGCCTAGGATTACAGACAAAAAGACAACAACTTGAGACTAAGAATTAGAAAAATTTAGAAACAAGATAAAAAGATTGTACTAATCAATGGATTATAACCTGGCAGTTTGAAGACCAATACCACTGGTGGAACCAGTAATGATGCAAGTGAGATCATTTAAAGGAGGTAAAGACAATGGATTCTCCAAATGACTAGCCATTATCCTCTGGAAAAATATCTCTGATACTATTTGCCACCATCCTCTTATCCACTCTATCCATCTCAACCCCCACTTGTTTATTTTCTCCCCATCCTCTTTTTTATCACGTAAAGATGATGAACTCATCTCGCTCTTACTAATTATGGTTCAGTCAGTGTGTGTCTCATAATGGAAATAGATCTATCTACAATGACGTTTTGTTTCTGACATTAGATGTTATAACTGAGGGAATCCAACTTTTGTCGCCACTCATTGAAATCTCGACCACTCCGATATATCGGTCTATTGGGATGATAATTTGGCCCTCACAGATCTGAGGGGTGGGCCTAGGTTTTGAAACATGAGCCCGCTTTTCATTAAGCCCTTATTTTATATTATATTATATTTATTTATTAGATAAGTTGAGTGGGAAGGGAGGGTGGAGAAGAGAGGAAGAGATGGGTTTGTAGAGAGGATAGGGTTTTGGTTGGGTTTGTGGATAGGTAAGAGAGCTCTTTCATTCAATTTATTCTAATTATTTAAGAGATAAAAAAAATATCACTAAAAGAGGGATAAATTAAAACAGGGATATGTATTTTTTGTAAGGACAAACAAATAGAAACCAACAAATTTGGTTTTTGTCTGCATACCCTCACTTTCTGGCAAGATCGTTTGTTCTGCTCATTCAATTATATTATAATTATCTAAGTTGTATAAAAAAAAAATCACTACATTAGTTTTTTCAATAGGAATAAATTAAAACATAACATAACATAATAACATATGTATTTTTTGTAATTGATTGAATATAAAAGCAAATCCAACTTAACAATATAATTAAGTATGAAAAATGTAGATGTTTTAAGAGTATCATCTCTTCCATTATTTCTGTCTATTTTTTTTGTTTTTCTAAAAACATAAGAATTAGTTTTGTATACTTAAGTATGATAAAAATAAATAAAAAAATCACAAAAAAAAAAAAAAAAAAAAAAAGTAAACTAGTAAAGTATAATTAGATCGGGACCCTCATTTGGCCCTAAAAAACGAAAGTAAAGTCGATTAATATTGATAAAAATAAATAAAAAGGTTAATCTTTTTTGAGTTTTTAATGTTTCATTCCATATGATAAAAAATTTCCCTCAATACAATCAATAGGGGTTTTATAGTTTGAGGGCCGGGCTGACTGGGCTTTTACAAAAAGCCCCAAACATCCTCTCTCTCTCTTACACGTACAAAACATATTAGCTCAGCTCTCAAATGTCTAATTATGTTCCTAAACAAACCCTAATTATGTTCGGACATGAAAAAACCCAAAAACTGTGATTAATTAGTGATGCAGATTCCTACTCACTTAACTTCCCATTCAAACAATGGCACTACTACTACTACTACTACTACTTGTTGTGCAATGAGATCACCAACAACTTCAACACATAATCATCATTTAACATCTTCACTTTCACTTGGTCTCATTTCACTTCCACCACCTACAACAACATCCACACATAATCATCGCCCACAGCACCATGTAATTGAGACAGAGCCAATTAATAGTGCCCACCCGCCATCTGGAGATGTAGCAAGAATCAGGCTTTCTGATATAGTGCCTTATGATGGAGTGCCCCTGGTGGGACTTATAGTAGGTCGGTAGAAGCATTGTCGGGTTCATTGATGAGACATAATGCTGTGGTGATTGAGCTTGGGAGTGAAGATTCAGCAGTTATGCGATGCGCTTTGGAAGCAGCAAGATTGTATTTTAGGACTAGGGGGCAGAGTGGTGGGAATTGGGGGAAGCCTAATAGAGGAGTTTACATGTACAGAGCAGGAAGGTATAATACTTCTTCTTTTTGACATACTTATTTAGCTCAAGTCCAAATGCTCACTGTTTGTTTTTATCTCATAAGGGCATCTCTAACGGGGGGGGTGTAAACCGTATAGAGTGGAAATTTTACACCCCAAATGTCAAAAAACTCTTTTCAATGGGGGTGTTATACTATAGGTAATAGAGTATTAGTTGATAGAGAGGGTGGAGAATTCCCCCTCTCGCTATTAACTAATAAAATGCCCGGGCGACACTCAAACAGACGTCTGAGTAAAAACAAATTCGGACGCACTTGGAGTGTCGTCCCTATCTATTTCTAAAGTCACAATTTGAAAAAGAAGTGACGTCCGAGTTTAAAATTGAACTTTTTTATACTTTTCCATTGGGAACAATAGAGAGTGGATATTTATGGACTCTACAATAATTTACAATTGGAGTAGTAAAATCCTAATGGCACCTAGGTGGCGCCTATGTGGAGGTGTAATTTTACACCCCCCATTGGAGATGCCCTAATACCATTTAAAGTCCTCTTGCCAATAGGAGCAATTTTGAAATTTGCATTATATGCTTTAAGTAGTACATCCATTTAACCTTACCTTTTAATATTTAAGTTATGTTTATATTATTTGTGCAGAGCATTGGAAGATGGGGACTCGTCCCCGCCATGTATGGCCGATGCTTACAGATGTATGGGAAACGTTGCTCGTGCTGCTTTGTGTGCAATAGCAAGGCATCTTCGTTTGCGTGAGTAAGGATGCAATTAGTAGCTAGATTATACTTTTTGAATTGATTCTCTTCCGGATGCTACATCTCCTTTTTCTCCTTCTTAACATAATTTTACTGTTGCAGTGTTTTCAACCATTTGCTTGATGATACTCCATTGCCAGCTAACGAGGCATCCTCCTCAGTGCTGGTCGCAGCTTATTCTCATTCAAATCTACAAAATGGGAAAGGAGCTATAGGGGGTTGGAAGCTGTCGACAAACAATGAAGTCGAGAAGGGATTGTTGACATTAATTGCTTCTGACCATTCTGGTCTTCAGGTGCCTTTCCTTTTCCTGTTGCAAACTGCAATAATTTGAATATCAATGTTGGAGTTTTTCTGGTTGGAATTTATTACTGATATCTAAATATTAGGGTCACAATATTTGCAGTTTTTGTATAATAAAAAGGAAAAAACAAAGCATGATTTCTATTTGTGATATGTAGTAAAATTTGGTTGAAATGCACATATTTTATAATTAAGTGAGTGTGAGACGAAATATGGTTTTAACTTCCACTTGACACTGATAATTTACCTATTCCTTACAGATTGAGATTTTTAGAAACTTATAATACATTGTTTTTTGGATTTATAATACATTTCTTACTGTAGAATTGAAAATACAATTATTTTATCTTAAGTTCCGCCTCAAAATATTTCAAAAAATACTTGAGAAACATAGTTTACTGTGATCCTCAAATCATTATTTCAGTTCTTTCCTGCATAGGTTTGTGACCCCAACAGTCGCTGGTACCTTGCCGATGGTGGATCGGGTCCTGGGGATCTTTTGCTACTTACTGGGAAGGCACTTAGTCATGCAACTGCTGGTCTTCGTCCCGCTGCATCATATAGAGCTGCTTCTGATTACTCTTCGGGCACCATTACCAGTGGAAGGTATAAAATGTTTGTTAGTTGATTTGATGCTACAGTCATTACGTCTGTTTGACAGGAATTGGTTAGACTGTTTCAATTGCATTTCCTGAGTGTCAATTGTAATGAACATAACCTATATGCTTGTATCTAATTTTATTCCTTAGGACATCACTGGCATTTAGGCTCATGCCGCAGAGCAATGCTATATTAGATTGTTCTCCCATTACAGCAGCTGGCCATGTAATTCCCCAAAGCTACGTACCAATCTCTGTAAGCCAGTTTATGGATGACCTCTCTGCTGAGGAAGATATGGTGTGCAACCGTTCCGATGGTACTTATGTAAGTTTTACCTTCTGGGAGAAGAAAAAACATGCATATACTGAAAGATAGCCTGGCCTGGAGAGGCCATTAATAAATATACCCACTATTTCTATATGTGCCTTCATCTTTTCCTCCTCCTCCAGGTATGTTCTAGACTATCCTAACCCTAAAAGAAGAAGAAGAATAAAGTCCTAGCTCAACATAAGAATAAAACGTGTTGAATGTGGAGGAAAAAATACATCAATAAGAATATTCCTTAAATCATTTAAATGACATATTTTACTCCAAATTCTTCAGCAAAATAAACAAAACTGCGAATTTATTGTCTCTGTATTTCATTTTTCATGTGTATTTATTTTTTATTCTATGTTCAATACATTTATCCCTTCTAGTTGTATATTACGCTTTAACTTTGATTTTTAAAAGAAATTATGTGTTGTGACCCTCAGGAAACACCAAGCAATTTGAATGGGGAACCATCTTTGAGAAGTATCCTTTCAGATCCCTTGTCGTAAGTTGACTTCCTTTTTTTATTTGTTTCTCACTATATTGGTTGACCTGGCTTGTATTTGGTGGATCACTAATATCTTTCATAATTTATTGATGCTCTAGTGGTGTGTTTCTTGAAGATGCTGTGGTTGTTTCATGTGGGCATTCATTTGGAGGTCTCATGCTTAGAAAAGTAATTGAAATGGTAAAGAAAACCTTCTCCTATCTCTTTGTTGATTGTGTTAAAATCTTTTAGTTTCAAGATACATTTTTCTCAAATAACCTTCGTTTTTTGTTGAAGGAAGCACATTTATGCTTTATATGTACAGTACTTAGGCTAATATGATAAATTTGGAAATTCATGATATGGGACGCAACCATAGGGGACAGATATAGTATATAGACTCGGGATCTTTCTTGTGAAATTATCTTCATAACGAGGTTTATGGAACGACCATGAGCTTAGGGACTAAGGGTGCATGTAAGGCCTCTCAAATGGGACTTGCTTTGTGGTTAAGACACCTAAAACAAGTTACAAGCTTGTTTTTGTGAAGCTCTTTGGACACTCTGAAGGGACAAGACCTCCTAATAGTGATCAAAACATATTTATAAGATGTATGTACTACAACTGCAAAGAAAAGATAATAATGAAAGTGTTCATAAGATTATAAAATATGGAATGTAGCCACTAGTGTATGCTATCACTGATTTTGCCTCTTTAATAATCCATTGAATTACCTTTTCAGTTACATATTAAAGCTCTGGCAATTAATGAGAGGAAACTGTTAAAATGATTCTTTTTGATGCAGTCCAGATGTAGCCTCTGCAACATTGATATTGAGAGTGGGCCTTTAATCCCCAATATAGGTGTGTTTGTGATTCTCCTCCCCCTAATTTTAATGTGTTTCATCATTTTCCTCATCCACTGAAACTTATTGTCTCCATAGCATTAAGAGCGGCTGCTGCAGCTGTGAAGCATGAGGATGACCGGAGACTCTTTCATAATGCAGCTCTTCGGAAGCGTCGGAAAGAAGTGGGTGAACACACATTTACTTTGAAGAGACTAAACAGGGTAAAATTTGTAGTATCAAGCAGTGTTTATGGAATTTGTTGACCTTTTATGACTGATCAACCATATTGCTAGTTTGCTACCACCAAAAAAGAAGAAGAAACTGATCTAGGACTACTGACCATTTGAAAATTTCAAATTGAGTATAGCTAGAATCAAATGATTTTAATGTAGTTAGTAATGTTTGAATTTTGAATGATCTTTTTTTACAGTGATGATCATAAGAAATTGAAAAAGTCATGTTTTAAGGTGACCTAAACGTCCCCCGTGTCGCAACATTTATTGGAATAAGAGAAAAGAGGGGGAGGGGGGTGTGAATGAACATGTACCTATATATTTTATTTACACAGACTAGAACATTTATTTATACGAAAGCACATTTAAACAGAGAAGCAGCTGGAAACACTCGCTCCACACCCTTTAATTCCTATTCATGAATAAATTGGGAAAGCCAACAGAAAATTTCAATTCTGACTTCGTAGAGCCGGTGCTGCCTGCGCGTAGGGCCGTCCCCCACTCCCATCCCGGGGCGTTAATGGGCTTTTGTTTTTGGAACAGACGGCAGTGTTTTGCTGACGCCTCGAATCAAGCTTTTGTTAGGACATGCTATGTATTCTCCCCATTTAACAGCGCACACCTGGTTCGGAATTGGCATTTTTGTTATACTGTATATATATTTTTCCTTCTTAAAAAATGGTGTGAACAAACATGGCTATCAGCTGAAAAATATACATGAATGTAATTGGATATTGCAGTGTGTTATTTAATAATAATGAATCCCCACTTAACATGTATGCACACAAGAAGTGACATTTATGTGGTACATTACTGTATCTTGTGCTCCTTTCAAGATAATGGGGAAAAAAAGTCAAGTGAATCTCACACACCCATTGATTATCCCATGCATTTTTTTCTTCCCAACTAGTTCTCTTCCCCCCTCCCCCTCCTTTGTGGTAAATGCTGGAGTGTTCTGAATTTAAGTGGGACATCGTTCTTCAGGAAAATGGGGACGTTGCTGGTGAAGGTGACAGCCAACTGCATCACAGAGGTGTGCAGTATCCATTTTCGGTTAATGAAAAAGTGATGATTAAGGTGATTTTTATCACAAACTATTTTATGGCAAGCTTTTGATTGGGACTGTATTTCTTCCTAAAATGGTTTCTGAGGGTGGGTTGATTTGTACAGGGAAACAGGAGGACTCCAGAGAAGTTTGTTGGAAGAGAAGCAGTAATTACATCCCAGTGTCTGAATGGCTGGTAAGTTGCTAATCGAATCATTTTGTTGCATTGTACAGTTACCAAGCTTTTACTATTCCTTTTTCATCCGAATCTTTTAGGTATCTTCTCAAGGTTCTGGGGACTGGAGAGAGTGTCCGCCTTCAGTACCGTTCTCTTCGGAAGATCTCTAGTTCTCAGGCCACTGAGGACAGGTGTCAACAGCAAACGATAGTTCAGAATGGCAGCTGACCCATTACCCTTGTCATCATGGTTTACAGGGTCTACCAGTCTCTGTGGGTTAAGCATCATGGTTTACTTGCGCTTGTGGAAATGCTGAATAGGTTCATGTAAGATTGTAATCGTGTAATGAAATGTAAAATGTTGTTTACCATTAAGAGAAATACAGAGGTTGTAAGAAGGTTGCAGAAGGTACACGGAAAGGTTAAGGAAAGTCGTGATGTAAATTGTGTTCTTACCGGGAAGGAAATCGGAAAATTTTCGAAAGGTAATACTCCACTTTTGTGTTAGTGTCTTTGCTGATTCTATGCTATAGTCAATAGAAAGATGGTGAACGTATAATGTGTACAGCAGTGATGACGTGTTTCAACTTTCAACTCTTATACGTGGTATTCTGATCAAGTTTATACTCATGGTCCAATCCCTCTGGAAAGGAACGCCCCCCTTGGTTCTAATCCCTACAGCAGAAACATCAGGGTCGCAACCTTTGGGTAGGTCTACCAGCAAGAAATTGTCATAGCATCTCCTTTAATTGGGTTCCTCTTCAGTGGAAAGCATCAGTGGCTGAGCTCCGTTTCTCTTATTAGCATTTTCACTGTTTCTTACTGTTGTTTTGTCCATCTAATGCAAACCCCATATGTACAAAAGTTTTCACAGGATGTTTCACTAATTACGCACGTACTTTTTACAAGGCCAAGGGCAATGCTTATTTTCAAATTCTACTTTTGCCAATTTATACCCACGGTACAGGTACTTTCAGGACAAATGATTGAGGTGTGAGCGAGCACTCAAACTCTCAAACTCCGGCATTATGTAATTACCTTCGTTGGACACTTGGACTTGAAACATTAACTTCATACACTTTGTCAAAACAAAGAACTATATCAGAATAAATGGGATATTTGGATAGAATGGTTTGTAAAACGAGTATTTCAAATTTGGTTAATATTTGTAATCTCATACTTCCAATTGCTTTAGGATTAACGAGAGGATGCACCCTAACATACAATCGTTTAAGGATTACAGAGTCTTTCCTTCAAACATGCATTCCAGCAACTTAGTTTCACAAACACAAGAACACTCGTGGTACGTCTAACAAAATATTTAGTCTACTTGGAGAGAGTTTACTATTATCGAGTTAATCCGTGTAAACTTGGAAGCAACAGGATCAGTAATCCTTGTGATGACCACATGCCAAGAACATGTCAAGCTTCCTAACCTTTTCCCACCACTTTGAAGCATTCACCACTCCTTTCTTCCAGCCATCCCTCTTTGCCTTGTTTACCATAGCTTCTTCTTCCCTGAGCCTGAGCATCTGATTTTCCATCTTGATCTTCTCCACCTCAAAGCACATCTCTAGAGCAACTGCTCTCTTCTTCTTGTTCTTTTCCTCTTTTTGTTCCTCTTCCCTCCTCACTAGCTGCTCGTAGTATTCTCTATTCCTCTTTTCAAGTCCATTGATCTGACCTTGAAGATCCTCAATCTTGCGACTCAGCATACACACCCTGTGATCCTCCCTCATCTTTAACACACACCTCGCTAGCTCACTTGCCTTCCTCTTCATTGACATTGCTTCAGAAGCCAAGCCTTTGTTCTCTTCAGCCAATGCTGTAACCTGATATCCCAATCTTGCATTCTCATTCAGAAGTATCAATCTTTCGGACTCCAACACCTCAAGTAAACTCCTCTGGAGTTCCATCTTCCTTGATGACTCATCACTGCACCGCTCTAGCAAACCCATTTCATGAAGGAGAATGTCACAATCAACACTCTTGATCACCAATTGGGCAATAATGGTGTCTGTGTCTAATGATGATGGTGGGGGTTGTTGGTAGGTAAGGGTGCTCTCAGCTTCTGAGTCCTCACTCTGTTGATGTGAGTCCTGAGGATACCAAAACTCATCGTTGATCTCAGAATGCACAGTGGAAATTGATGACGATGACGATAATGGGTGTGCATGCTGCTTCTGTTTTATTTGAATAAGAGATTGGCAATAACGGTCAGCCAAGGATAGATACGAGTTATAGAGGTCCTGGAGGAGATTGAAAAGCTGAGGACGCTTCCGGTAGTAATTTTCAGCACGTTCAGCAAAAGTGTCAGAATCGTCTTCTTCTTGAATGTTCAGTGCCAAAGTTTTCATTTTGTCATCCAAGTCTGCGAGCCAAAATTCAAATTATCATATATTGACAGTTTGTGAATTAAGGCTAAAATACTGCATTACTGCTATTATATCTATCGTCTCATAGCAGAATTCTATGGACCAAAATATCTATGAGCCCAATTTACAGTCCAGAGTCCAGACATGTGGCCCAAAACCAACAATTGCAGACACAGATACAGAAGGTAATAAAAACAGTGGACCTACTAGCATCCATGGCATTGATGAGGAAAAGTAATGCAGTCTTTATACTAAACTTTGTCTGCAGTTACTAAACATGAACAATAAAGGAATTCTAGTGAGTGGTCTCTCCTGGTCCACCACTTACCAGAAGTTTAGCTTGATTGGTGGTGAGTGAATATGGATGTAAGTACCACAATAAAAACCTTGAAAACACTTCTTAAGTGTGACATAATAAATAACATCCTATATTATTCAATCATGTGATTACAATTTATCACTGACCGGCGTGTACGTATGTCTACAATAAGTAATTTCATGATTATATGGCTGATAACTGATTTTACCCCGATAGTGTTCTTATACAGAAGATTTTACCAAGATTCATGCAACTTAAACAAACACTTCTTTCCTTTCTCTTTCTCTTTTTAATTTTAAAAACATGCAAAAGAGGTTCCCTAGTGGAATCAATCTACATAAAGTGCAAGATTAAACCAACAAAAATGCTTTGATGCAACTTGAGCTAAAAGTACTCCATTGCACTATTTTCGGTATAAGTCCACAATAATTGTTAGCAAAAATTTGTATGTCAATGGACTTATACAAACAGAGCATTTCTTTTTTCAATAGTTCGATTAGACTTGTGCATTTGCCGAACATTTTTTTTTTCCACCCGTCCTTCACTTTTGAAGACCTAGTAAAGAGTAAGAGCTCCATATGGGGGCAAAACAAAATCTACATTGTGTCCCACGCCCGAAAAAAACTAAGACATATTCATGAGGTCGAACACACAAGTAATGAGTCAAGGACAGCAAGTAAAAAAGCAGCAAGGCTGGGTGTCGTTTATTAGCTTATAATCCAGGCACCAATGGTACATCGTGTGGCGCCGTAGTGTCTACTCGGCGACCTTGGCTTATGTAAGACTGGACTCAAAAACAAATGCAAACTGGGTAAGACATTGTAGGTGTCCAAAGGTAAAAATGGCATTCCCCATTATTAAGTTGTTGGATTGCATTGCTGGGATCCAATGCCATTACCAAAAGCTAATTAAAACCAACTTTGAGAAATCACTATCAGCCATAATTACTTGTAAAAAGTTCCCTTGTGATCTCATCATTCTTACCAAATGTCCATTAATTTAGTGCACCCTCTAGTGCCAGACGTGTGTGTATACTGTATAATATATATGTTCAAACTTGAACCCCAAATATAGAAATCCTGATTCTCGTATATGGACCACCACTTACAGTACGGTCAAAAGTAGTAATAACATGTACATACAGAGGGATAAAAAAGAGAAACAAGGATGGGTCATGGCCTCATGGCCTCATGGGTGTGTACTGTGTAGTGTGTACAGAGTCCAGTAGTATTTTGAAATTTGAAACAGAAAGTAAGACAAAAAAGAGTACAATCATACCTGCTAGTGTAGTCTGTAGCCAGGAAGGTCTACTGTTCACACTACCGTAGCTCCTCCACGACCCACCACCACCACCATCTTTATCCCATTCCCCACTACTAGTCTTCATCCTCGCCATTGCTTGAGTAATAATGAGTAACAACAACAACAAGTAAACTGACTTTATATAAAGATCCGTGCAAATTTGAAATACCCACACTACTACTTAACTTATCCAACGGGCCACGAGAATTCCGGAGTGCATAACTCAAAACATTCTTCAAACAAGTAAAGAAAAAGATAAGTACTTACTACTTACAGAGGAAATGTGGAGAGCAAAAGTGATCTTGCAATAGATTTTGGTGTTGTCCTTCTTTCTTGCTGAAGTAAGTTTTGAAAATAGGTGAGTGTAGTAGTAATAGTAGTAGTACTTCTTAACTACTTTAACTAGCCTAGTTGCTATGTATATGTTAGGTGCATGCGCGAATATCGATGCACACGCAAAAACAAAGTTACCGTGTGTCTGGGTGTGTGATTGCTTGCTTGGTTGGGGACTAAACAGGGCAGGGGAGCGAATCCCTATATATCTTTTTACACCATATATTTCATCTAATATTTAGTTCAATGTCACGGGAATCGAAACTAAATTAACTTTCTGGATTTTGAATATTGATCTTTCCTATTTTACACTTTGTAATTTATTCATTTTTTTTGCTTTTACAGATAATAGTCGTCATCATGAGCATGGGAAAGTTACGTTCCAAAAAAGAAATCCAAAATCTAGTCTGGTTTTTATGGTGACCTTGCAAATGCAACAGACCACATCGCAATGCTTGATAATGAAATTGTACTTTAATTTTGAAACTGAGCTTGCAACAAGTCAGGGTATTGCCTCGTCAATCGAGAATCAAACTAGTGACCATTGGGGGGAGCAAACCCAAGACCGACCAGTGGTTAGTGGCAAATCCCTCGTTGTAAACACATGCTAATGAAGCATCCCTTTGAATGATCTTCTTATCTATTTATCCCCTATCTAATAAAACACGGACATCCAACACCACTCTATAATTTTTAGATCTAATTTATGATGTGGTGAATTTTAGAGTTTATGAGGTGTGGGTTGTTTAATAGTGTGGAACAAAAATATTGCATTATTATTAAAGTCAACAAATGTGGCTAAATTTTTAATGGGCTTTGGTTGGGCGTTTTTTGTCTGCATTCTACTAAGCTTACTAAGCTTTGATTGGGGTTTTTTTAGTTGGACTTTGATTGGGTTTTTGCCGTACAACATGGCAATCTAGTAGTTATATCTACTATCTATATACTAAAGCAGAGACCTCTAATTGAGGATTTTCTCTTTCCTATGTGGCACTCTAATATGAGAGAGTTAGTTTTTTTTCTCTCCTATGTGGCACTCTAATATGAAAGATAGTCTTTTATAATAGCCTACAATCTCACATACATATAACCTCTTAGGAGAGTTTGAGTGTATTTCTAATTATTATATTTGGAGAGTTTGAGTGTATTTCCAATTCTTACATATTTGATCAAATAAAAAATTGCTAAAAAAAATAGGTGATTTGTAAAAGATAATTTCCTATTATGAATCAAACACTTTTAGTGTTCCAATTCTTATATATTTGATCAAATAAAAAAAAAAAATGTAATTTGTAGAATTCCTTATTACAAATCATACAATTTTAGTGTCTATGATAAAACACCGACTTATTTGAAATATATTCTTAACACTGACCTTTAAAACATAGTTAAAAACAATTATACAAAAAATAACATCACAAAATATATAATAGAAAATGGAAAAAAAAAATAACGGCAAAGCAATAATGACAAATATTTTTAAAAATTGCTAAAAAATAAGTGATTTGTAAAAAATAATTTTCTATTACGAATTAAACACTTTTAGTGTTCCAATTCTTATATATTTGATCAAATAAAAAAAATTGCTAAAAAATATGTAATTTGTATAAACTAATTCTTTACTACAAATCATACAATTTTAGTGTCTATGATAAAACACCGACTTATTTCGAATATATCCTTAACATGGCCTCAAAACATAGTTAAAAACAATTATACAAAAAATAACATCACAAAATATATAATAGAAAATAAAAAAAAAAAAAAAAAAAAAAAAAAAAAAAAAAAAAATGACAAATATTTTAAAATATATATATATATAATGAATGAAACTAACGAAAAAAACAATTAATGGGAACCTAAAACTGGATGCAAATGTATCGAACTAACCTCAAATAATATTTAACGGAAAATAAACCTGGATGCAAATACAAACATTAAACTAATATTAAAAAGTAATTAATAGAAAATTGGAATATATATGGATACAATCTGTATTAAACTAACCTCAAAAAGAATAATTAACGGAAAATCAAAACTTGGATGCAAATACATCAAACTAACATAAAAAATAATTGTCGGCAAATCGAAACTGGATGCAAATGCATTGAGCTAACCCTCAAAGATTAAATTAATAGAAAATCATAAACCTGGATGCAATTGCATTGAATTAACATCAAAGAAAAATTAATTATTAATTGGAAATATAATGCAAATCGTGGAACTAATATTAAAAAAATAATTAATGGGAAATTGGAAACCGGATGGAAGCAGATTGAACTAATCTCAAAAATAAACCTGGATGCAAATGCATTGAACTAACCTCAAGAAATAATTAATGGTAAATAGGAAACTGGATGCAAATTCATTAAACTAATCTCAAACAATAATTAATGAGAAATCGGAAACTAGATGCAAATGTAACTTTATCAAATAATAAACGAGAAAAATAAATGGATGCAAATGCATTAAACTAATCTCACGAATAATTAATGGAAAATCGAACCGGATGCAAATGTATTGAATCGACCTCAAAGAATAATTAACAGGGGAATTGGAAATTAGATGCAAATGTATTGAACTAATCAAAAAGAATAATTAACGAGAAATCAAAAACTGGATGCAACTGCATTGAACTGATCTCAAAAAATAAATAAGGGAATTGAAAATTGGATGCAAATCAGATTGAACTAACCTCAAAATATAAATAACGGAAAATCAGAACCGGATGCAAATACATTAAACTAACCTCAAAACATAGTTGGGTTATATGTTGGGAATGTCCATTAAGTATAGTTTTGCATTTAAAATGATGTTTATCTTATCTCTTTTCAGTATGATTGGGAACTCTTTGCTATTCAAGTAGCTACAATATATATGAACTTCACCTTATTAGGCAATTTCACAAAACTTCAATCAAACTTCTATTATTAAACAACAAAATGAAGTTGAAGGGTTTTATTAAAGGTACATGAGTTATTTTTTTTTAATGGAGAATAAGGCTTTCACGTTATAAGAAATTTGGTTGAGTGATCAATATAATATTAATATATCAAAGTTTTGCATATTTACAAATATTTTTCAAAATAATTAATATAACAACACCCGTTAAGTAGATAATCTTTGAAGATTCTACATAGTAAGTCATGCATAATTTAAATAATAATTAATGGGAAATCGAATTGGTAATCTTCAATGATCCCACATAATAAATCAAACATAATTTACTTTTTATGTCATGTTTGCAAGGACACTCTGAGATGGATCGGTAGAAGTTGGTATTATACACCACATTGGATAATTAAAAGGAAATCGGAAATTGGATTCAAATGCATAACCGAGCTCAAAGAGTAATTAACGGAAATTGGAAACTTTATGCAAATGCAATAAACTAAACTAAAAAGTAATTAACTAGAAATTGAAAACTGGGTGCAATTGCATTAAACTAACGTCAGATAATAACTAAAGGGAAATTAGAAATTGTATACAAATTCTTGAAAAATATTTAATGGGAAATCGGAAACGGTATGCAAATACATCAAACAAACCTCAAATAATAATTAATAGGCTGAGAAATCGGAAACTGGGTGCAAATACATTGAACTAAACTCAAAAAATAGTTAACATAAAATAAAAAACCGAATGCAACTGCATTAAACTAACCTCATAGAATAATTGGTGGGGAATCGGAAACTAAATGCAAATGCATTGAAATAATCTCAAAAAATAATTAACGGGAAATCAGAAACCAGATATAATTGCATTGAACTAACCTCAAAGCATAAATAATCAGAGACTAGATGCAGATGTATTGAACTAACCTTAAAGAGTTATTAACGGGAAATCAAAAACTAGATCCAAATGCAATGAACTAATCTCAAAGACTAATTAACGAAACATTGAAAAATGGATGAAACTACACTGAACTAACCTAAATGAATAATTATCGGGAAATTATAAATGTGATGTAACTACATTAAACTAACCTCAAAAAATAATTAACGGAAAATCGAAAACTTGATGCAAATGTATTGAACTAACCTCAAAGAACAATTAACATAAATTCGGAAATTGGATGCAACTGCATTGAACTAACCTCAAAAAATAATTAACAAAAAACAAAAAACTAGATGCAACTGCATTAAACTAAAATAAGATATTAACTAACGGGAAATCAGAAATTGGATGCAAATGCATTGAAATATCCTCAAAAAATAGTTAACTGAAAATCGAAAGTCGAATGTAACTGCATCGCACTGACCTCATAGCATAAATGTCGGTTTTTTAAGCCTTCTCACATGAGTAATTACGAGTAATTAGGAACTCAAAATGAAAGTGAGTTTAAAAAAACATACTCTTATATGTATGCAAACTGTATAGAAATTGTAAACTATCGAACTAACCTAGAAAAACAATTAACAGGAAATCAGAAATTGGATACAGATGTATTGAACTAACCTCAAAGAGTAATTAACGAGAGATTAGAACCTGGATGCAAATTCAATAAACTAATCTCAAATACTAATTAACAAAACATAAAAAACTGGATGCAACTGTACTGAATTAACCTTAATGAATAAGTAACGGGATATCATAAAATGGATGCAATTGCACTGAACTAACCTTAAATAATAATTGATGGGAAATCGAAAACTTGATGCAACTGCATTGAACTAACCTCAAAGAATAATTAATGAGAATTTGGAAATTGGATGCAACGTACTATATTAAACTAACCTCAAAGAATAATTAATGAAAAATCATAAACTTGATGCAAATGCATTCAACTAATAACCCTAAAATATATTTGTATTATATGTAGGGGGGAATAAATGTCTCGACAAATATAGTTTTGCATTTTAAGTAATGTTTATCATACTTCTTTTATTGTGATTGGGAATGCCTTGCTATTCAAGTAGCTTCAATATTATCTTCACCAAATTGGACATTCTCAAAAAACTTCAATCAAACTTCTATTGTTAAAACTAACAATGAAAAGAAGTCGATGAGTTTTATCAAAGTTTGATGTTTTCTTTTTATAGAGAGTGGTGCAAGAAATTTAATTGAGTAATTAATATAATTTTCATATCTCATAGCTATATATGCATAGTTGCTAATATTTTTTAGAATAATTTAATATAACGACACCCGTTCGTAGGACACGTTCGTGTGATAAATCTTTTCAAGTGGGAGTAGTGTATTCTTTGAGGATATGGAAACAATCAATCTATTTTAGTAATTTGTACACATTAGTACGTAAGCTGAGCGGTGATGATTTACCGTTAAATCACTATAAATCTAATAAAACTATTATACAAGCTAGATCGAGTTTAAGATAGTTCTATTTGAAAATTACGGATTAATATCCTAAATCACAAAGTGAAGAGGCTATCTCAATTTGATCCCTTAGTTTCCAAGTACTTATACACCATAATCGCTTTCGGCTATCTCAATTTGATCCCTTAGTTTCCAAGTACTTATGCACCATAAATCGCTGCTCATTAACGTATCGGGTTTATTTTCAATAAAAATATATTTTGATTCAAAATTTGTTGCTAAATCACCATAAATCTAAAAAAAATATTATACAAGCTAGATCGAAGTTTAAGATAATTTTATTTGAAAATTATGGATTAATATCCTAAACCATAAAGTGAAGATGTTATCTCAATTTGATCTCTTAATTTCTAAGTACTTATGCACCATAATCGCTGCTCATTAACATATTTCGATTTATTTTCAATAAAAATATATTCTGATTCGAAAATTTGAGTGAGACATTTTATAAAGCCTTTTCAGCACACAAAATATTTAATAGATCCCGGGCGTATGCCCGGGTCCAAAATCTAGTATAAACTAAAATATTTGCCCAAGCTATTTTGTACAAGAATAAGCAAATTCCTTGTTTCTTATACCAAAATTCATAGCAGCTCATTAAAATGGTGAAAGCGTTTTTGATCTCGCACGACGAGTTATCTTCAATGCATTATGACAATCTACTCATGTACGGAAGTTTCTAACTATTCGAATAGGATGTCTACCAGATGTACTCTTAATAAGGCCACGAGCAATAACAAGTTTTTCACTCTGGCCAAGAAAGGGCTTGTTCTTATTATAAAATTAGTTGGGGTTAGCCGGCCTCTAGGGGCTTTCTAAGCCTTCGAAACGACCAGCTTCATAGGCTTGTCTATGGGTCTTCTAAACCCAATACTTCTGGCGTTCGGATGGATATCAAATTTTACATTTAGTTAAATATGAGAGATGAGAGGACAAATCATTATAACTTACTATATATGTTTTTTTTTTTAACAAACGAAACTAAATAAGGAATTTTTTTTTTAAAGAAGTTGGTTTAAACCGACAACAAGAATGAGATCTAGTTCAAGTTTACTGTATTTTAAAATCACATAAAAATATGCACAACATTTTATGCATGTTGATTGTTTGAATTATATAGAGATACCAATGATATGGAACTGACACCTCTTACCCAACTTTACCATGAATAGACAAAAATATCCTCACTTATAAACCAGCAGAACCGACTATCTACCCAGTAACTTAGTGGGATGCAAAACAAAATTTTGATTTTCACACAAAAAAGGGTAACTGAATAAAAAAAAATTAGATATGAAAAGTTACTCAATTTAGGGAACTAAATTTTCGAGAAAATTAAGTTTGTGAGAGATCAAAAATGAAGAAGACGTCAATTGCGAATCGTGATCAAAGGTATGTGATAAATTTGTTTCCAATTTTATCATATATAGAAATTTATTAATTAGTGAATTCAACGTATAGCAATTACCATCTTCCATTAATTTCTCATTTATTTCCAAAATCAGATATAATATTTTCGAAAACGTAGATGTTTCACTCACTTTCCTTATAAAACTTTTATTTGATTGGTTAACGTTAACTGTGATTGTGAAATTAAAAAAACTGAATTGTTTACAAGCATTGCTTACTTTGTAATTAGTAAATAAAGGTTTCAATTTGTTTTAGGAATGCGTATGCCAACTTTTTGAAATGTGAAATCTCTGGCAACATTTTAAAATGTAAAATCCATTCATTGGTCATACATTTCAAAATGCAAATTCATTTTGTATTTCATTTTAGCAGTGCAGATGGGGAAAACTCTGACTCAAATTTTGAAGATGATCCAAAACATAAAGTTAAGAAGGAGATTCCAAAACCAGTTGAAGAAGATACGGAAAGTAGTTCATTTGGGGAATATCGATGCAATCTCAAGGGACTATACGACTTAATCAATGGGATCCGGGACAAAATCAATGAGCACCACTTGTACTTATTTAGAGGTACACTTTTTGGGAGTTTCTTCATGTTGTTCTACGAAAAAAAGATTTGATAGGGACTCTATCGTGACCAAAAAAAGCAAAGCAAGATAATCTACATTATAGAAACATACTCTTATGAGGAAGATGCCTTTAATTGGTGAAAAACCCTTGAAACTATCGAGAGAAAGATATTGCATTAACGTTTGGGCTCCCACTAGAAGGGAAAATGGTACAAGTTTTCCCGAGGAACACATACAAAGCGCCAAAGAGTGATTTCTATTTGAGGAATTTTGAGGGGGAAGGAGTCTTACATAAATCTGTTGTGGTGGATGCAATAAATAACTCATTAATTAGACGCGATATGTACGCATTGGGAGATTTTGTAAAACTAGTTATAATGTACATGACTGCAACCATCTTCTTCCCAAGTGCTGCAGGGACATTAGTAAGCTCATTTATCCAACATGTTGATGATTTTGATACCATTAAGGGCATCTGCTGGCCTTCTGTAATCCAGCATGATTTAATGAGCAGAATAAGAAGCCATCGCTCAAAGCCTACAAAAGTTACAGGATGTGTTTTGCAGCTTCTGGTAAGTAATCTTATATCTCAATAATCTAGCTATAATACCTAGGTTACTTGTTAATTTGTTTTTAATAATTTTTTCGCACTGTAGTATTGGGTGTGTGAGCACACATCAGTAATTCAGCCACTACAAATAGATGCAATCACCTATCCACGTGTTGCAAGATGGGACTTAACAAAAATGACTAAAGCAATATCCAAGGAGATGCTACTGAACTTGCCAAATAACAAGGCAACAAATTTGTAATATAATATATATTTGGCTTAACTATAGCTAGTATATTGATTAGTGATTGTAACCAAAATACAATTTTATTTTTATACTGAATAATGTTGATTATACAAATATTTGCAGGTTTCAGAAAAATGTATACTTGCCTTAAATGATGAAGAGAAAAAACTGATAGGAGAGGCAACAATTGAAGACAATGAGTGAAATATGAGTGAATTAACAATTCAAAACAATTCAATTTCAACACAATATGCACTTATATGAAATATGAGTGAAACAACAATGCATTTTAAAATGAGAAAAGAGTCTGACCTTATTAATACCGGAGTATTGACAAATTTTTTGAACACTGAGATTGTGGAAGAAATAAATTAGAAATAAAAAGAAGGAATTTAAGTGAAGAATATAAATTTTGAAACTGTGGAGTAGTTTTTTTTTTTAATTTTTTTTTTTATCTATAAGAAACGGTTAAAGGGTAAAAAGAGAAGACGAAAAAGTTTGAAAAAAAAGGTTTCGTGGGTGGTCTCGAGTCGTATCCCCAATCAAGAAATTGGGCTACAGAGCTACTTCAAAAACAAAATTACTTTTAAAGACCTGGAAATATTATTTTTGGATTTTAATACCATTTTGGACTTTTTCATTACTAAAAGTCGTTATTTTAAAAATGTTTTCGAAATTGGGGATACGACTCGAGACCACCCCCGAAACCTTTTTTTTCAAACTTTTCCGTCTTCTCTTTTTACCCTTTAACCGTTTTTGATAGAAAAAAAAACTACTTCACAGTTTCAAAATTTATATTCTTCACTTAAATTCCTTCTTTTTATTTCTAATTTATTTCTTCCACAATCTCAGTGTTCAAAAAATTTGTCAATACTCCGGTATTAATAAGGTCAGACTCTTTTCTCATTTTAAAATGCATTGTTATTTCACTCATATTTCATATAAGTGCATATTGTGTTGAAATGGAATTGTTTTGAATTGTTAATTCACTCATATTTCATACAAACATAATAAGAACGTTTTTTTTTCCGTGCAGTTGCAATGGAAAATACTGATACACATACAATTCAAAAGGGTAATCATGTTTTTGCTGTGATATCATATCTGTATGATACACTTGCTATTCGTATTGGGTTGGATTCTACAGTTAGCGCACTAAAGCGCAACATATATGATAAATGGAGAGATGTTACCCCATTGGCTTGTAAGCTTTATTTTATTCGTGATGAGAAAAAGTATTCAATTGATACTCATTCAGAGTTACAATCATTAGTTTTATTTCTTTGTGCAAAAGGGATTTCCTCCTTTAAGATTTTTGTTGGTTTGGATGACTCAATTCAAACTTTGATTTGTGATGAGATTGAGAATTGTACCATGTTGTTTGCACCAACTCCGGAAGTATGCAAGCCTTTGAAATCTAGTTTGTGGGCAACATTGATTACTGGGCCGGGTTGGACAAAGGTTTTCTGGTGGTGCGGTTGAATTTAGGAATATTTTATTCAAATATTGCAATGAAAATGGATTTGTTTACAAGCTGAAAAAGAATAACCCCTATTTAGTGACTGCGGTTTGTGGTAACTATATGGAGATGGGGTGTCCTTGGAGAATTCGTGCAACTGCGAGGTTTAAGATTACCCAATTATTTGAAATTACTAAAATAGAACCTAATCATATATGTGGTGTTGGTTTTAAGGATTCATTGAATCCTAGGATGACGAGTCAACTTGTGAAGAGTGTTGTTATTTATCAAGTGAGGGACAACTCGCTGTTGAAACCCAAAGACATAATAAAAGAATTCAAAAGAGATTATGGATTGGATTTAAATTATTATTATGCGTACACAGGTAAAGAATTGGCTATGAAGGAGGTATATGGGGATGATGCTTTTTCTTATACACTGTTGGAATGGTATACTGATGCTTTACAGAGAACCAACCCTGGTAGTCATATTCAGTTGGAGTTGGACAAGAATACACGCCAGTTTGTGAGACTTTTTATATCATTTGAGGCATGTATTCATGGGTTTAATTATTGCCGTCCTATGGTCTGCTTGGATGACACTTTTTTGAAGGCGAAATACAAGGGTTGTTTGTTATCGGCAACATCGAAAAATGTTGATCAAGGTATGTTCAAAATTCATTTTATAGATGTTTTAGTTAAATAGTATGTAATTTTGCTTTAATATTGAGCATCAAATTATTTACTTTTTTTTATTTTTTTTAATGTTGTTACTTAAATGATTGCTACTAAGTATTTCAATTATGAACTCAGGGATATTTCCATTGGCCTTTGCAATAGTAGTTTCAGAGGATGACGCAAATTGGGAGTGATTTTTAGAAAATTTGATGAAGGTTGTTTCGCCGCAAAGGAGAATTACATTTTTTTTTTCTGATAGGCATCATGGGTTGGTTACATATATCCCAAAGGTTTTTCCTGACTCATACCATAGTTTCTGCCTTTGGCATCTAAAGAAGAATGTAGTATCAAAAGTCTCAAGCATGGATACAAAGCGTTCCTACATTGAGAAGTTGTTTACAGATTGTGCTTATGCTGCAACTCATGATGAATTCATGAAAGCCATGGAGGTTTTAAGACTTGTTAGCAGTGGAGTTTATAATTATTTGAATGAGGATGTGCCTTTTGAGAATTGGGCTAATGCATATTTTCTAGGAAATAGGTACTTATTTCTATTATTGTAATTCTGTTTTTCATAATACTTAATCATGTTAAGTATTGTTATTTGGATACATTTTAATATTCTACTATTTTATTTTTATTTTTATTTTTTTTAATTATCTAATTTAATTATTTATTGGTAAAATTTTCTTTTTGAATAAGGTACGGAGAGATGTGTTCGAATATTGCCGAATGTTTCAATTCTTGGATAGCTGCTGAACGATACATGCCGGTTACATCAATGGTTGATAAAATTCGTATTAAGATTATGGATATAATGTCTAAGCATCGGGAAAAATGTAGGGGATGGAGTTCTAAGTTGTGTCCTAAAATGGAGAAGGTGTTGGCTCAGAACATTACTGTAGGTCGGACATGGAAAGTGACAAAATCATCTGATTTTGTGTTTGAAGTTCACTCTGAGCGGTCTCATTGTGTTGATTTGAGTTGTTTTAGGTGCAGTTGTGGACGTTGCCTTATTCAAGGGTTTCCTTGTGCGCATGCTTTACAATGCATTTTACGGATTGGTGAAGATGTTTATAAGTTCTATGATTCATATTTTTTAGTGAATGCATTTCGTGAGTCGTACTCACATGCCATTGAGCCGGTTCCTGATTACGAGAAGCCGCTAGAGGTGAATAAAGATGCTCATATTTTGCCCCTTGAAACTAGGAGAACTCCAGGTCGTAGAAGGAACAAAAGAATAGAGAGTAAAGGTGTGAAAATTAGGAAGTTTCGCAAGTGCAGTAGGTGCAATCAAAAGGTTTATCACAATCGTGCTACTTGTCCTGTAGAAATATCTTAGTCAATTTATTAACATTTATGTATTATTTGTTTTATTTCTTTTCTATATATATGGGATTTGTTATATCAATTGATTGGTGTTATATTATTTTTGTATTAAAGTTTGTTTCTTGTTTATGTTCATATACTTTAAGAAAATTGTGAGAGTTGTCAAATTTTGGTTACTCTTGACGATGTTAATTTTGAATTACGAATTATTTGCACCAAGACAAGACAAAGATTGCATTTTAAAATGCAGTGCAAATATTGTAATTTGCTTCTTAAAATGCATAGCAAAATTTGTGAATTGAAGTATATGGTTTAGGTATTTAGGGTGTAGGGTTCAAAGTTAATGATTTTTGGTTTATTGATTAGGTAGTTTAAGGTTAAGTTTTTAGGGCTTTAGGGTTAAACTATGAAGTCATTGTTTTAAAAAATTTGCAAAATTTGGGAATCACATTTTAAAATGTGGTTTAGTGTTTTTATATGTACAACAAGAAAATGTGAATGCATTTTAAAATGTGCAGCAAAAAATGTGAATTGCATAGCATTGTTTAGGTGTTGAAGGGTTTATTGTTTACTAGGTTTAGAGTTTAGGGTCTAGGTTTTAGTTGGTTTAGGGTTTAGTGTTTAGGATTTATGGGTGTTTAGTGGGTTTGGGGTTTAGTAGTAGCTCTGTCATGTTGCTTAGCATTTTGAAATGCAGAGCTTGTTTTTGACCTCCATTACTTTGATTTATAGTTTGAATTCGTGCTGAGATGAAGAAAAATAAATGTGAAGTTTTCCAAAGTACTGCAACGATATTTGTAGGTATTGTAAGTAAACATGTATAGTTTTCAACGTAGCATTGTAATGTAGAATATTTTCTCATTGAGTTAATTGTCTTTTTTGTGTATATTAGTTAGCTATATGTTGGTAGCTTATAGATTATTCAAGAATGCCAACAATTATCTTTTAATTGCAAAGAAATGCAGTAGATCCTATATAAACAATGGCAAAGTCCATGCACATCGAAATGATTCCCTAATATAACATCAAAGTGTGTGTTTGTCAGAAGCATCGATGTAGGAATCAAATTTCTAGTGGAACAATTTACAGTAATTCCAAACTTTCAAGTTTACATACATTATAAACTAAACTTAAAATCCAAAATCGAAACACTCAGTTTCAATTGATTCATTCTTCCTTTCCAATCACTGCATTTTATTCAGGCATTAAGCTCCAACTTCTTTTCTTGTCAGACAGGAGCTTGTATGTCAACTTTGCACGAGCTTTTTGAATTTTTTCTCCACAATTACTTGCTGTGAATAAGAAGGCATTGTTTTTCTTATACGACCATTGCATGAACTTGCATACATAAATTGCACAGTCCACCCTGAAATCATAATTGATATTAGAGTCCTCATAATGAGTCAATAATTTACAGAAACTTTAAAAGTATTGGGACTATGGGCATACGATGATTCTTGTTGGGGGCAGTCCATAACTTGAATCGGCGAATCAATAGGCCACAATTTTTTGCCTTCTTTACTGCGATGTTTGTTAACCAACTCGGTCACTTTATTTCTCTGTAAATTCAATCATTTAGTTAGACTAGGGAAGAATAACAAAGGCAGATTAACAATCAAGAAATTGGGTTAGGGAGCCTCTTTTAGAAAAGTTTACAAATAATCAATTATAACCACCTATTTTGCATTTTTAAATGCATATTGCACAAATATAAACCACTAGTGTTAAAATACTAATGCATTTTAAAATGTATATGCGTAATGATATGCATTTTTCACAAAATGCATTTTATTATTTAGGGTCTAGTTTACAAGGTTTTAGGATTTGGTGTCTTAAGGTTTAGGGTTTAGACTTAGGGTCTAGTTTACAAGGTTTTAGGATTTGGTGTCTTAAGGTTTAGGGTTTATGCACTTAGGGTTTAGTGTCTAGAGGTTTTTAGGGTTCAGGCTTAGGGTCTAGTTTATTGGGGTTTAAAGTTTATTATTAGGGTCTAATTTACAGGGATTTAGGGTTTAGTGTGTAGAGGTTTAGGGTTTAGGCTTAGGGTCTAGTGTCGACAAGTTTAATTTGTGATACACTATATGCAATTTAAAATGCAAAGTCATTATCATCACTCTAGGTAAGGCAACAAAAATGAAATATGCAAAATGCAAGCCCCCTTATACATAAGATGCCTGAACCAACACAGGTTGCTATGGAACTCCTATATACAATTTTTTGAAAAAAAAAATGTTCTCCTATATACAAGGGGGTAAAAACATTTTTCTAGTGTGCCTCAAAGTCTCAAACTAACAATGAAAGCCCAATGAAACAGGCAAAGAGCCAAGCCAAACACTAATATGGGCTACTACCTGCTGGACAGTTAAACTCTAAGTATGTTTTGAGCTAAAAAAACAATTTTTTTGAAAAGCAATCAAAAACATTTTCAGCTTTCTGGTGGAGGGTTCCCCTGATGCATGTAAACAAAAGCGGAATCAATGGGTAGATGAATCCTAAGATGAAGATTGTCGTGTTGATGAAAACATCAAATTAAGAAACTGATTAACCAACTAAATAGCAATTAATGAAGCATCTGGTCAACAATTTTCATAAATGGTTTTGCAATACTGAAACAATTATTACCAAGCAGTGTAAAGAGTTTGTTTGTCACTTCATATTGGTGTTTATATTTTGAAATGCTAGTATTTGTGATGCATATAAAATCAAAGTCATACCATTGTTTCAACATCTCTTATGTACTTGTTTGATCCACTTCTTGGCTTCATTGAATTGAAAAGGAGTCATTCCCAAGTATCCCAATCCAGTTTGAGTAGTGTCCAATGGTAGCCCTCTTTCGACTTAATGGTTTTCGGTGTGTTCATTGGAAAGAAACAAAATTCGACGTCATCATCAACTTCTTCCAAAACATCTTCTAGGAAGATCTTCACATATTTTTCGTTCCCTTGAGCTACGAACGTCTGTGAAAAAGAAATTACATTTACTGTATAAGAAAATGATTAATGACTCGGTTAATATATCATTTGGGTTTTTTGAGAACCTTTACCTTACACATTGCTCCAAAGAATTTGCTTTTTGCATTGTTTGTGCCATTTTCTCTCAAATAGAAGGTGAACCAATCAATTATCTTATAAACCAAAAAAGTAATATGTTAATAAACGTGTGCAAATATTTTTAATTTTGATGTTATGTAAATTAGTTTTTAGAATAGATATTAAAATTCATTCACAAATATTACCTCGTCACTGATGAATCGATTAAACATTAGATCTTCAAGTAGGAATCCTTTAATGGTTAGATCATCGCTTGTCCATGCACTTCTGCTGCCAAATCAAATTTTGATAAAAAAAAATCAAAAGTAGAATTTTAACAAAGGGATTTAGATTAACCAAAAAATCATATGGCAATTACCTTTTAGTAGCTTGATTGAAGAAAGTTTTCACTACTAACTTTTGGTCGCCATTCAGATACCACCATAGCAGGCTTTTACATACGTCTTTCAATTTTTCTTTTGATATATCTAGTACTGGTGTTTCATAATGATCAGCATCGATTATTCCTTTCCCTTTTCCATACTCGGTTATTGATTTTTTAGATTCCAAGCCAGAGTAAACGTTGTCTGTGTGTTGTCGCTTTGTCGCTCTCTTAGACAATCTTATTTTCTCTTTCTTGACCAGATCATCACCCAAAAGGACTTTATCCATGTCTTCTCTTATGCTTAAAACATTTTCTGACTCCTTTATTTTTTTTTCAACTCCATATTTTCTGTTTGTGTCAATATGAGTTGTTCCAGTAGCACATGCTTCTCAAACTCCAGTTTTCCAATCGCAACCCTTAGTCGATAGAACTCTCCACCTTCATTGTCTTCAATTGTTGCCTCTCCTATCAGTTTTTTCTCTTCATCATTTAAGGCAAGTATACATTTTTCTGAAACCTGCAAATATTTGTATAATCAATATTATTCAGTATAAAAATAAAATTGTATTTTGGTTACAATCACTAATCAATATACTAGCATAGTTAAGCCAAATATATATTATATTACAAATTTGTTTACCTTGTTATTTGGCAAGTTTAGTAGCATCTCCTTGGATATTGCTTTAGTCATTTTTGTTAAGTCCCATCTTGCAACACGTAGATAGGTGATTGCATCTATTTGTAGTGGTTGAATTACTGATGTGTGCTCACACACCCAATACTACAGTGCGAAAAAATTATTAAAAACAAATTAACAAGTAACATAGGTATTATAGCTAGATTATTGAGATATAAGATTACTTACCAGAAGCTGCAAAACACATCCTGTAACATTTGTAGGCTATGAGTGATGGCTTCTTATTCTGCTCATTAAATCATGCTAGATTACATAAGGCCATCAGATGCCCTTAATGGTATCAAAATCATCAACATGTTGGATAAATGAGCTTGTTAATGTCCCTGCAGCACTTGGGAAGAAGATGGTTGCAGTCATGTACATTATAACTAGTTTTACAAAATCTCCCAATGCGTACATATCGCGTCTAATTAATGAGTTATTTATTGCATCCACCACAACAGATTTATGTAAGACTCCTTCCCCCTCAAAATTCCTCAAATAGAAATCACTCTTTGGCGCTTTGTATGTGTTCCTCGGGAAAACTTGTACCATTTTCCCTTCTAGTGGGAGCCCAAACGTTAATGCAATATCTTTCTCTGATAGTTTCAAGGGTTTTTCACCAATTCTGAAGGCATCTTCCTCATAAGAGTATGTTCCTATAACAGAGATTATACTGCTTGCTGTTTTGGTCACGATAGAGTCCCTATCAAATCTTTTTTCGTAGAACAACATGAAGAAACTCCCAAAAAGTGTACCTCTAAATAAGTACAAGTGGTGCTCATTGATTTTGTCCCGGATCCCATTGATTAAGTCGTATAGTCCCTTGAGATTGCATCGATATTCCCCAAATGAGCTACTTTCCGTATCTTCTTCAACTGGTTTTGGAATCTCCTTCTTAACTTTATGTTTTGGATCATCTTCAAAATTTGAGTCAGAGTTTTCCCCATCTGCACTGCTAAAATGAAATACAAAATGAATTTGCATTTTGAAATGTATGACCAATGAATGGATTTTACATTTTAAAATGTTGCCAGAGATTTCACATTTCAAAAAGTTGGCATACGCATTCCTAAAACAAATTGAAACCTTTATTTACTAATTACAAAGTAAGCAATGCTTGTAAACAATTCAGTTTTTTTAATTTCACAATCACAGTTAACGTTAACCAATCAAATAAAAGCTTTATAAGGAAAGTGAGTGAAACATCTACGTTTTGAAAATATTATATATCCGATTTTGGAAATAAATGAGAAATTAATGGAAGATGGTAATTGCTATACGTTGAATTCACTAATTAATAAATTTCTATATATGATAAAATTGGAAACAAATTTATCACATACCTTTGATCACGATTCGCAATTGACGTCTTCTTCATTTTTGATCTCTCACAAACTTAATTTTCTCGAAAATTTAGTTCCCTAAATTGAGTAACTTTTCATATCTAATTTTTTTGGTTCAGTTACCCTTTTTTGTGTGAAAATCAAAATTTTGTTTTGCATCCCACTAAGTTACTGGGTAGATAGTCGGTTCTGCTGGTTTATAAGTGAGGATATTTTTGTCTATTCATGGTAAAGTTGGGTAAGAGGTGTCAGTTCCATATTCTGGTCAAATTGGGGTATTAAATTCTAAAATAATTTAAGAGGAGTCTTAGGACTACTAAATATTTATAACTAACTCCTCTAGACTAATTTTCTGTATCCCCAATTTCGAAAACATTTTAAAAATAACGACTTTTAGTAATGAAAAAGTCCAAAATGGTATTAAAACCCAAAAATAATATTTCCAGGTCTTTAAAAGTAATTTTATTTTTGAAGTAGCACTGTAGTCCAATTTCTTGAATAATGTATCCAGCCCACCTATTTTATAATTCATATGGTTCCATTTATGGTCTGAAGCCTGGCCCATAAAACGGTTGTAGATATCAAATTCTTACAACCGGGTTTATAGGATCGATTCTCAAACTATTTTTGTTTTATACGGTGTTGTCAACGTGTGAAAGGCGAAGTATACTAAAATTGGTAGTTTGGTACACAGAAACGAAACAAAAGAGAAAATAATTTATATATTTATTTATGAGTAAAGCTGGTCGGAACCTGCGCACCCTAGACGTCCTCTTATTTATTTATTGGGAAGGATGAACAGTGATGAATAAGACTGTAAGTTTCTTTTCATTGGAATTTATTTGCTGCTAAAGTTTCAATTTTTATTGGTATTGTGAGAGTGATTTTAGTTTAGTTTAGTTCTCTTTACTGTTTATTAGTGTGATACTTCATTGCCTCATTGGCTTCGTTTAAATAGTCTATCTATTTGAATATTGGTTGGATTGTTCTTTGTCTCTTTTCTTTCATACCACGATACCCATCCTTGCAAGTGTTAATTTTATTCATGTTCGAAATTTTCTTGTAGCTAAAGCATTTAAGCTTTGCCCAATAGAATATACAAGCGGTGTAGAATGACTTATATGCAAATAACATTAAGTACAGATTGAGCTAATATAGCTCTTCCTGAGGTACTTAGATTTCCAGTGACTAAGTCGAGCATGAGCATGAGGATGAGTTTTGGAGATAAAATTGTATATATATATATATATATATATATTAAGACAGTAGTATAAATAAATATGGTGATAGAGGATCACCTTTGCGTGGCCCACATCTAGGATGAAAGTAGTCAGTGGGATTACCATTAACAAGAAAAGCATTTTGTAAAGCATTGATGCAAAGAAGTCTTAGCTGGATAACAGTTGGATGGAAATCTTTAGTAGATAGGGCTTCATGACAAGTAAGAACATGATCCAGGATAGAGCTACCTTTTACAAAAGCGCGTGGTTAATGGATACAATTTTACACATTATAGTTCCTTTTTTTCTTTTGGCTAAAGGGTAATTGTATTAGATAGCAAAGAAAAAAACATTATACATTTTGTGAGGGCCCTGGGTAGACCACTCCGACATACTTTTTTTTTTTTTTTTAAGAAATAAATCTAAAATAAGTAGTGTTGATTCTCTACCCTATAAACAAAATTAGGTCTATTCTCCCACCATTGTTTATGGACTTTTGCTAGGGTTGCTCATTTCATAGCACATAAGTCTGCTCCGAAATTTACCTCCCTCCATGTGCTTGTTAGAACTATATCTGCCTTCCCGTTAGTCCTTATTTCCCAATCTGCTCTAATTTTCCAGTGCATTGAGTTAGTTTGGAATGCTTTAATTGTTGTTGTGGAGTCCGACTCCACCCATACTTTCGTGATCCCCATCTAATAGGTCGTAAGATAAGTTCAGTGAGAATTTTAGAACTACAGTTACATAAACTAATAGGTCTAAAGCCATTTTACTTTATGGGTGAGAGATTTTTTATATCAAAAGTATACCAGTATGATTAACAGTAGAATGAAAGTCACATGTGCCAAATAAAACCAGAAACCATATCCTTGACATCTTTTTTTTTTTCCGCCACTAATACGGGAAAAAAGCCACCAGGAAATTCATCGACGTAAAGATTTCCAAGGCTCTAAACTCCTAACAGCTTGTTTTATTTATAGTTTAGTATACGGTTTGAGTAAAAAGTTATTATCTTCATTGGACACAAGATCAAGGGTAATGTTCTAGTACCATGTTTGGAGATTTTGTGCTTTGGGCTGCTCGAATGCTCTTGTTTGTGTTCCTTCTTTTTAATGTTTTTTTCTTGTAGTACCAACCAAATTTCTCTTTCTCTCTCTCTTGTTCTCTATCAATATATTTGCATATACATTATTGATCATAGGCGTGTTTTCCATAATAACCTAGTTGGACGTGCCCATCCTCTTGTATTGGCATGAGTTCTCGTCTTGAGAGTGCTTGTGTACACTTTTGCTTATCCTAATGATTTCACGTTTGACTAATTTTCAATTTTTTTGTCCAAGTTTAAGCTGCTGATCATTGATTTGTCGTTTTTTTTTTTTTTTTTTTTTTTTTTTGCTTAAGGGTAATTGTATTAGATAGCAAAGAAAAAAACATTATACATTTTGTGAGGGCCCTCGATAGACCACTCCAACATATTATTATTATTATTTTTTTTTAAGAAATAAATCTGAAATAAGTTTTTTTTTTTTTAAGAAATAAATCTGAAATAAGTAGTGTTGATTCTCTACCCTATACACAAAATTAGGTCTATTCTCCCACCATTGCTTCTGGCCTTTTGCTAGGGTCGCTCATTTCTTTGCACACAAGTCTGTTCCGAAATTTACCTCCCTCCATGTGCTTGTTAGAACTATATCTGCCTTCCCGTTAGTTCTTATTTCCCAATCTGCTCTAACTTTCCAGTGCACTGAGTTAGTTTGGAATGCTTTAATTGTTGTTGTGGAGTCCGACTCCACCCATACTTTTGTGATCCCCATCTAATAGGTCGTAATCTATTAGAGTATTACTGATAAGTTCAATTGAGAATTTTAGAAATACTGATTACATAAACTAATAGGTCTAAAGCCATTATACTTTATGGGTGAGAGATTTTTTATATCAAAAGTATACCAATATGATTAACAGTAGAATGAAAGTCACCTGTGCCAAATAAAACCATAAACCATATCCTTGACATTTTTTTTTTCCGCTACTAATACGGGAAAAAAGCCACCAGGAAATTCATCGACGTAAAGATTTCCAAGGCTCTCAACTCCTCACAGCTTGTTTTATTTATAGCTAAGTATACGGTTTGAGTAAAAAGTTATTATCTTCATTGGGCACAAGATCAAGGGTAATGTTCTAGTACCATGTTTGGAGATTTTGTGCTTTGTGCTTTGGGTCTTTCGAATGCTCTTTTGTGTTCCTTCTTTTTAATGTTTTTTTCTTGTAGTACCAACCAAATTTCTCTTTCTCTCTCTCTTGCTCTCTATCAATATATTTGCATATACATTATTGATCATAGGCGTGTTTTCCATAATAACCTAGTTGGACGTGCCCATCCTCTTGTATTGGCATGAGTTCTCGTCTTGAGAGTGTGCTTGTGTACACTTTTGCTTATCCTAATGATTTCACGTTTGACTAATTTTCAATTTTTTTGTCCAAGTTTAAGCGATGACCTGCTTTGATCATTGATTGGATTTCGTTTTTGAGGCTAGAAATTGCGCAAGTCGAACCACATTGTTAAATCTTGTAAGGTTCATATATGCCGCGTGCATAACGATGAGCAAAAGAAGAAGTACAACTTGTCAACAGTGACAAAGATCAAAAGAAGAAAAACTTTGAAGAAAGAAGTGAGGAACCTGGATTGATTTGCCTCTAGATGTTTTGATTAGGATCTTTATGAAACTTGGGGTAATTGAAATTCTAGTCAATGCTCAAAAGGTATGTTCTTTATGGCGGGAAGTTTCCAAAGAGCCCCAAATTTTTCGCTCTATAATTTTTAGAGAGCCAAAAAAGTATTTTACTCATCGAAATCATTTTGAAAATTTTGCTAAGGAAGCATTGGATAGAAGCTCTTGGGACAGCTGGTAAAACTCTCGGGTAATTCTTTGATTCTTGAGGGGCTTGTGAACTACATTGTTGATCAATCAAATCCGTTGAAATCTCTTCGATTAGGATTTCGGGCATTATTGAATGAGATAATGCATACATTGCTCTTTTCAAAAGACTTGATCTTTTTGGAAGACTTGGTACTTCGTCCCAAGGTTATTTTGAGAGGAAAGTGATTGAAGAATTAGGTCGTTCTTGCAGAATTTGAAATATTTTCGCTTTGAATTTGGTAAGAATATTATGGAAGTGGAAGGCCAATTGGGGACGAAGAGGCATTTGCTATTGCGAAAAACCTCGATTTACGCCGCCTTTGTCTTGTTGAAAGCACATCGTCAAATAGGGGCTTGCAAGCCATTCTCGATGGATGTCCCTGCATTGAATATCTTGATCTTCAAACCTGTTTCAACATCGATCCGGGGGGAATTTTTAAGAGATGTGTATGGAGAATAAGAAACATAAAAATTCGAGATACCGAGCAAATAAAAAAAAAAAACATAAAAATTCGAGATGAAAACTCCTACTTCTGCGTCATCATCTTTAGAAAGGTATGCAGAAATTAGTAGGTATGGGTTCTTTTGCCTTTATCATTCTCTGAGAATGAACTCGAATGAGTTCACCAGTAATGAGGACCCTAGCAGTATGTATTTTTCAGTTCTTTTTAACTATGGTGAATTGTGTATTATTAATGATGGTGATGGCAGCTACTCATTTGGACTCTTAACTTTATGATTATATTTGGTTATTAGATAATTTTCCATTGGAAGAACTGTTAGAGCAGTATTTGAGTTCATTTTAAATATTTGCAAATTTGTTTCTAACTGTTTTTATTGAATTTGTGCATTTTGCACTTGCAAAATAATGCTCCAATTAGATCATGAAGAAATAAGATTTGATTTGGATGCAGCAGTGATGTGAATAATGGCTATTAGATTGGAACATGCCTAAATATAGAACAAATCGGTTCCAATTAGGATTTTCGTAAATCTACTATCTATATACTAAAGTAGAGACCTCTAAGTTAGATTTTTCTCTTTCCTAGGTGGCACTCTAATATCAAAGCTTTTGAGTCTGGTATGCCACGTGACACTCTAATATCAAAGCTTTTGAAACACTTCCCACACTAATTGAAACACTTCCTACATGTAATTAATTAAAGAATACAAGTCCGAATCTGCTAAAATATAGGTCTAATTTAATCAAGTTCTGTGATCTGTTATTTGAGAATGAGCTCAACTGGCCGGGGAATATTATATTTTTAATTTATACTTGCCAATGCAACAGACATGGATATTATTAGCATACATTAGTCCGTTATTGCAATAGAATGTTTCCACTTTTTTAATTTTTACTAAAGTTATTCTTCTGTATATATTATTGTTATTTCAATCAGATGCATAAGTGGAAAGTATGCAATGATAGATTAAGTGTAGTTAAAGCAAGAAAAAGTTATAACAAAGATCAAAGTAGCCAATTTGGGCTTAGTACAGTATTAATTTGGTCTTGATGGTCTTGATATACTGATGCCAGAATCAAGGCGGCCTACGCTCCAGGGGTGAACCCCAAGAAGTGGAAGTGGCTGAGCAAGGGCCCTGTATGCAAAGGTTTTAACCGAAAAGCCTCCATCCTTTGATGCTTTCCATTGCCAAGAATCACATTGGTCGGTTAGGGAGACATGTTGGAGGAGAGATGTTAGGTTAGTGTACTGTATCTTTATGATGATTTTGAGAATAAACCTTTAACTCATTCTCATTGCAAACCATGGTGATTCATTGCCAAGAATCACATTTGCAAACCATGGCTTTTGTTTTGGACAGTTAGACATGGTATTCCAACTCCTCTTCTTGCGTGTGGTGGTAATGCTAGCGAGAACTCCAAGCACATATTCTATGATCAGATATTCCAAATCTGGTTCTTTGAGAGTTAAAAAATTGAGGGATTGGGAACTCGGTTCTAAGCTCTAATCTTGAACGGAGAGACGCGTGTAAGGCCAATAACACGAAAGTATATGATGTCAATATGATGCAGTTTTGGGATTCTATCAACGCCATTTCAAGCGAGAGGAATCTCATAAGATTTAGAGCCAAGAGGACAACTCATGATGACTCCCAAGATCATCTCAAAGATGAGGTTATATACTCGCACACTATTAAAGGACCTCGATTAACTGCATGATCGCTACTATTACACAACATTGGAGTGGCTACCGCTTATATATAGTAGCAAACAAGCTATTGACTATGCATGGAAGATCGAGGAAAATGGAGGTTCTATAGTAAATTCGATGGTTTCATAACCGCAGCGGCTTGTGGCTATGGAGGGATGGGCAGAGATCATAGTGGTAAAGCCATTTTTCTATGCAAAGTGGTAGAAGTGGAAATTGAAAAGTGGTCTATCCCCGCATCAAGAAATGAAAGTCAGGACGCTCCACGGCGAGAGTTGTGTCGTGAAGCACTTTTCTTTTGTAAAACTTTCATCTGCTTCAACTTAGTTTTCATCTTTTTGTCGGTGTTCACGCCAATAAGTTTTGCCCTCGCTCTAATTGCATCCTTCCTCGATTGACACACATCAAACTCCATACATAAAGCCTTACATCTAGCAATCATTTTTTGCTTTGCCATTAATCTTATAATGTTTGTCATCCTGAATTGAATACCATCTTCTCTACCAGCAGTTTGAGTTGTTACTGGTCTTTTGAACATCCACCTATAAATCACGCTTTCCTCATCTATACATCTCTCATAGAAAATTGACTGGAGCCACTTATAAACCAAATCCTTAGCTCATAAAATGGTATTAAAACCCAAAAATAATATTTTCAGGTCTTTAAAAGTAATTTTATTTTTGAAGTAGCTCTGTAGCCCAATTTCTTGCTAATTGCTATATATATATATATATATATATATCCCGACTTCTAGTGTCATTATTATTGTATATATATCTACACATAGCGAGAGAAGGGCCCATAAATACAAGGCCCAATTCCACCCTCCATGGCCACGTCTTTGTGACAATTGGGCTCATTAACAAATAAATAGCCCAATAAAAAAAAATAAACCCTACCTAGTATATAAACAAACAAAAGTTTCTTCACTCCTCTCTCGCCCCCATTCCTCATTCTCAGCTTCAACCTCAAAACAACTTCAACATGGCAGACACCGGCAAGGCAGTTACGATCCGAACAAGGAAGTTCATGACCAACCGTCTTCTTTCTCTTATTATAAAATTAGTTGGGGTTAGCCGGTTTTTATGGGCTTTCTAATCCTTTGGAACGACCAGCTACATAGGCTTTTTTATGGGCCTTCTAAACCCAATATTTTTGGCCCACTAGGGTTTAGAATATATCAACCACTCATTAAGAGATGAGATGACAAATCATTATAACTTACTATATAAGTTTTGTTTTTTTCAACAAACAATACTAAATAAGGATTTTTTTTTAAAGAACTTGGTTTAAACCAAAGACAACAAGAATGAGATCTACTTCAAGTTTATTGTATTTTAAAATCGGGCCCTTTAAAATCACATAAAAATGCACAACATTTTTTGCATGTTGATTGTTTGAATTATATAGAGATATGGATATGCAATTAGGATGAGTTTTCTGAGATCCGATCCAATCCCAAGTCCCAACCACTGGTCTTACCCTCTTATTGTGAATTGCTAATTGCTATATTCGCATAATCGCATATATATAGCCCGACTTCTAGTGTCATTATTATTGTATCTACACAAGTACACATAGAAGGGCCCATAAATACAAGGCCCAAATCCAGCCTCCATGGGTGACCCGGTTGAAACTGCAAACCCATAAACAAAAGGCCCATGTCACAATTGGGCTCATTAACAAATAAACAGCTCAATAAAAAAAAAAAAACCCTACCTAGTATATAAACAAACAAAGTTTCTTCACTCCTCCCTCGCCCCCATTCCTCATTCGAGCTTCAATCTCAAAACAACTTCAAATGGCAGACAGCGGCAAAGCAGTTACGATCCGAACAAGGAAGTTCATGACCAACCGTCTTCTTTCCAGGAAGCAGTTCGTTATTGATGTTCTTCACCCTGGAAGACCAAATGTTTCCAAGGTAATAATATTATTTTATTAACTCATTTGCATTCGTTAATTAGATTTTTTTTGAGTCTTGGTTGGTTTTGTTTGTGTGGTGTAAAGGCGGAGTTGAAGGAGAAGCTTTCGAAGATATATGAAGTGAAGGATCCAAATTCGATCTTTGTTTTCAAGTTTAGGACTCATTTTGGTGGTGGAAAATCAACTGGCTTTGGTTTGATTTATGACTCTGTTGACAGTGCTAAGAAGTTTGAGCCCAAGTATAGGCTCATCAGGGTAAGTTAAAAGTTTGTTTTTTTTTTTTTTTATTTATTTATTTGCATTGTTTAATTTCTGTTGCTTTTGTGTTTATGTGTCGTTTGATATATACTGTGTTGTCATACTTGTTATTGCCGAGGGTATTTGGTATCGCTTATGTTGATTTGCTTTAGCTGCCCATTATATTATATTAGAAATTGTAATGCTATGTGCTGCTTATCAGGGTAAGTTAAAGTTTGTTTTTTTATTGGCATTGTTTAATTTCTGTTGCTTTTGTGTTATGTTGCCATACTTGCTTATAGTGATTTGCTTTAGCTACCTATTATATTATATTAAAAATTGTAATGCTATGTACTGCTTATGCATGTATACCCATTTTCCATTGAGTAGTTACTGCTTGATATGTTTTGTTGTTGTTGACAATTGATTGGAACAAATTATGACATGATAAATCTATTGCAGTTTTTATAGTTGATATTGATCCCAGTTTGTGGATGTAGACGTGAAGTTGTTATGAGGGTCAAGGTGTTACATTTGAGTGTTTATCTTGTTTTTTTTTGTGAAAAAATAGTTTTTAAGGTGTTTATGAGTTATGACACTGCATCTAACTCATACTGTTGAAATGGATTGTGGTGTCTAGAACAACTTATTTTCTGGCAAGTTTTCACATAATGAACGTGCTTTTTGTCTCCTTTGCTCATGCAATCTTCTTTTTTACATGCTTATGGTTTTAAAATTGTGGAAGTAAGTTCTGTTGAAAAATGGTTTCTATCTTTGCTGTGTGTTTGTTTTCTCTCCATTTCATAACTGTATGTTGACTATTGTTTTATTGCTTGTTTTCTTTCATGTTTGTCCCCTGATGTGCTCTGTGTTTACATGCTATGCTACTGCATATAATCTAATTGTATTTTTTTACATTATGCTGACAATTGTAATTGCATTCAATGCCACCTGACATAGTAAATGTCTTTGTACAAACGCAACTTTGTCATTGTTCTTGGTCATTTTTTTCAAAGCACAACTGCTGGGAGCCTCAATGTTTGTGTAGAATTGTGCCAATATGTTATCTATGTTTATATGCTGTGTACACATTCCTATTGTATGAATCACCTTTGTTGTTGTTTTGATCTGGGAATGACTGTTACTCGGTTGTGTATTTTAAAAGAGGAAATGGAACCTCATTTTATTTATGGTTTGTAATTGAGTTTGAACTAGATAAGACGTGGGAGTGTGGGAGGCTCCCTTGTTGTATGCAGAAAAGTTGGAAATCTGTTCAAGTTATTGACTTGGGCCCTCACATATTTTTGTTTCACAGAATGGGTTAGATACCAAGGTGGAGAAGTCAAGAAAACAATTGAAGGAGAGGAAGAACAGGGCTAAGAAGATCCGTGGAGTTAAAAAGGTAACTACTGTAATTTCAAATATGTGGTTGTACAGGACTCCATGTTTCACCTCTGGCATAATTCTTATGTCATCTTTTCCTGTTTTGCAGACCAAGGCTGGGGATGCTGCCAAGGGTGGAAAGAAGAAGTAAAGTGGATGATCAAGATGTGATTCTGGCTTTTGTTTTTGTTGCACTTGGTTTCATTTTCTTAAGAGTAGGAAAGAGACAGAATTATAAGTTTTGGTGATTAGAGTCTTATATCTGTTAATTTTAAGGTTTTATGATTCTCTCCTTGAGTTTTGTTGGTCGGTACTAATGGATTTTAAATGGCATTTATATCAAACTAATTGAGTGGTTTTGATCATTCATTCTAAACCCCTACTATACATAAATCCAATTAGTCAGGTATTTGCCCTGTATATCAGGCTCAGTTGATTCAAGCAAGAGAATGCCTGCGTGATTGGATTTTGTTAATGTGGCACTTTTCAAATGCCTCGATAACATCTGTTTATAATAATTGCTCAAGTAGCTGACCCTAACACTGGAAGTTGTATGTTGTAATGTAGTGAAATCTGGTTGAATTGTCCCTAGGTTGATTAAGTATAGTGTCATCTATAGTCTGCTGTGGATTAGGATCTGGTGATTTGCCCAAAATACCGGAGTTGGAGTTAATTTTCTTTGTTTGAATGAAATTCCATATCTTTATAAACAATTATAAGAAGATGCGTTACGCATCTGCATGTTGGTTAAAGGTGGCCCTTTTAAGCATATATTAGTGAAGTTGCAATTTGGAAACCTAAAGGAAGACTCCGGAGTCAAACTGGAAATCCAGCATAAGGATGTCTTCTTGTACTAGCATTAGGCATGAAACACAACTCTGAAACTCGTATTGAACGTTTGCAGAATTTACAAAGGAAAATTGTAAGACTGTATCATACCAAATTATCCCGCTTTCAAATAGTTAGACAGTAGCTACGGTCATCAAAAGTTACGACATGGTTTACAGGTTGGTAAATTTTCTGTACCGGATCCAATTAAATACCATTGCAGAATTCTGTCATGTGTTCTTCTATAACCCATGTGCAGTTTGGGATTTCACACGACCCTGCAGGTAGCAGAACACATGCAAGCCTCAGCCCTCAGCTCATGCATCTGGGTCTGCTTCAGCATCTGTCTCTCCGTCCATAATCCTCGTCTCGACTTCTGCTTCACCTTCTGCTTCCGACTGGCCTGCTTCTTGACCCAATTCTGCACTTGGACTTAGTTTCTGATTTTCTTCAGGCGTTGGATCACCACTTTCTGAAATATTGACCTCGGTATCCATTGGCAGTGTTGAATCTTCGAGTTCGGTGCTAATACCTCCAGCATCATTCTCCGTCACAGAGGTTGTGATCTTTATAAAAGAAAAAAAAAAAAAAATCCCTTAAGCATTGATGTCCATCAAACGGATGTAAGTATGTAACCTTGGTTGCGTAAAATTACAAAGATAAGAATTTGTCAAGTTCTCTTTTGGGTAACAACAACGAAACCGAGCAATGCTAAAATGAAAATAACATATGGTTTTCTACCTGGTTATCTTCTGCATGTGATATAGATTCCTTGGTTTCTTCTTCCTTTTTAGCTCGTTTGGACTTATCACTAGGTTTATTATGATATTTGGAACGAACTTCAGGTGGCAGAAGTTCCGGGGGCACAACCCCTTCAATACCATGATCAGCAAACTGCATTTGTGACCCATACAAATTTAGTTCATATAATTAAATTTCATTACTGCTCTCACTATTATCATTAAAGCTTACTCGGGAAAATCCTTCCAAGTCTTGTCGAGATGAAAATCGAAGACCTTTCCAACAGTAGACCTGTTTCTCAAAAAAATACAACATTAGAACAAGTGTTTTGAGACCAATGAGCTAAAAAAATCAGGTGTTCTTTTTAGTTTTATTGTTTTAATGAAAATAGATTATAATGATGATTGGTGTGGGATCTAGGTATGGGGGAAAAGAAAAAGGAGAATGAACTCGAGAAATTTAAAAGCATAATACAGTCAAAGTGTGTTTAATTTGTAAGCTCATAAAACATGTATACATAGAGCAAAATGAAGAAATTTATTTGTAGGGAACCCATATCAACTGAAATACAACAACCAATACCAAGGTAATGGTTGTATGACACATGGATGCAATCTGATTAGTGGAGCGACTTCTGCTCTAATTTACTGTATATGGAATTCAGACCTTGCTAATCACCATAAAAGACCTTTGAAAAACAGTTTACAAATACACTCACCTTGTTGTTTTTGTGGTGATATTCAGCTTCTATACCAGCAGAATCATCCATCTGAGGAAAAGCACACAGCTCTGAATTAGGTTGATGGTTGCTTAAAATGCACACTCAGAAAAAACTTAATTACGATAATGTAAATTAAGATGGTAGCTAATAGTAGACAACAATGAAAGTGCTCACATCTTCAGCCAAGGGTTTCCAATAGTCTGTAATAGAAGGGGTGCGAACACGCTGAGGGTCAGTCAGAGCATTCTGGATTTGAGACAAGAAGTTACGTGTCATTACCACTGAGAGAATTTTACATAATTCACTATACATAACCTCAAATAACAAGAAGAATACATGCTTAGGCAATAAATTTCAAATTCTAAAATCTTTGTTTCAAAATCATTCTGAACTTGCAACACTCTCCCCCCCCCCCCCCCAAACATCTATTGTTCAATCAATCAATCCAGATGAGCTCAGTAACTCAACGAGTCAATCATGAAGGTGCTGGAAGAAGGAAAGCTGAGAGCAAGTCTAAATGAAGAGCAGAAAGAGGTCTCCCCCCCTTTCTCTTCTGCTTCTATTACCATTATTGTTGGTATCATTAATGTTATTTTTAGATTTTTATAGCCACACACCACCTGTACTATTACCATTTCTCCTTACATTTAGGGTTTGGAAAAGATGTCTACAAGGTCTTCTCAGAAAGCCTGCTAGAGCTTGTACAAAAGCAACCCAGAATGTCTCTAAAAAATGCAGAATAAGTTATTTATTGAGTAATTATGAGTAAGGAGTTTTTTTTTTTTTTGGGGGGGGGGGAGGCAATCTTAGAACACATGAAAAATGAATCAGTTTGATTACTTAATACTTAACATATATCCTCAAAAAGTAACTCGGACATTTAACAAAACATAAAACCATATAGCAAGAAAAATACCGGATGTTGATCTGCCCACTTCCACAACTGGTGAAGTTCTTTATTTCCTAGTCTCCAGCGAGGCTTACTACAGACAAGAGACAGTGTATAGTTAGAAGTAAAACAATTGGAAAAATATAGCAAATGGAGCCTTAAACAATACGGAATTAACCTCTAGCAGTTTAGCTGCATGTGAACAAAGGAACAAAAAAAACACGATACTAAGCTAAAAAGATATATATAGCTCACAATAAAATTTGGATAACGATAAAAGTTCGACTCCAAAAAGAGTGTTGCTAAGAGAAACTACTCATATTTTTTCTTCCTAATATTCAAATGCCATAGCTGTAAATCTTGACTCGTGCTAATATATTTATAACTAGGGGTCCCCGCGTATCTGGCCCTGTTGAGCCATCAATGTGGGCCCAACTTGTTGTCCCAAAGACTAAAGGAACATCATTTGACATGTGGTCATGTGGATAGCTACTAAGTTGTCAGAGCAGTGTTTAATCACCTTTCAATAAACAATAAATTATCTAATGAAGTAATAAGATAGCGAAAGAACAAAATAAAATTTCATACCGTTTTCTCACATTATCGGGGCCCGTTTTCTTCTCTGCAGGTTGCTTCTCAAATGGAGGGCAACCATCGCGTTTCCACCAAACCTGATAAAAAAAACATATAAATGTTGGAGATCGGAACACTAAAAAAATGACAACTTGCTGGTTACTTGCATGTGTGAACCCATTCACTAAACATAGGCAGTATAAAAGCAATGAAAGATGAAGATTTATTACCCAATTCCTCTCTCGTTCTAGTATATGCTCAATGCTATGAAGAAAGTCCTTTCCATTTGGCGGAATCAACTCAAGAAGTTTCTTTACACGCTCTTCACATGACTTAATTTCCTCTTTCTAGAATCAGAAACAAATAAAATATGGTTAAAATGTTTTACAAGTAAATATAAATGATGCAGATATGTAGTTTAGATGACCGCAATAACAAAACTCTGCAGATCACCCCACATAGAAAATTAGAAACCAAAAGCAAAGTATGAATCAACAAGTCAATAAGATAGAACATTACATGAGGAAGGTTCAACTCGTCCAACGAAAATACTCTTTCAACTAGGTCGCTCGGACAAATGAGAAAATTCATCTAACACTAGACACTGATTATAGGGTAAGAGGGTTAGTCAGATATATCTGACCAATGAAATGCACGTTCTCTTTTGTGGGAACACATGATTGTTAGACACCTTTTTAAACTAATAGCTTATTCCATAGAGAAAAGATTACCTATTAATCAAAGATATAATAATGATACAGATCCCCCATTATCCATATTTTGTATCGATGGGCCCCAATAATTCTACACTGACACAGAGGTCTTGACACAGTTGACCGACACAGTGACGTGGCACTGCAACATTAATGTTGCAATATAAAAAACCACCACTGCAATATCAATGTTGCATCGAGAAATACCACTGCAACATCAATGTTGCACTATGAAAACCACTGCAACGTCAATGTTGCATCGAGAAATACCACTGCAACATCAATGTTGCACTATGAAAACCACTGCAACGTCAATGTTGCACAAAGAAATATCATTGCAACATCAATGTTGCACCATGAAAACCACTGCAATGTCAATGTTGCACTATGAAAACCACTGCAACATCAATGTTGCACTATGAAAAATCAATGGAATGGATGGTTTGCTATGAAAAACAAATGAAAATAATAAAATAAGAATAGAAAGATTATAATAGAAAGAGAATAAATATTTTGAGTGAAAGAAAAAAGATTTTTGGCTATTATTTGCATCACTGCAACATTGATGTTGCAACATGCCACGTCACTGTGTCTTGACTGTGTCATTTTTTCTGTGTCAATGTAGTATTACTCCGATGGGCCCATGACACCAAATGGTTCCCCACTGATCCCATGCACTTCCACCCCAGCTGATAACTCATTATACAAAACCAACCTAAATCGTGTTTCCTGATCATTGATAGATCATGATTTAAACAGTAAAAAAAAGGGAAAAAAAAAGACTATAATTCAAGTAATTTTTAAAATGCTGACTGATTGCTGGTCATTATCAATTAGTCTCACTTTATGAAGGTCCACCTATAAGTAGTCCACAATCAGTCTGACTTTACATGGCCCACCTATTAGTAGAACTATATTTTACCAGACAACCAAACCAAAGGATATCTTTTCTTCAGACACCACTATACCCAAAGTTCCCCCCATACAATTGGCTAAGGGTTTAACCAGAAACATAAATAATACCAATGACCATCAGTGACGTCTTTTCTTTTAAATAAACAAGAAGATCCTCAATATAGAACATGATGTAAATTGAGATATTATTGAGAGAGAGAGTTCAGACAATAGAAGGGAAATAAAAGAAATTCAAACTGGAGAAGAACTGTGAACCTATATTCAAGTAACATATTAAGTGTTTCTAAGGATATTTATGACAAGTTTCATACTAATCAGCTTAAACAACACTGACCATGCTCTCTGATGGACCATCCTTTTCGTTCTTCCCAGGGGCCTATATGAAAAGAAGTAAAAGCAGAACATATTTAGTTGTAATATGTAAGGCATATTAAGTAAATGCGAGCGAAGAGGTGACTTTTAGTTGAGCATGTACTATCCTCAGTATGTCAGCATATCATAGTTTATTTCAAGGAGGAAATTAGGAAAACCTTAACTGTTGCCACTGAGGACTAGTGCCCTATTCATTAATGTAAAATAAATAAGGCCAGCAGTCAAGCCTTAGAGGGTTGTCCCCAAGATCTTAGAAGCAGGAGTTAAACAATCAAAGAACTGCATCTTTTTAGACTAAATAGTGTCACTTTTGTAGCATTGAAAATGCGCTGTCTGGTGCATACGAGAGGATAACATATACCAACTGCATGATGCAATTCCTTTTCTATGACAGTTGGGGGTGTTCTACTACCCAAGAAACACAATTGATCAGATAGAAACAGGTCTATAGAATAAGATGTCATCCCCCTCAAGTACTTCCAGAAGTTGGAATGACTATACTAATAACCACAGCCTGAAACAGTCTCCTTGTCCATATATTACACAATGCTCATTGATGATCCCTTTATCACAGAATTAGAGAAAGATATAAGGCAACATATGTACCTTCAGATAATCAAACAGTATAAGGCATTGTACGAGAATATCACGTCGGAAACTTGGATCTTTCAGCTGTGGGTGAAAGAAATAAATTACTAATGGAATATTTGACAAAAATAACTTGGAATGGCTGCAGAATTCAAGTATTCATGTTCTTAACTTATGTACCTCTAACCCCATTAGTTTACTGCTAGTCAAATACTTTATATTAAAAGCTGCTGACTCTTCTTCTTCAAGATTATTTGCTTTTCCATCATCATCGCTCAATGGTTGAGCCTCAAAGGTATCCAAGATGACCTAAACGTTAATTAGAGTGCTACAATGAGACCATATAGAAACTGAAATTCTTGATAGAAGAAAAATGTCTCATGGAAACAGATATACCGTTAAGTTGGACGAGAACTTATGCCACTTGGTAGTAGCAACTGTTGTAGTAGCAGGATTACGGAAATGCTCCTGAAATCCAAACAAGCATAGGATATTAACCAATGCCTGGAAATGCCATATCTATTTAAAAGGTATAAGCTATGTACTACTCAGCTAACACGTATTCTTCCAAGTGCCATCACTAAAATAACATAACTGAAGCACATTTCCTCAATAGAATGGATGAACTAGCCATCTAATTAATTACATATAGAAGATATTGATAGTTAAAGTTTACTAGTTTCAGCATTTTATTGGCAAGTCGATCAACATTTTGCACTTAGGTCAAACATTTCTGTATTAAGGACTGTCAGAACTGTCAAAAGGCACAACAAATAAGCTGGGAAAACAAATTTTTTGGAAGTATTAATATGCCAAACTTCCAAAAAATGAAGTTTACCTGTAAACTCCAGAAGGTCTTGTAGAAGTTGAAATCAATAGAAATTCCTGAAATCCAATTTATCGCATTAAAACAAACATAACAATGTATGAATACACATTTGACCCAAAATTTACATGCAATTAAGAACAAAACAGGAAATTTTACAGTTAGGACTTACCAGCAGGGGCATCCTTCTCATACTTTGTTTCATTAGAAATGTTAAAAACTCCCTTTATATTAACCGCTGTAAGCATTCACAATTAGAAAAGAGCAGCATGATAATCCAACAAATGATTTTGACAAAAAGATACGTCTGAGACAAAATACCAAACAGTAACCTGAACGTTCAGAAAGTGGGAAGAAGTGTGCCAGAAACATTAGAATCCGTCCACAAAACACCACGTCATTAGCCTAAAACACATGATACTTGCATTAGTGCACTATATTTCAAGTAAATCCTAAATGGAAACTGTAACTACACATCATGCAATCAGACAACCTTTAAAGAGAATAGTGACTACAAATGTTTTCTTTTTTCGGCTCAGTTCTTTTTAGCTTTGTATAGAAATTTGTAAGTGGAACTTTTTTTACAGAAGGCAAACAACCAAGAAAAGTTTGCTCAAGGATGTCCTAGACGAGGCACGAGCAAAGCATTGTTTGCCACTAAACTCATGGCCATATAAAAGATAAACCAGAGTTCTGCAACTGTAACATATTTGTAAACTACAATGATGTCTAAAAATAACGTCAAAATTTTCAAAAACCAAGATGGGGTAACCACTCATTCCTTATTAACTTATTCACTCTCTATATATGAAGTAACCACTCAAACTACTGAAACATAGTGTTTTGACAAAAACCAAACTTCTGAGCCTACCTTAAGAATCATCAGGAAATGGTGCCACCACTCTTACAAGATTAAACAGGAGCTCATGAGAAAAAATGGTTAAGTAGGAAAAGGAAAGTAATCCTCTCTACATTAGTTTCAGTGTTCATAAAATAATAAAGATTCTTTTAAGCTCTCCCCCCTCCCCTTTTCCCAAAGTGTACACACTAACGAAACATGATGTAATGCACTATAGGCATGTTTCATGGGATGCTCCAAATCAGTATTAGTTATATCTTACCTTTGATAAACGACGAAGTAGCTGATTACAGGTTCTCAACATCACAAGTTTCCCTCGTCCAAAAAGCTCTTGCTGCAAGCCGATAAACAAATTGTTCAAATGGAAGTATCAATGTTTAGAATTTTGAAGTAGAAAAAGTTCACCATATTCGGAACACTACAATACAATTACAAAAGCATGATAACACAATAACTGCCAACTACAATACACACCTTCCCTAAAATATCTTGTTTGCTCTCTATGTAACCAAACACTTCTTTGCAGTCTCTCATGGTTGACATCTCCGTTAGATCTTCTAGAAGCTGGAAAATCATACCACCCTCAACATGGCCTTTCTCGCAAAGATACAACACAATATCTGAAACAGATGTGAAAAAGTCACAGCCTCATTCCTCATAAGTTATTGTACCATCTACTAAACCCGGACTAGAGGATAAGTTTATACAGAAGAGATTGAAGTCTCAAGTTGTACTGACCAAGAAGTCGGGGTATTTGACCGTGGGTACTTTCCGTATCATCAATTGATCTCCCATACTGCATTATCTGCTCCCCAGACTGAACTGCAGATGACTGTACATAAACAGAGGTAAAAACAACCAAATTACAAATGTAAACAAATAATAAAGAGATCAACATTGTTGATGAACGAAAAACTATATAAAATGAATGAAACTAAGCTCACAAATATGGATTCACATTTTTGAGCTCACAAGGTACTGGAGATAGTAACTTACCACCAACTCTTGTAGTAAAGTCCGAAGTGCATTCTCCAGCGACTGGTTTTCATCTTGGACTAAAACCGTTTGCCTCTGCCAAAAAGAACATTCAGTTACATAGTTTTCTCCAACATTAGGTTTCAGAAACTCAAAAGCACCAACAACTTCTCTCCTAATCACAACCAAACATTATTACTACTGGTCTCAAATGTCTCAAATGTCCAATGCAGTAGAGTAGTTGTTAATACCTGAGGTTTTATAGCATCTTGTACAGTCTGAAGCGCGAAATTTTCAGGCGAATCGGATTTCAATATAGCAGTTTTGAATATATCCTGATGGCAACAGAGTGATGGATAATTTAGTAAATTGCTAATGTTTAGGGTTTACAAATTCTAGGTCAATAAAATACAATTCATATTAATCACCAAAAATTACAATTCAAATTCACTATCAAAAGTTTAACTTATTTGTACTATAATGCAAGAGTAAAATGATTGCTTACAATAACTCGGTCACGATCAGCATGACTAGAGATGTGAACAGGAGTTCTTTCTTTCTGATGTTGATGAAGAAGGATTCGAAGACCTGATGTTGTTGTAGCTTCAGCCATTTTTCACAACTCAGAAAAATATATAAATAAATTTACTTTTTCTAATCTCTTTATCAAAATTCAATAAGGGTATAACCGGTAGATCATTTGCTGCCCCACCAAGTCATAAATCTCAACCTCCTTCACCAAAAAAATAAAAAAACACTCACCACCCTCAACCTCCAGAGCCGGGAGCCATGCCTTTTAGATTGATTCGGCAGGCATCAGGTACTTTTTTGGACGTTGGCTCTTTTCCAAATGATATCATCTATATCAGCTAACTAGCACAATGCATTTTCTTCGTCCATTTTTATCGAAATATATTGAATTAAAAAAAAAAAAAAACACTCTTTCATTTGCCAAATGCCGAAATGCCAAAGGTTGGATCTTTTTCATTTGAAGATCTCAACTAAAAAATTTGAACTCTAAAGTTGGATCTTTTTTCATTTGAAGATTCTCACTACCTTTGGTCTGCAGTATGTTGGTAATTGGGTGAATTTGTGATTTCATTTTGAATACTTTATAAAAATTTTGATGTGTCTTTTGCCATTTTTCTTTTGTAATTGTTCATTTATACAGTTAGATATTTTATTTTATTATAGAATAATGTTTAAAACCTCTAGAATATTTTAATACAATTTTAGCCTTGCTATATTGATTTTTCATTTGTTTTCATTACAAGAATATTAGGTTGGTAAACTTAAGTTTTAAATGAAAATAGATGGTATTATTGGACTTTTTTTTGGCATTGGTCAAATTTTTTTGAATTTTGGCTTGTAACTTTTCAGTGTTTCCTTACAGTTGTAGTTCTTCAAAATTTTATACAGTTTTTTATTTTTTGTTGCACTTTGGGAATTACATATATATTTTAAACAAAATATTTTAAAATTAATAGAATTTGAAAATAAATTTAAAAGGTCCAGAATACTAGAATATGTTAAAATAATACATGAGTAAAATTTTAGCCTGGGGATGCATGTTTTTATATTGATTTGTCGAGGAGGATGAGCTATTTAAGTATAGTTGGTTATTATAGACTAGGAAGTCACAACAATCTTTAGCATTCAGCCAAAGTTTGTGGAATGCACTATAGTTCCTTGTGGCAAAACCTTTCAATTCTAAGAAAATGTAGGAAAATGGGGTGAGATTTGGTATTGGCTGAGCTCGGGTCTGTGCGAGCTGCCCCGTATCAAGTTCTGAGGTGAACTTGAATCAAGTCAGATATAGTTCATCTTCTCTTTATATAGTAATCTTGGTGATCCTTCCCCGTCTTTTGCGTCATGTCAGGTTCTTTTGACGTGAGACTTAATTGATCTTTATTGAAGAGTAATAGAGAGAGCGGCTGAAGTTCTAGACCTGCGGGAAATAGTTGCATTTGTTGACCGTTACATCAGCATGCGATGTAAGTAGTTTGAGAATAAGTATTCATCCAAATTCCGAACTGCTTGGTGACCGTTCTTAGAGGTCGGTAAACCCGTGTGAGGTAAGCTGCTGAGTAGGGTGAACTTAGAGTAGTTCGATTGGAGAAACGTTTTGTAGTGTCGGACACATGTCTAATATACATTTGAATCATTTGATAACCGCCTCGGTTTTTATGTAGGTGAATGAATCTGATTTACTTTTGATTGTTTGTATGAGTCGACGTGTCTTTTTGGAATTTTCTGTAATGATTACGCCTTATGGGAAACTGAAGAGTTGGCTTGCTTAAGAAGCCTTGTGGTAGGTTGATCAAGTTCTAAGGACGGTGTGAGAGCAAAAATGTAAAAATTTTGTTTTGTTATTATCTTGATTTCTAGGAGGTTGTATTTGTTTAGATCTGGAGTTATGTCGGACTCAGACGATACTTGCTATGATTAGTTTGTAGAAGAGTTGCTAGGGTTTGATGATGTTTTAGAAGTAGATAAGTCGGATTCTGTTGGTGAGATTCGAAGTTGAAAGTTGGTTTGGGTTTGCTCTTTCCCAAGTTGACTTGTAGTTTTTTGAATTTTTGTGAGAAAGTCCCTTGCCAGTTCGTTGGCAATACCTGGAGGTTGTTTAAGGTTTTGACATTTTGAAGCATTTTGATGTTAAGCGCTCTAGTGCAAACAATTTCAGTTTGCAAACCACGGTGAAAAATTCTCCTGTATTGGATGGGGTTAGTAATGAATCTTGGGAAAATAGGCCATTGCTGATAATTGATTCTTATTGTGTTGTTGGGAGTTATCTGAAGAATCTCATCTGTAATTTTGATGGTATGTTTGCCTTTGATAAATGTAGACTCTTTTTCTTTTATGACTGATACTGATTGATGTTTATTGTTTCTCTGTGTAGAGGTCGTGATTACCATTCGAACTTGTTGAGGAGAGATTGTAAGGTTTGCTTGTCTCAGTTGAGCTAAGAAGATAGAGAAGTTTGACTTGTGAAGAAAGTTGGCAAGGATTAATCTTAAGAAGAAGAAGAGGTAAAAAGAGACAATAACTAAAGCATTCTGGACATAGGGCATATAGAATATGGGTGTTTATTGAGATTTTTGATTCACATGGATATATCTGGTAGTGGTGGTGGTATGTTAGTGAAAATATTTAATTTGGTAGTTATATAAGGGTAAAAAAGATAATAAAATGGTTACAAATCTCAATAACTAAATTGTCCACATCCAAAAAACGTGAGTAGTTATAGACATAGTACAGAATATCAGAATATGGGTGTTTATTATCGATACTCAATTTCTTAATATGTATCGTGGATATATCCCTCTCTTTGGGGATATTTTACATTGTTTGATATGCAAATATCGTGGATATATCTAAAATATCGTCAAATATTGTGGATATTATGGATATTTATTGATATATCATTTATATTTAGGGTTAGTTGGACTTACCCCTCAATCTTTTAAATCGTAAAATATAAAGATATCTAATTAAAGCGAAAATCATTTTCCTATTAAAATGGAAAATTTTTTTTATAAAAAGCTACTAACCCCAATAATTTCTTGAAGTGTAGATGGGGATGGAAAATTTCTATATGTATATAAATTGTTGAACATGTTTTATTGTGTCAGTTATAATAATATTTCTCAATCTTTTTAAATCTGTGTAAATTTTTATATTCAGTTTATTAACAATTTCATTCTCTGAAAAAAAATTCGACGTTCGTAAACATCTTTCCACCGTTACCAGGTTTATCTTTCTTTTCTTCACTTCCCTTTACAATACTGAGGCAGAATTATAATATGTTTTACTGTTCATAATGTGTTTTTTCAGTAAGGGAAACAACTTAGTTTTATATTACTGTTTCTGGTTTTGGGTCATGTACGTGTTTGTTGCTAATGATCCAAATTCCAAAGCAATACAAAGCGGTAATTTGAATCTGAAAATTGAAAATTTAAAAGCTTGACATGTGGCAGAAACAGTCCAAGGAGATGGATGTTTTGGGGGGTCAAAACTCTTGCATTCTTCCATTTTTATTTCGTTCACCTAGTGATCATTTTGGTTCTTCTAATGCAGATACAATGCTGTGAAAGATGTTGCTGACAGTAACTTTGTACCTTCTACCATCCCGAGGGAATGTACTCCGATTCACATTAATCTAGTGGTAAATCGCTAGCGAGTGTTTGCATTATCTATTTTGTTGTTCTTGTTATTTTTATTTCTGCTCACGAGTTTTTATGTTTTGTTTGTTTTGGGATGCATAGGCAAGGCATGGAACTCGTTCACCAACTAAAAAGCGTATGAGGGAGTTAGACAGATTGGCTACCAGCTTGGAAGTTCTTCTGAGTGAAGTGAAAAGAAGGTTACCAGAGGAAGATGAGGCTTTGAAGAAAATACCTTCCTGGTTATGGGGATGGAAATCTCCATGGAAAGGAAAGAAAGTGGGAGGTGAACTGATTCCCCAAGGAGAAGAGGAATTATATCAACTTGGGACTAGAATTAGAGAAAGATTTAAATGTTTGTTTGATGAGGATTATCACCCGGACATATACACAATAAGAGCCACCCAGGTTAGTCATTTCTTTTGTTTATTTCTTTCATATTCGTGAGGCTCTTCTCTATTCACATTACTCCCCCACCAGTGGAAAACTACCACACTAGAATATCCTCCCAACACCCCAAAAGCTTTTATATGTATATAAATTAGAACATGTAAACTATTTAGATGAGGCATTAGGAAACAATTTAGCTAGTCACTTGCTGTGGGTGTATTATGAAATAGATTAACCTACCATTTGAGAATAGGGAAACAAAAATAATACAAAAATGAAAGAGGTAAAATATGAAAAAATAAGTCTCTATCATCACTATTCCAAGTTACTAGCTTGTTAGATTTTCTTGCAACATGGTTTATAATTTATTCTGACTTTCTGAGGGTCTAGCTTTTTTACTCGTAACTGGAGCTAAACTATATTATTGGTTCAAAGGGTGTATATCTTTGTTTATGTACTGCGCAGACCAAATTAGAGGGCACTATAATAAATTCAAATTCTACCAAGGAGAATACAGTCTGTGACTGTAATAGTTACATTGTAGGCAGTCTTTTGGGCTCTTCGTCTTGTTCATATCCTTCACGCCTTTATCATGTTGTTGGCACTTGCATTCTTGACACTATGTTTTTCCAAATGAACCTGATTATTGCTAGCTTTGTCTCCCTCACCTATATCTTTATCATGCCTAAAATTGCAATGAGAAATAAGCACCAGCTTTGATTCAAGTTTCATTTCCCAGCTTACTTTAAGAGATCTCTCGTTGGTGACCCATTAATTGAGTTTGGCCTGGTCCATGAATGTGCCTGAATTGGGCAATCAAAATTCTGTTGACATATAAGTTCAGGGAGGAAAGTGATGGAGAAAGTTTGGTGCATTGACTAATTCATTGCTACCACAACCTTTTATCTGTGCATGTGGCTTTTCTTAGGATCATGCCATTTGGTACCCTAGTTCGTCTATTGGTGTTCCTAAGACAAACACAAGAAGTTGAATTTGTTGAAGTAAAATGAAGTGTTAGCAGGAAAACCTTGGAAAGGATGGGAGGCTTGAATCATAGACACGATAAGCAGAGATGTATAATTTGTTACCCTGCTCTGTATATTTTGTTGTTTGATCCATTGTCAGTTTAAAGAAGAGATTTTTCTGGCTTCCTTCCCGTTTATTGGCTCATGACTTTGGATTACAGTCTCACTTTCTAGGTCATCATTTGTTCTTAGTTCATTTACCTAATTTAGTAAATATATTAACAAGGACTTATGTTGGGTGCAACACTAATATAAGTAGCAATGTAGCCAAATCTTAGTTCTGGAAACCCACTGCAGTGTTATGTTTACCTCTACTGTGTACATTTTTATTTTTATTTTTTATTTCTTTTAATTATTTGTTGTTATTCATATCTTTGCATAGATTAATTGGTGTTAAGGATGCAACAGATTGAATGGACTTTGATAATTTGATACACATTACAATCATAATGAAAGTCTAATAGAGGAACTGTTAATTTATGAAGACATTAAGGACCTGTATTTATGTTTTCGTAACAATTCTTTTGCGAATGAAAATATTGGTCTATTTCTTTGTAACGTCTCTTCTTTTTGCATGCTTTTTTGAGTATCTTTTCCTTAAGTACAATTGTTTTTGAGTAGCTTCTCTTTGTATTATGTTCTAAAAAGTTAGTACTACCTTTTTGTTCAACTGGACAGGTTCCTCGAGCATCAGCTAGTGCTGTGTCATTTGGGATGGGACTGTTTCAAGGGAAAGGAAGTTTAGGACCAGGTCAGCATCGAGCTTTTTCTGTAATTAGTGAGAGTCGAGCAAGTGATACATTGCTCAGGTTTTTTGATACTTGTGCAAGTTACAAGGTACACAGTTTAGAGTAATTTTTTTTGGTGAGAGTGATTACATTCTAATTTAATATAACCAAATTGGCTTTAAATTCATTTGTTTAACCTAATCACATAATTGCAGGATTACAGGAAAAACCAGGAGCCTGCGGTTGAAAAACTGAAGGAACCTATTCTAGATGAAGTTACCTCAGTTTTAGCAAAGCGGTACCCACTTAATATTACAAGACAGGAGACTTCTTCACTGTGGTTTCTGTGCAAGCAAGTAAGTTAACCTATACGTATAGGCCTAGATATCTACGACTTTCATTAGCAAAAATTGTGCAAAACAGCTATCTTATTTTTCTTCTTCTGAATCTGCAAAAATTGTGCAAAACAGTTATCTTATTTTTCTTCTTCTGAATCTGGGTAAACGAACTATCATATTTTTGAGCTTCGTTGTAATGAGCCATACTAACCCTTCTGTTTCTCCTTTGACAGGAAGCATCTTTGTTGAACACAACTGATCTAGCTTGTGGACTGTTTTCCCCTTATGAGGTATCTGTGTTTGACAAGGATATTTATTTCCATTTTCTGTACCACTTGTTTTTTCTCTTTTTGTTTGTTACTTTATGTTTCTTTTTGTTTGTTGTCATACACTTTGCTCGAATGAGCATCTGAATCGAGTCTATTGTTTTCAAAGCTTGGTGCGTATCACCTAATATTGCATTGAGACTGTCATTTGGTGAGCCCTTTTTAAGTCTCTAGGTTTGCTACATGGTGAATACGTGGTCTTTTCAAATTTTCCAGAATCTACCTAGCTCATGCAACTTGGTGTATCACCTTAGTCCTATTTTTTTTGGCTGTTTTAGAGATTTCAGTCTGTACCTATAAACCTGCGCTACATTTTCAGTTGTCTACTTCAGTATATACTATAGTTTTGCAATTGTGCTAGATTTGTCATTGAAAATAGAGGCATCATTCCGGTGGGTTCTTCTTTGATTCTTTGACTATTTTGTTATGTTCCTTTTGTTCCCATGTTGAGAGGCTCTCACCCTCTTTGAAAGGGCAGATGCATAGGCCCTCCCTCTCTTTTTATTATCAAATAATTTTTGGTCTTAATATTTTTTTTCTTTTTCATGAAAATGTTTGTGCATAAAAATGGCATGATAGTAAGCTTATTCAGTCCGTATCGTCAAAAATATATTTATTCATTCAGTACGTATTTCGTGAATGGGGTTCTGGTTGTCATTGTAACATTGGTTATTTAGTATTCATTTGATAGGGGCAAGACCCCGACGTGAGCATTTATGTGCTGTTGTTCATGCATTTTGGTTAAACTATTGAATATCACTATTCTTTCTTTTGCTTCTCATGTCTCATTTATTGCTCCTTTTTTTGTTTTGTTTTGTATGGGGAGATGTTTAGTTTAATTGTTTTGAATATTTTTTCTTGCTTTTAGTATATTGCTAATGAGAATTCCGATGCATATACAGATTTCTCTATTGGAGTGGACGGATGACTTGGAAGTATTTATATTGAAGGGTTATGGGAAATCAATAAACTACCACATGGGATTACCATTGCTTCAAGATGTCTTTCAGTCCATGGAGCAAGCTATAAAGGCTAAAGAAGGTATTGTATGTTGTCACAGTTGTACCTGATTATCTTAATAGGAAATTGGATAACAACTTTCCCCATTTTTTGCAATTTTAAATGACATACCCAAGCATAGTGTTGCGTTAAGCTGTGTTTAGGCATCATAGTACCATGATACTGTACTTTGTTTTTGCGTACATTTGTTTATCCACAACGATAGAAGAATTGCTCATAGCTGTTTTTCCTTTTCTTGTTTTTGTAGAACACCATACTCCAGGATCTTATGAAAAGGCTAGACTTCGATTTGCTCATGCTGAAACTGTTGTACCTTTCTCTTGTCTGCTTGGCCTCTTTCTTGATGGAGCTGGTGAGCTTTTATCATGTTTGGCTTCTCATGTGTTCTGTCTGTACGTGGAAAACATGTTGACATGCATGGTTAAGACTTGCATCCCCTCTGCATCTACTACTGCAGTCTTGAAGAGGAGATTTAGTTATAGTTTCTCTAGAAGTGTACATTTCTTCCTATACTGATGCATACTTTTTGAGTTCAGAATTTGCACAAACACAACGGGATGAGGCTCTGGAATTACCATTAAAGCCTCCACACAAAAGAAATTGGAGGGGAAGCACTGTGGCACCTTTTGCTGGGAATAATATACTTGTTCTGTACAGCTGTCCAACTAGCGATGCGAGCCAGTATTTTGTGCAAGTACTACACAACGAAATTCCAGTCCCATTGCCGGTAAGATATAACTGAGGATATGGTTTCTTAAGTTCTGATATTGCTCCATAGAGGAATGCTAAGAAGCAACTAACTAGATAGATGCGTGTGGACCACTCTTGTTAAACGCACAGTATTTTTCTTAGGAATTAGTTAATCCTGCTCCCTTATGGATTCTCAAGACTCGAGTGTTCAAAGATATATATTCTACTATATAAAGTGGATTCCCTTTGGGGTAACCATATTGCATGATCCCCATCAACTCTGCAAAGAATTATATCTTACCACATGTCTACGTCATAATTTACTTTTCAATGGACTCCAACAGTTTATTATATTCAAGAATTTGGGTCTAAGACAGCAGAATGTTTCACGAATGTTGAGTGTTGCCTTAGACTGGATTGTAATCACCCACATCAGTTTATGTGCATCCGTCGCCTTAGACTGGATCGTTATCGCCCACATCAGTTTATGCAATCTTCCATATCATATCTTATATAGCCGTATTGTTTCTTTGTTTTGCAAGTAAATTTTGGTCTTGTGGTTATATTGTAGCATGCATGGTTGGTAATAAGATCCATGTAGTCGGAGGGTACCTGACTCACATCCTCACTCACTCACTAAGCTATGGTTTTTGTAATATGGTTTCTATCATAATTAATACATTGTTGCACTGTTAAAAAAAAGAGATTCTGATGTTTTTTTTTGCTCTGTAGGGCTGTGACTATACTGATTTCTGCCCTTTTGAAGTATTCAAGGTTAGATCTTGGGCTATCCAGCTGTCATAAATGATTCTTTTCTCTTATTTTTCCCTTTTCCCTTAAATTATGGCCGTTTATGATGTTTTGCAGGAAAGAGTTGTCAGTCCTCATCTTAAACACGATGTCAACTCAATTTGCAACGTAAAGCAAGAACAACCAGAGCCTTGTTCTGTTACTAGTAAGTTTCTTAACTTGTTCCACTTTCTCTTCTCTCAGAAGAAGGATGATGAAGCACAATTCCACAAACACAAACATGAGTTATAGTTACATTCTTGTTGGAGAAAGATGCTTACATCTTTTTGCTTCGTGTGGGATCGTCTTCATTTGGAACTACTCGGGTGCATACACAGCCAGATCTTCCTTGTAGGTGTCTGCTTTCTGCTATGATCCCGTAACTGCCTGACTGTTTGTTTTGCATCTATGAAGCATTTGGTACGATCTAGCTTGCAAGTAGCAGAAACAAACACGAAATGAAGCATAGCATCTGCAATTTTGTCCAGTAGGCCTTGTAAATTTGACAATTTGTGAAGAGGCGACATTCACTAGGTCTGTAGGTTACTTTTTGTTGGAATCTCTTATAATAAGTGTTCTCTTTCACAATTTTTGGATTGGGGGAGAGCTCTTACAAATATGGGATTGATATATTTTGTTCCACTTGTTCCTATATATTAATACTAGGTATTATCAGTGCCTACGACACCTACGACACGGTTTGTTATGAGGTGTTTATTATGTTGTTTGTGGTATTAATTTTGTACACCCAAATATTTTCAAATGTGTAGGCTATGTGGGAATTTGTAGACATTTTATTTTAAAGTGGTACTATATGTTGTTGTATGTGTGGTCTATGTTTAAAACTTGCATGTTCAATATTTACACTCTAGATATTCGAAAGCACGAAGTGCTATTGAAGTTATTTCTGAAACAGTATTTAAATTGATCGAAGAAAATAAAATAGTAGTAAAATTAGGATAAGTCAAATCTTTTTATTGTAAAATATGATTTCTACATTGAAAGATAATCCTATGTGAATCTCCAAATAAAGAAGACGAAAGCTTAAATAATACTAATCTATATCTATAAAGACCCTAACACTATAATAAAAGTACATTACACATTTTGTCCACACGTTTAAGTTACCAACTATAAAATAATTAAACTAAATATGATGTCCAAACATTAATATGTTTCAATATTGATTGGTGAGAATCAATCGCTGGTCTATCAAAAATCAAAATATGTGAATTAAAAGGAGGTTTTCTAAAATAAAAGAGTTATAGATGTCTTCAAAGAATCTTTTTAAATTACATGGCTTTGATAAAATTCAATATATAAAATTCTTAATTATGCTCACTTATTATACTACTTGCTCAAGTTCATAGATTGCCTCAGTTACAATACACGTTGGGCTATCAAAAGTGAAGCTTCGCTGAAACAATGATATATACATGACTACAAAACCCACACATCAAAACCTAAAAGAAAAAACCCACACAACTAAGCTAGAGTTTTGAAATAAGCCAAATAGCTTTAAGATTGTTCCGAATAGTATACTCAAAGAAAGTAAAATTTCATGGAACTTAAATCAAACTTTTTTTTGTTTTGTTTTAAGTGGAAATTTTATTGATCCATCGATAAGGAACTTTACAAATAATTAGGACAAGTGAATCAAATCCGTCTTGGAAAGAAGTCCTTTTAAATAGCAAATACTATTCTTCTAAAACAAACTCTTTAATGTAAATAATCGGCGGTCATAACACCTATCAACCATTTTAATGTAAATGCTTTTCTTCATCACCAATACAATTATTCCAAGAATTATCCCATATACAAAACTAAAAGGATTGAAACAATGCATGTATGTTACCTATAATCCTATGGTATTCAAATCAAATTAAATAAAACTTTCTTAGAGGGGTGAAGTTTCTCCCACCTCAAAGATTTACCAAGAAAGCCCTGAAAAAAAAGAGAGGCTCCATTTACATCAACACAATAAAAGAAAATGTTGGGTTTATATATTTTTACATATTATAGGCTTTGAATAAAATTGTAGATCTTCCCTCATTATATACTCTTGATCCATGAGAAAATTCGAGTTTTTTTTTTTTTTTGTAATATATTTTTTCCAAAAAAATAAAATAAAATATCTCCGACATGATCATGTTGGTATTTGAAACCTAGAAAATGTTTACAATTTATTTATTTGGTTATTTTTTTTTTATCTAGTATATACTCTTTTGAAAAAAAGGGATAGACCACCATCGAGTATAAAGAAATATGATTTCTACCGGAGAATATAACGATGAATAACTTAGCCAAATAATGAAGACGGCCCAAGTCCTTCCATAAAAATAGCAAGTAGAAAATCCTTTACCAACCTTCCAATTCGACCGGGAATTGAAAGCATCCAATCTCTTTTGACGAAATCTCAGATAACAACAAACTCCCTACAAAATAAATTAATCGGATATGATGTCCATTCCTAAAAACTTTTTGTAATATCCTCGTTCAAACATTACATTCATCCATATATCAAAATCATAACAAAGACTCAATACCGCTAGCAATATCAAGAATCTCATTGAGTTATAGCCCACAACTTCAAAGAATGTTGTCTTGGTGGTTCAAGCTTAGAAGTGTTATAAACGGGAGGCCACAAAAACAAAAGTAGAGACATGTTGGCATAAATACCTTGATTAATTAAGATGTAATGGGAGGTCGATAAAGGTGATAAATCAGAGGTTAGATAATGAAACCACAAATTAGAGAACAATGGAGATGCCAATCAAAAGTCTTTAGTGCTGATGTCTAAAAGGGATGGTGGACCTAGGCCTAAGATCCAACATAGAGAGCCCAACGTAACAAGTAAAGTTATCCAGAGCTTAACTCAAATTTTGGATCTTAAATATAGCTAAACGGTCCATCAAATCATAACCTTTTCAAATGCTTTATTGAAAAAAAAATGTTATGACAAAGGATGAATCATCTTACCGCACCTTGGAAAGAAACCTCGACTCCCCAAATGAGGGCCGGGACACCAATTAAAGAGACCGAGGAGTGGAGCAAAGTGGATCCATAAATGGCCAAAATATAAAGTTTTAGCCATTATTAAGAACCAACATTTTAATGTAAAGGTCCTTCTTACAATTATTTCAAGAATCATATATACAAAGATTTAAACTGTACATGTTTTTTACATATAATCCTAAGGTATATGTCCCATGTTTTTTCTTTAATTAAGTGGAAATTTTATTGATTCCAAAAGGAATTTTAAAAATAATTAGGACACAGCTTGCAAAAAAAAAAATACCCTCATTTTTTTATTTATGATATAGCAAATAATATTTATATATTTTTATTTTTTGTAATATATACTCTTGAATAAAAAAAAATGTTGGGTTTTTTTTTTTTTTTTTTTGTAGTATATACTCTTGAATAAAAAGAAAATGTTGGTATATATATATCTTGAATAAAATAAAATATATATATATATATATATATATATATATATATATATATATATATATATTATATATATATATATAAATTATTTTATTTATTTATTTTTTTTGGTTTTTTTTTTTTGTATATTTGAATAAAAGAATTTTTTTTTCCAGAACATATAAAAGAAATATGATTTCTACATTGAAAGATAATCCTATGTGAATAACTTAGCCAAATAAAGAAGACAAAGTACTTAAATAAAACTTACAGTAAAACTTGTTTCCAAACTTCCAATTCAACGGGAATCGAAGGAAAGTCACCATCTCTTCTTCGATCTCCGTTTAACTCAGCACTACAAAATCAATTACTTTGGATATGATGTCCATTCCTCACACACCACAGATTGCAATATCCTCGTTCAAACATTGTCATCTGCCATCTCAAAATCACAACAAAGCTATACACGTGGCACCTTTGAGAGAATTCCCTTGAGTTATAGTTACTTAGCTTCAAGAGTCTTTTTTGTTGTCTTCAGTGGTGGTGTTATAAGAAAAGCTGATGTACAACAACCCAGAGATGATGGCATGCATTCGTCTTGATTAATTATGATACTTCAAGAAGTAAGGTGATCTGAGAGAGGTTAGATAATGATACCGGCAATTAGAAACAAACTGACACCAAATGCAAAGTTTAGCCTGATGTCTAATCCCAAGGATCCCGCCTAGGCCTAAGATCCACCTGCGGCATTTGCAACGTAACATGGTAAAGTTATCCACAACTTAAATCAAACTTTTTGAAAAAATAAATATTGAGCACAAATGTTCCGATCCAACGTCTAGAAATGCTTCATTGAAAAAATGTTATGACTATGTAAATGAATCATCTGTCTTGGAAAGAATAGACTGACAAAGCAGAGACCAATTATAGAAGCAAGGCACTCAATAATACCCATAAATACTTTAATGTAAATAATCGGCAATTAGCAACACCTCACAAACATTTTAATGTAAATGCTTTTCTTTATTCCAATACAATTATTTCAAGATCTATCATCCCATATACAAAAGGATTTAAACTGTACATGTTTTTTTACATATAATCCTAAGGTATTCAAATGACAAATGAAATAAAATTATCAAGAGGGGTTCCAAAGTCGCACCTAAAAATTTACCAACAATAGTGAAAAAAAAAATCCCCTTTTTTTTTTTTTTTTGTAGTATATACTCTTCGAATAAAATAAAAATTTTTTTTTTTTTTTTTTTTTTTTTTTTTTGTTTTTTTTTTTTTTTTTTTTTTAAATTCTTTTGAATAAAAGTAAAACATTTTTTTTTTTTTTTTTTTTTTTTTATCCGCTTAAATAAACTTTTTGAAAAAATTTTTAAATATTGAATAAATTTTTACAAATGTTCGATCCAATATATCTAGAATTTATTTCATTGAAAAAAATGTTATAACTATATAAATGAAGCATTTTTTTTTGGAAACAAGAAAAGACAAACAAAGAAAGACCAATTTTAGCCAAATAAATAAGACAAGGTACTTAAATAAAATAAATACTAAAACTTGTTAATCAAAATTCCAACACCTCACAAACATTTTAATGGAAAGTCACTTTTCTTTATTCCAATACAATTATTTCAAGATCTAAAATCCAATATACAAAAGGATATAAATGTCCATGTATTCCACATATAATCCTAAGGTATTCAAATGACAAATGAAATTGCCATTTCAAGAGGGGTTCCAATGTGTGGCACCTTTAAAAATTCCCAACAATAGAATAAAAAAAATCCACTCATTTTTTTTTTTTGTTGTCTTATATGGTCTTAAGAAAAATAAAAGAAAATATTGCCGCGCATTGTTTTTTTTTTTTTTTTTTAGAATACCGGCAATTGGAAATTTAAATAATAATTACTTGATAAAAAGTTTGTTGTTAATAATATAGGCAATTAGAAAAGAGTCGACACCAAAAAGTTTAATGTCTTCCCAAGGATTTTTATGCCTTTTTTTTTTTTTGCAACGTAACATGGTAAAGTTATCCACAACTTAAATCAAACTTTTTGAAAAATAAATATTGAGCACAAATATCTCAATCCAAATCTAGAAATGCTTCATTGAAAAAAAAATGTTAAATATATGTAAATGAATCAAAAAGGAAAAAAATAGAATGACAAAATATAAAACCAAATAAAACTTTTCCACAACTTAATACCCATAAATACTTTAATGTAAATAATCAAAAATTAGCACAACACTTCAAAACATTTTAATGTAAATGCTTTTCTTTTATTCAAAATACAATTATTTCAAGATCTATCATCCCATATACAAAAGGATTAAAATACATGTATTCCACATATAATCCTAAGGTATTCAAATGACAAATGAAATAAATTTTTTTCAAGAGGATTTCCAAATTATATACAATTTTAAAAATTTTGAAAAAAATTTTTTTTTTTTTTGTAAAATAAATTATGAATAAAAAAAAATTTTTTTTTTTTTTAGTATATTCTCTTTCCCAATTTTTTTTTTTTTTTTTATTTTTTTTAAATTTTTTTTTTTTTTGTAGTATATATTTTTAAATAAAATAAAAAAATGAAAATGTTTTTTATATATTTTTTTTGAAAGCATATATTTATATATATATGAATAATAAAAAAATGTGTTATATTATATATATATTCAAGAGTATATATAAAATTCTTTTATTTATTTATTTATTTTTGGTTTTTTTTTTTTGTAGTATATACTCTTTGAATAAAAAGATTTTTTTTCCCAAAACATATAAAAGAAATATGATTTCTACATTGAAAGATAATCCTATGTGAATAACTTAGTCAAATAAAGAAGACAAAGGTACTTAAATAAAACTTACAAGTAAAACTTGTTTCCAAACTTCCAATTCAAACGGGAATCAAGGAAAAGTCACCATTTTTTGAGGGGATCTCCGTTTAATTCAATACTAAAAAAATCAAAAATGGATATGATGTCCATTCCTCACACACCACAGATTGCAATATCCTCGTTCAAACATTGTCATCTGCCATTTAAAATCACAAAAAAAGCTATAATTGGCACCTTTGAGAGTTATTGAATTATAGTTACTTAGCTTCAAGAGTCTTTTTTGTTGTCTTCGGTGAAAAAATAAAAAGTTCGATGTACAACAAATTTGAGATCTTTGGCATCCGCATTGTCGTCTTGATTAATTATGATACTTCAAAAAAGAAGTAAGATGATCTCGAGAAAGGTTATAAAAAAATTTTAATGATACGGCAATTAGAAACAACCGACACCAAAAAAAAAGTTTTTTTTTTTTGATGTCTATATCCCAAGGATAAAAAGAAAAATGTTAGGCCTAAGAAGATAGGCATGCATTTGCAACAATAATATGGTAAAGTTATCCACAACTTAAATCAAACTTTTTGAAAAATAAATATTGAGCACAAATGTTCCGATCCAACGTCTAGAAATGCTTCATTGAAAAAAATGTTATGAATATGTAAATGAAATCATCCGTCTTGGAAAATAGAATGACAAATAGAGACCAATTACAGCAGCAAGGCACTCAGTAATACCCATAAATACTTTAATGTAAATAATCGGCAATTAGCAACACCTCACAAACATTTTAATGTAAATGCTTTTCTTTATTCCAATACAATTATTTCAAGATCTATCATCCCATATACAAAAGGATTGAAACTGTACATGTATTCCACATATAATCCTAAGGTATTCAAATGACAAATGAAATAAAACTTTCAAGAGGGTTCCAAAGTCGTACCTAAAAATTTACCAACAATAGTGAAAAAAAAATCCCCTCATTTTTTTTTTTGTAGTATATACTCTTTGAATAAAATAAAATTTTTTTTTTTTTTTTTTTTTTTTATATATTTTATATAATAAAAATATTGGTTTTTTTTTTTTTTTTTTTTTTTTTTTTTTTTTAAATATATATATATATACTTATATATATAAAAAAAAAAATATGTTATATATATATATATATATTCAAGAATATATATATATAAAATTTTTTATTTATTTATTTGTTTTTTTTTTTTTTGTAGTATATACTCTTATAAAAAAATTTTTTTTTTTTTAAAAAACATATAAAAGAAATATGATTTCTACATTGAAAGATAATCCTATGTGAATAATTTAGCCAAATAAAGAAGACAAGGTACTTAAATAAAACTTACAATAAAACTTGTTTCCAAACTTCCAATTCAACGGAAAAAAGGAAAGTCACCATCTCTTCTTCGATCTCCGTTTAATTCAATACTATCAAAATCAATTTACCGGATATGATGTCCATTCCTCACACACCACAGATTGCAATATCCTCATTCAAACATTGTCATCTGCCATCTCAAAATCACAACAAAGCTATATTCTGGTGGCACCTTTGAGAGAATTCCCTTGAGTTATAGTTACTTAAAAAAAAAAGAGTCTTTTTTTTGTTGTCTTATGGTGGTGTTATAAAAAAGTTTGATGTACAACACAACAAAAGATATTGGCATTGTCGTCTTGATTAACTATGATACTTCAAGAAGTAAGATGATCTGAGAGAGGTTAGGTAATGATACCAGCAATTTGAAACAAACTGACACCAAATGAAAATTTTAGCCTGATGTCTAATCCCAAGGATCCCGCCTAGGCCTAAAGAATCCACTTGGCATTTGCAACGTAACATGGTAAAGTTATCCACAACTTAAATCAAACTTTTTGAAAAAATAAATATTGAGCACAAATGTTCCGATCCAACGTCTAGAAATGCTTCATTGAAAAAAATGTTATGTCTATGTAAATGAATCATCTGTCTTGGAAAAAATAGACTGACAAAAATAGAGACCAATTACAGAAGCAAGACACACAATAATAACCCATAAATACTTTAATGTAAATAATCGGCAATTAGCAACACCTCACAAACATTTTAATGTAAATGCTTTTCTTTATTCTAATACAATTATTTCAAGATCTATCATCCCATATACAAAAGGATTGAAACTGTACATGTATTCCACATATAATCCTAAGGTATTCAAATGACAAATGAAATAAAACTTTCAGGAGGGATTCCAAAGTCGTACCTAAAATTTTACCAACAATAAAAAAAAAAAAGTATATACCCAATAAAATAAAATGTTTTTTTTTTTTTTTTTTTGTAGTATATACTCTTTGAATAAAATAAAAAATTTTTTTTTTTTTTTTTTTTTTTTTTTTTTTTTTTATATATACTCTTGAATAAAAAAAAAATGTTTTTTTTATTTTTTTTTTTATATATTTTGGTTATATATATATCTATATAATAAAAGAAAATGTTAGTTATATATATATTCGACGAGTATATATAAATTCTATAAATTTTTTATTTATTTATTTGGTTTTTTGTTTTTTGTAGTATATACTCTTCGAATAAAAGAATTTTTTTTTTCCAGAACATATAAAAGAAATATGATTTCTACATTGAAAGATAATCCTTTGTGAATAATTTAGCCAAATAAAGAAGACAAGGTACTTAAATAAAACTTACAATAAAACTTGTTTCCAAACTTCCAATTCAACGGGAATCGAAGGAAAGTCACCATCTTTTCTTCGATCTCCGTTTAATTCAATACTATAAAATCAATTATTACGGATATGATGTCCATTCCTCACACACCACAGATTGCAATATCCTCGTTCAAACATTGTCATCTGCCATCTCAAAATCACAACAAAGCTATACGCGTGGCACCTTTGAGAGAATTCCCTTGAGTTATAGTTACTTAGCTTCAAGAGTTTTTTTGTTGTCTTCAGTGGTGGTGTTATAAGAAAACTGATGTACAACAACTTCAGAGATGCTGGCATTGTCGTCTTGATTAACTATGATACTTCAAGAAGTAAGATGATCTGAGAGAGGTTAGGTAATGATACCGGCAATTAGAAACAAACTGACACCAAATGCAAAGTTTAGCCTGATGTCTAATCCCAAGGATCCCGCCTAGGCCTAAGATTCACCTGCGGCATTTGCAACGTAACATGGTAAAGTTATCCACAACTTAAATCAAACTTTTTGAAAAAATAAATATTGAGCACAAATGTTCCGATCCAACGTCTAGAAATGCTTCATTGAAAAAAATGTTATGTCTATGTAAATGAATCATCTGTCTTGGAAAAAATAGACTGACAAAGCAGAGACCAATTACAGAAGCAAGGAACACAGTAATACCCATAAATACTTTAATGTAAATAATCGGCAATTAGCAAAACCTCACAAACATTTTAATGTAAATATTTTTCTTTATTCTAATACAATTATTTCAAGATCTATCATCCCATATACAAAAGGATTGAAACTGTACATGTATTCCACATATAATCCTAAGGTATTCAAATGACAAATGAAATAAAACTTTCAGGAGGGATTCCAAAGTCGTACCTAAAAATTTACCAACAATAGTGAAAAAAAAAATCCCCTATTTTTTTTTTGTAGTATATACTCTTCGAATAAAATAAAATGTTGTTTTTTTTTTTTTTTTTTTTTTTAGTATATATATTCTTGAAATAAAGTAAAAATTGGTTTTTTTTTTTTTTTTTTTTTTTTTTTTATATATTTTGAATAAAAAAATAAAATATTTTTTTTTTTTTATATAAATATTAAATAAATAAAAATATATATATATATATTTGAAGAGTATATATAAATATTTTCATTTATTTATTTATTTATTTGGTTTTTTGTTTTTTGTAGTATATACCCTTCAAAAAAAATTTTTTTTTTTCCAGAACATATAAAAGAAATATGATTTCTACATTGAAAGATAATCCTTCGTGAATAATTTAGCCAAATAAATAAGACAAGGTACTTAAATAAAACTTACAGTAAAACTTGTTTCCAAACTTCCAATTCAACGGGAATCGAAGGAAACTCACCATCTCTTCTTCGATCTCCGTTTAATTCAGTACTAAAAAATCAATTACTACGGATATGATGTCCATTCCTCACACACCACAGATTGCAATATCCTCGTTCAAACACTGTCATCTTCCATCTCAAAATCACAACAAAGCTATACGTGTGGCACCTTTGAGAGAATTCCCTTGAATTATAGTTACTTAGCTTAAAGAGTCTTTTTTGTTGTCTTCAGTGGTGGTGTTATAATAAAAAAATGATGTACAACAACTTCAGAGATGCTTTGCATTGTCGTCTTGATTAATTAATTATGATACTTCAAGAAGTAAAAAGTAAGATGATCGAGAGAGGTTAGGTAATGATACCGGCAATTAGAAACAAACTGACACCAAATGCAAAGTTTAGCCTGATGTCTAATCCCAAGGATCCCGCCTAGGCCTAAGATCCACCGGCATTTGCAACGTAACATGGTAAAGTTATCCACAACTTAAATCAAACTTTTTGAAAAAATAAATATTGAGCACAAATGTTCCGATCGAACGTCTAGAAATGCTTCATTGAAAAAAAAAATGTTATGTCTATGTAAATGAATCATCTGTCTTGGAAAGAGTAAACTGACAAAGTAGAAACCAATTACAGAAGCAAGGAACACAGTAATACCCATAAATACTTTAATGTAAATAATCGGCAATTAGCAAAACCTCACAAACATTTTAATGTAAATATTTTTCTTTATTCTAATACAATTATTTCAAGATCTATCATCCCATATACAAAAGGATTGAAACTGTACATGTATTCCACATATAATCCTAAGGTATTCAAATGACAAATGAAATAAAACTTTCAAGAGGGGTTCCAAAGTCGCACTAAAAATTTACCAAAAAAATTTACCAGTAATAAAAAAAAAAATGTTTTTTTTTTTTTTTTTTTTGTAGTATATACTCTTGAATAAAATAAAAATTGTTTTTTTTTTTTTTTTTTTTTTTTTTTTATAGTATATACTCTTTGAAAAAAAATAAAATATTGGTTTTTTTTTTTTGTAGTATATAAACTCTTCGAATAAAAGAAAATGTTGGTTATATATATATAAAAGAAAAGTATATATAAATTTTTTTATTTATTTATTTATTTTTATTTTTTTTTGTTTTTTGTAGTATATACTCTTCGAATAAAATTTTTTTTTTTCCAGAACATATAAAAGAAATATGATTTCTACATTGAAAGATAATCCTATGTGAATAATTTAGCCAAATAAAGAAGACAAGGTACTTAAATAAAACTTACAGTAAAACTTGTTTCCAAACTTCCAATTCAACGGAATCGAAGGAAAGTCACCATCTCTTCTTCGATCTCCGTTTAATTAAGTACTACAAAATCAATTACTACGGATATGATGTCCATTCCTCACACACCACAGATTGCAATATCCTCGTTCAAACATTGTCATCTGCCATCTCAAAATCACAACAAAGCTATACACGTGGCACCTTTGAGAGAATTCCCTTGAGTTATAGTTACTTAGCTTCAAGAGTCTTTTTTGTTGTCTTCAGTGGTGGTGTTATAAGAAAAGCTGATGTACAACAACTTCAGAGATCCTTGGCATTGTCGTCTTGATTAACTATGATACTTCAAGAAGTAAGATGATCTGAGAGAGGTTAGGTAATGATACCGGCAATTAGAAACAAACTGACACCAAATGCAAAGTTTAGCCTGATGTCTAATCCCAAGGATCCCGCCTAGGCCTAAGATCCACCTGCGGCATTTGCAACGTAACATGGTAAAGTTATCCACAACTTAAAACAAACTTTTTGAAAAAATAAATATTGAGCACAAATGTTCCGATCCAACCTCTAGAAATGCTTTATTGAAAAAAAATGTTATGACTATGTAAATGAATCATCTGTCATGGAAAAAATAGACTGACAAAGTAGAGACCAATTACAAAAGCAAGGCACACAGTAATACCTATAAATACTTTAATGTAAATAATCGGCAATTAGCAACACCTCACAAACATTTTAATGTAAATGCTTTTCTTTATTCTAATACAATTATTTCAAGATCTATCATCCCATATACAAAAGGATTGAAACTGTACATGTATTCCACATATAATCCTAAGGTATTCAAATGACAAATAAAATAAACTTTCAAGAGGGGTTCCAAAGTCGTACCTAAAAATTTACCAACAATACTGGAAAAAAAAATCCCCTCATTTTTTTTTTGTAGTATATACTCTTCGAAAAAAATAAAATGTTGGATTTTTTTTTTTTTTTTTTTTTTTTTTTTTTTTTTTTTTTTTTTTTTTTTTTTATTTTTTTTTTTTTTTAGTATAGTATCTAAAAAAAATTTTTTTTTTTTTTTTTTTTTTTTGTATATATACTCTTCGAATAAAAGAAAATGTTATATATATATATATTAGAAGAGTATATATAAATTTTTTCATTTATTTATTTGGTTTTTTGTTTTTTGTAGTATATACCCTTGAAAAAAAATTTTTTTTTTTTTCCAGAACATATAAAAGAAATATGATTTCCACATTGAAAGATAATCCTTTGTGAATAATTTAGCCAAATAAAGAAGACAAGGTACTTAAATAAAACTTACAATAAAACTTGTTTCCAAACTTCCAATTCAACGGGAATCGAAGGAAAGTCACCATCTCTTCTTCGATCTCCGTTTAATTCAGTACTAAAAAATCAATTACTACGGATATGATGTCCATTCCTCACACACCACAGATTGCAATATCCTCGTTCAAACAATGTCATCTGCCATCTCAAAATCACAACAAAGCTATACGCGTGGCACCTTTGAGAGAATTCCCTTGAGTTATAGTTACTTAGCTTCAAGAGTCTTTTTTGTTGTCTTCAGTGGTGGTGTTATAAGAAAAGTTGATGTACAGCAACTCCAGAGATGCTTGGCATTGTCGTCTTGATTAATTATGATACTTCAAGAAGTAAGGATGATCTGAGAGAGGTTAGGTAATGATACCGGCAATTAGAAACAAACTGACACCAAATGCAAAGTTTAGCCTGATGTCTAATCCCAAGGATCCCGCCTAGGCCTAAGATCCACCTGCGGCATTTGCAACGTAACATGGTAAAGTTATCCACAACTTAAATCAAACTTTTTGAAAAAATAAATATTGAGCACAAATGTTCCGATCCAACGTCTAGAAATGCTTCATTGAAAAAAATGTTATGTCTATGTAAATGAATCATCTGTCTTGGAAAGAATAGAATGACAAAGCAGAGACCAATTACAGAAGCAAGGCACACAGTAATACCCATAAATACTTTAATGTAAATAATCGGCAATTAGCAACACCTCACAAACATTTTAATGTAAATGCTTTTCTTTATTCTAATACAATTATTTCAAGATCTATCATCCCATATACAAAAGGATTGAAACTGTACATGTATTCCACATATAATCCTAAGGTATTCAAATGACAAATGAAATAAAACTTTCAAGAGGGTTTCCAAATTCGTACCAAAAAATTTACCAACAATAATGAAAAAAAAAAATTTTTTTTTTTTTTTTGTAGTATATTTTGAATTTTTTTTTTTTAGTATATTCTTCAAATAAAATAAAAATTGTTTTTTTTTTTTTTTTTTTTTTTTTTTTTGTAGTATATACTCTTCGAAAAAAAAAATATTGGTTTTTTTTTTTTTTTTTTGATATATATATATAAAAAATTTTTTTTTTTATATATATATCTTATAAATAAAAGAAAATGTTGGTTATATATATATTCGAAGAGTATATATAAATTCTTTTATTTATTTATTTATTTATTTGGTTTTTTGTTTTTTGTAGTATATACTCTTCGAATAAAAGATTTTTTTTTTCCAAAACATATAAAAGAAATATGATTTCTACATTGAAAGATAATCCTATGTGAATAACTTAGCCAAATAAAGAAGACAAGGTACTTAAATAAAACTTACAGTAAAACTTGTTTCCAAACTTCCAATTCAACGGAATCGAAGGAAAGTCACCATCTCTTTCTTCGATCTCCGTTTAATTCAGTACTACAAAATCAATTACTACGGATATGATGTCCATTCCTCACACACCACAGATTGCAATATCCTCGTTCAAACATTGTCATCTGCCATCTCAAAATCACAACAAAGCTATACGCGTGGCACCTTTGAGAGAATTCCCTTGAGTTATAGTTACTTAGCTTCAAGAGTCTTTTTTGTTGTCTTCAGTGGTGGTGTTATAAGAAAAGCTGATGTACAACAACTTCAGAGATGCTGGCATTGTCGTCTTGATTAATTATGATACTTCAAGAAGTAAGGTGATCTGAGAGAGGTTAGGTAATGATACCGGCAATTAGAAACAAACTGACACCAAATGCAAAGTTTAGCCTGATGTCTAATCCCAAGGATCCCGCCTAGGCCTAAGATCCACCTGCGGCATTTGCAACGTAACATGGTAAAGTTATCCACAACTTAAATCAAACTTTTTGAAAAAATAAATATTGAGCACAAATGTTCCGATCCAACGTCTAGAAATGCTTCATTAAAAAAAAATGTTATGACTATGTAAATGAATCATCTGTCTTGGAAAAAATAGAATGACAAAGCAGAGACCAATTACAGAAGCAAGGCACACAGTAATACCCATAAATACTTTAATGTAAATAATCGGCAATTAGCAACACCTCACAAACATTTTAATGTAAATGCTTTTCTTTATTCTAATACAATTATTTCAAGATCTATCATCCCATATACAAAAGGATTGAAACTGTACATGTATTCCACATATAATCCTAAGGTATTCAAATGACAAATGAAATAAAACTTTCAAGAGGGTTTCCAAATTCGTACCAAAAAATTTACCAACAAATAATAAAAAAAAAATCCCCTCATTTTTTTTGTTTGTAGTATATACTCTTCGAATAAAATAAAATGTTTTTTTTTTTTTTTTTTTTTTTTTTTTTTTTTTTGTAGTATATCTTGAATAAAAAATATTTTTTATTTTTTTTTTTTTTTTTTTTTTTTTTGTTATATACTCTTTGAAAAAAAAAATTTTTTTTTTTTTTTTTTTTGTAGTATATATACTCTTCGAATAAAAGAAAATGTTATATATATATATATATATATATTCGAAGAGTATATATAAATTTTTTTTTTATTTATTTATTTATTTATTTTTTTTTTTTTTTGTAGTATATACTCTTCGAATAAAAGAATTTTTTTTTTCCAAAACATATAAAAGAAATATGATTTCTACATTGAAAGATAATCCTATGTGAATAACTTAGCCAAATAAAGAAGACAAGGTACTTAAATAAAACTTACAGTAAAACTTGTTTCCAAACTTCCAATTCAACGGGAATCGAAGGAAAGTCACCATCTCTTCTTCGATCTCCGTTTAATTCAGTACTACAAAATCAATTACTATGGATATGATGTCCATTCCTCACACACCACAGATTGCAATATCCTCGTTCAAACATTGTCATCTGCCATCTCAAAATCACAACAAAGCTATACATGTGGCACCTTTGAGAGAATTCCCTTGAGTTATAGTTACTTAGCTTCAAGAGTCTTTTTTGTTGTCTTCAGTGGTGGTGTTATAAGAAAAGCTGATGTACAACAACCGGAGAGATCTTTGGCATTGTCGTCTTGATTAATTATGATACTTCAAGAAGTAAGGTGATCTGAGAGAGGTTAGGTAATGATACCGGCAATTAGAAACAAACTGACACCTAATGCAAAGTTTAGCCTGATGTCTAATCCCAAGGATCCCGCCTAGGCCTAAGATCCACCGGCATTTGCAGCGTAACATGGTAAAGTTATCCACAACTTAAATCAAAATTTTTTTGAAAAAAAAATAAATATTGAGCACAAATGTTCGATCCAACGTCTAGAAATGCTTCATTAAAAAAAAATGTTATGTCTATGTAAATGAATCATCTGTCTTTGAAAAATAGAATGACAAAGCAGAGACCACCATTTAGAAGCAAGGCACAGTAATACCCATAAATACTTTAATGTAAATAATCGGCAATTAGCAACACCTCACAAACATTTTAATGTAAATGAATTTTTCTTTATTCTAATACAATTATTTCAAGATCTATCATCCCATATACAAAAGGATTGAAACTGTACATGTATTCCACATATAATCCTAAGGTATTCAAATGACAAATGAAATAAAACTTTCAAGAGGGTTTCCAAATTCGTACCTAAAAATTTACCAACAATATTGAAAAAAAAAATTTTTTTTTTTTTGTAGTATATACTCTTCGAATAAAATAAATTTTTTTTTTTTTTTTTTTTTTTTTTTTTTTTTTTTTGTAGTATATACTCTTCGACTAAAGTAAAATATTGATTTTTTTTTTTTTTTTTTTTTAGTATATACTCTTCGAATAAAAGAAAATTTTTTTTTTTTTTTTTTTTTATATATATACTCTTCGAATAAAAGAAAATGTTGGTTATATATATATTATATATATTGAATATATATAAATTCTTTTATTTATTTATTTGGTTTTTTGTTTTTTGTAGTATATACTCTTCGAATAAAAGTTTTTTTTTTCCAAAACATATAAAAGAAATATGATTTCTACATTGAAAGATAATCCTATGTGAATAACTTAGCCAAATAAAGAAGACAAGGTACTTAAATAAAACTTACAGTAAAACTTGTTTCCAAACTTCCAATTCAACGGGAATCGAAGGAAAGTCACCATCTCTTCTTCGATCTCCGTTTAATTCAGTACTACAAAATCAATTACTACGGATATGATGTCCATTCCTCACACACCACAGATTGCAATATCCTCGTTCAAACATTGTCATCTGCCATCTCAAAATCACAACAAAGCTATACGCGTGGCACCTTTGAGAGAATTCCCTTGAGTTATAGTTACTTAGCTTCAAGAGTCTTTTTTGTTGTCTTCAGTGGTGGTGTTATAAGAAAAAGATGATGTACAACAACTTGAGAGATCTTTGGCATTTTCGTCTTGATTAATTATGATACTTCAAAAGTAAGGTGATCGAGAGAGGTTAGGTAATGATACCGCAATTAGAAACAAACCGACACCAAATGCAAAGTTTTAGCCGATGTCTAATCCCAAGGATCCCGCCTAGGCCTAAGACCCACTGCGGCATTTGCAACGTAATATGGTAAAGTTATCCACAACTTAAATCAAATTTTTTGAAAAAATAAATATTGAGCACAAATGTTCCGATCCAACGTCTAGAAATGCTTCATTGAAAAAAATGTTATGACTATGTAAATGAATCATCTGTCTTGGAAAGAATAGACTGACAAAGTAGAGACCAATTACAGAAGCAAGGCACTCAGTAATACCCATAAATACTTTAATGTAAATAATCGGCAATTAGCAACACCTCACAAACATTTTAATGTAAATGCTTTTCTTTATTCTAATACAATTATTTCAAGATCTATCATCCCATATACAAAAGGATTGAAACTGTACATGTATTCCACATATAATCCTAAGGTATTCAAATGACAAATGAAATAAAACTTTCAAGAGGGGTTCCAAAGTCGTACCTAAAAATTTACCAACAATAGTGAAAAAAAATCCCTCATTTTTTTTTTTTTTTTTTTTTAGTATATACTCTTCGAATAAAATAAAATATTGGTTTTTTTTTTTTTTTTTTTTTTTTTTTTTGTAGTATATATACTCTTCGAATAAAAGAAAATGTTTGTTATATATATATATATATATATATATATATAGTATATATAAATTCTTTTATTTATTTATTTATTTATTTGGTTTTTTATTTTTTGTAGTATATACTCTTCGAATAAAAGAATTTTTTTTTTCCAGAACATATAAAAGAAATATGATTTCTACATTGAAAGATAATCCTATGTGAATAACTTAGCCAAATAAAGAAGACAAAGGTACTTAAATAAAACTTATAGTAAAACTTGTTTCCAAACTTCCAATTCAACGGGAATCGAAGGAAAGTCACCATCTCTTCTTCGATCTCCGTTTAATTCAGTACTACAAAATCAATTACTATGGATATGATGTTCATTCCTCACACACCACAGATTGCAATATCCTCGTTCAAACATTGTCATCTGCCATCTCAAAATCACAACAAAGCTATACATGTGGCACCTTTGAGAGAATTCCCTTGAGTTATAGTTACTTAGCTTCAAGAGTCTTTTTTGTTGTCTTCAATGGTGGTGTTATAAGAAAAGCTGATGTACAACAACTTCAGAGATGTTGGCATTGTCGTCTTGATTAATTATGATACTTCAAGAAGTAAGGTGATCGGAGAGAGGTTAGGCAATGATACCGACAATTAGAAACAAACTGACACCCAATGCAAAGTTTAGCTTGATTTCTAATCCCAAGGATCCCGCCTAGGCCTAACCTGCGGCATTTGCAACGTAACATGGTAAAGTTATCCACAACTTAAATCAAACTTTTTGAAAAAATAAATATTGAGTACAAATGTTCCGATCCAACGTCTATAAATGCTTCATTGAAAAAAATGTTATGACTATGTAAATGAATCATCTATCTTGGAAAGAATAGAATGACAAAGCAGAGACCAATTACAGAAGCAAGGCACACAGTAATACCCATAAATACTTTAATGTAAATAATCGGCAATTAACAACACCTCACAAACATTTTAATGTAAATGCTTTTCTTTATTCTAATACAATTATTTCAAGATCTATCATCCCATATACAAAAGGATTGAAACTGTACATGTATTCCACATATAATCCTAAGGTATTCAAATGACAAATGAAATAAAACTTTCAAGAGGGTTTCCAAAGTCGTACCTAAAATTTACCAACAATAGTGAAAAAAAAATCCCCTCATTTTTTTTTTTTTTTTTGTAGTATATACTCTTCGAATAAAATAAAATGTTGTTTTTTTTTTTTTTTTTTTTTTGTAGTATATACTCTTCGAATAAAGAAAAATTTTTTTTTGTTTTTTTTTTTTTTTTTGTAGTATATACTCTTCGAATAAAAAAAAATTTTTTTTTTTTTTTTTTTTTTTTATATATACTCTTCGAATAAAAGAAAATGTTGGTTATATATATATTTGAAGAGTATATATAAATTCTTTTATTTATTTATTTATTTATTTATTTTTTTTTTTTTTTTGTAGTATATACTCTTCGAATAAAAGAATTTTTTTTTCCAAAACATATAAAAGAAATATGATTTCTACATTGAAAGATAATCCTATGTGAATAACTTAGCCAAATAAAGAAGACAAAGTACTTAAATAAAACTTACAGTAAAACTTGTTTCCAAACTTCCAATTCAATAGGAATCGAAGGAAAGTCGTCATCTCTTCTTCGATCTCCATTTTACTTAGTACTACAAAATCAATGACTTCGGATATGATGTCCATTCCTCACACGCCACAGATTGCAATATCCTCGTTCAAACTTTGCCATCTGCCATCTCAAAATCACAACAAAGCTATACATGTGGCACCTTTGAGAGAATTCCCTTGAGTTATAGTTACTTAGCTTCAAGAGTCTTTTTTGTTATCTTCAGTGGTGGTGTTATAAGAAAAGCTGATGTACAACAACTTCAAAGATGTTGGCATTGCCGTCTTGATTAATTATGATACTTCAAAAAGTAAGGAGGGAGCCTCAGATTGGTATTACAGGTTGGCTTCGCGGAGCATCAAAAGGTTTGAAGAACTGGAGCACACATTTGTTTACCACTTCATACAATTTAAAAAGAAGGGTGGTTGATATGGCATTAAACATAAAACAAATTTTGGATGAATCATTAAGAGAGTTTCTGTGTAGGTTTAAGAAGGAGACATTAAAAGTGGAAATTTTGGATGAACATACAGTGGTCATAGCCTTCCAGCACGACTTAAGGTCAGGAACTAGAGTTCATGAGTCGGTTTCCAAAATCGAAATCACTTCTTTGCATGCTCTGTATCCAAAGGTAGAAAAATACATACGATCTGAGGATATAATGCGGAGGGAATCTTGAAGGAACAAAAAGAATCGGGGGGAGGCAAAGCGGGGCTATAGGACAGAGATGACCGGAAGGGAAAAAGTAGGATAGAAGAAAGAGAGAGAGGAGCGTACAGAGGGGAGGGGCGAGGACCGGAGAGGACGGGAGACCGCGGCAGAAGGGATATCCTAGAGAGGAAGTCATACCGTGAAATCGAATAGACTCCTCTCAACAGACCCTTAGAGGAAATCTTGCCTCTAATTAAGGGGCAACATTACTTTGAGGGACCAAGGAGTACACCTGTGGAGGTAGAAGGGAAACCATTCTGTGCATATCATCAAATCAAGAATCATGCCACTAATGAATGTTATGCCTTGAAGTGGTTAGTGGAGAGAATTATCAAAAAGGGGGTGCTCAAGGAGTTTGTTGCGGAGGTTCGCCAAGCCGAGAGAGTGTCAACTCCGTCTAGAATTTTAGGTACCATCAATGTCATCTTTAGTGGAGAAACCCTGGGAAAGAATGTACACAGAGAAAAGATAAGAAAGACATCGAGTTTACAACAGGTGAATGAGGTGGTGAGCATACCGCGGTTAGTTCGTGGAACCGCGATGGGTGAGGAAAGCATAATGTTCACCCCAAAAGACTTAGAGGCAGTAATTTCCCCGCATGAGGATGCATTGGTGATTACTATAACGATGGGCAATTATCTGGTAAAAAAAGTGTTGATAGACTGCGGAAGTTCAGTGGACTTATTATTTAAGGGGGGGCATAGTGGAGATGAATATCGGTAGAAATCAGTTAAAAGCTCCTCAAACCAATCTGTATGGGTTCAACGGCAGTATGACAGAACCCATGGGGGAATTGATGCTACCAATTACAGCAGGTCCGACAACGGTATTCACCAGGTTTATGGTGGTGAACAAACTATTCCTCCATGTTAGCAGTATATACTCTTTGGCTTGCAGTGACGCAGAACCAATACGCATATTTTCAAAGGAAATCTATAGTTCTATTCAAATCTGAGTCTTTCAGTAAGTAAACAATATATGTTTCTTACTGAAATCTAAGTTTGGTTTATTACTAAGAGTTAACGAATAATTGACTAAAATACAAAATGTTCCCAGTGAAACCGCTTAACCCACTTACATTTATGTCATTGAACTAAAAATAAACCAGTGAAATACATAAAATATGCCTCATTGGCATAAGCATTATGTTGCCACATCGATAGCTGAGCAAATAACTATAGTGTGCAATCAAGAAAACATCATATGTGCAATTGGTCAACCTAAAATGAAGGGGTTTTTAAGTGTTGGTCCTACTATTAGTACGGAATTTTGGCTTTGGTATAGAAATCTTAAATATTAGTTATTAGTCCTAATTCTGGTAGTTGCCCGTCAGTCAACTCAAGTACCGGAAGTAGGACTAAAGATTATTATTTAAGTTTTTTTGTACCAAAGCCTAATAAAGTATGACCAAGACTTAAAATACCCTAATATGAACAATGAGGCACTATTGTTACATGCACATACCCAGATGAACATATTTAAACACATAAATAATTAGGCCTAAAAGCATAGTCACTAAATCACTTTTATCACACCCAATTATACATCAACACAAAAAAGGAAAGTCACAACCATAATATTTGTAAAGTAGCTAGGGTATGTGGGACTCTCAACATCACCACTAATTTAATAAACTTCTCAAACTCATTACAGTCATATAATTAGAAGCTCACATCGAATAATAGTCAACAATATACTTATTTAGGAGAAAAAAACATAAAACAAATTTATCAAACTTATATTCAAACATAGAACTTCATTTGTTATTAAGAAAAATACACAACTAAAATGAATGGGATGTGTAAAGCCAATCATATACATACCCAAAGAACATAGTACATTGAAGTCATCAGAAACTGAGACCAAATATTTATGTCACACCATAATATTTTTTAAAGAAATAGATGCTACATTACCAATGAAAAGATTCATTTGAGGCTAAGATTTTGAGGTTGTGAAATATACTATAAAGCCTAACCCTGAAAATTAGATATTCTCATTAATGTGAAATAAAAAATGGTCAAATACTCATTAGATTGCTCATAGCGGGAAACAACTAAGCAATACTTACTAGGTCAATTTTTTCGGTCATAACATTAGGAAAGGTAAGTTCTTTCCTATTAAGAATAACATTGATTAGTGTAGCATTACAATCGATAGAATGGCTTTTTCCTTAACCAAAATAATGGTAGAAACATAACAACATGCCGCGGAGACTTTTCTTTGTCTCAGTGCTTGCTCATTACTAACAAAAAAAAAATCCTAGTGGTCAAGCAAATTGGATCAATCAAATTTCAACGAAAGTGGCATCAACTACCATATAGTCATTTTCCACAGATACTTCACAACACCAAACTCGTTTACTGGATCAAAGTTTCACGACGATGATCATTATTGACTGGACATGGCAAAAATGGACTAACAACATCAACATGAAGAAAAACAGTAAAAAACAAAGCAAAACTTCATTTCCTCAAGCGTGGCCGACAAAGAAGGACATGTAATCAATAATCTGTAATGTAAAAGTTACCTGAGACTTTGTTGGTTAGAGACGGAGAAGCAAGAGATGCTTGACTGAAGTCGATCAATGATGGTTCAAACACCTAGCTTTTACCAAAAATCTTAAACAAATACCGAGAAAATACGACAATAAAGCAGGCAAACAGAATTTCTTATCTAGATGATAAAGATGTTAAATATAATATGAACATTTCGCTAAAGAAATATAGATAGCAAGATATATAGGGGCATGCTATTTCGTACCTTTTGAAGGTTTTTCTAAAAGGTTCCAACAAGCAATTTAAAGAAAATTTATACCAAATGGAAAGGAGGGAAGAAGTTATAAGAGAATTTGGAATGAATGATTTCAGGCGAGTGGACAGTTTAAGAAGCTAATGAAGTGGTAGATGTAGCGGAAGTGACAAAGTATCTAGCCGTTTTGCTTTGGCAGAACTTAAACCCCAATAACCAAATAGTAACGGAAATTTATAGTGTAAATTTATATTAAATCCCCAAAGGTCAAAAAACATTTTCATTTAAAACTTTTTAATTTTAAAAAATAACACCCGCAGCTACGAAAATGGGATTTGAAGTTCTTATTAAGAAAGAGAATTGTTTCAGTGGCTCTTGTCTCTTGGGTAGTCAAAAGTTGGCTCGAGAAATAAAACATTTGCATGTAGTACGCTGAATGACTAATTAAGTTGTGAAAAAATATTTAGTAACATTTAACTCGCTAACAACATATTTTAATTTTCATTAAGAATATTCTCAAAGGGGTTTCAAAACAATATTTGTCGTACACATATTTTTAGCCGATCCCAAAACAATCCTAATGAAGATCCCTGCACGATCCCGACCACCATTTGTCTTCCCATTTTGTTTTGTTATAATAGATAAGGCAATACTACCACTTAAGCATATGAACTTGCTAAAATATTCCACTTTACCCCATAAGCGCAAACCACCTTAACCTTGTAATGAAATTCCATTTTACCTATCCAGCCCATTCAATTTATCCAACATAGTGATGTAGCAGATGATACATGTCTTGTATTATCGTGATACACGTCATGTATCATCGTGATACATGTCATGTATCATTGTGTAAAAGGGTGATACATGTCGTATACCATGATGATATATAACATATATATCCGCCACGTCACTGTGTCAGATGAAGACAAAAAACACGTAAGCATAAAATAAGACACATCAGCAATTCGGTACCTGAAATGGGCCGGATAGGTAAAATGGAATTTGATTACAAGTTTAAAGTGGTTTGCGCTCTAAAAAAAGTATATGGGGTAAAGTGGAATATTTTAGCAAGCTTATAGGCTTAAGTGGTAGTATTGCCATTAATATAACTTTCTGAGTCTCAGACAATTCAGTGGATGACCTTATATTTTGTAGAGATGCAAGTAATACTTTTGAGACATCTAAGCTTTACTGTGTGTTTAAAGATTACTAGTTAACTGCGGTCAGTACCTTTGGGCCAGGCAGCCCATAAAAACCTAACTTTCGGTTAGTGGTAATATCGTGTGCGGTCAGTACCTTTGGGCTGGGCAGTATAAAAACCTAACTTTCGATCAGTAGTAATATTATAAATGATTGTAAAACGGAGGGCAATATTGTAAAATAAGGAGAGGCGGTTTGGGCGGGGCAGCACAAAAATATAATTTTCAGTCAGTGGTAATATTGTAAATGTTTGTAAAACTGAGGGCACTGTCGTAAAAGTAAAGAGAAACGTCTGAATTTTACATGACAATTTTACCCCTCTCTCACCTATGTTATTACAAAATATCTCTATGACCATAATCGTAATAATTGAAACCGGATAGGGATATAATTGGAAAAGTATATTGTTCACCGAACAATTCTCATAAAAATAGTTAGATTAGATCATGGAGTTTCTTGATTTGATAATTGCAAATGAACCAAGTTCAAAAGTCCGCAGGTTGCTAAAAGAATCCAATGTTTGCAAGTTCAGGCACAGCCAATGGTATATGCATACTGTAATTTGATCAGAAATTGCCCCTAAATCAGGATTTAACTGCGCTGGTAAGTTTTCGTGACGTCACCATGGCACAAAGTGATAAAACAGACATGGAACGATGGAATTATTCATTCATCTTACTACTATCTTACTACTATAAAGAGAATGTTTTGGTGAACAGTGACCCGTTAGTCCTATCCGGTTCCAAACCCGAACCGTTTTAGTAACTTGCAAGCCTTTCACTCCACCCACATTTTGTTAGGATCCTTGGTTCTTATTTATGAAGTATTATTAAGTTAGATATTTCTATTTCAATTGAAGTTTAGTTAGTTTATTTTAAGTATTAGTTTTAGAATTGTAGCCGAATTGTCAAGGGTTTGTTCATCCACTATATAAACGTGGGTAACTTTGATAATAGATAAGAAATTTAGCATCTTCTTACCTCTAAATTCTTCCGTCTCAATCCCAAATTCTTTCTCAATAGCTAATAGCATCTTTAGGAGATAAACCAAGAAAACACCAAATATTTGAACCAAACCAAAAAAATACCAACTAACTTCAGGAGCAATATCAAATAGTTGACATAAAATGACGCGGTTTTGGATAAACCGCGCCAAGTGACCAAATCTACAATGCGCGCAAGTTTATATGCATCTCAATGCGCAGCAAAATTGACCGTAGATTTGCCATCGATCATCACAAAGATGAAAAACTAGGTAAAGGCTAAAACTGGAATAAAACGTTAGAAATATGTTTTTTAATTTAATCTAAAATGGGACTTCTCCCTGCCTCCGCTACTAATTCTCCTCAAACATCTTCTCCTTCGTAAAACCATATCTGATAAATTTCATCAATAGAAAGTGTTGTTGCCTTGATTTGAATTTGTTAATTAAAGATAGTAAGCTTGACGAAAGTGCATAACCAAGAAATGCAAATTTAATATTGCTCTAAACCTTCTAATCTAATTGAACCCAATGCAAATTTTTGGTTAAAACTATAGTAAGAATGTGTTGAAATTTAGTGGAAATAAATAGAAATGACTCTTTCTTTAAAAAAAAAAACTCAATAGAATATATAGAATTTGATAAGTTCAACTCTATTGTTCGTATATAGTGAGTAGATAATTGGACAAATCACTGAATACGATGAATAAACTAGTTATCTGAATTTGATGATACCTTTCAAATCTAAGGGTAAGAAAAAATGATCGCAAGAGAACATAGATAAAGAAGAAGAAGATATTTGGCAATATGAGTCAAATGTTATGGCGAGAAAGGAGATTGAAAAGGAAAAGTCGGGGAGAGAAAGATTGAGAAGGCATACTACCGAGAAGAGAAAACCACGAAAGGGAGAACTTGGAGCACAAAAGACGAGTGAGGGTAAATCTGATAGTAGCAAACTATCAATTGTGCGATTGTATGGTAACCTGATCATCCAGTAATACAGTTTGGTTTTACAAAAGAATCTGCAGATCATGTGGCCCATAATTGTGCGTATTAAGGGCATTCAAGGGATTGCGCATGGAAGAAAAGCTCAAAAAAAAATTATTTGAGCGCGCTCGGGTGGGTTTTACTCTTTTTTAAAGGTTTGGGCCTATTTTGGGCCCATATACAAAACCCTAAAAATACCCATACTAATGTTGTTGTTTTTCCTATTGGATTTTTTTTTCCTGTGTATCTTGAGGACTTGTTTTTACAAGAAATGAGGCTCAGCCCCTTGGTTCTAACTCAGTTGAGTATAAACTCCCTCCCATCGACCCATATCACATAACCTCCCTATTATTTAGGTCTCGTTAAATAACTTCCCTGTTTTCCCAAAAAGAGATAAAATCTAGTCTATTTTTATTTCCCATTTTATCTTATTTCTTTTTTTACCCTTTTGGGATTGAAAATTTCCCGACTATATGTAAATGTATTTTTACATAGTCATATATATATGTAAAACTATATTTGCATAGTCATTGGAGCTATAAAAACTCAAATTTACATAGTAACTTTTGGGATTAAAAATTTTCCGATGACAACAGACAAAATATAAATTTAAATTTTCCTATGAAAAAAAATTTCATATAAAAATTTAAATTTAAATAGGTTAAGAAGACTGTGTAATTTTATATTGTCATATGTAAATACAAATTTACATAAGATGACGTCAGCCCGGTTTGTCCTTAAGCCAAAATTATAAGTAAAGATTGATGATGTCAGCCCGGTTTTCACAGGGATATTTTGGTCTGTTTTGACTTTGATGTTATGTTTTAAATAATAGGGAGGTTTTATGCATTTGTTCGCTTACAGGGGGTTTTTGTGCAACCATTTAAGTACCAGGGAGATTAAACCCATTGTCTGCTTGTTTTTATATATAAGAGTCACGTAGCGTGGGAAATAAGCACTGAGTGGGTCAGGAAAATAAACACGTGTGCACTTAGGAAACCTGGACCGTGAAATTGATTCTATAACAAAGATTTAGGCCCAAACACTTAAATTGACCAATAATTTCAGTTTTAGGTATGGTTGACCAATAATTACGGTTTTAAGACAAAAACGCGCTGACATCATCATCTATCATTAATAATTTCGCTATAAGGACATTTTTGGGATGAAGTCAGCAAATTATTTTTTCTTAATACCAATTATGACCTTCTTTGATATACATGCAAACACCACTATGCATATATAATATAAATTGCATGTGTATACCAATATGCACACATCGTTATACATGTGTATAACACACATACAAACATCATTATGCATGTGCATAACACACGTGCAACTACTATTATGCATGTGTATACTACATATGCAAACACTACTATATATGTACATAACACACATACAAACACTACTATATATGTGTATACAACACATGCACACATCATTATGCATATGTGCAACAAACATGCAAACATTACTACTACACATGCATACACCAGTATATGTGTCCAACAAACATGCAAATACCACTATACATGTGTACAACATGAAATAAATTAAATTTCTCATGTTAGTCCTAACATAAAATGTGAGTGTGCTGAGAGTCAAAAACAAATTTGAAAAATCACGTAGAATTTTGATTTAACTGATAAAAACTTAAATGGGGGTAATATAGTCTTTAAGCAGTGGTCAACCCAGTTTGTCCTTCAGGGCTTCAACTCCTTCAGCCATAATTATCTGCCACCCAAACTAAAAGCTAAATTAATCTCCAATTCTGTCCTATGGTACTGTTCTCTGATCCTATAAAGAGTCCAAAGCCCATTCCATTGCCCTCACGCGAAACTTGCACGCGTCTACCTCGTGTATTATGGCTGCTTGCTCGGTTTGCAAAACCATAACCAAGGTTTGGCTTCTTTTTTTTCACTCTTTTGGAGAATGGTGATTTTACCTCCTTTTCTTTTTTGTTCGTAAAACCATCTTGTTTTAAGTCAATCATCACAACACAATCATCAGGACGATTGAAGGAAAGAAATTGTTTAGAAACTCAATGAAAAAGTTTATTCGCCATATACAAACAAGGGTGAAGTAGAACGGGAAATAATCCGAACACACCTCCAAGTTATTCTGGCTTATAGATCCGAATTTCGAACCAATGGGCTTTTATTCAAGTCCAAATATACTGTCACCCTGCCTTGAGGACAAAATCAGTCCCATTAAAAAGGAGGTTGACCAGAAATTATACTCACGTATTTGCAAATGGATACAACATGTCAACCACAATAAACAAATTCTGAAAATTAGTAGAATCACTGAGATGAGAGATGGCAATGGACATACAACAGTCAGGACTTGGGAGGTAATTTCCGTTTTCACTCGCTCTTGGTAAGCAAAATAAATAGCTTTTCATCTGCTATGGCCCCCATTTCCATGGCTCTCTCTAGTCCACTTAGGCCTCCACCATCTTTGAGAGAAGAGCGCGCTCCCCTGATAAAAAAAACATGCATAGATATAACTAAGAAGAAAATCTCTGGCAAAAAAAAAAAAAAAAAAAAACATTTTCCTTCTAAACTCACAAGCTGTAAACCAAAATAAAGGAGGTGTGCTATTGTGGTTATAGATTGTGCTTACTCCACATACACTAGCCTAACAAGAGTCTGTGTCTTACAAAATACAAAAGATTACATAGTATCATCTGTTGGAATTCCCTTGAGTTATTTCAACCTACTTATGAGTGTGCAAAATGAAAAAGAAGAACATTGAGTGTTCTCTTCATTTTGTGCTTTGGTGATAGTCCCTCATTGGTAAGCCACCACTAATCTTGCATATATATCTAGGACTTTCTCTAGCATAAGGGCATGCCCTTAGGGTACAAAAGTTTTTGTGTTAGAGGAGCACGCACACAAAGCCACACACGCTCGCACGCTCGCACCGAAACCAAGCCAAGCCAAGTCGCGATCGTGACGTGTCAGGTTCGGGCGGGATTGGGCTTCTTTGTGTGACAGGTTAGTGGGTAGTGGGCTTGCTTGGCCAATTCCCTAAAGTTTTTCTTTTGCTTGTCCACTAGGCTTCAGTCTTTCTAATAATTCAGTAGGTTTCTAAAACTGTTTTAGATCTCTATAAAGACAGGACTAGCGTCTAGATCTTTTACTGCATGATAAAACCCTAGCTTCATCTTTTCTCTTCTTACTAAAAAGCCACTAAAGAGAGTTGTCTGCCGTTCTAGAGAGAAGCATGTTTAAGTACATATCAGTCTTTTGTGTATCATTGTATCCTGTGAGCAAGATGCCTGTTTTAGCCTTTCTGCACCGTTTGAAAGGGAATTAGGAAATATGTTCTTCAGTCCTCGTCTCCTTAAGATTGTTAGAACCGGTGTTTGGAAATAGGAAGAAGATGAAAACTGAAGAAACAACAACTACCAAGGCATGTTAGACACTGTCCTTAAGGAAATATTTCGCCCCATTCGAACGGTGTAGAAAGACTACAGCAGGCGTCTTCTTCACAGGATACAATGGTATACAGAAGACTGATATGCACTTAAACAAGCTTATCTCTAGAACGGCAAACAACTCTCTCTAACGGCTTTTAGTAAGAAGAGAAAAGATGAAGCTAGGGTTTTATCACGCAGTAAAAGATCTAGACGCTAGTCCTGCCTTTATAGAGATCCAAACGGTTCAGTTGTTGAAAACAATTTTAGAAACCTACTGTAGACCGAAACCTGGTGGACAAGCAAAAGAAAAACTTTAGGGAATTGGCCAAGCCCATTACTCACTAACTTGTCACACACAAGAATCCCAAGCCCAAGCCTGAACCCAAACCCAGCCCGACATGACGCGACTCGGTGCGGGCAGGTGCATCTGTGGCTTTGTATCTGTGGCTTTGTGTACGCGTCTTCCTCCTAACACAAAAACTTTTGTACCCTAAGGGCACGCCCTTATGCTAGAGAAAGTCTAGAAATACATGCAATATTAGTGGTCCTCCCTCCTAACACAAAAGCCTTTGTACCCTAAGGGCACGCCCTTATGCTAGAGAAAGTCTAGAAATACATGCAAGATTAGTGGTGGCTTACCGATGTGGAACTATCACCAAAGCACAAAATGAAGAAAACACTCAATGTTCTTCTTCATTTTCATTACTCATAACTTCATAAGTAGGTTGAAATGCCTCAAGGGAATTCCAACACCATCTCCCTGCAGAAATTTCATTCTTATGGGGCAACATATGTATTGATCCTTTACTTTAAAATAGATGTATTACCTTCTAAGAAGATATTTTGCAAGTAAGTTGTTCCCTTTGGCAATGCAATGGTGGAGAGGAGTTCTTCCATGGAAGTCGCGACGATTTATGTCAGCACCAAACTGTAGCAACAGCTCAAGCATCACAATGTTACCAACATGACATGCCAAATGCAGCAAGGAGCAGCCTTGCAAACAGTTTGCTGGTTCACCAGAATCCTTGATTCTCTGACACACTGTAGGATCATCCTCTGAATCTGGTGCATGATAACAATCACTACCATCTACTTGTTCATAGCTGGTATTAATATTCACATCTGATGTCACAATGATACGGTACACTGCCTGTAAGTTACTACTCTTAACTGCTTCCCAAATGCGAGTGGCATGGGAAGGTGCGTCGATATAGGCTGCTGCTTTTATGACAAAAAGTTTTTCAACATACTGCAAAAGTGCAAGAAAATTCAAGGGCATGGCTTTATCATTCTACAGCTAAAATGTACAGTGGAAAGCACCAAGAGATAATTGTCATGAAATTCTAGATTTATTTTTTTTCCAAGGAAATTTTTGAATTTGAAATTGTAGAATGTAATAACACTTCTTATACTTCTTTTCTTTCCTTCACTTCTTTTACAAAAACAAACAGACTATTGAGTCTTTGACGGGAAATACACCCAAGTCCTCTTATCATTTTGTGGCTTCCATTATTTTGTCATAGCATCGTACTAGGTTTTCAGGTTCCATTATGAGAACAAAAAGAAAAAAAAAAATAAAATAACAAAGAAAAAATTACTCCTTTTTCCAAGAAATTGATAAGCGAAGGCTGTAAATAAGCTACAATTAAAGCCGACATACAGATAACAAGATTTAGACAGTTCAACTAAATGTTTTCCCTACAAGAATCTCTATCCCTAACCTTCGTGCGTGAGCATGGGTGTATGTATATCAAATATAAACTACATTGGAAATCATAAGAATATCAGAGTGAGTTCAAATAAGAACCTTTGATTGAATGTATTTCTCCTTTGTCAGAATGGCATCTCTAGGTCCAGGTTTTGTAATCGACAAATTTGCATCTGATTTATCTGTTCTGCATAGCCGCGAGTGAAACCACAATTTTCAACAATGCAGAAACATACCATTTTGAAAAATAGAGAAGCCCATAAAGATAAAGTCGAGGTGTAAAACCTACAGTACAAAACGTTGTCACTTTATTCAAGTAGGTCCAAGATGCGAATTAAGGATGCTTTCAAGACAAGATGACATCCTCTAGATGTACTATGTGCTTTCCTACCATAATTTGGTTATGGATAATACATTACAAAATTTCAATCCACACTTTGAAACGAGCAATAATCAGTATACTCAATAAAGCACAGGAAAGAAGAAATTTTATGTCATTAAGTATTAGGAATATTTATGTGTGATACAGTTACCTGAAAAAGTTTCTATGGTTACAGTAGATAGCAGGAATTGTGCTACTCATACCAACGGTTTATTCTAAGAGAAGTCATATCATCCTATCGTCAGTAGAGTGGTATAAATGTGAATATTCACTCCTCGTCATCAGTTTCCAAGACAAATTTAGATAATAAGGAAAGATATCATATTATCATGTACACGATGTGTTTCTAGGGCTTCCTTTTCTCATGATATATTACCTTTGATTCTGAAGTTGAAGTAGTTCCTCCCACACAGAGTTAGAGTGAGAATTACCCAGGTTACTAAATAAATCCAAGATAGGGACTCCCAGACCTTGACATCTAATGTTATTGATCTCACCTGCAGTAGATGGAGAAAAATTTAGGTCATACTGCCGCACAAAAATAAAATGTGCTTCAGATGAGTACTAAATCGCAGCTACAACAAATAAAAGGGCACTGTCATAGTATCAAAACACAATCAGAGAAATGTGAAAAGATCCAATATTCTAAGTTAAAACTAAAGTGTAGATGATATAGTTTCATCATTAAGTTCGCAATTGATGGCAATTATAAGCAGACCAATGGTGAACTTATAAGATGTTAAAATGTGAAGGTACGCAGGACCGTAGCTATAAATAGAAACATTGTCATGTTTCCATATAGGTGAAGGAGAATGACAATGTGGACTGTATTTTACTTCAGAAGATATCACACCTTTGAGACGTGAACTCCAAGGTTTCGATGAACACCAGAGCATTCAATACATAAAAGAATACCGAGATTTAAAGATGCCCACTCAGGTTCAGAAGCACTGCATTCTGCACAAAGATCATTGCCCGAAATTTCTCTGAGAATTCTGGAAACACTACCCTGTCCTCTGAATTTCATCTCATCTTCTGAGCTCACAGGACCATCCACTAACAAAGACTCGCAATCACCACCATCAGCATTTTTGTTGATACTCGCATCCTTATATTCAAAACAAGAATTGCATTGATCCAACAAACCTTGTTAACGAGATTTATTTTTTAACTAAACTACAAAACCATATCATGCTTCTGTAGAAGATGGAAACAAGGAAAGTAACCAACCTTCTCTAGGAATGGAGAACTTAGGAGTGAAGCAATAACTCCCCTGATTTTCTCAACCCAATCCAGTCTATCTGCTTCATTCTCAGCCTGCCAGAAAATTTAAGAGCAGAAAAGATAGGATTATGTATAGCATATCCAACACTAAGAACTTGATCTGCTGACACTCTCTAAAAAAATCCCTTAACCACTAGTGTGTAAGCAATTCATAGCCAAAGGAATGATCACCACATTGCTGAACAGCTTAAAAATGTTTGATTGGCTTTTCCAATGGCAAATATTTAAGAAATAGAATTTTCCACATATGATGCGTAGACCGGATGGTTGGTGAAGCAAAAAGCTGTTTGAGCATGCATAGTGGTGGCCCACTGCTTTGAGATGTAAACATAAATATGATTGAGCTGTTCAGAAATTGTTGATCAACATAGATGACCTTTTAAATCATGATATCTTCAAACTACGAAAGCGTACCTGTAATGTGTAAGCTTTTGATGGGGAAATTATTCTGAAGCACAGTCTCAGATCCGTATGCTCTGCATCAATCTTTATTGTTGACGTACGAAGATCAACAGTACGGCACCCAAGGTTTTCGTCCCCCAGAGATGAGGCCCTATGGTGTCTTGGTTTGAACCTACCAAACATGCCACCTCCATATTCAGATGTACCAGTTGATTGATACGATTGAGGACCCTGGTAGCATACATGGAAGTATTTGCATCGTAAGATTTTACTAACAGATCCACTGATTGTGGATCACATTGATGGAGATAACATAAATCAAGATTCAAGACTCCGATAAAATGTTAAGATACATGAAGCTAAAAGAAGGCAACAAAATGAAAAGTATGTGAACTCCATGTCAATTAACCCCATGATTTGAAAAAACTCCTTTCCTTCCAATTTTTTTACAACCACACATTTGATAAAATTGGGCTGTCATTCACTCATTTCTAATATTCAATGAAGAGGGGTTATTATTCCTAACTTATTTAAAAAGTGGGGGCTGAAGTCAAAACAACCCTTTTAAGATACTGGCTACAACATTCCACTACCAACAGACAGAGGGACAAGAACCCAAACTTCTCATCACACACGGATCATATACGTAACACTCCCCCCCCCCCCCAACACACACACACACACACACATGCGCACAAACACAGAGACATAGAAAGATAAGGTGGCGTGGAGGAATTATAACCAGGCAGCATACCGCTGTTTTTGTCCCCTTATTCCTGTAATAGAACAAAGTCCCATGATTGTCAAGGACAAAGAACCTTCTCTTCCAATCTGCCCTTAAACTAGAAGACCGTTTCAAGAGATACCCTTGTTTGATTGTCTGGACCTGAAAACAAAGAAACAGCTTAAGCCAGTCAGTGGAGACACAAAAACAAGAATATGATAAATTATGTCAATCTCAATGCAAAAGCTATAAATTTACTGAGAAGTAGAGGGGAGAATGATCTGAGGGGAGTTATGGGTCACAGGAAATCCATTGGTGATAAACATGAATGTGCTCAAATTCATTTTAGATCTGCAGTAAATATTATGTAAAACAAATTACCTCCCCTTTTGCGGCAGACTGCATTAGGGCCTCAATGTTTTTGTAAGAATTTGTACGAGAAACGTGAAAACCATGGTCACTAGTCGGAGTCACCACATTACTGGAAGCTCGCAAATTGTCTAGCTCAACTTGGGTTCTGAACTCTTGAATCCTCTTTGCAAGTTTGTCTTGTTCGATGTTAGACATTTCTTTTGATTGTAGCGTATACGTTAATATCTGCCTTCAAGAAAAGCAATTTCTCTTATATTCATCACAATGGTGTCACCAACACTCATTCATACTAAGTAACTCAATATAGTATTACGTCTCACTCACTTTCCTTTCATTCAAATAAATTTATCGACTGACAAAGGTGGTTGTAGGAACAAGGTAAGACGATTGAGTCCACATTGCTTTAAAAGCAATAATGGATGGGAAAGGAACAATCTGTCAAGTATCTAGTGAACAGGTTTGGACATGGCAAAAACTTGCAATGTGGGAAGATCCCAAATTGATTGGTCGGACGCTTAATTTAAAACCTCAGCAAAGGAAGAGCTCTACAATTCTATTTAATTTAAATTCTTACTTTGGAACTGATTTTCTTTTATCAATTAGTATATAAGTTGATGTACCATGAGGAAACAGATGCATGCCCATCCACCTTACATTCTCTACTCTGACGACTCCCCCCCCAACTAAAGACACTGGAGAAAGCTTCCTATAATTTTCGTTATAACATGTTACATTGAATCTCTGCACCAATAATTTAAAACCAATATGTCTATGATCGCGGACATAGACATATTGATTTTATATTTGCATCCGGTGGCCTTGTGCAACAGTCTCTGTTCGCATTTGGACCTTCTTAAACCAATTAAAACAGCTATTACCTGGTGAATAAGTGGCTCAAGTTGGCCTAACAATCCATATCCCTAGAAGACAAAAACATCAAACACGTTCAGTCTACATTGATGGCCTTAGTAACAACTGAAAGAAGAATATGTCAATAACAGTTCATTGTGTACCTGCTTGTAAAATCTCATGTGAGCATCCATTATGGCACTGACAGACTCCAGAAATTCAAACTTTTTCTTTGCTTCAATATTTGTGAGTGCATTTACCTGAATTTCTTAAACCACACAGAACAGCTCCTTAAAACCAGAAAGACCAACCAAATGAAAGAAATAAAACATTGAAGAACAGATGAAGATATTGCATAGATGGAACCCATACTAAATTGAAGCGGCATTTCTCAAATGATGACTTTGAGTTGTGCAGGGCCTGCAATTTTACCAGAAACAAGTTTTAGACTTACATATGAATTCTGCAGGTCTAATTACAAACATAATCACATTTCTTATGCTTCTTAGTAAGGATATCTCCCTAATGAGGAATTGGATCAACAATTTCAAATGTTGCACGCTGAGATACACTGAAATGACAAAAGCATACCTCTTCTAATTCAGTAACAATATCAGCCCGTGCTCCTTTTTTTAATGACATGAACTTTTCACGTGCCTAGTCATGTATCAAATATCAATAGGATGAAATGTTTATTTTCACTAGCAAAGGATGAAATCGTTAAATTTTCACTAGCAACTCTTATTAACATATATGATAAGAATAAAAGAGTACCTGATCATAAACATGGGTACCTTTGTCAAAGTGTCGGCGGCTCTCCTACGAAGTATAAGTTCAATGAATATCTCTGTTCACAATAATAGAATTGACAGGATCTAAACTAACTTTTCCTTCGAAATAACTGCATATTTTCACGAAGTATAAGTTCAGGTATTACTATCCTGATCTGGGTAGAAATGAATATGACACAAATTCTATGGAAGTTTTAACAGACAAAGCTACCAGATTCATGGATTAAGTTCAGGTATTAATATCCTGATAAAGAATCATCAGTAAAGAATCATGTGAGACTATGATCTGACAAAAATAAAAGACATCTTACAAACAAAAGTCATCATCATATGTTACTAGGACCAATTTGAGAAAGAGAATATAGTATAGTATAGCGTATTACCTTCGCACCAAGAAGGTCAACAGTCAAGAACTGCATCAAACGCTCAGTTAACATATGCTCTACCTGAAATTTAATATCCAAAAGTTAGGCATATGTTAATCCAAGTCATTAAGCATAACAAGTCACCTACCTGAGAACGAAGAAGTTCCTTGTACGTAGCAAGCTCACGAAGCGTGGTAACAAACCTAGATATAACCGGCCCTACAACGACATAAATTCATTGCCATCAAACAATTAAACCAAACCAAAAAAAAATCCTCATACTGAATAACAACCTCCAATGGATACACTGACAGGATCATCACGCCCAGCTCCAAATTCTTCTAAACAATCAGCAAAAGCAACGTCGGCATCACATGCGTCTCCAATAGCTGCTCTGTATGTACATATTAACAAATGTATTAATTAATTAACACTTTTTTTCTCGTGTCATTATTTCAGCACGTAAATTAAAGCATGGCCAACTCACACATATTTTTTACATCCTTTCAATAGTCTTTGGCACCGTTCTTTTAATTCGTCTGTTGTTGTTTCAAGAAAATGTAACTGCAAATAATTTTATAATAATTCGTACGTGAGCTCAAATTATAACTAGAAAAAAAAAATAATTAGATAGAGAAAGAGATGACCTGTTTTCTGAACATGGGGGAGTCTTCGAGTTTGATAAAGTGAGACATGGTTTGGATTTTTTTTAAGGTTTTTTTAATGATGATTTGTTGAGCTCAGATTTTGTTTTCTTATTTAACCGTGGAGAAATGATCCCATGGACTAGATCACTAGTTTCTATTTTATTACCAAAATGGGTTGTCGGGAAAAAAACATTCACTCGAGTTTCAAATGCTTCGACCGGTTTTTTTTTTAGTATGAGGTAAAAAACATTTAAATTTAAATTTTTTTTAAATCAAATTATTTGATTGTTTTGGTTAAAATGCTTGTTGATTTTTTTTAAAGAATTATGAGGTAAAAAACATTTAAATTAAATTTTTTTAATGAAATCAAATATATTTGATTGTTTGAAAATAAAATAACCTTGTTGATTATATTATTCTCTCTAAAATAGAGATTCTACATCTTATTTTTTTACAATAATCAAGTAAACAGAGCGTTCTAGACAAAGAGGTGGGATATGTGGCAAAAATGTAATTTTGGTTGGTTTCTTTCTCATTCTGCCTTCATCTCCCCCTCCTCTCTTCGCTACTACGCAAGATACCAAGATAATCGCCGAAAACCGAAACAAACGTTATCAAACCCTTGAATATGTGGCCCAAAAAATATTCGGATATTTGGTTTATATTCGCCTTCATTTTAAAAGCAATTTCTCCTTCACTCTCACTCTCCTCTCTCTCATTCATTCTCAACCAAACCCACTCATGTTTTCTCTCTTCCCACCACAAACCCATCTCTCAAACCCTCTCTTTCCACCTCCTCTCTTATATATATATGAAAAATATACGTACATATATGCACACGAGTTATGGTTTTTTGCCTTTTTGATATTCTAACCCGAGCCCAATCCAAAACTGAGTCGGGTTTTGATTTTACAAAACTAAGTCCGGACCACGGATATGATATGTTAGCCCAAATTCCCAAAGCAACAAAAATCGGGTTTTCGGACCAGCTGCCTTCTTCATCACTGACCAGAGTCGACCAGAGTCACAAGTAATGTCCCGCCACGTGTTCAATTTCCATTTTCTAAAACCCTCAAAAACCCACAAATTCTTGTCATCTTATATTTCAGATAACCAAACTAGTAGTAGTAGTAAGGTTTTAGACTTGGTAAAAAAGCAACACTACCATGAACTCAAAACAATTATTAACCAAACAAACCACACCAGCTATCTCCAACACTTGTTATTTGATTCCAAACAAGAAATTGACTTAACCATTCTTTTCAATACTTCAAATGGTCACAAAAAGAGTTCAATACTAGATATGACCTCAAAACTAATTGTAGACTCTTGCATTTGTTAATAAATGACAAGAAATATTCACAAGCTAGGTCCCACATTGATGCATTTGTTAAGAAATCAAATGACTCAATTTCATCCATTTTTCATACGATTTCAGTGCCGTCTTGTAGGTTTAGTGTTTCGATTATTATTGATATGTTTATTCTTGGGTATACAAAGAATGAGAAGATTAGTTTAGCTTTGGAAGCGTTTGAACGGGCGGGGGATTATAGATATAGGTTATCGGTTGTTTCGTGTAATCCTTTACTGAATGCATTGGTGAAGAAGAATGAGATTGAGAATGCGGAAGGTGTGTATAAGGAGATGATTAGGAGGCGAGTTGAGCTGGATTTGTTTAGTTTTAATACTATGATTAATGGTTATTGTAAGGTTGGGAAGTTGAATAAGGCTGGGGATTTAGTTGAAGATATGAAGGTTTGGGGGGTTTTTCCGAATGTTGTTACTTATAATACTCTTATTGATGGATATTGTAAGATGGGAAAAGCTGGGAAAATGTATAAGGCGGATGCGTTGCGTAAAGAAATGGTGTTGAGTAATATTGTTGCTAATGAGGTTACTTTTAATATTCTCATTGACGGGTATTGTAAAGATGAGAATGTTGGTGCTGCTATGAAGTTGTTTGAGGAGTTGAAGAATCGGAAGGATTCCAGACCTAATGTGATTACTTATAATTCTATTATAAATGGACTTTGTTGCCAAGGGAAGCTTGATGAGGCACTTGAGTTGCAGAAAGATATGTTAGTTTCAGACGTAAAGCCAAATGTTGTTACATATAATGCACTGATTAAGGGGTTTTGCAAGAAGGGGATGTTGAAAGAAGCTCACGAGCTGTCTGATAGTATGGCAGGACAAGGTATTACTCCAACAGTTGTTACGTATAATACCTTGATTGATGCATACTGCAAGGATGGGAAAATGGAGGAAGCGGTTCGATTGCATAGTGCAATGTCGCTAGCAAGAGATGTTCGCAATGATGATGTTTCGACTTATAATTGTTTGATTTCCGGCTTCTGTAGGGAAGGAAACAGGGAGGGTGCTAGTAAGCTTCTGGACAAGATGAAGGACAAGGGTGTGAGACCTGATATCATTACTTATAACATTCTAATTGGTGCATTGTGCAGGGAAGGTGAGTCAAGAAAGGCAGTTAAGCTCTTGAATGAAATGCTTGAGATGGGCTTGAGTCCAAGTCATTTGACCTACAATACATTGATAGATGGGTTCTGTGGGGAAGGAAACCTGGCAACAGCTTTGAATACAAGAACACGAATGGAGAGAGAAGGTAAACGGGCAAACATTGTAACTTATAATGTCTTGATCAAGGGTCTGTGTCAGAAGGGGAAGATGGAAGAAGCAAATGGACTTCTTAATGAGATGTTGGAGAAAGGTTTAGTTCCGAATCGGATAACTTATGATGTAATAAGAGATGAAATGGTGGAAAGAGGGTTTGTCCCAGACATAGATGGGCATCTTTATGGTGGTGTATGAGAAATTGAGAAGACTGTTTCCCTTAATGTTTTTTGTCTTGCCCAAAGGATGCTTCACATATCTGATTCAGGTGTGTGCTCTACTTGTATATTAAGTCTTTTTAAGAGGACTTGCCTTTCTACATTTTGGTAATATGTACTGATTACAACTTAAATCAATAGCATTCTAACGCATAAATGATCAAGGCAGACAAAGCTGCTTATAGGGCATTGTTATCTATGTTACATGGGGTAATTTTAGAAAATAAAAGAATTTATGGTGAAACCGAGTTGTTGAGATTTTTTTTGCTGGAACGACCATAAGAAATCACAGGATAACATGGAATCTGTTCTTGTTGGCTTAGAAATTAGGACACCTTCACCCACCCCACACCCCCAGAGCATTTGCAGACAGAATGATAAATTCTGTGGGGGCAGAGTTGGTGACTGCTAGGCTGCATATGACACTGCTCAACTTGGAATAGTGTATAAATTGCAGTCTAATAAGTTAGCAGGATAAGATGACTTCCAATCCTTTGCTTCTTGTTTGCAATTCTCAAAATTATAAGCATTTAATTCACACTTTTTTTTCCTCTTCCTTCCTCAATGAATTCTTCCATTATTTTTCTATGTCCAGGTTGGTAACTTATTTATATTTTTAAACTACTGTATAAAACCAAGAGAAGGGCTTGTACCAGAATGCTTCTGCATGCATTCCAACTTCATGGTAATTGGTATGTACCCAACTTTTAATTCAATTTTTGTGATTCCTCATGTTTCTCGGTCGTTGACCTATTCTTTTTGGTCCAGACCTCATCTATTCTGGAAAGACTGATTGAATCTTCAGGGGAAGCTTTACTGTGAGGTTCCACCTCTCTCTCTCTTTGTTTCTATTTTATCATTTCTGTTGACCTTTTGTCTATAATATTCGGTCACTGAAAAATCTCTCCCTCACACACGCGCATACTATGAATAGGGCATTGTTATCTATGTTACATGGGGTAATTTTAGAAAATAAAAGAATTTATGGTGAAACCTAGTTGTTGAGATTTTTTTTTGCTGGAACGACCATAAGAACTCACAGGATAATATGCTGGTCCACCTCCCTCTCTCTCTCTGTTTCTATGTTATCATTTAACACAAAAGGGGGTTGCTCTCTGTTGACGTTTTGTCTATAATATTCGGTCACTGAAAAATCTCTCTCCCTCACACACGCGCACACTATGAAGATCCTAATAAGTTTTGTTTTATACCTTGCAGGCCTTCCCAAATTTTCAACTTCACTTTTAATGAAACTAAACCATATGGCATAATCACGTAATATGATCTTTAAATGATCTTTTTGACCGTTTTGTGAATTTTGAAATAGTGTAGCTTTCTATTAATTTTTGTTAAAATTTACTGTATTCTTCAGCTATACTCGAGAATTGTTTCCAATACTTATAGCTTCCTTAAGCTGGAAAATTGACTTTGTAACAAAATGATATTTGAATGTGCAAACTGTTATCATCACTTTGGATCGATAAACATTCATTTTCCTTCTTATTACCAATGTTCTAAAAAACGCTAGGTGGTAATCGGATGGTGGGAGAGCGCCTAGACGGTTTTTTTTCGTAATATATTTTATAATATATATAGTAATACATACTTTTACTATAAGAAATGAAGAAAATCATTTACCATAACTCAAAAAATAAACACAAACAAAGATACTTATTACAAAATGTGTAATAGTTGAAGAAGATCAACTTCATATAAAAACATACTCTTTCTTATAGTGGCATATAATTTACATTGGACTTTAGTATTTTAAATTCATTCAAATCTTAAGCCTACATGGGTCTTTAATTTTTGACATTTAATCATTCAAAAAAAAAAAAAAAAAAAAAAAACTTTATTGGACTGCCTAGAGGCCGATTAGTGCGCCTAATCGGTCTACTGATTTTTTAAATGACTTGGGCCTAGGCAAGTCAGTTGGGCACCGCCTAGCGCTTAGAGACCGCCTAGACCGATTTTTAGAACACTGCTTATTACTGAGGTTCTTGTGGTTCGGCAGGCCTTGATAATATGGGGGCTAAGTATTACAAGTGGATTGATAGTCACTGACTTTCGATCAATGAACATTCATCCTTGTATTTTCCCTTCTCTTTTCTGGTTGATAAGTAAGATGCCACTGTAAGACTGTAAGTTACCACATTACCTACATTTTAGATGGTCATAGCAAAGTAATTAGAATCTCAGCCATCAGTTAAGAAACATAGGCGGTTCTCCTCACACAACCCAATTTTATTAGCCATGGCAATCAATAAGCCTTTTTTATACCAATGTGTGCCTGAGATAAATCTTCCCTGAGGTCTTCTGTTTATCAATCTCCCCTCCAATGTTTGATTGGTAGTGATATTCAATGGGTTTTTTAGGTCCAAAACAGTTGGATCCCACTACACCATTTGGGTGATTTTGCAACCTTTGTGATTTGTCATTAGTAACACATGTTGATGATGTTCCGGGGCTCGAACCCCGCCAGCATCAAAGAGTTACTGATCTCATTTTAAAACAGGTTTGCCAAAAAAAAAAAAAAACACATATTGATCCGTTAGGTAATTTTTCACACTCATTATCCGTTAGCAATGTTTCTAACTGTTAGTAAGTATCAGGGCAAACACTTGATTTATTATGTCACATTTCTTGATAGTGACGCTTTGTAATGCGTTACAAAGTAGGAAATCAAGATAAATATCATAGTAGGGAAAAAAAAAAAAAACGGAAACTTAAGCGAGAGCTTTTTAGTTCTCGCGCCCATCTAATAGAAACGAGTGAAGAGGGAAAAAGATTGGTGTTGCGCTGCCGCTGCTAGGGTTTTGATCTTTTGCCTCTTCCTCCTCCTCCTCCTCCTCTTTGTTCTTTCAACTTAAAAAATCTTGTTTTCATTTTCCTTAACACTAGCTTTTTATTTCTGAGGTAGAATTTGTTATAAATTCATCTCAAATATCAAGCAAGCCGTTGTTGTTGTTGTTGATTAAGAGTTCAATTTGCTCAAGGTAACAACTTTCTATACCGATTTACTGAAATTGAGGTTTTAGCTTATGGGGTTGGTTACACTTCTAATTATCAGATCAAAGATGCATCCTTGTTTTGGTTATTAGTTGTTTCCTTCTTAAATTTACTACCTTTTCTATTTCGGTTACATATGAGTTGGTATGTTATCCAGACATTTGCATTTGTGGGGCACGAATTAGCTTGCTTTTGGGTGATGGGGGCCAGAGAGGTTACCTTTATACTTGTTCTGGCTTGGTTTTGGTGGTAATTTGCTGGAACTAAGTAAAATATAGTTAATCTGAGATGGGCAGAAGCAGTCCTTGAATTTCCAATAATTATGTTCGTTAGTCATAAATTCAATGAAGTTTATCAATCAACTAGGGACTCATTGGAGGGCATTAAGAAGTTAGTAGTTAATAATACACACTGCACGTAGGGGCTTATCACCCAGGAGGAAAAATAGGAGAACTTAGTGATCTGTTTTTGTTTTACATGACTTGTTAGTGTAGTTTTCTAATTCCTTTGTTTTTGTAATTTGAATCTTTCATATTTTTCATTGAAGTATGTGTATACAAATTGGATCTTAGTACATTAAGAAATTTTTTCCTTTCCTTTTCCTGCCTATTTTTTGGTTTGGTATGGTAATCACTGTCTTTTTTTTATTTTCTTATTATAATCTTGGAGTTTGTGTGGAGGGGCTTACCATCATTTACCACTTTATGTGGGCATCTATGAGTTAGGAATTAGCAACTACATAAGTTTAGAACACAGTCATTGACCTATAAGTTGCATTTTATTTCTTAATCATCCTTTAAAGGCTTCTCTTTTATTTCTTATTGTTCATGGTTATATAAGATTAGAACTTGTGTGAAATCAGTTTTTTTGTGTTAGATCTTATTGATTGCTTTGTTTGAAATGACTTTTGTTTGCGGTACGTGTTGTTTAGTTAGTTATTGGTTTTTACTAAATTATCGGTTTGTAGCCATTATATTTTTCATGGATTGGTTAAGTCAGTAGGCTTTATGATGAGTTAGGTGAAGATTTGGGTGGTTTGATTTTAGAATTGTTTGAATTGTTTGATGTTTCATTTCGGAGGTTTGTGTGATGTTTCATAGTTCTAATGACACTTGAGTGGTTCCATCCAGCACAACCACGTCCACCTTCATTTTATTTGCCGGATTGGAAGAGCTGCCTTATTTCTGCATGATGTGTTTAATACTTTTCTTATCTTATTTCTCCGTACCATATTATTTTCTTATTTCTTTTCATTCTTTTTTGTGTTTGGTCTTGAGCTTGGACATTGAACTTAGGGTGCTAAGGGTAATCTTCAGTGAGAGGGAGGGAAGAAGAAAACTGATGAGAAATAGTATTTTTTTTCTGAAAAGATACCATCAAAGTACCTTGCGGTCGTTTAATACCTGTAGGTCATAGAGACAGTCGTTGTGTACCAACGAATATGCTGCCTATGATCCAAACAGGTATTAGTCTGCTTCTTTACAGTTTGATAGATATCATTAATTTAACTTTATTTTAAATTTGGGATCACTTAAAAGTATATACATGCTTAGAACACCTGGACAACTAACCTACAAAGTGATTTCCTTCTCTGAATGTGTGCATGAATGAAGTGATCAAACACATTTTTCCTTCATGGCAGTAGCATATCAAGCGCGATGGCGTTGTTAAATCAGAATTGTCACTTGTGAATATATAAGACCAAGTTCAGTGGTAACTGGTAAGTGCATGTCATAAGTGGCGCATAAATTTGTTCTCTTTGGCTTTGTGATGATGGTTCTCACAATTTCATCTTTGCCCTTTGGGTTTGTATGATGGTTCTGATCTGTTAATTTAAACTGGGTAGGTTTTGTTGGTTGCTCTGTGATTTCTTCTTTTTTCACATCATTGCCCTTTTGGGTTTGTACTTTATAGTGATTCACTGTGATCTGTTAGTGTTAATTACTGGGTAGGTTTTGTTGGTTGCTCTGTGATGTTAGGGGGGTAGTACTGTGTTCAGTAGGCAAATGGCATGTCCTCACAAGACTACATACTCACGGGTAGATACTATTGAATGAAAGGGCTTTAGTATTGTACAATGAACCTTTTATTTTATTTATTTTAGCCATTGCATTTTGGAACTGCATAGTATTTTTGCACTTGCCACTTGCATTTTGGAATTGGAATCATAAGAAATTTATGGTAACTCATTTGACATGCAAAGACCGCTTGGAATAGCATGAAGCACTAGGATTTGTATTCCTTTTTGTTTTTGTGTTTGTTTTGCATTTCACTGTGTATATTTGTCTTTGAATTTCTTCTTTACTGTGGAATAACATTTAACATGATTTTTTTTTATAATGGCAGGAGTAGAGCATTCTCATTAGTGTTTTGCAAATGTGAAAATAAAGAACTGGACAACTCTAAATCAATGAATTCACATACTTTTAAACAACAATTTACCGAGACAACATGTGCTGCCCTATGGAGCTTGGTGTTGCATACTTTAGAGATGGTGGAGTCTTTAGAGGTTAGAGCAGGTTCTATTTGTTATGCTACAAGCATTGATTGTTGATGATGCCGACAAGTACAACTTACCAAGTTATTGTATAATTGTTGAAACTTGTATGTTTTATGGGATTTGTATTTTTGTATGTTGGGAACTTGGGATGTGCTGAAAAATTTCTGTGTATAAGTGTATTATTGAAAATGTTTGTGTAAGAGTTCTTATTCTCTCATTAATAAAGGTTTACTTGTCAAAAAAAAAAAAATCTTGGCAGATGTTGTATTTGTAATCAAGTTATGTTGGAAATTGTAGGTAGAGAGTGGTAGTGATATGGATCAATGGATGAATGGGAAGAGTCCCAGATAGCATGTGAGGTAGGGGTGTCAACGGTCCGGTTGTAAGAACCAAAAACTATTTAATTTTACAGTTTTGGTTCGGTTTTTATTAAAATTGTAGAACCATACCCATAACCATCTGTTCCTAACAAGTATTCCCGGCTTTGGTTATTTATTTCAGTTTTTAAGAGATTCATTATTTGTACACATTTTTTATTGGTCTTATTAAAAAAAAGTATACTAAAAATACAAAAATAATGAGTCGCTTTTTAAATATTGATATAAGCTATATATGTTGCAACTTAGTTATATCTCAAAAAGGTAAGACGCAGACACGGTAAAATATGCTTAAATTAATTAATATTTATAAATTTATTTTATATAAATTGAACATTAAAAACTAAATTAAATGTATCAACATTCATAAATTCAAAACTATTAAAAATAAATAGCTACAAAATTAAGTTTAATATTTTCTAATCAAACTTTAAAAACATGACATAAGTCTTAACAAAACAAAACAAAATGAAAAAACTAAGTTTGTTAATATTATTTTATTTTTTTTTTTTTTTTGGGTTAAAATCCGCATCCTGACCATGTTGACTTTGTTCTGACTGTGTTTTGACCCGCGTCTAATTTAGTTGATTGTGCCTTGACCGTGATAACCACATCCATGCCGCATCTGCGTCGCCCAATGGTAGGTGAACTATTTCAGGTTTGTTAGATATAGATATCTAATAGTTTCATTCAATAAAAAGTTAAATAAAACCATATATTTCATGTTGTAAACAATGTTTTTATATTATTTATAACATTAAATACTATGAAAACTACATATTGTAACAATAAATAAAATTTAGTAATATATAAATAAACGTTTTGAGTTTTTAATATTTATTTTAATATTTTTTATGTTAAAAGTATGATAACGTTCGGTTCCGATTATGGTATGGTTTTTTTGTTTAAAAAACTATTCGGTTCCGGTTCTATATGGTCTAGTTTTTTAGTACCTAATTTTAAACGGTTCATAAAAATAGGAATCGAAACTATGATCTTTTCTACAGTTCCGGTTCCGGTTAAACAGGTGCCCATCGACACCCTTAATATTAGTGCAGGAAACGGGTCCGGTTCGGGTCGAATATAGTTTGACAATATCCGAACCCAAATAGTTTGACAATATCCGAACCCGAATGACCCGATCGGATAACACTAATTTTTAAAAAGCCCACAAAATATATCCGAACTGAATCCAAACCCGACCCGAATAAATAAATGGATAAAAAAATTGACCTGAGATTGAACTATTCATATTTGGGTCGGGTCGGATTCATATCAAATCCGACCCGATTCCTGCCGTACTTAATCCGTGAGCATGAGCGAACTCTTGAGGTCACTATTCAACACTCTCACAAAAAACTACTTCATACGTGTCACTCTCCTATGTGTCTGTCCGTACCCCTAAATAACCTTTATTTTGTGTCCGACCGTACCCCCTCTCTTCTCTCATTTTTCCGTCTTCGCCTCCAACCTCTCCCAATCTATACTCCAAACTATTTTATACAGCCTCAATCTCCATCCTTCACTCTTCCTCTCCCTCTCAACCAAACCCAACTCTCTCTCTCCCCACCACAAACTCATCTCTCTCTCTCTCTTCTCCACCTCCGCTCACGTCCACTGTCTTGCAGTTATCTAGTACCCTTAATGTAAGGTGACCTAACGGAAACAAAAGGGTCAGAAAGACCAATTATTATTATTTTTTAAAATAACTAATTATTAGTGACGGATAAGAAACTGATGCAAATGTTTTATAATAGTAACAAATTCAATATTATGAGTAGATCTAATAAATGTTACTAGTGATTGTAATGTTTAATATCCGTCATTGAAATTAATTTAAGTAGCACTTGACAACCATGACTAAATTGTATACGTTATAAATATGTTATTGTTTATTTGTCACGCTTTTGTATCAACGCAAAATAACCGTTGCTAAATTTTTTACCAACGGAATCCATTACAAAGCGACTGATATGGTGTAGTGATCATTTGGATCAGCAAGTATCTCAATGATCATCAAAGTTTTTGACTTACTAGGGGCCATTTGTTTTTGCCTCTTCAAGGTCTTATAACCTCTTATAAGATGTACCCAGTGATTTTGGACATTTTTTAGGTTTGTTTTTTACCTCTTATAAGAGGCATTCTACTATAAATGTTTTATAAGAGACTCCAATTCTATAAGTACCAAAATTAGATCTACTTTAATTCTACAAGTCTTATAACTTGAAAAATGACTCAAACTCTCCCGTCTATATACCTCTATCCTCATTTCTCTCTTATTTCATTTTCATTATTTTCTTCTCCAAATAACTCTATTGCCCTAGCTACCACCACCACCACCACCACCACTACCGCCACCATCATCACCACCACCACTATCACCATACTATTAAGACTATCACCATCACCACCACCACCATCATTACCTCCACCACCACTACCACCATACTATTAAGACTATCACCACCACCACCATTTCTACTACCACCACTACTACTACTAACTACTACTACTACTACTACCACCACCACCACCACCACCACTGTACTATTAAGACTATCACCACCGCCGCCACCGTGTTATTAAGACATCTACCACTTTTACTACTACTACCACCACTACTACTGTGTTATTAAGACCAATATCATGACCTCCATTACTACCACTATCGTACTATTAAGACCACTACCACCACCGCCAATTAAGGTAGTTTATTAAAATCGATATTCTAATTATTATAATTGATTTGAAATCGAAAATCAAACTATGTTTGTTTCAAATTAATCTATTCAAGTTAAATGTGATGTAAAATAGAATTATATTTGTCAAATAACTATCTAACAAATGTATTATGTTTTTTATTTTTTATGTTTTTTTAAAAGTGTTTAAAACAAAAAACTTTTTTAAAATAAAAATAAAACCACTTTGAATTTTTTAAAACCATTTTATTTCAAATTCTTTTCAAATTTCAATTATTCGACCTATATTTAAAATTTAAATTTTTTGAAAACCAAACAAACGGAATTGGTCTTATAACACTTGGTCTTATAATACTCTTTATAACTTAAAAAAAAACAAATAGCCCCCAAGACTCTAAAAAGTACTACATGCTACAGGTATAAGTTGGTTAGTCGGTTGGTTGACTTTTGTAAAGGACCTAATAGTTTATCAATGTCAACAGCAATTTAAGTCAACAGGAATATTGAACAGCATGATCAACCTGGTAGTGTTGTACTGTTGTTAACTAGTAGACTTTTCGTTTTTTGATACCAATGTTGCTTTAATATTCTAAACGATTATCATAACCCTTGAAGATTCCCTCCCAACCAAGTCGCATGTAAAACGGGTACATGCATGATGCATCACATAGTCATTTCTAATTCATCAGATATGATAATTCTTAGAAGTATAACTATACAAGACGGGACAAAATTTAACAAAATTTTTAGTACCAGACGTGTAAGAGACTTTGATCCTGGTACCGTGGTACATCAGTACATGGCTATATGCTGGATTTATTGAAAATTTCAAGCCTTTTTCAGTTTTTTGAAGTGAACTAAACGTGGTCTGTTATCTTTTGAATAAACCAGTTGAAGTTTTAGATAACGAACCGAGGATCGAGGAACACTTTGTACTTTAGATAATTGAAGTTGCATGCTTCCGAAATAATCCACATTCCATAGTCCCAATGTCCCACCAAGTACGCAGCTTGAGCAGATGACAAAGCAACTACCATTGACTTGTGGTAAGAGAGACTAGTTATCGAAAATGTCCACGTTGACTTAGCTTATGTTCGTTCCCCTCATTTAACAGAAATTCCTCGGAAGAACAACACGACGTGGTGTGTGTTTCAAGAAATAAAAAAAACGAAAGAAATCGATGCCTAATTCGAGGGGTCAACCAACTGGATGACCATTCAAATTTTAGTTTTTGTGATTTTTAACTTTTAATATATATTATTTATATCACAGTTAAAGCTGTTTTTCATGAGTACCAACAACTCCACCAACAAACTAAACCAAAATACACCTGGAATCATTTCACTTTAATTTGCAAATTCTATTGCCACTTTATTTATATATATAAAAAATATTATCTTTATTTTTTTCCTCTACACTAATAAAATTTTATTAGACTAGCACTAAAGAAACAAATTACAACTATAACAAAACAAAAATAATTAATCATATAAGAGATTTTTTAAAATTTGTCTTATTAGTCTATTAGATATGTGATGAGAGATGCAAATGATCATTTCAAAAATCCAATTCATTCATCCATGGTAGGAGAAAACCATCGCTAAAAAACTACTCCATTTATGCAATGTGTGCTTACATATGTATTTTATTTTGGGTTATTTTGGATTTGTTCAAACTACCTCACTAAAGCACAAATCAACTAATGAAATATTGTACAATCAAATTCAACAATTATATATATACTAATTAGTTTTTAGAGCATCTCTAGGTGGTAGTATAATCTGTCAAATTCTTCAAATTTGAAGAAAAATTTGAAATTTATCGGAATTTCATCTTTAGGTGGCCTCAAATTCGATCGCATCACTTGTTTGTTCGTATTCTTATTCGCAAATTTGACAATTTGGATGTGGATGCGGAGACATTGGTAATGTCGCGCGCCATTGCAAATATTGCGCCAATTTTTTTTTTTACTTTGACTAAAGACCGGCGTTGAAAGATCTTTATTGCACACCACTCTAATGCCGCATGAGTTATTTTGGAATTGTATGTGCAATATTCCAACTGTCGCGCGACAGTAGTAATATCGCGTGGGTTGTTTTTTACTAATAGAATTTGCGACCACCTAGAGTTGGTCAAAATTTGCGACTAGATTCTTCAAATTTTTTCTTCAAATTTAAAGAGTATATTATCACCACCTAAAAATGCCTTTAACAACTGATTTGAGATACTAAAAGAAACAAGAAAACGTAGGTGAAAAATGGAGAAGATGGTTTAGCGCAAAAAAATTGAGAAGATGTGACTAATTCAATTTGGAGATCATAACTTGATTGCATATCTAAAGTTATTTTTATCATTTCAAACTAAAATGAAAGAGAATTGTAACCAAGGGGTGAAATGGATATCCACGTGTCTATTGGTGTAATTTGTTGGTGGAGTCCTTGGTATGTATAGTATCACTCGCTTTCTTTAGCAAAAAAATAGTATTACTTGCTTTTCATTCCAAGTTATACCTATTTTAAGAGATTTTCATTCGTGTTCATGTGATTTGTTTTCAGAAATGGTAAATGTGTGTAAGAAATATGAGGACACCTTGTACAGTTGTATATCTCATTATCTCCGCCATATTTTCTTCTAAACTGACGGAGATGATCTGGACTCAAAAAGGTTAAAAGTTAAAACTCCACTTGTCACACTTACATATATAATATATATATATCCATTTATATTGTACTTGATAATAAGGAACCAACTACTTAAACAAAAGGAAAACCCTCCAGCTTACATAGTTACATTCCAAAATGAATGAAAAAGGTAATATAGGGGAATGAAACATCACCTTCTTACAGAAACCTCTGTGGTTGGTGCATGGTGGCAGTTGATTACAGAGAAAGGTGATAAATCTAGGCAGAATATATTTTTTGATATCTCATTTAGAATCATAGTCCTAATCAGCATTTGTTTTTTTCTATATGGTGAGAAGCTGATGTCTGCATCTGAACTTATTCTAAAAAAAATCTGAACTTATTCTACTGCTTGTGTGGTTATCTCAAATTCTAAAATCTCAACCCATATAAATACAGCACGAGTACAGTGAAAGGAGAGAGAAAGAAAAGTGGGAGAAGAGAGAGAGGCAGTGTGCTGTTTTAGTACGAACATCATATCTAACAGAGATTGTGAAGTAGGGGGCTCACATGGGTGCCTTTTTTATGTGACATCTTCTCTTTTTGGACTATTATTTCTCACTCTTTTCTCTCATTAACTGTAGAAAGCTTTCAGTGGGTTTTCTTCTCTGCTTCTCTTTTTTCTTTAAATGCTCTTAAAATTGCACCTACTATAGTTTGTCTTGCCTTTTTACCTGTCTCTCAGATTTTCACAATTACTTGTTTCTGCATTTTTGCTTTGCTTCATTTCTATATGTACTGTTTTTTTTGAACTTTGCCTCCATTACCTACCCCCACCCTGGTTATGCAAACATCTTTGCTAGTGTGTTTTTAAGCTCCTGAAGAGAGTCCAATATTTGTGTGTGTTCTTGGTGTGATATTGTTACTTAATATAACTGGGAGTTTTCTTGGTGGAACTGTGGAAGAGTAATTGGTGATTTTCAACTTCATTGGCACATTTTACCTTTCTTTTCTTATTTTTTTTCTTGATTCTATCCTCTCCGTATAATATAAACACCTCAGAAACAGCCAAAATCCAATCTTTGATATTTTTTTGGGAGAAAATATATTCATCATTATATGGAGTTTGCCTTGTTCTGCACCAGAGTCAATTTCCTTGCATTTCTTTTAGCACTTTCATCACCTTGTAAATTCATCCAAAGCCCAATGGACTTTGGTCCCTTGAAACTTCTTCAAACCACAAACACAGCATCTTTAGACTTCGGAAGGATTTACTTCAATACCCCTTCTGCAGTACTTAGGCCTCAATCTCCTGAAGAGATTTCTGTCCTTCTTAGCCTTCTATCTGCCTCTTCTTTCTGTGAAGCCACTGTGGCAGCAAGGGGTGCTGGGCATTCAATCAATGGTCAAGCACAGGCACTCAATGGCATTGTTGTGGAGATGGACTCACTCCCTTCTTCCATCAAAATACACAGGAGTGCTGATAGGACGTTTGGTCCTTCTTATGCTGATGTTAGTGGAGGAACTCTGTGGGTAGAACTATTGAAAGAGACCTTGAGAGTTGGTCTTACACCAAGGTCATGGACTGATTATCTGTACCTTAGCATTGGTGGGACTCTTTCTAATGGTGGAATCAGTGGCCAGACCTTTAAGTATGGCCCTCAGATCAGTAATGTCATCCAATTAGATGTTGTAACGGGTAAATAAATCTCCTTCCCTCTCTGTCTCATTCTTGCTTGTTTGTGTGTCTTTTGTGCTAACTTATTGGATTGGGAATCAGGCAGTGCTTTTGATGGTTTTTTATTTACTTTTTCTCTCTGCAGGGTCAGGAGAGCTTGTGACCTGCTCGCCTTCAAAAAGTTCTGATCTCTTCTTTGCAGTTTTAGGAGGTCTTGGCCAATTTGGTATCATAACAAGTGCAAGAATCTTGCTCCAAGAGGCCCCACATAAAGTAATTCTTGTTCTATACTTCTATCCTCAAGTTCTTTCATTTCTTAGTCTGTTTTTTTTAATAGTTAAGCTAAAGAATATGTGATTCCTGTAGGTGAAGTGGGTGAGAGCATTTTATGATGATTTTGAAACTTTCACCAAGGACCAAGAGCTACTAGTTGTTTCAATGAGAGACAAGGTAGATTATGTGGAAGGATTCATTGTCTTAAATGAAGGTTCACTACATAGCTCCTCTTTTGCGTTCCCTGCAAATATGAGCTCCATTTTTCCACAACTCTTCCAGCAAAACACCTCTTCTAACATCCATTATTACTGCATTGAGTTTGCAATCTATGATCAACATGACAAGAAGGGGTTCATTAATGTAGGCCAAGTAAGCTAACACCCCTTCAATTATTTGAAATGGACTGGACTTGTTTGGCATTATCGTATTAAATATTTTTTGTTCCTTTTCAGGTTTTGGAGGAGATTTCAAACAAAATGAGCTTCATGTCATCACTTGTTTCAAGTGTGGAAGTTCCTTATTTTGATTTTTTGAACAGAGTAAACATTGAAGAGGTGAATTTGAGAAGAATAGGACTATGGGATGTTGCACACCCATGGCTCAACATGTTCGTTCCAAAGGCTGGCATTACTAAATTCAGAGATTTAATGTTGCAAACTATCTCGGCCTCACCGACATTTGAGGGCCCTATCCTTCTCTATCCGATTCTAAAAGACAAGTAAGAAAGCCACATCATCATCGTCAGCTACGAGTATAGTTTCATTATTCTTTAGTCTTTATTATTATACAGACATTAAAATACATGTCTAGATTTATTATAAAAAATTGCATACGAAAGATAAGTACTTAACACCCCACCCCACCCCACGCACACATAAAATGTAAAAGAGATTAGCATCTCGAGATTGATTTTCTTGTGTTGAATCTATTTCCACACATCCCCGAAATAAAATAGTATCATCTTTTTTTGGATGTTCCCAGGATAGCAGCATACATTTTACATAGGATTCTATTTTATTTTGTTTATTAAGTGTTTACCTTTCATCATTTATTGGTGGGTATGAATCAAGGAAAAACAAAGACCAAAATTGTTACCCCACTATTGTTGCATTCTTGGAATGTTATTGCAACTTGCAATGGGCCAAAGAAGAAATACAAACATTTAAATTTCTGTTCTTGTGGAAAGCATATTGTCAAGTGGCTTGGTGCTCTAATTTTGTGTTTTATTTATCCCTTGTGTGCCTTTCAAATGATTACCCTTTTCTAGGTACAAGATTAAACATAATGGTTAAGTCGTCAATAATGGGTAATATAAAACAAAAGTGCAACTAAATCCAAAGGGATTTGCTCAAAGATTGAACAAATCTTCACTCCTTATTTTAGTTGTAAATTGCAGACCCAATAGTTCCTAGGTTTTCCTATCTTCATAACTTTTTAAACCATCACTCTTAAAAGTGATGTAAGGTCATGTTGTATCGGCCCCAACTTATTAGGTTCACTGTGCAACATAGTGTACTTTATGGCCTTAATAAATTGCTCAGAATTTGAGGTTTTACAACTGCAGAATACAGTGTAGTCTCCATTTTCTCATGACTAGTTAAAGACAGCTTATAATATCCACAATGCCATGTGTTAGTTTGCCCCTTGTAATTGTTTGGAGAGGAGGCTAGTTTTTTATGCATGTATGTTGATGTCAACTATTTGTATGCATGCATATATAGGTGGAATTCAAACTCGTCTGCGGTGTTACCGGATTCTGAAGATAATGTGGTCTATATAGTAGGAATGCTTCGGTCAGCAAACCCAAACACATGTTCACAACAATGTCTTGAAAACTTACTACAGCAAAACCATCAGATAGCTAAGACAGCAATTGATCCTGGAATGGGGATTGGTGGAAAACAGTACCTGCCCCACTACACCCAAGAGGAGCAATGGAGAGCCCATTTTGGTGGGAAATGGCAGAGATTTTTGGCGCGGAAATCAGATTTTGATCCTCAGAATATACTGGCACCGGGTCAAGCCATATTTAAAAGGAAATACAGCAGGAGCAGAAGCAAGGGCAGTAGTAATGTTCTCAGTTCCCAATGACAGGAGAAGAAAGATAAAATCTTGTTCTGTGTCTTCTTCTTGATGGGTCCAAATCTCCTGAGATTTTGTATGAACTTTTTTGAGGGAATGACTACCCATCTCTCTGTGAGTACAGAGGTACAGATCGAATCTTGTGCTGTGAAAACCAATGTTTTAACCCATCCCCCAGTGAAAAGACTGTTCTGTCTTTTTATAGAAAGAAATTATGTTATTTTATGTTTTTTTTTTTTTTTTTTTTTGGGTTTTTTAGACATTATATAATTGGAAATTAGACATATCCCCACTCATATTCTTTAGACATGCCCCTCATTTTAATATTTTGATACCGGTCAACAAGGTTTGACGGTTAGTCTAGGTTTTTTATTTTCTTATGATAAAAAATTAAAAATTAACAAAACAAAACAAAAAACATGTATGATAGAATACCGAATATGTTTTTAAAAAAATCAATTTTAACTGTTAGTCTAAGTTTTTTATTTGGATTTTTTAATATTATCCCCTACTAGATGAGCGGTCAACGATTTCTTTTCTGAGTATATACAACCTGGGTTGAGCGTTTTTTTTTTTGTGTACTCAGGTCTCGGGGAGACCCTAATTTCTCGGGAAAATTCTAATTGGCTCATCTAGTAGGGAGTAATACTAGTTAACATTTTTTATTTTCTTCCAAAAAAAAACATAAACAATTCTATATTTTCTTTAAAAAAAAATATAAACAATTTTTTATTTTCTTATTTTTTAAAAAAAAACAAACAAAAACTTAACAGTCAAGTCTTGTTGATAGGCATTAAAATGTTAAAGGGGAAGAAGAGGCTGTATGTCTAAAGAAGATTAGAGTGGTCCAGTTAAAAACGGGAGAGTGGGGTTGGGTTCTAAAACACCTTTTTGGTTTTTTTTTTTTTTTTGTTATTTTGATGGGTTTTCGCTAGGAAGTATGTATAGTTTCTCTAAAGCAGAAATGTGCAGTATGCGACATAGGGTTATTCCAAAAAGGCCAAAGTGCCAAAACTGCAAGAAAGGGGTAAACCTATTATTACCTATGACCTATATGGGATACTCTGTTGTCATTCTATTCAATTCCAAACAGAGCGGCTTTGGACCACTCCTGCAAAACCCACCGTGAGGTATTGCCTCTAGATGAGATATATACAAGGAGACAACCATATTAAACTTTACAACGCATTTTTTGGCAATATTTGTACTTTTTTTTATCAACGTGCTGATTGTTTTAATAGATAGCAAAAAGTTGATACAACTCGTCTTGGACTCGACGGAAGCTGGCTTTTACAGCTAGAGGCACATTGCCATTACATGATAAATGAAAAACAGATTTTGTCGATTCAGCCATAATATGGGCATGATGAATCAACTTTTTAGAAAATAAACAAATTTGCAGAAACAAAAGGAATGTAAAGAATGTTTTTGGTAATCCTTACAAATACAGATTTAGTGAGGGGATTGGGATGATTAGATTATAGTACAAAATATCACAATATATCGTCATGCGATATATATCGAGATATTATAAAAAGGATATATAAATATTATGATATGCTCATAGATATATTCAATTGTAAATATCAACAATATTTAATGATATTTTGTGATATTTTATATAGTTAACAATTTTATTTAATATTTATCATTATATTTCAAATAAATATAAATTATATATTATTATATATAAAAAAAATCAACAATATTCATGATATTTATCGATATTTTAGATATATCTATGATATTTGTATGTGAAACAATGTCAAATATCCCCAAATAAAGAGATATATCCACAATACATATCAATAAATCATGAATTGATATTTTGTCATATCTTGATATTTTGTATTATGGATTAGATAGGGTTGACCGAGTTCGCATGGATGAACTACCTACATATCAAATTCTCTCTGTTGGGGAAGACTTGAATAAGTTCAGACGTAGATCCCCATCCTCTTTGTATAGGCAAGGAGCCTGCGCCTCGTGCCTTCTTGCTTCGGGTCAGATCTAGGTCTTTAGGACACTTATGAGCCGTGATGGCGAGTTATGAAAAAGTCAATGAGCTGTGGGCCTGAAACTTTGGTCTTGATGGTTGTAATAAAGATATACGTTACCAGCCGTTATGGAGCGAGAGGGGCGAGCGCTATGGAGGTCGTCTTGGGATGAGATCGTCTACTTGACTTGAGTCACACTAAAGCGAGCTCACAGGTCGAGTACGTGAGATCGGTTGGTGGTGATACCGATTTGGGTGTGAGTTGAATAATCTATTTGCCTGAGGGAGTTGCTATGAAGCGAGTTATGAGGACAAGGATACTAGGTTGATTGGTAGTTCTGTATATGTTGGACACGTGTGTGATATTTATTGAATGTGAATATTACTCCTTTACAAAGGACTTTTTAGAGCTAATGTTTCTGCCAAAAGACTCGGTAGACTCCAAGAGACATCAGACGATTCTTCATTCAACACCTTAACAATGGACTGGTTGTCTGAGCAGATAACGAGTTTTTCAATATTTAGTTTAAAGTAGAGGTGCAAGTGGATATCAAAATATTCGAACCCGATTCGAATTCATATTCAAAAAATCGAATATTAAAAATCGGATATCGTATTCGATTCGGATACTACCATATCCACATGGGTTGGGAAAAATATCCGATATCCGATTTAAAAATGAATAGATTTAAAAATGAATATATTAATTATTTATTTATTTATTTGTTATTGTATAAAATATTATATAAAATTATAAACTAATAATATAAAACTATAATAACAAAATAATAATAATAAATGACAAATATATATATTTATAATAGTTTTTATAGTGGTAAAATGAATTATTAAAAACAAATAAAATTTTAATTAATATTAATTTTCGGATCGGATATTATCCGATATCCAATTTGGATATCCGAAATCGGATTCGGATAATTTTTTTAATATCCGTCAGATTCGGATTAAGATATCAGTATAAATTTTCGGATTTGGATTTGGATTCGGATACAGACATATCCGAATCCGAACCTATCTGTTTGCACCCCTAGTTTAAAAGCATGTTGCAATCCTATGTGGAGCGCTTGTAGCTCTGCGCCTTCTGCTAAATCTGCTGAGATATGCCTGCTTCTTGCACATATAATTTCACCATTCCATGAGTTGATGGTGAATCTCACATTGAATTATTATGGTGATAAACATATATGGGCCTCAGCCCGCTCGTTTTGGTTTGGTTACATATAAAACCCTATGCTCACGGACGTACCCATAACCTTCTTATTATTCACATCCAACCAATTAACCTTCCTGCTTTCCATAATAGAAGCAAATCTTGGTCTCATTTTTATCTCCACACTTATTTGTTTCCTTTTTTTGCTCTTCTCAATAAACCCATGTATATTTTTTCTTCGTTGAGTTCGTTCCAATGAGAACACTGATTTTAACTTCGTTTCTTTCCCCATTGAATAAATAAACAAAATGGATTCCAAACAAGAGCCGTTGGTATTTGGTTCTTATGTGAATATATCATTTACCACATACACCTTCATGATGATATTTATAAGCTAGTTAGACATTTTAGAGACTTTGAACCATAGCGTTAATAGCACTTAATGATTGATAAAAGATCAGTAGATTGAGTGGAATTTGTTTGATGAAATGTTTTTAGGAAATAAGTTGATGTTTATTTGATGTGAAGTAAGAGATCTTGAGAGAGAACGATCACTTTAATCTATTTAGAAGTGATGGGCCAGTAAGGAGAACCCAAATCAAATGCAGTGACAAAATTGGAGAGTTAAAATTGTCCGATATCTTGACAAAATATATACATATGTAAATCTATATTTACATATTAACTCAACATATGCAAATACAAATTCACATGCAAATACAAATTTACACATGAAAATAGAAATTCAGATAGTTTATTTTATTTTTATTTTTTAAATTAACCAAACATAACATATAGACAACATAACACATGCAAATTCATACATATACATATATATATATATATATATATATGCAAACTTCTCTTTCATTTGGACTGCAACAATAATTTTGTCCAACTAAAAAGTCCAGATTAACTTATTGGGCTCAGTTTACTAGGCCCAAAAACAAACTTGGATTTGAGGCAGTATTCTTTTTGTAAAGTGGGCACACACTCACAAAAAAGAAAGAAAGAAAAAGGTACTGGTCTTAAAACTACTCCCTTTCATCCTCCACCATTTACTCACTCACTCACTCGATTCATTTTTCTTATTCCATTTTTTTTTTTTTAGGGTTTACCAAGATTGCATTTCCATTTAATTACTTAATTCTTCTCTTGATTTGGTAACTTCAACAAATTATCCTTCTTTTATCCAGCCTGTTTTAATTCTTCTCTTGATTTGGTAACTTCAACAAATTAGCCTTCTTTATCCAGCCTGTTTTAATTCTTCTCTTGATTTGGTAACTTCAACAAATTAACCTTCTTTTATGCAGCCTGTTTTATTGTTTTTAATGATGTAGTGGTAGTTGTAGTAGTGGTAGTAGAGAAATTTAAGTTGTGAAATGGCAGCTGACTCGAACATGGGATATATTAACGATAGAATTATGGCTTCAGCTTTGAATTCGCGTTCAATATCGTTTCAATCGGGGTTAATGAGTAGTGAATCAGGAATGATACCGTTTGGTAATAATAATAATAATTCTATTGGGATGAACAATACAGCTGGGATAATATTTAGTGGTAATTCTAATACGGTAATTGATAGTCGAGGTAGAGGAAGGGGTTCGCCGGGGAATTCTTCTGGTGGTCATGTTTATGATACGGGTCAAGTTACTAGGCAGGACCACCCTGGATTTGCTGTCGAGTGGTCTGTTGATGAACAGGCCAAATTGGAGGAAGGACTTGCCATGTATGTTTTCTTCTGCTTAACTTTTCACTTGTTGGATTATGTGTGCGTAGATAAACCAATTAGGCCTTTCAGTTTGACGATTTTTAAATTAGTTGCTGCATATACTGATTATTTATATTGAGCTCTCAGGTATATTAATGAACCGAATATGATGAGATACGTCAAGATTGCAGCCTCATTATCTAACAAGACTGTACGTGATGTAGCTTTAAGATGTCGGTGGATGACAGTGAGTGCTTGAATTTATTTACTTTAAATTGTCTCAGTTTAGGATTATCATATGCAAATGATGCACAGAGGTATTGGGATTATTATGCGATGATTAAGCTCTACACTCACAACAAATTGCTTCAGATAGGAAATTCTTTTAGCGGTTTAGCCTAATATTCACCAAAATTCTACTGTCATTTTCATTCTTCCACAATTCTATATATTGTCACATTTTCATGGTAGCAGTTACTAACATCATGAAGTAAGGTTCTACCAGTGGGGACTTTTTGAGACTGAACTGGAATGAAACTGACTAGCTGCGGAGCGTGCCACATAATATGCCTTTGACTAAATTAGTTTTAGTCAAATTTGAAGAAATTGATTTATCTGTTGATAAAGTAGGGTTTTGACTCTTGTGGTATGGAAATTGATAAGAGATGAAAAGGATATATAAATTTAGATGGGCAAGGGTCTTATAAAGTGGTAGCATTGTCTCCAACCAGAGTAAGAAACCCCTGAATAAAAAATTATTGGCTTAAAACAGTTGGCATATGGATTTTTGTAATATAGCCTTGCTAATCTCCTTTCTTTCTTCCATCCCTTGTCTCCCATCTCTTTGTAGTCCCATTGATGCAGCAATGAGTTGAATGGATGTTGGAGCCAAATCTTTCTTGTTCAGCTGACAAAACCCTTTGGCTTATATTTCTCTTTGTAGAATCCGTAGTGTGTGCTTTCGTGTCTTATTCACCTATATGACACTATCAGCTAAAAATAGCGTACATCTTGTACAAGTGGTACAATTCCATATATAAATTCTTCTGTTGCTACTTGGTGCAACGTAATTGATAATTGCTAAATAAGAACTAATTCCTAATTGAAACATAGTAGATTTCTAGAATTATTGTTTTGAAATTTTCTTTGGCTTTATATTTCCTTACAGAATGAGAGTGGGAAGCGAAGGAAACAAGAACATCACCCTGGAAAGAAGATGAAAGACAAGAAGGTAATTTATATTGGACTCTGTCATCACTATGATGTTGTTCCCATTGGTATTGCGGGTTGCAACATACTGACATGAGACATTCCTGACACTGTTCCCTTTTTTACTGTGGTTGCATTATGTTAGTTTTAGACACACCACATCCCTGACGTGTTATAATACTACCCTGATCGCATATTTTTAAAGCAGCAGTCAGTAGAGTCGCTGGTATAGATGCGAAGAGTGGCTTTGGTGTCCATTACTAACTATATTTCACAACATGCATACATGCTGGTGTTTCTCCTAAAGAAAAGGAAAAGCTTATGCTGTTCTTCCGTTGTAAGCAATTGTCTGTCCATGTAAGACTTTGGATGTCTATCTCTATGGTTGACATAAACTTTTGTGTAATAAAAAAACAAGTAAATGGAACCTAACCTGACATATCTCTGTTGCTGTTGGAAGAACCCAGTTTCTTTGTTAATCCAGGTGTTGAGATTTTAAAGTTTGCTCCTTTTTTCAGGAAACATTACTGGAGTCTTCTTTAAAGCCAAATTTATCAACAATTCAACCACTAAATATGGCATCTTATTCTCTTATGATGCATCATTTGGACCCAAATAATCCAATTTCATCTGAAGGTTGGTCAGTCACATGTTCATTTTATGTTTAAATGTGATTCTTCGTTAAATTTGTTTTCTATTTGCATGACTGTCTTTTATTTCGTGTGCGTTCTTCTGTAATTGAATCTGGCATTTTAGATATATAAAATATCTGCTACGCTTCACTATATTAGCTTATCCTTCTTTTCCTCAGTTATTTCATACCATTTTAATATTTAAACTTTGATCAGATCAATATATTATTGGTTACCTTTAAAAATAGGCATGCTTGCAATGCTGATTGTTTGGGTTATTTAATAGTAACCTTATCTTTTTCTGGGCTCATATGGATCAAACCGTTTCTTTGTTAGCCCCAGCAATAAGCGACACCAGTAGGCATCTTTTGGAGGAGAATGCGAAAGTTTTTAACCAGATCACATCTAATTTTGCGACATTCAAGGTGAATACTTCAGAGGTCAATTTATTTTCCTCTTCAGTTCTTACTTTTGTGGCAGCAGAGAAGCCTCCTTGGAGGTGGGAGGAAATCTAAATCTGAATGGAATAAATTAAAAAATTATCAATGTGTTAGCCGTACTCCTCAAGAATGCAATCACAAAATGCAAGATGAAGATGATCCCGTAGGGAGCATATCCACTAATTTACTTAGCAGGCTTGAACACCAACTAAGAGATTTTCTTATGCAGATACAGGATAATATTGATCTTTTTTGTCGCACAAGGAAGAATATTACAGATATATTAAAAGAGTATGTGAACATTATTCCGTGTTATTTTGTGAATATTAACCACATACAATTCATGATTTGGGCTTGTAATGTGTTTATTTTGTTGATGTTTTCAGGATGAGAGAGGTGCCTGGAATAATGAGCCAGATGCCTCCTTTGCCTGTATCAATCAATGAGGAACTTGCAGATACTTTTCTGCATAGTACATATCAGGTACCTTTAAAATGCTGGGTATGCCGTTACGTATATGTTTAAAGTAATTGAGCAACTGTACCTTTAAAGGCATAATAGTTGTCCATCTCTTCTTTTATTTACCTCAACAAAAACTATGGACAATCTGACGGGGAACACCATAAAATTATCAGATGCCTTATGGTGACACTGTTTCTATTTTGATTGTGCTCATTCTGCAGCGAGTGTTTGGCTTGCCTAGGGAGGCCCATTTGAAGCAAGAGCCAAGATCTTGATAAAGAGTTCCTGAGCTTAAGTAGTGGTGGTTTAACTTGGTCAAGTTCTCTCTCTAAAGATGAAGAAGCTAGAAGAATTTCTTTTCCTGTCGTGTACACTCGAAACCATATCACACAACTGAGTTGGGTCCAGTCTCAAGGGAATTGGGATGTATAAGTATCCAACTCTGGGTTACCAAAGTTGACCAGTTGTTGAACTGAAGTACCACGCAATAAAAAAGAAAAAGTAGTTCCTCTCACCTCTTGTGATCTACTGCCGTCTCTGAGTAGTCTTTTGTAACCTATGGTACATATTTAAATCATTGTATATAAGGTTATGAGATGGGAAACCTTGAGATTGATGCTTTGATATTTTCATGTTGGCCTGTTCTAAACCATTTCCTGTGATAGGTCTAATAGAGGTGTACATTCATTTTCTTTTTGGTTTTTGGAATTATTTATTTTATTTAATTTTGTTTTTGTGTTTTTTTTTAATTGGGGGGGGGTTGTCCAGCCTGAATGGTTCCGTGAACTATGAGTTGTAGAAAATGACTTCAAAAATGCTATCTCAATGAAAGGCTATAATATTTTGGATTTCAACTTAGACGTCATTGAGAAAGAAACAGTTTAAAGCCATACTCTTACTTGATTTTTGTGAGTGTCAATAAGTTCCCGGTTACTGAGCAAAACATTGGAAGGAAGAAGTGGAAGGGAAGGGTCTGAAACGATACGTCAGTGAACAAGACCTTTTTATACTTAATTCTAAATTATATATATATTGCAATTCTCTTCAGTCTTCTATGCAGTAACAGATGATGGTTATATTTTATGCCTCGATTTGTGCACTTCAGAATTTTATAAACGAGTAATGCAATCTCTTCTGAGTACGTAGACACGCACCCAGTTTCGACATTAAGTGCAGAAACATGTTGGTAATCTCCTGATGGAACCAAGATACTGAAATGCAAACAGTTTCAAGAAATATTTGAGTATTTGAGTTCTTGCAGGAAATAGTGTTAAATTTTTTTTACTTGATGCCTGTCTTTTGCTAATGAGTTCAGAGTTCAGAGTGAAACACAAGGAGAGTAACACTTATATTGCAATCTTTGACAGTTGGTCGCTTTTGTTGAAACTCAGACAGTGGAAATGTCTTGTCCACTCAAGAGTTTGAGGTTTCAACTGCGGTTAGTAAGGGTTTTGATTATATAAGAATTAATTTTGGTTCCGTTCCAACTCCATTTCTTTTCAAGATAATATACTTAATTATCAATCTGGGAGACTAATTGTTAGTATCATCTGAAAAGTGCCAGTAATTGGTAACACAACAGTTTACTTGAAAGGATCCCTTACTTGAAAGAATGAGTTTATAATTTTGATAAAATGTCATCAAGGAAAACAACTATGTTCTGAAAAGACTCCTTACAGCCAACGACATCCTTACTCCTTGCTGCATAATCTAGCTGCAAAAATTCCAGTTATGTTAGAACCACAAAAAGATGAAAAAAACAATAGAGGTGCATTTATCAATTGTTTTAAGATTGGAGGCCAATGGCATCGCGACTTTGGGTCCTGTATTTTGGTCTTTAACTGGCGCAATCAGAGTAACATGAAAGATAGTGTCACCTGACACGGCGTGGCTAACATATTTTCAGATGGGTAAAACTATCGCTTGTTTGCCCTCTGAGTGACCCTGTTAAGATCTTAATCCAGAAAACTCTAGACTCAAGTATGACATTTGGCTACTTACTCTAGTAACGTTGTTGAAAAGGTTGGAGTAGAGCAACCTAAGCGGAGGCCTCTCACTTCCTGGTTTTGCTTGTATTAGTGTGTAAATGTCTTGTTTAAGGTAGGATGAGCTCTTGCGAAGCGCCTTTTGTGCGTCACGCCATTGCTCTGATTCGATTAAATCTTTCACTTCTAAGAGTTCTCGTGCATGGTCTTTGATTGTACCCTCTGCTTCTTCAGGTGTCTGATCTGGAACCGTCATTCTAAAGTCGAATGCAGATGCTACATCCATGTTGAACATGGTTTCTCTTGCTAGCAAAATTGTGTTCACAGCTGCTATTGTTGCTACTCTTCTAGTGATGATATTGGAATGGGTAAGGTTCTTGGGAATATACTTCAATATTTTTGAGGGGTTGAGAAAGCAAGAGAAAGTTGGATGGCACAGTTGCGAGGCTATTGCTGTTAGTGCCATCTTTTCCTAGGTGTGTGAAACGGCCAGCTGAATGGGATTGAGTGGTTTTAAACTCTCTTGGTTGTGATAATGTTCTAATAAATAGATTATCCGCAAAAAAAAAAATAGTAAATAAACCTACAGGCAGCAAAGAAGATGTCAATGGATTGGATAAATCCTATTATACTGTGTCCATTTGTATGTGAACACTGAACGTCGTAGCATGGTAGCAGTAGTTGTCTAAAAATTAAAAGTGGATTACTGGAAAATATTTACGTATGGCAATATGCTATAAAATTTCACAGACAACGATAATTGTATCCGGCTATCCTTGCTCATGTAGTACTATTACCAAGCAAGAGCAAAAACACAATTCATACCAAGTACAAGCGCAACAGACTAGTTTGTTAAGTCATTAACAGAGGACAACCATGGTAAATAATAATTAACCCATCAAAACATGCTCTGAAACAAAATCATGGGAAATAGTTCTAACTTACTAAATCTTGCTTAGGCTAGGAGGCGACGCTTGAAGGGAATAGGGGATGACAACTTATTTTCATCGAGTCGTCGATCATTTTAATCGTTCTCTTGTCGACGTGATATAAGCAAACCTTATTCGTTCCACGTCCTGATAATATCACCAAAATAATATTACAGTTTAAAGGATGCAAAGTTAATGGACGAAACCTACATCTAAAACTTAGCGTATGCTTCAACGACCATTTAACTCCATCAACTAGAACCCATACATCGAAACTAGTCCTACTGCTCTCGGCATAATATAATGATCCAGATGATTCCCCCAGTGCTCCTCTTCGCATACTATCAACTAAGGGAATTTCTATATGACGTCTACTTTTTCCTTCAAATCATACAAACATAATAACCTACGGCATCGATTCCACAGGCATAATGAGCCGTCAAAACCTATAGTATTTTGACCAAATGGACAAAAACCACAAAGATTATGTAGTATCTCGGACTGCTTCCACACTCCTGTCTCTGAAGAATATGTGTCCACGTTGAGCACATTATCATCATAACCTATAATGGATACCACCTTGAATTCGATGTGTTTCCCACGCGACTCTGCATTGTCATGACAAGACAAGAGAACGCGAATGAAACTGAACTCATGATTGGTTGCACTATACTACTATAGTGACTGATGCGATGCTTGCAATAGGGCTTTGGTAGGGACACCCATTCTTCAGTTAAAGGGTTGCAGAGGATATAACGATGGTAATAATAATCATCAAAACCTTTTTTACTCATTCGCAACCCATTGTGAGAGGCAACGACAACCATAGTGTTAGAGTGTGTGGACCAAAAAGAGGAATAGTTTCACATTGATAAAATAAGATTACTAAAGTCTTTTAGTTCATTAGGGGGGTTGATAAAATGGGAAGATTACATTGAAGGAACTCAGTATCTACCTAGTCCTATATCACTGGAATCACTATCATTTTAGGATTAGGAAAACCCCACACCCATGGCCAAGATGTAGCCCAAACAGGGTTTAGGGTAAGGTACTAGTTATCCCATGAGTGCCTCCGGGTGTGTGCCCAGGTCCCTAACAGATAGAGCATTGAAGGAAGCTCAGACTAGTATCTACTACTAGTCCTATATCACTGGAATCACTATCATTACAACTCCTAGCAAAATCACAAAAGTTCACCTCTGCTTCTTTAGTTTGCTCACCAAAATCTTCAGGAAGCTTGTAATTGGACAACGGCACTTTATACTGCCTATAAAAGAAGCCATTGATGCGAGGAGGGTATATTTTTACGATTCTACTAAAGAAAAATTTATCGGAAATCAAATTTTGCCACCTTTTGCAAACACACTTGGACATAAACAGGCTTTTCAGAGGAACTTTAATGAGTATCTCCTGAATTAATTCGTCGCTAAGAGCTTCAACAGCTGCCAAACATCTTCTGTACTTCTTCCTTCTTGCCGTGAAGCCCATGAGGAAGTTAGAGAGAATCAGAAACGTCCTCAAAATCACCAATAATTCTTCTTTCCTTTAGAGACTTGCATATAAGGCATGTAAGGTACAGCGGCACATGAAAAGACTGTCTCACAAATTAAAACTCTGTACAAATATGGAAACTATACCTTGTGGAGTTGTGGGAACTAGGAAACTCTGTAGAAACTAGAACTGAAAAAAGAAACTGAAGAGTTTCTAAGTGTGAGACACTCTTTTGACCTGGCCAATGAACAAAGCATTCTGCTAGTTGAGCTTCTCCATTTGGGGTCATACAGAGACGAAGGCTATTACCACAAAACTAAATTTTCTTGGGCTATACCAAAATTAATATTACGAAAAAGTGGAAATGAGCAAGATACGAAATTCTCCAAATGAGTCTGAATATCGTTGAAGATGTGAATGAATAAAAGTTTTTTCATACGCCATTTGAAATCCTATTTTGGAAAAATAGGACGATGGACGAGTAGTTGGACTTCAAGATTTCCAAAGTCAAAACATAATTTCCATGCTTCACTTTTCGATCTTTCTTTGAACCACCATGGGGAGCCTTCGGAGCATGCATTTGTGCTTATGCAATACAGCCAAACTGTGCTTGATAAGAGGAATGAAATTAACAAATTTCTCATCGAGACTATCAACCGAGTCTTCTGCTGGAGAAGACGAAAATGAAGATTGAAGAGGAAAAAACTCATACACCTCATAATCCATTTTTTGACAAAGTGTGTGTTGTTTGTTGATGTGTGATGGGAAATGGTTGAGTTGTTTAAGTATAGTACTAGTGTTGAGTGTATGTAAAATGAAAAATGAAATGAGTGTAGATATATGGAGATAGAATTCCGGATGTTTTTTTTTTACCGTTGGAGCATCCAACATTGGGAGTGTCACGTGGCATTATAAGTGGAAATGGGCGACATTAGATTTGTAGATATATGGAGATGTTCTAGTCGAGCAAAAAAAAGTTTAGTGGTGGAGAGTGTTTTCAAGACATATCATCATCGGCATCCGAAATAGCAAATTTGCTTCTACGGATGCGGCTAGACACTTACCTCCATATTTGCCCCCACCTAGAGATGGTTTATTCCAAAATTCCAAATGGTAGAGGCAAATTGACACATGATGCTTCCACCTAGAGATGCTCTTAGGGGTTAGTATACTGTATTTACATGTACAGGTATTTTTGTCTTGCACAGTGGCACAGGAGACATCATTGAAAAACTACTAAATTTTACATAAACATTTTCCGTTGTCATTTATCAATATTTCATTTGCAGAGTCTTTTGCCACATTTGCTTCTCAGAGCCTGTGATTTGTGGTCATATACTCATATCTCCGGGCAATATATCTATGATTTCTTGTAAAACAAGAGCTGCATCATTGAATCTGCTTCTGGTCAAGGGAATGTTCTGGAGTTTAATGACATGATCCAACTGCAGCAGAATCATAACAACAAATTAACTTAATCCAACTGATAAATTCAACCATTATTGGAAGGGAAGAAGAAAGAAAATAATTCATCAATAACAGCGAGAAAATTACTAGACGAATTAAAGATGATCCTAGCTAGTACCTGAACCATACTAAATAATAATAATAATGTCACAACGAGGCAGATGTGATGTGCTTCAGGAAGATATACCTCGGATTATAAATACTAGTTCGCATACATATGACTATGTTCCGTAAAGAAGATAGTTGTTATGTGCATCTCTGGTATTCCAGAGGGCAGGAGAATGCATAAAACAACTATTGAGGTGCATTCTCTTTTGGCGCATTGCATTGGCATCCAGGCATGCAACGTAGATAGATAGCACTAATGGCAGTCGCTCAAAGATTTGTTTTAATCTAGAGGTAAAAAGAGTGTTTCTCACTCAGCATGGGTTCGTTTAAGTACCTCTTGTATGTAGTAGAACAGTCGATTCCCTAGTTCCGTTAAGGACTTCTTCTTATCTTCTGATGCATGGGAGATAACTTGTTTAATATCACAAAATAAGAAAGTTGATTTGAGGCAAAGATCTTTTCCCATAAGTTCCCATGAATCCTCTTCATCCATCAAATCCTTGATAGAAAGAAATTCTGAAGCGCATTTCCTTATACGAGAAGCGCTTCCTCTTGATTCAATATCTGCCATACTTCAAAATCCTGACATGCCAAAATGCACCACAAAAATTAGCAAAAACTAATAATTTTCAGGTATTATTCTGAGAAATTGGATCACAACATTATAATATAAGAAACAAAATTTAGTCATCCATTTCAGTACAAACCCAAAGCTGACGAATTAGACATGCATCTTTTCGTTTCTCATTCAACAAGAAAAGCACATAGTACAAAAATAAGACATCCTTCCAAAAACTTGCTCGTCTTTGATAATGTGGTGAGGTAATTTGTGTTTCTACCATTAACAGATGTTGACTTGTGTACATTGAAATCGCATTTTCTTCCATCATGATCATATGGTCATCCTCATCCAATGCTGTAAACATTTCCTTTATGGATGAGGAAATATCACTTCTTTTGTCCTTGTTAAAAGAAAAAAGGAGGAATACTGGTTGGTTGATAGGATCATAGGATCCTAGACGCATAGACTTTTCTTTTGGTCTGCTTAACCGGAGTTTTCACACTCCAAGTTTTGCCTTCTGATGTGATATTCCAGCAAACAAAAGCACTAAATGAAAAGCAAATAGTTACGGATCACATTATCTAATCTCATAAACATAATCATGAAAACAAAATAAGTGGGAAAGGGGACAGAGGTGTGGTGAATTGGGATAACCTGGAATCCAGCTGACCTTGCCAACAAAAATCTGGATGATTTATACACCAAAAGATTAGTAGAAAAAGCAAAAAAACAGGAGCAGCAAAACAAGTTTGTACTATGAGAAGAGAAGAACATGAGAAGAAAAATGAGTACGGTTTTGCCTTTGTGGCTCTTGTCTTATTAAGACCACCTTGTTTTCTAGTACTTTTCTGGCTTGCTGCAATGCTTTCAACCATCCACTTTGCTCTAATTTCGCATCTCAGGTTTTAATACCCCTTGCAATCCTAGTCCAACGTGGACAAAACGCACACACCAACTTAGCATCTGAGCCATTCTCAATACTCTCCAGTTTGAACGTCTGGCTCTACAAAAATGGAATTTATGTGAGGCTACTTCTACTTTCTTTCCTTTTTCTTTATTTTTTCCTTGATCAAATCCGTTCTCCAGGGCTGGGCATAATAAAGCTTTCTAGGCCAGAGTCAAGTAAGATGAATTGTTGGCAGACTGTTCCATACACACGAACACATCCACTGGCTCTGGCAAAAAGTTTGAAAATACCAATGGAAGTTTTCGTTTCCCAGTTAATCAACACGAAAGGTGCAGGACATTCCAACACTCTGATCGGGAAAGTGCCGAAACCTCAACAGAAATTCCAACCATTAGAGAAAATTTGAACTTTTTTGCTACTACCAAGCTTCATGTATTCGTTTGATGAAATTTAGTTCATGTAGTTGTTGGATGAAATTTGGCATTTCTTCTTCTGGAGACTTGTGCGAGAGAAAAACTTGCTATGCCCACTTTTAACCCACTCCGCGTAGTTCGTACCAAGCATTCTACAGCCTGCAACGAGTAAATGAATCTTCCCATTCTACATGTTCTCAGTGTTGTTATCTCATCAGGGGCTTCAGGGCACATTCAATAAAAGTTGAAAAGCTATAGAAATAGCAAACAGATACAAGGAAAACTTTCATTCAATCTTATGAAGTAAAAGCCTAAAAGGCTACCAAGGAAAAAGGATGTCTACTGTATCAATGAATACCATATCTGCTACACTGCTCACCAGGCAGATAGTGATTATACTTTAAATAGAAGCAAAATGTTTACTTGAACAAAGCCACCAACCATAACAAAAAGGAATGAAGTTAAAAGAAAACAGCAGTCAAGTCTGCCTACTCTTTCCTATTTCTCCTTTAGGAGAACATCACTCCAATTCTCTTTGCAAAGTCATCCCCATCTTCTTCATCGAAGTATTCATCTTCTGGGTCTGCGTTGCCCTCTTCCTCTGTTTTGAAATCTCCGTCAACCTGCTCGTAGTCAGAATCTGCATACCTCTGATCAGAGGTTTCTAGCTCTTCGTCATCCCCATTGTCTAGCATTATCATGTCTTCATTCTCAACCTCACTTCCTTTTTGAACATAATGCTGGCCTTCAACTTCTTCAGAGATCAGGCCTTCTTCGTCATCATCCATTGTTCCATTGGCATTTCCAGTGGCAAACCTGTGTTCTTCTTTACTACTGTTAGAATGGTCATTGTCTTCTTCCTTGTTTTCGGAGGGTTGTACCCTCTGTTTCTCAGAAGCCACCGTTAATGAATCACCATCCTGCTCTTTCCTATTGTTTTCTTCTCTGTCCCCAGAAGCCATGCCATCCCCAGAAACATCTGTTGTCTCTCGTCTTTTTCTCTTTAAAATCTCTCTTAGAGGTTTTGGGCCCTCAAAAGAACTAGAACCTTCAAATTCTGAATGACCCTCAACTTTTCCGATCCTTGAATTTTTCCATTCTCCAAAGGAAGTATCTTTACCCCTAGTTCGCTGCTCTTCACCTCTCTCTATCACTTTTGTACCTTTCTTCAGTTGCACCAGGCTTTTCGGACCAGCAAAGTCGTCATTGTCTAGTTCATCTCTTCTGATTAAAGGGGGCCTAAAATTTCTTCCCTCAGTGTTAAATTCATCTTGTACCCCCCACTTTATTCTATCGTGAGCCCTTCCGGCGTAGGATGGCAGTCTGCCTGGCGACAACCTGGCCCTCCTTCCCCTCTCTGTTTCCTTCTCTAGGTGAGTATCATTTCGGATCCTGTCTGGTGAAGATCTCCCAGGAAGCGATATTCTACCTTGCAGGCGATTGCTTGTTGAGCTTTCATGAGGTAAATGACGTGAGTCCCTGCGAGTATGACCATGGTACCTTTGATCCTCAACATGGCGGCCGCGATCATCCCTCCTGTAAAAATCACCACGATAATCAGGGCTAACAGCTGATCTTGACCCATTAGTCTTCCTTTGCTTTAACAGCCGGTGGCGTAGATCCACATCATCAAGATCATCAGGGCTCTCGGCTTTTGGTAATGCCCTCCTGTCGGGTACAGCTGTCCTATCCATAACCCTCTCAGAGGATACCCTGCGTGGTTCCCAGTCATATGGATCTTGTGCCCGCCTGTATGGGTCATAGCCACGTGTCTCACTATAAGTTTCTCGATCAAATTTAGCAGGAGGATTGTAATCTACGGAGCGACTGTGATCATTTTCATTCAAAGAGTTCAAATGCCTCCCAGCATGGCCTGTGATTCTTCCAAAATCATCTTCCTTCTGATAGTATCCAGAATTCCGGAGTTCATCATCAACCAGAACATCGAAACCAGGAGAGGCCTCCCCCAGGAATTCGCCAGGCTCTTTACTATTATGAAAGGTGCGATCATCCACTGGTTGAGCTAGGCGACCACGGTTGGTCATACTTCCAGAGTTGCCACTGATAATAGAAGACACAATAGCTGGTTTATACCTAGGAAGCTCGTTATGCAATGACATAGGTGGTACAATTTTCTCAGCTACAAAACCATTTTCCAATGGTGCCTTTACAGATTTTACTGGCAATCTTGCGGGAGGTGGTACTTCAAATGGTATAATGATATTTTCTTGCAGAACCTTCTTCGGCTGAGTACACTTCTCAGGGACCCAAAGAGGCTTCTTATGAGTTTGAGGTGCAGTAACACTTGCAGTAACTTTTGGAGTAGGAGGCTGTGGAGTCACGTGATCAATGGGATGTGGGCCATGCATGAAGGGGCAACGGTCACCCTTTAAACAAAGTCCTTTCTGGAAGTAATAACATGGAGTGCCCTGTTTCACTGGATTATATGCAGACGTATTGGCAACTGACAATTGAGTTGATGTTGCAGCTATTGAAGGGGGCAGAGATGATTTTGGAGTTGCCACAGGAGTTCCTACCAGACCATCAAGTGGCTGAAGAGAAAATGGTAGGACGAAGAAGTTATTGATAAAATATCACCGAGAGTAAAAATGGTAAACAATAATAATAATCAAAACAGGCATTTCAACAAGGACATTAAGAGACTCACCGGATGCCTGAATGAACACTTTGGATTCAAGCAGTTACCATTTAACCAGTACCAGCAATCCCTGGGGTTCATCCTGGCCTCTTCACTATGGCGATATTCACATTCAACACCCTGTTTAAGGAGAGATGCATCAGATACATTCTTATGGCTGGTAATGAAGACTGATAAAAACACAGTTTCCATGGGATAAACGCATGAACTACAAGGTATGTGTCCCCAACTAATTTAAAGAAAAATCGACAAGATGATAGTACCTAACACAATTAAATGAATAGGCCACTGAACAAAAGTGAGAACGTCGTAAAACAATAACCACCAATTTCTTAGAGAAAAATATAACTGTAAATGTAACTTAAGGAATTAAGAAGAATATAAAGTTACTACTACTGAGTAATGACATCAACTAATTATATATTTACACTTACCAATCATTCCCTAAATCAAAATGTTTCAAATTGATCAAAGATTATATCTTTGTTCAATAAAACTCCAGTCAAACAATTAAAACAGTAATAATTTCACAAATTCATTAAATAATTAACAGATCTCAAAGTGTCACAAAAAGTTCCCAATTCATCTGATCTTTCTATTTCATCTAATTCAATACTTTCTTTCAACAATCAAACAAATTACATACTTTAAACACTAAAACTTAATTTTAAACTTCCAAAATCTAAAAAAAAACAAATCTTTAATAAAATAATTACCTTTTTGCAAGTCAAAGGTGAAGCAAGAAAATAAACACAATCTGTATTCCTCTTTATAGCCTCATCTTCTGCAGTTGCAATTGTTGCTGTTGTTGTTGGAAGATTTAATTGAGCCTGGCTCGAAAATTCTCGAGTCACAGCTTTCATCTTTACCACAACTCAATTAATCAAATCAATTTAATTATTAATCAATCAATAAAATCTAAATTTAATTATTATTTATAATAAACAAAATTCTCTGGCCTCGTTTTTCAGTGTTGGATATTAGGGTAAATGAGAGAGAGAGAGAGTGTTTCAGATCTAAGTCACGTGACGTAAGAAAGAGAGAGAGAGAGAAGAAGAGAAGGGGGCTTGAAACCATTCGAGGGCTATCTATCATCACTTTAGAGTTTTGAGACATAGGCTGGTTTCTGACTTGTAAAATTTTCTAAATCCATGTATTGGATACGGTTTGTTTTTGAGTTGCACGGGGGTACTGCTGCTACCGTACCCAGACACCTTAAAATGGCTCCACTTTTTTTGTTTACTGAATCCTTAAAATGGATCAACTTGATTCCTTGTGATTATTATTTGTCAAAAGTGTGCAACGGTTTTGGGTTGGAAGAAAAATTTAGAGTTTGGTCTTATGCCTACATAAATGTGCTTTTATAGCTGAATGCTTCATGGCACTTTTTTTATACCTCACAGACGACTAGTGGAGTTGTGTAGGTCAAATGCCCTAATTTTGTAGTCATTATTTGACAATGCAACTCTTTAATGTAATGTGATGGATTATTAGCCCAAGTGCTGAACCGATTATTTTGATTATTTTTTGATATATATTATATTCCATCACTAAATATAATAAATTAGAAACTGATTTTTGGTCTAAAAATATTTAATTATACAAAGCTATAAGATATAGAGAAAATAATTAATCACTAAAAATCAGTTTATTTGAAGATGTACAACCTTGTCAAAAATCGTTTAAAAGTTGTTTTAAAAAAATTATCCAATAGTCTAGATTTATTTAATTTTATAATAACTTTTGACAAAGTTAAATGCATTTAAACATATTCAATTAATTATTTTGTAGGTTAGTTCAATGTAGTGAAAGCTATATATGTCTCTACAAAAATTAGTCCTCAATTCATCTTGTAAGTTCCGTTAGTTATTTTAATGAGTTATTAGTAACTTTAGATATATTTATATTTAGAAAAGGAGTACTCTAAAATTATTGTCACTAAATAAATGAATTAGGTGATTTTTGGTGAGAAAATATTTTCCATAGAAATGATATCAAGATGTACCAAGCATCAAAACGTTTAGAAAATTGTAAAATTATCTCAAGTCTAGATTTATTCAATTTTATAATAACTTTTCAAGTTAAACATATTTTGTGAAAGCTATTTTTCAAAAATTAGTCCTCAATTCATCTTGTAAGTTCATTTTAATGAGTGGAGTAACTTTAGAGTTCATATGAAAACACCAAAAAACTAAACCAAACACCATTGATATCGACAGCATCAAACAATATTTGGTTTAGCATTTGATGCAAAGTTTCAAATCATCTCACGCGGTTTGAAAACACCAAAAACATCAAACCAAACACCAAATCAAATTTGGTGGCGTGGATTTTGATGCATTATAAATGGCGGTTTTACACCGCGGTTTTGGCAAAACAAAACCGCGTGCTAAATGGTTTTTCGGTTTTGGCAAAACCGCGTGGGCTTAGGGTTTTGCGGTTTTGCAAAACCGCATGCATTTTTCGAAAATTAGAAGCGTAGTGCATAGAACTTGAAAATTATGAGTTGTGCATAGAAGTTAAGAAATTAACAATTGTGCAATTGAAGAAATTAAGAATTGTAATTCAAAATCGAAAAAATTAAAGAAATTAAAAACTTATGATTATGATTATGATTATGATTATGCAGTCCAAAATCTATGATTATGATATAATCATATAATATCTAAAATAATTCAAAACCTATCATATTATATCAAATTTATTTAGCTCTCTTCTTACGCCCCCTTACCACTCGATCCCTCTCCTCTCTCTATTTGGACGTTCCGAAGCTGCTCCTCTAAGTTCCTAATCTGAGATTGATGATCTTTTCAATTCAAGACGGAGGTTAACTATTTCACTGAAGTTCCTCATATCCCACGATGTTCTTTGCGCGTGTACACTTGCCCGCGATATCTCATCACGCTTTCCAAGTCTCGTCATAATGCGATTTGGGATTGCTGATATGTCTGAGAATATGCCTCATCTCTTTCTTGGTTATAATGATACAAGGCAGTCCTCATCCCATCAAACATGAGAACCTGGTTCTCATATCTTTCTCGAACCTCAGCCTGAAAATCCAAGAAAATACAGTGTGAGTACATATTATATATATAATGAAAAAAATAAATAAAACAATTAAACTCACCATGGTATACTGATCAATATGCGGCTCTAATTCAGAGAAACGATCATGAGGCACCTCAGGAATGGAAATATAAGTAGGCTCCCCATCAGGTCCACACACGGCAAACATCTGAGGATTCTTGGCGGAATACGGGGTTAGCCGATATGCATTCGAGGAGGTTGTGGGTTAAACAGCATGGTGGATGATGAAATACGTAACTCACGCCTCATCCCTTCCAGCCCATAAACTTCGAAGTTGCTAGCCCGACCAACAGGAGGCAACAACGGACCCATGGAGACACGGTTCCACCATCTATAATACTGATCAGCAGTCTGCTCAACAACAAAAGAAAACGCATCTGGCCAAGGACCACCACTGGAATGAACTTCATGAATTTGAATTCTACCCCACGACTTTGCATCACTAACATCCGGCATGGGAGCACATGGAACTCTATAACGTCCGGTCATCCGCCTCCAACATCATCCGCCCACGGTACAAACCCGGCAATCCCGTCGCGGCAAAACAACTCTGTGGCGTGACAACGGACAAACACAAGCATGCAATTTGGATCGTCAAAGGATGAACAAACGCCAAGGTCTCCACTCAATAGATGACAATGATCTAATATCAATCGAAAGCACGAGCCATACAAATATTATTCCTAATCGCCCTACATTTACGAGTCAAGTGAGTCCCCGACCAACTAGCAAATCTAGGGCTAGATATCGGAATCATGTCTATGTTAGGACAAAGACATCGAAAGTACTCATAAAACCAAATCTCTAAAAGTCCCGTGAATCCTACAATCGAGGACTTCTACTTTAGAATGTCTTTGAAGCTTTATCGCGCCGATATCAATGTGGTATATACTAAGCTACCCAGGTCATAATCCCTCATAGTATGCAAATCAGATACATAAGCATAATATCCCAGTCGTACCGTAGAATGACCATTGGAAAACAAAACATGCCCAATAAAAAACATAAAAAAAGCCCTAACATACTGATCAACACCCTCACTACCCGGTAGAACAGTAAAAGCTAACTCCGCTCGTGTATCAGGATGCAAGAGGGGTTCCATATATGCAGTCTTAATATGAGATAGCTTAATTAATCAAATCAATTTAATTATTAATCAATCAATAAAATCTAAATTTAACTTATTATTATTAAACAAAATTCTCTGGCCTCGTTTTTAAGTGTTGGATATTAGGGTAAATGAGAGAGAGTGTTTCAGATCTAAGTCACGTGACGTAAGAAAGAGAGAAAGAGAGCAAGAAGAGAAGGGGGCTTGAAACCATTCGAGGGCTATCTATCATCACTTTTGAGTTTTGAGACATAGGCTGGTTTCTGACTTCTAAAATTTTCTAAATCCATGTATTGGATACGGTTTGTTTTTGAGTTGCACGGGGGTACTGCGGCTACCGTACCCAGACACCTTAAAATGGCTCACACTTTTTTGTTACTGAATCCTTAAAATGGATCAACTTGATTCCTTGTGATTATTATTTGTCAAAAGTGTCTAACGGTATGAAAAATCAGCTATTGGGTCGTTTGGGTTGGAAGAAAAATTTAGAGTTTGGTCTTATGCCTACATAAATGTGCTTTATAGCTGAATGCTTAATGGCACTTTTTTAACAAAAATCTAAAAAAAAAACTGCAAGGCGTATGGTAGCAATTAGCCGTGAAATCACAGCCACTCATGCGAATCATGGGTGCGGGTGTATAGGGCTTATTATAGGTTTAAGTTCTTGAATCCGTCTTCAAATCAAGATAACCTGCAAACAATACATTTTATTGAAGATATTAAGAACAGCTTTCCCTTTTTATACCTCACAAAACTGGACTAGTGGAGTTGTGTAGGTCAAATGCCCTAATTTTGTAGTCATCATTTGACAATGCAACTCTTTAATGTAATGTGATGGCTTATTAGCCCAACTGCCATACCTAGTAAATTCGTACGTCAATTATTCGTCTAAGATTCAAAATTTTCAACAATAATATTTTTAAATATTTGGTTCAATAAAACCCTAACGGTAAAAATATGATATACGTGTTTTAAACGGGTATAATACGAATGTATTTTTTTAAAATTTGGCTATATATTTTACATTTAAAATTTTGATATATAAGTATATAACGTTTTTATTTTTATTTTTACAATTTTATTCATGAAAAAATAATACAAATGTCATTTTATTCGCCAAACCTTATAATTCGCAAATAATTCGGCAATTATAAGTACCCCACTCGAACCAATTGTTGAATTAAACCAGTATCATTCAAAATTCACAACAATTATTCGATTTTATTCACCAAACCTTACGCGAAGGGAATAAAGACAAGTTGTGAATAATTCCAGTGAATTACTAGCTATCATTAGGTTTACTTGATTATTTTGATATATATTATATTTAGAAAAAGGAGAAGTGACTCTAAAATTACTCTATCACTAAATATAATTAGAAACTGATTTTTGGTGAAAATATTTTCCATAGAATAGAGATCACCCACACAAAAAATCAGTTTATTTGAAGATGTACAACCTTGTCAAAAATCGTTTAGAAAGTTGTAAAATTATCTAATAGCCTAGATTTATTTAATTTTATAATAACTTTTGACAAAGTTAAACATATTCAATTGAGCTTTTTGTAGGAGTGTTTTTCACCACGCTATATATGTCTCTACAAAAAATTAGTCTTCAATTCATATTCTAAGTTCATTTTTATGAGTTGAGTAACTTTAGAGTTCATATGGAAAGGAGTAGTGTAAAGAAAGGTGCCTAAGAGTAACATGCAAAGAGAGATCGGATTTTTAAAACAAAATTTTCTTAAAAAACAAACTGCACGTACTTCTTTAGCAAATAGCAATTAGCCGCAAAGAGTACATATATTCTTTCCTGTTAGGCGAATCACTCATAGGCATAGGCTTATTATAGGTTTATCTGTTCTTCGAATTCTCGTCTTCAAATCAAGATATATTCTTTGCAAAGACAAATATTTTATTGATAAAATATTAAGTTCTTCATCTCTTTTCTAAAATATTTGATAGCTTGCATTCTTTGAAGAAAACGATGGATTGGTCGTCCTCGTCTACTACTGACAGAGGTGGGGGCAATAGTCATACATTGTTAGCAAATTACAGAGTTGGCAAGACTGTTGGCGTAGGTTCGTTTGGTAAGGTAAAAATTGCAGAGCATACTCTGACGGGGCAGCGAGTAGCTATCAAGATCCTTAATGGCGATAAGATAAAGAACATGAATATAGAAGAAAAAGGTTGTCTGTCTATATGTATTTGCTTTATTATATTTTGAATACTTCTATGATTTTAGGATCCTAGATTCATATACACTCAAGCACTTTAATTTCAATCACTAGAGTATGCAAGCTGTATTCGAATACCTCATTGAATGTAATGAAAAGCAGTATATGTTATTTGACCCTACATTGTCCTTGATGCTTGGGCAATGAGATCACTGAGACGAGAAGTTGAAATATTAAGATTGATCAGGCATCCACATATCATACGACTCTACGAGATTATAGAGTGTCAAACGTAGAGTCTGGAGAGCTTATTGATACTAATTTTATTTCACTAGTCAGAATAAAGAGAAGAAGTATCTTAATTTCTGGAAGTAACAGCTTAGTCTGTGCGTAAACAGATCATTTCTGCCGTGGAGTACTGCCACTCGAACATGATTGTTCACCGGGACCTTAAGCCAGAAAATATTCTTTTGGATTCACAACACAACGTAAAAATTGCTGATTTTGGCTTGAACAATATCATACGCGAAGAGCTAGCATTTACTAAAGACAAGTTGTGGAAGTCCAAACTATGCTTCCCCTGAGGCGAGAAGGGAATTTCATTAGACTCACTTGACCTGTAGTATAATATTCGGTGACTACGAAATTAGATAAAACTCTTGTTTCAGTATAATGTTGGTAGATGTTTTGAGCTGTGGTGTAATCTTGTACGCTCTTCTCTGTGGCACGCTTCCTTTTGATGATGTATCCTTTCCAGAGCTATTCAAAAAAATCAAGGTATTGACTGCAAGCTATTTAGACTCTAGCTAGCTAAGATGTTTGGCATTCACCAAATATACAGTTAGGTACAATAGAGATTAATGTTGACATTCTATTTCTGTGTATTAAAGTGAACTGCTGGTTTTTACATGATCCTGTCCTGTCCTGCAGGGTGCAATCTATACTCTTCCAACACATTTATCACTAGGAGCAAGAGATCTGATTCGTAGGATTCTTGTAGTTGACCCAATGGTGCGAATGACTATTCCTCAGATCCATCAGCACCCTTGGTTCCTAGCTCATCCTTCCCGCTGCTTACTGGTGCATCCACCACTCCACCAGATATAATGCAACAGGAGATGCAGGTATGTTTTCTGGTAGAACTCTTTGATGCCCTTATTTTTTCACTCTGACTTCAGCTTTTGTTTTATTAACATTTGCTATATTGCTTGTGTATACTATTTCCCAGTTTGCGTCAAATGCACAAATACTTTATGTAGGTGTCAATTTGAAATTAGCTTAGCATCATAAACAGTGGAAGATATTCATCAAATCGAATCTAAAACCTTACAACCGTAAAGAAGAGTAACTCAACAATTTGTCAAGTCCAATTTTTTTTAAAAGCGTTTGTGTACGCCCCAAGGCGAGGCGAAGCGTTGAGTGATGCGTATATGCATAGGAAGCGTACACTTCAGTGTGTGAGGCGTTCGTAAGCTTCCATCAAATCATCACACATCCTTTAGGCCATATATATATATATATATGGGGAGGGATCCATATACAACAGTTTATACAATGGCCTATATTTTATTTTACAAATTTACTCATGACTTGATTTTTTGTGGATGTCATTTTTCCTCTATGGATAACAACCTTTCAAAAAATAGGCTCATTTAGAAATTTTTAAAGATATCAAAAGAAGGTTCAAAATTTTAAATTTTGACTGTTAAAAAAAATCACATTTTCAAATCAAAGGGGTGGAGATTTCAAAATGAACTCAAATTTTGTAGATATGATTTTTATAGTGATAAGATCATACCCACAAAATATTACTTAAACTTAGTTCAACTTAAACAAGAGTGTTGTATAAATTGTTGTACAAAAAGTGTTATATATGGATCCCTCTCCTTTTTATTTTTTGATTTTTTTTCAACCAGACATCAACAATAAAGTAATATTAACATTGGTTAAGTCTATCATTAGTAATTTAGTATGATGGCGCATGGGCTTATACCACTTACAAATGTTGCTTATCTATTATTGAACATGTTGTTCTTTGATTGTTTAGTTTTCCAGTTTCACTGTTTCAGATAGTTTTTGTTCTATGTTCTCCTATTCTTTTACTTAAGCGCATTCATATTTCATAGTAGCTGAGTATCCCTATTGGTTTTACAGAGTGATAACGAAATTCTTCAGAAAGTGATTCAGATGGGATTTGACAGAAACCACTTAATTAATCTGCTCGAAAAACTTTGTAAGATAAAAAGAAGTTCAGATGTATATATAAAACTAGACATCTCATTACACAGGAAGACAGACTTTTATAGTTTATGTTCGACATCTTTCATACCTCATGCCATCAATTACGTCCTTGGGCTGAGGTGCTGACCACAGAAATGTTAGAAAAATGATTTGCTCAAATCCATTTAAATATGAATGATTTAGTTTGTTCCCAAAAGCTTGATTTCCTTGGATAACAATTTCAAAAATGGGCTCATTTTTTTTTTTTTGATTGTTAAAAAAAATCACATTTTCAAAATGATGCATTTGTTTGAAACAAGCATTATATGATCTTTAAGTGTTAATCTTAAACTTAGTTCAACTTAAACAAGAGTGTTGTATGTTGGAAAAAAAAGATCATGCCGAAAATTTATTTATTTTTTCAAGCAACAAAATAAAAGTAATATTAACATTGGTTAAGTCTATCATTAGTAATTTAGTATGATGGCGCATGGGCTTTCACTTAAAATGTCGTGACTTTTCAAATTGATTGTTTTTCCCAAGAGTTTTGTTCTATTGTGTTATTTGAAAAGCGCACCACTCACCTATAAATAGTGGATGAATTTGGAGAGAAAAATACACCGATGGGACGATTTCTCTTTCTCCTCAGTTACAAAGTCAAATACTATGTTGTGTGTCATTCGTTTTACATGTAAGGAAATTCTATCTTGGGAGATAGTTTCCCATCAACCTTCAAGCAATGTTGATAAAATTTGCTGTTTAAGGACATTTTTTTTTTTGTAAATCTACACTACCTGCGGATGCCAAGATACTTAAAAGTTTTATATATAAATCTGGTTTTATAGTTTGGTAATTGGAAAAGACTTTTAAGCTTATGTTCGACAATTCATAAGTTGCCATCATATTCCTAACAGAAACAAATTAAATATCTCAAGATTGAAGAAATACCTTTTTTTTTTTTCTGTATATATCTCATTCTTCAGTCTATCATTCTTGATATGTTAAACATGGTATGCACATTATTCAATCAACAGGAACCATATATAGCCGTTCAGATTAACTTTGGACACACAACAAATCATACATCGATCAGTTACCATTTCATGGAAATGATAATCATGCTACCTATTAGAAAAACCTCAAAACCCAGCCTAGCTCACATTTTACAATCATCTTGGAACCTTAACTTTTCTACCGCAAAAGCTCACCCTTTACTGATACAGAGAATTCTGTAGTCGTGGTTTTGGAATGCCAACCAAGGTTTTGGCTTTCTGAAGAGTAATTCCAACCTTCTCTGTCATGTCCTCCAACATATCAGTTGGAAAGTTCCATTCAAAAGCCTGAAGCAATGATGCTAATGAGTAGTGAACCATGCGATGACCAAGTGGCATACCAACACATGACCGCCTTCCCGTCCCAAAAGGCAACACTTCAAAATCTTGACCCTTCACATCAAGCTCTGACCCAAGAAATCTTTCTGGCTTGAACTCAAGTGGCTCAGGCCACACCTTGGGGTCCCTGGCCATGCCCCAGACATTAACGAAGACAATGCAATGCTTAGGAACTTGGTATCCATAAACCTCACAAGCTTCATTTGTCCGGCGAGGGATGAGAAGTGGAACTCCAGGGTGTAATCGAAAGACTTCTTTAACGGCAGCTTGGAAGTATGTAAGTTTTGGGATGTCATTTTCTTCCACAAATCGATCCTTGCCCACTACTTCGTCGAGCTCAGCCATTACTTTTTTGTAAATGTCTGGTCTTTTCAAGATCTCAGTCATCCCCCATTCGACAGTACTTGAAGATGTATCAGTACCAGCGACGAACATATCCTACAAGACAAAATCATTTTAAAAATAAGGTCATCTTGTAATTTGGAATGGTGTTATTCTTGTATCAGAAAATACATATTGACACCTCTAGCTAGATCTTATAGCTTGCAAAATAACTAGGAAAAATTTCTTACAGAGAGCATTCCTTTGATGTCAACGCGGGAAAATTGCTTCAACTCATCGTCTTTCTTGTCGCTCCTATAATCCAAGAAAACGTCCAGCATGTCCAACCTCCCATTCTCATTTATCTTAAGACCTTTCTTCCTTTCCTCCAGCCTCTCATCAATCAGTTTTTCGAAGAAGTCATCGAACCTTTTTACAACCTTCCACACTCTCTTCTTTAGTCCTTGCGGATCAAACACTTTCAAGAATGGGATCAAGTCAGCCAAATTGGGTGCGCCTACCACCTCAAGTATCTCCCATACCATCTCTTTCAAGTCTCTCCCTTCCTTCTTTGAGTTGTCAAATAGAATCTTAGAGCACACAAGGTTACTTATGAGGTTGGCAGAAACAACAAATGTAGAATCGGCCATATTGATCGAAGTCTTGGTCATGTATGCCGAATGTAAAGTTTTGAGAAGGCCATGGACCTAGCAACCACGAAAAAAGTATGCAGTGCTTAGAATGCATGTGTCGTTACAGTAATAGAGATGAAGAGAGAAAGAAGTATACAACAAAAAAGTTATAATTGATCATTTGAACAGAATTATTAATAGAAAATACTGAATCGACAATCTATCACATTTGAGTGATGAACAGATGAAGTATTGAACCACTAGTCCACTACATTTTGTTGGTATTTCCCAACTCATTTTTGTCAGTTGTCAGTTGTCACACACACAACTAGCAAAAAAAGCTTTCTCACCAAAACATTCCACGAGATATACATCCAAAACATTTCAGATAATCAGTTATGTTCCCATTCAAAAGCAAAAAGAGTTGGTTTCCAGGAAAAACAAACCTGTAGCTTGCGCGCAGGCTGCAAGAGTTCAATAGCACGAGAAGAGAAAAGCTCAGTCGTCAAAAGCTTACGTAGCAACCTCCATCTGGCACCATAAGGAACAAAAACCAACGATGTCGCATCGTAAGTAACACAACGTACAGCTTCAGTGATGGTACGGCTAGAGAATGTTGCATCTTGATTTTTGAGAATCTCCTTTGTGATTTCCGGTGATGATACTACAATAACAGGCTTCTGTCCCATTTTGAGACTATATAACGGGCCATATGTTTTGGCTAAGTGAAAAAGATCTTCATGTAGTCTATCAGTTAAGTATGGGAGGTACCCAAGTATTGGCCATCCAGTTGGACCCGGTGGCGCATTGTGCCAATTTTTACGTTGTATTATGATTGGAAGGAGGAAGAAGGCGAGGACCGATGCGGCGATGGTGAGGATGGTGGGGAACGTTAGAGAGGTGAGGTAGGTGGTGGTTTCTGTGAGAAGAAGATTGAACTGATCCATTTTTGTGAATGAGTGCAAAAAAATGAGAGTTTGATATGAGTGCAAAGGAAAGGAAAGTTTATAGTAAAATTTAATGTTGGATTAATAAAATCTTATAGTAAGGAGAGGAAAGTTTATAATAAAATTTAATGTTATGACTTATGAAAACTACATATTTTTGACTCAAGTGAGTGGATGTGCATGTAGGATGATTTGAAGTGCAACGAGGACTCCGTGGGAAAAATAATAGACTCGTGCAAGACAAGTTTAAGTACGAAGCGTGTTGCTCGTGGGAGACTTCAGAGTCCTCTTGAATATATACTAGCATAGAACAAAGTATCGATAGGAGAATATATCCAACCCCCAAATCTCGACATATATCTATGAAATATCACTATTTGTGTCGGTATTTGACAGGGTGATATTTGTAAAAATCTATGATATATTGTACAATATCGATGATAAACCAAAATTTCGTAGATACTCCTATTAAATAATCAATAATAAAAGGGAAAGATTTGAGATCTACATCCAAAGATTTGAGAATGATTTAATTGAAACAAAATATTCTTAATATTCTTATTTAATTTTCTTTAGATTAATTCATAAAAGGAACTAAACAAAAAACACTCAGAAGAAAGAAACTTGGATTTACCGATTTTTTTTTTTTTTTTTTATAATTGGCATTCTCTATATGCATATGGAAAGATTATATTTGATTGACTAAATTCAAATGATTTTCAAGAAGATTGGTCCGAAAAATAAAAACAAAAAAGAGTTTAATTATATCTAAAAATTTGGAACAAAAAAAAAGGCAACAAGAGAGATGAGAATGAGAAGATGAAGTTCAAGATTAATTAGAAAACTCAAACCTCTCTTTTTAGTTCTTCCTCCCTAAAAAGCTCAAAGAGATTGGCCAATTTTGCATATTCTAACTCTTTTTTGAGTATGTTGAAAAAGGCAGTTATTGTTTGTGTATTGAAGAAAAGTCAAAAACTATATTGTACGGACGCAAACACTGACGTAGCGACTCTGTTATATCTCAAAAAGGTAGGACACAGACGCAACAAAGGACGCGAAAATTAATTAATATTTATAATTTTATTTTATATAAATTGAACATTAAAAACTAAATTAAATATATCAACATTTATAAATTCAAAACTATTAAAAATAAATAGCCACAAAATTAAGTTTAATATTTCTTAATCAAACTTTAAAAACATCTCCTAAGTCTTAACAAAACAAAAAATGAAAAAATTGAGTTTTTTAATATTATTTTGATTTATTTTTTATTTTTTTTGGGTCAAAATCCGCATCTCGACCATGTTGACCGTGTCTTGACCCGCGTCCGGTTTAGTTGACTGCATCTTGACCATATTGACCGCATCCGACGCGGACACAGCCCATTAGCAGGTGCGTCAGTGCTTTAGAGGTCAAAAATGAGAGAGAAGAATAAAAAAAAAAAGTATATATGCCACAATATTTTAGGATATATTGAAGATATTTGCAATTTTCCATGATAGAGAATATCAAACCCATATCCTGAATATTATTGTATTCTTATTTGAAATGTCAATAGATATCGCAATATTTTGTACTATGTATACTAGTACTCACTTTAACAAAAAAAATAAAAACTAAAAAAGTATTTTTGTCGTTTTGTGCGAACAGTATTTTCCACGGTGCTTCGCCTACCCTCTTTATAACGCAGAGTAGATGCTAAGAGTACTCACACAGCTTCAAAGAGTTGATTCTCTATTAGACCATTACCATACCACTAATCCAGTACTAGCAAAAGGCACGTGCTGCGCACATATTCAACTGTGCAGCCGTTGTTTAACTTTCTCACGACGAGATGAGAAGACCCACCAATGAAGACAAATGGCAAAGTTTAGACATTCAAAAAAAAAAAAAAAAAATACAATTATACTCTTATAACATATGTGAAAAAGACTATTTTACCCCTATTTGTTTGACTTTTCCCAACATAAAGCCCTTTATGATTAGAAATTAATTTAAAAAATTATAAAACTACAATTTTGCCCCTACAAAATGACAAAAAAAAAAAAAAGAATAAAAGAGAATGTGAAATTACCAAACTGCTCCTGTGACGTACATGAAAACGCTATTCATCATATCCCATATTTTTCTATATAGTAATATAGGTGACACACTGATACATATCGATGATAATATAAACTATTCTAGTCCCATATTTTTCTATATAGTAATATATAGGTGACACACTGATACATATCGATGATAATATAAACTATTCTAGTAATGTGAATAATACTATAAGTCTGTAATCAACCTAACGTCTGTCGTTGTTTCGATCTTTCGCCCAGTAGGCCATTGAAAGGGGGAGAATAATACAAGGGATGACAGATGAGACAACGCATAAAAGGCCAAAATTACCCTACATTTATTTTGATTCTTATTTCGCTTTCATGTGTATGAACTATGAAGAAGGTCCAAAATTGAGTAATACATAATTCAATTTATTATCGGTGAAAGCTCCATTAGAAGCTGGCAGATGGCATCTTTTTATTTGCTAAGAAATTTTTATCAATTGAAGAGAACGTTTAGGAGCAAATGTAGGGACTTGGTGCCCTGCTCCTTTTACAGTAACAAAGGTCAAACCATCATAGACAATGCTCCATCCACCAACCTGTGATACATAGCAAACATATGTTAACAGTGGAATTGTTATGAATAGTACGTGTTGGTTTCATTTGTTATGAATAATGTCGAAGATTAAGGTTGTCCATATATATCCAAACCACCACATACTTTTGCAGAGCTATACAAAAGAAATGGATCATTCCTAAATATTTTTCTCTTATACCTCCTTATGACTGTACCAAGGAGTCCAATCTTCAGTCACATTCAAAGCAAGCTTATTTAATGTGTATCTAGTTGCTGTTACTGGAACTCTTCCATCTGTATCGCCACTGCAAAATAGGATAATAAGTTCCGATTCATTGGTACTATTCTACTTGCAATATTTTGTTAGTTTAGAATAAAAATTAGGTGAGTTTGCACATAATTTGAATATATCAGAAGAAAGCATCAATTTACCTATAGATCCATATGCGAAGACCACCATCACTGAGCTTTTTAATAATTGGAAGCACTGAGTCGGTTGAGTCATTCCATGCATACAGAACATCAAAGCTACAGTATACGTTGAAGATGAAATTTGTGAAAATCAACCCCAAGTTCCCAACATTCGAAATTAAAAAAGAAAACAACTTATTACTTGCAAAGAGCCCATGGTCTAGAAATATTTGTAACATTTGCGTGCAAAGCTTCTTGAACATCTGGACGGTTGAAGTATGTTGTTGCATAATTCATTAGGCATGGATCATAACCTGCTGGTATTTTACGCAGATATTCCTACGAAATAACATAGAATGATAGAAGCAAAAAATCAATGAAAAACTATTTTCATTTTATATTCAAAGTTTCAAACAATGAGAATTGAACAGTGAAGTACGTACCAGTCTAGAGAATTTGGGGGTTGCAGTACTCTGAGAAACCATTGAAGATGTGCTGAGTGGGCTTCCCTCTGGACACAAAGGAGTATACAAACTATACATGTCCATGATATCATATAAGCCATAGTATTCGTTCAAGGCATTCTCACATTCTTCTGTTTGACCCAATTTAGCAAAATCGCAATTTTTCACAATTGCTTCATGTGTTCCATCAGAGATTAAAGCATGTCCCCAAGCATAGTCAATCATTCCTTCTTGATCTGTCTGATAATCCATCAGTGCATTTCCAATCTGTGACAAAACATATGACATTTAATTTAACAGAGCGCACCTCGAGTATCAATTGTTATCCAATAGGCTAGGCCCATCTATATATTTTTTTTAAAAGATGAGGTTGTGTTTGCAGGCTTACTGACCATGAAACCTTTGAGATTTATGTAATTGTCCACTGAGGTTTTCTTGTTCTCGTCAAAAATCAAATTTGCAAGTTGTGGTATATAATGTCCTGAACAACAGTGAAAACAAATAAGAAATCAGATGCACTAGCCTTACGGGGTTGGGACCGAAAACTGTTGGAACAATTCTCAGCTCCATATGCAAAATTAATGGAGATTGAGGCTTTAGGGTAATATATATGCTATTACAGGGCACGGGATACAATAAGTATTGTGGTGCATTCGTAAAAAAAAGGTCGATCATCAGCAGCATATCGGAATGGGGGAGAAAGAGGGAAGAAGAAGAGACAACTCTGTGCTCGAGTCTTGGCTCGTGAAAAGAAACGTCTGCCAACACTATCATATCATTTCAAAAAAATAGATGGATGACTTGGATGATATATTTTTTTTGCTGACAGGCGCAGCCCCTTCCACAAATTTAGACGTAAAGCTACCCCAGAGCATCTCTGGGATATCTTAGGCCGGCCAAAAGAGGTCAACCCAGACCATGGGCCTTCTTGTTGCGGATGCTAAGACACTTCCTTGCATGCTGCAGCAGTATGCGTCTAAATCTAGTGCCGTGGTCAGTTGCCTACATTATCGACTCTTCCAACCGCAAAATCACTGGGAAACATATCAAGCAGCTGAATATCGGAAAGGCTTGTGCTGTAGCTGCTGCTGTGGAAGGAAAGATCTATGCTTTTGGGCAAAGGTGCGCCACTAATAATGGCTTCCACGTTGGACCATGCTCTGAGGTCTTTGATCCCGCTAGGTATATGTGGAATGAGTTGCCCGCTGGTCCTTCAGAAGTTGTTCTTGGCGCCTATCTCGTAAGTCTTTAGTTTATGAAAAGAAGAAAAAAATTATTTTATATTTTGCGGGAGTAGGAATGTGTTTTTTTGGTGTAACTACTCAGTCATGGGAATATTGTTTACCCATGACTATTGATGATGAAGTTAGAAATGATGTGAATAGACGGACACATGTAAATGGACGGAGACAGGTCATTGTCGACGATGTCCTGTACAATTTTGAAGAAAAAGAGGGCATGAGAAAGGAATTACTTAAGGTGCATGGTTTGGAGGAGGCAACATGGATGCTTGATGATATTGTGTACAAAGGAGATAGAAGAGTATTCTTCATTCATTTAGGGAAGCGAAACATATGCCTGGGTTTGTGTAGGGCACGGCCTTCTCTTGGTCTTGATGTGGCGTGCTATTAATTTGGCGTAGAGGAAAGAGATGGTAGCTTGCATGCCTTTCTTTGTGGAAGTGATTTGTATATTATCGAGGGTGCTTTTCATATCCATGATTGCTAGGCAATCAAACAGATCAGACTCCGCTTTGCACTGCTGCTATTCCTTGCTTCTTTGATCCAGGAGCTTGCGACATACCAGGAATAGAACAAAGGAGAGGGCAGGGACTGATTGCTTCAGGTGCTACCTTCTTGCTACTATTGGATTTTAAGGACGATTCTACCATTCTGTTGATACTGAGTACTTATTCTTATTCTTATTACTTGTGGAAACGCACACACCTTGCAGTTATTTTTTAAAAATATAAAAATAAAAAAGTATAGACGTTTATACGAATTTTCTTTTTACACATCGAGTATGGTTAATGTCGAAGTTTACTTGCCTGCGTAGCTCTCCCCAGCAATGTAGAATTCAGTTGACTTGTATTGAGGAAATCTCTTGAACCAATTTACAAGAAATGTATACGAACCAAGAGCTGAAAAATATAGAAAAGTACATCTTGCAATTAGTGATTTATTTACATAAATAATATATAATTCTACAGAGATTACGGGAAAGCCCAATAATAATTTTATAATTTCCCCACAAGTCCACCTTGATTTTTGATTTCGCCATGGGTCCCAAACCAGGTTAACGTCATATTTTTTACTTATAATTTTGGCTCAAGGACACATTTTCAATTTTAATTTCGATCATAAGTACTATGTTAATTTAAATTTGTATATGAAAATATAAATTTATATATGAAAATTTAACTTTACATAGTTTATATAAATTTACATAGGACTTAGGGGAAATTAAAATTAAAGTGGACTTGCGAAAATATTTGGAAAAATTGGGCTCTTGGCCCAATTACTTGATAACTTTATGCAATGATTTCCAAAATTAAACATGTTAATGTTGGCGATGGCTAATATATTGTTTGGCTTTCCAGGATTATGTGTTCCCAAACAGGAAGATGTTTTGCATGGGCAGGCAAGTTTAATTTATTAATGGAGTTGTGGTGTCACCCTGTGTTTGTTTTATACCTGTGGAATTGTCTCCGTAGTTATCAATGCTTGCATTAGAATATGAAAATCCCACCCCGGCAGGAGCATCCAAAAATAACAGATTAGCCGCTGAAATGATAAATGGGAATAAAACATTAGTTAGTAAATATCTAAAATATTTGATGAACTATAATATTACGTGTGCCTAGTATGATTTACTTTCTGTAGATGCTATATACTTCTCTATAAGAAATTGTTGAATACATTTGCCAAAATTGTAAGAAATCAAAATTTGACCTCTGTTCCAAGTGTAGTTGTTGAATTTGATTACAGAGTCTTTTCTCACTAGAAAGGGTCCAAGCTCTTGCGCTTCACCAAAACCAACAGAAGAACAACCTGGCCCTGCATTACAGATACACATGCAAATATGCAATAACATATCAGAAGCCAATTAATATTTTACTGGTCTTGAAAATATAACAAGTTCTTATAAGCATTACATGGTTGAATTCGTGCAAGTTTCATTTATTTTTTTCTACTACATTGAATTGCATTTCCTCTTGATAGAATCTTATATAGATGTATTACCTCCATTTAGCCACAAGAGAAGAGGCTTTTCAGCGGGCTTTTGCGTAGCTTCAAAGAACCAATAGAAAAGAGCTTTTCCATAACTTTCATCAGTCGTCACATATCCTGAGTACTGCTTGAATTTCACCAGGGGTTGGCCAGGAATCTGCCAAACGCGATCTGCCTCTTGCAACGCTTCTGTCTCAGGGTCAAGAGCCCACGATATGCGGGACGCTAGCGCAAATACGCAGAGAAAGACACACTGAGCAGATTTTAATACACCCATTGAAATGAAGTATTTACCAGAATATACTGAATCTGCCTAATTTATATAGGGAGCTTCCACGGTTTGACAATTAATTGAGTCTAATTTATGTACTGTGTGTTTGATGCGTTGAGAAGTATATGGTTGGCTTTAGTTAGCTAAGAAATACAAACTTGAGACGAATTTTCTTTGAAAGCATTATACTAAGAAGTTTTATGCTGTATTAACTGTGTTCATTTTTTCTCTTTTGCCATGTAATTGCAACTTTAAGAAGTGTCTATGCAATACATACTTAGCAATGCTTAACATGTTTTCTTTAAAAACTGGATCAAATTTTGTTGTCATTTTAGAAGGCCTAACAATGCTACCTCCAAACTCTTAACATAAAATACTCAACGAAGCTGTAAATTTTCTTGCCTTTTGCATTTGGACTATGAGAAAGTTGATGAGACCAAGGTTGCAATGAAATAGAGTTAACATATTCCTAATTTGTCGTTTATATATCAGCTTATGAATATCGTGAGGCCGGTAACTATTGGTACATTCCTGGAGCTTGTTGTTACTCTGAGGAAGGACTCATGATAGCTGCTGCTTATTCAAGGTTTCATGCAACTAGTGTTGAACACGCAGAGTTCTCTGCTGCAGAAGTGGCATTAAAACTGGCCAAAAGGTTGGGGTTGTCTGAAGTCCAGATTCAAGGTGATAATCAATCCCTAGTTGCTGCTGTCACAAGAGGCTCATCTCCCACAGACTGGAACTGCCACCCAATTTTGCTGTCTATTCAGAACCTTAGTACTAGTTTCAGTAAGTTTATATGTAAATGGATACCTAGAACCTCTAATGGGGAGGCCCATATTTTGGCAAAATGGGCATCTGCGAATGTCAGACATTTGCCTCCTCCTCTTCTCTTTCAGAAAACAGATGTACTTAATATTTAGTTTATAATATATGATATATTATCGAAAAAAAAAAAAAAAAAAAAAAAAAAAACTACGAACTGGTAAAACCAAGTTATTTAGAGTTATAAACCATGGAAAGTATGTTTGTGGACAAGCAACTATTTGCTGTCCACAAAACAGCAGCTGGTGATTGGTGGAGTGCTGCCCCAAAAAACTGTTAAACTACCCAAAAATACTGTTAAAACTGCCCAAAAAAAATACTGTTAAAACTGCCCAAAAATACTGTTAACCAATAAGAAACTGCTGTTTGTGGACAGACTTGTCCACAAATTCGGACTCTAAACCATGAGGTGATGTAGACTTCGAGAATTGTTTTGTAATTTTCGTAAGATGAAGATTATGCATGTTGATTGCAATGGCTTATGGCTGTCAGTTTATCAAAATCTTTGCGTTTATGTGGGCCTCATATATATAAGGTCTTCGTCTCTCTCTTTTTTCGATAATGGGTCTTCGTCTGTTGGAGTGTCAACTCTTTTTCCTAGGCCTCATGAGTCGTTATATGGGCCTCTATAAGGACACCTAGTTGGACCACTCTTTGTAAATGCTTAAAAAGCATTATCCCAAATTATTAGAGCATTTCTAATGTAAGTCATTATTTTTCCTCTCTTTTCACCTCTACGTAGGTAGTGTTTATATTTTTTTTGTTTTTTCACGGAAAAATTTAAGAAAACCAATAATCAAATTCTAAGTGTTGTTTTGGGGGCTTGATTTTCGTTTAAGTCAAAATCCATTCTACTTGCAGCTTTTCATTTGTCTGGGCGGGTCAGACTTGGGATTCAAAAGAATCAAGGGCTGGCCCAAATGGTTTCATGCATTATAAGCATATATATATTACATAAAGCCCAGTAGAAATTGTTGACTTGAAAGAATTATATTTTAATAACATTTATACTCTTTTTAAATAGAGTCCGAATTTGTGGACAGATTTTGTCCACAAACAGCACAATTCTATTGTTTAACAGTTTTTTCGGTCAGTAGGCATAGTTTTTTTGGGCAGCCACTCCACCAATAAGAAGCTGAGGTCTTATGGACAGCAAACAGTTGCTTGTCCACAAATTTATTCTGTTTTAAATACCAGAATTTATATTTTACCTAGTATAAGAGGCCGTAAATAGAAATTAGTAATGAAGATAATTTAGGAAACTAAAAAATCCAGTTGACCCAAATCGATACTGTTGCCACGAGCCATTTGCCCATTTTCTTTACAGAGGAAAGATATATATTGGGCCTGGATCAAGTTTCATCTCAACTTTTCCGCCTTGCTGGATTCTTTGCGGATGATTTTTGAGCCAGTGGATGCTGCTCCTATAGTCCTAATTCCAGAATTGGATTTTGAAGCGCAAATGCCAACATGTTGTGCACTTGTCTTGTGCCAAACACAAAAGGGCACATTTACGTGGAGAGTTGGAGAACTGGAATTCATTGATATTAGGAATATTTTTCACAGTAGAAAGGGAAAGAGCAATGACATAGCAAATCACTTAAACTTTTTGATACACTGAGTCACAGAGTCAGTATACCCACATTTTGAACTAATCAACACAAAGGTGGTAGTAAGGTTTGTGAAATTGCTAGTCACGATTGTATAGTCGTGCTGAGCATGGGACAAAGAATACGAACTAAATAAGGTACTCTGGTAGTCTGGTGGGATCCTTTTGTATATTGGGAGAGATTTGAAACGGGATATGAGGCCAAGTCTTGAAACCGAAAGTAGACATATAATTTGCTTCTTCCTGTCTTTTACCTGGATTTCCGCCTATTTCAATGGGAACTTTCTCACTGACAAATTAACGTCAAACTCAAATCCACTACTTTTTGGAATAACTAGGGGTGGCAATGGTCATGTTGGGTCGGGTTAGTGTTATTAGGAGAGCAAACCCAAATCTAACTCAATTACTAATTGTGTCAAGTTTGTCAAATCCAAACCCAACCCGTTTATATAATGGGTTACCCAACGGGTAATCTGTTAAGTCAGCGGATCAATTTTAGATCATTTTCGGATCAGATTAACAAACAATTTGTATACAAAATATTTAGTATTTCACAATTTTATTTATCAAAAAAACATATATAAAAAAATATATATGTATTAATTCTCAAAAACAATCCATAATCCAATTACATATCAATGAAAATTGAATAAATAAACATATATTTATTGAATAAATTAATATGATGGCTAATTCTTCTTCTTTTAGTCGTTTATTTTAGATTGTTAGGATACATGAGATTTTAAAAAATAATGAAACTTATTTTAAAATAGATTATACAAATTATGATGATCCGACCCATTAGACCCGAAAACTAATCAGGTCTACTAACGGATTAACATACATGACCCTAATCCAATCTATTTATTTGATGGGTCAACGGGTCAACTCTTAAATGATCCAAAAACTTTTTTTCCGAACCAAAACCAACTAATTTCGTGTAGGGTTAGCACGTCGTGTACAAAACTAACTGAGAACGTTTAGTTTTTAGGAAAGCATAAGACGAAAATGTATGTCAAAGTTTAATAATTTTAACAGAATTTCGGTCCACAATATTAACTCTAGCACTCAGACCACGTGATCTTAGATTCACTTTTTCTGCTTGTCAACTCATCACTTTTTCACTTGAACTCTCCACAGTCTCAAGTCTCAACCAACTACACATGTCCTTGGAACATCGACAGCTCATTGCTGACACTCTAACTATGGACTTCAATTCCTTCACTGCTTCTCTGTGAGGGAAAAAAAAAATGCAAATCTTACATAAACAGATGAGCTGTTACTGTGTTAGAATGTGTTGACTGGTGTTTTTTTCTTTTATTTTACCACTTTCTCTTCAATTATTAGTTATGTTCGTTGCAGCAACATGCACATTTCTTCACAGATCTCAATGTTATTCTTGTTGTACACTTGAACTCCATTCCTCCTCTTCAATGCAGCACTGAAGAGATAGAGAGTTTAGAGAAGAAAGCTTTTGGGTTTGAGCTACATTTTCTTCTCTCTCACTCACTCACTCTTGTGTCTCGAAGTTGTTAAACAAGTAAGATTCTGAAGTGTCTGTGTGTGAGTACTGTACTTGAGTTGAGGAACCCGAGGAAAATAGTAAAAAAACTATACATCTTTCTGCAAACTTCTGTAGTCATTTCACGTGATTTTGTCGAGCATGCAATTCAAGAACTAAAATAAGTTTTCGGGATTCATTGAAGATTTGAGCTTTTGATATTGGTATGATATTGGTGTTGGGCTTGTTTGACAATGTGATGTTTCACTGTATTGCACTGTGGAAATGATGATACTTTAAAGAGAAATGATACAGAGACAATGAGGAAGAATGCGAAATGAGTTTAATGCAGAAAGTGATGGAAATAGAAACACAGCAAGAGAAGGAAAGAAACATCATTAATGTGGGAAAGAAGAAGATCTGAGAAAAAGATTTCAAATTTTCTGCTGCGCGCATTACTATTATTCAGTTCAATGGAAGATACAAGGTACTACTCATTTTTATTCTTTAAGCTTCTTTGTTTACTTTTTTTACTTCCATTAGCAAGATCAAGAGGGGATAGAGATGCATTGCTTAGTTTGAAGTCAACGATTGATCCATTAAACACACTTCAATGGGGAGGAAATAATTCAGATTTCTGTAAATGGGATGGTGTCAGAGAATGTAATAGAGGAAGAGTTACAAAGCTTGTTTTAGAACACTTGAACTTAAATGGAACATTGCAAGAAGTAACATTGAACCAACTCGATCAGCTTCGAGTTTTGAGTTTCAAAGGAAACTCCATTACTGGCCAAATCCCCAATCTTTCTGGTTTACCCAATCTCAAATCTCTCTTTCTCAATGACAATCGTTTCTCGGGCCACTTTCCGACCTCCATTACTAGTCTTCACCGTTTAAAAGTAGTTGTTATGTCGGGGAACTCGCTCTCTGGTGAATTACCAATGTCTGTTCTAAAATTGCGACGATTATATGTTCTATACTTGCAAGACAATCAGCTCACAGGAAAAGTCCCACCATTCAATCAAACTAGCTTGAGATTCTTCAATGTATCCAACAATCAACTCTCCGGTGCGATTCCTTTAACCGCAGCATTAATTCGATTCAATAACTCTTCATTTTCCAATAACTTAAATCTATGTGGTGTACAAATTCAAAAACCATGTAGTAGTGCATTGTCCCCAGTCGGCGCAGAATCTCCATTACCGTCTTCGAAAAAATCGTCTTCTAAAAATCGAAAAAGGGGAAAATTTATTGCCATTATAGCTGGAAGTATTGGTGGATTGGTTCTTGTGTTAGTGTGTTTACTTCTGTTGAGTATACTCTGTAACAAGAAGAGTAGAGAGAGCAACAAGTCACGTGAGGTGAGTTACAAAGGTGGGGAAGATCATGTGACAGAAAGCGGGTTAGTGGGTGGTGAAGGTTCTGGTATGGGTGGTGGTAATAATGGAGATAAACAAGGGGTGGGATTTTCATGGGAAGGAGAAGGGTTAGGGAGTTTAGTGTTTTGTGGACCAGGAGATCAGCAAATGAGTTACAGTTTGGAGGATTTGTTAAAAGCTTCTGCAGAGACATTAGGGAGAGGAACAATGGGAAGTACTTACAAGGCAGTGATGGAATCAGGTTTTATTGTTACAGTGAAAAGATTGAAGGATTCAAGGTATCCAAGGTTGGATGAGTTTAGGAAGCAAATGTTGGTGATTGGGAAGCTTAGACATCCTAATTTGGTCCCACTCAGGGCTTATTTTCAAGCCAAGGAAGAGCGTTTGCTGGTCTATGATTACTTCCCCAATGGGAGTTTGTTCTCCCTTGTTCATGGTAATTCTTAACCCCACATTATCCTCTTTCACTGCTTCTATTCTAGTAGTTTCTGTCTTAAATAATCTAATTTATTAGCTTCTCCTAACTAATTTGCATGTGAGTGTGCACTATTTAGCAATTAGCATGCCATAATGCATTCACAGTAACTGTTATAGTAAACACCAAAGTTATAGTAAATTGCATAATGGAATACTGGACAAGTTGAAACACCAAAGTTTTGACAGCAGTTTTCAATTCTTCATACTTTCCAATGCTTTTTTGGTAAGAAAGAAACCAACATTTTCATTAAAATTTCAAGGTTTCCTGCTTATATCCCCGACCTATGTTTGGTTGTACCTAGATTGAGAGCTAGTCACTTGGTCAAGAGCTTATTGGGCAAAACCTCTAAGCCTTGTCTTCTCATTGTGACGTTTTTCTGCATAATGCTATCCATAATAATGCCTACTTATTTTACTTGAATCATATGATGGAATTAAATGGGCACATGATTCACAAAAGACACTATGCATTCATAATAATGGGTAATTGTAGGTGGGCCTGTTTCTCAGATCAAAAAAAGGAGATTTGGTTTTTTCTGTCTTTGCTGTAATTGAAGCGAAATTAAGTAGTATGGGGTAGGTTGTCCTGTCTGGGATAGATAGAAAAAGACGTCTCACCTGTTCATGGGTTTTTCAACTTCCTTGCATTGTTTTGAAGAATAAACCAAAGTTGCGGGGATATACAACATCACAAATTTGATAGATCTCCAAATCTATCATTAGTAGGGTTTTATTTTCTGAATTGTTTGGAGTTTTGACCTAGTCAAATAGTCACTGGCATAACTGGCGGAATAGCAGTGGATCAGGGACCTACTGATTTGTTTGTATCAGACTGAAGTTTGGTGTTTGTATTTTGACACTTATTTTCTTCTCTCTTATCAATATTACATGATAGTTTTTCTTCTCTTAATTCTGTTAATTCAATATTAGCAGTTATTTTCATTAGGCTCTGCAAACATAGTTGTGTGCTTAGTTTAATGAATGATGTAATAAACCATTACTATTCGTGCAGGATCAAGAAGTTCAGGTGGTGGAAAGCCACTACACTGGACATCTTGCTTAAAAATAGCTGAGGATCTAGCAACTGGATTGGTTTACCTCCACTCAAACCCTGGCCTAACTCATGGAAACTTGAAATCCTCCAATGTACTCTTGGGTTCAGATTTTGAATCTTGTCTGACTGACTATGGTTTGACTGCATTTCGAGACCCTGACTCAGTTGAAGAATCCAGTGCTTCTTCCCTTTTTTACCGAGCTCCTGAATGCCGAGATCCTCGTAAACTACCAACTCAACAATCCGATATCTACAGTTTTGGTGTTCTCCTCTTAGAACTTCTTACGGGTAAGACACCTTTCCAAGACCTTGTCCAAGAACATGGAGCTGACATTCCTGGTTGGGTTCAGTCTGTACGAGAAGAAGAAACGGAGTCTGGGGAGGATCCTTCATCAGGGAATGAAGCATCCGAAGAAAAACTTGGAGCACTGTTAAACGTTGCAATGACTTGTGTAGCACGGGCACCAGATAACCGACCAGTAATGAAGGAGGTCTTGAGAATGATCAGGGATGTCAGAGCTGAAGCTCAGGTATCTTCAAATAGCAGCGATCACTCGCCCGGAAGGTGGTCCGACACCATACACAGTCTGCCGAGGGAGGATCATTTAAGTATTTGAGCGGCTATCAGACAGCACTGGTCCTCTTCTTTTTTTTCTTTTCTTTTGAATTTAATTTTGTTGTTTCAATTATATTGATTCTTCAACTAGCTGTTGTAGAATACAGTGATGTAAAGGCTTTGGATAGTTTCTTTTGTACAAGTGGATTCTTTTGAGTTGAATTATTCCTGCGTTCTACCTTCTTTTTTCGTTATATTCAATTAAACCCAGTTTACATCCACTAAATAATTTGGAAGCTCACTCAGAGATAACTGGTGGTTAGTCCACCCAGCTACCATATGAGTTTCTACATTCTACCCAGCATAACTAACGTATACGCAAGTGTGAACTGGCTTCTCAAATTCATATATACATTTAAATAGTTAATCAATTCATAGAACTGACCTAGCCCTAGCTCCTACGAGACTTTTAGAGGCTTGGAACCTTTCAGAGCCCCTTGCTACTTTTTCCTCTTTTGCTAGGTAACCTTTTATAGGTTGCATTTTGCCCCGTTCAATAGATTGTTGTAGGATCAAATATTCAGATATTGGCTCTATATTGCAGACCAACCAAAAAAAAAAGCAACTGTTCTTCAACCCTTCCAGGTTGAGAATTTGAGATAGTGTATTTATTATATTGCAATTTACCTCTCTGGTCCTGCCTTCATCAAAAGAGAACTTTATACCACCAAATGAAAATAACTTCACTGCAATACTCTTTCTTGTGACCTTCATCATTAGACCATAATAGCATCGCCAGTTTATTGTCACGCGGGAATTAAAAGCCTTGAAAAAGAAACTAAAAGTAAAGCCGTTTGGAACAGTACAGAAGTCGTGATTGATATGTTAAGTCACAAGCAAAAGTTACTTCTCTTTTTCCCAGTTAGATTAGTTTATTAAAAAAATGCTAGCTAGATTGTTTCTGATTTGTACATCAGACTAGCATTAACAATTGTATAACATGTAGAAAACCATAACAGTAGCAAAAGATATATAAAGTAGATGCACTTGGTTATAAACAGATTAAGCCACACAAGGTCTTTGCAATACTAGGGAGCAGCTTCAGGTGAAGCATTCAACCAATGACAATTTAAAGCGATCATAGATTAGAACCATATACTTTTCTTTTTGCAGCTTGAAGTGCCATGTCCAAAACCATAACATTGTTCAGGAAAATCATTTATTTGCTACTTCACTAACAGAAAATTAGACTATAAAAACGGAAGATGTGCGACACTCATTTCGCCTGCAACAGAACCAACGAGTCTGTACCAACTTTCACAAGACAAAGTTGGGCAGAATCTAGAAAGTAGAAACCACATCACCATACTACATGCGGATAACATCAATCGTCTTCCAAGTCAAGAACAAGGGGAAACGGAAAAGAGTACTCCAGGTAATGCATATATATTCAAAATTAAAGCTAGAAGTGGCAACTAATATGACCAACTAATGGAAAGACTTCAAGTCAGGAAACATAAAGAGTAACATACATCAGCTTTATGTGTATGAATGTACAGTACAGAGTAAACACTGTTCCTACTTGGTTCATATTCTAAAACTTCAATTGATAAGAGTAACTAATACGGGGAAGCTGCAACGCCTGATCATTGTCCTCGGGTAGTCAATACTAGGGCGCTGCAATGCTGGATCATTGTCCGGGGGTAATCAATACCATCGCCGAAACCGAAACTGCATCAAACATGATTTGAGTAAGTATGCATGCACCAATGAAGTAAGGATAAAGATAACTTCATCTTAAGAAAATCTCAACAAGTCCCATCAGCTAAACTCATAAAAGATAATAATAACCTAGTGCTTTACGTGAGCAAAGGTTTTCACGCTAGTGATGTAGGAGACAGCAAGTGCAAATCTCTACAATACTTCTGAAAATATCAAGGGAAAGGCCAAACCGCAAATAATCTGGTATACGAGGAAAATATCTACTCAACACGATATTACGGCTCAGGGATAAACCAAATTAGTATAGAAACTGGATACCAGAATAAATCTTGCAATATTATCAGTTCTGGGATAAAACTAAGAATATTTTTACATTAATTGATAAAACAACTAAATATATAAAATTGAACACAGGAATCAATCTTGCTGAGCATCAATGTCACTCACTAGCTAAGGAAGCTGTGACAGGTTGACCACGCGCTTCTGTGTGTGTGTGTGTGTGAGAGAGAGAGAGAGCATTTATATAACATACCACAGCTATCGTGGTCAATATTCCAGTGAGCCAATAGAAGGTATCCCCGACACGTGATTCCGAGAATCGCAACTACTGCTCAGCCTTTGACCACCGTTGGGGCTCAAAGAGTCAGCCCCTTGCTTCCCTAAATTCTGCACATCCTCGGGAGAGAGTATCTTGATATACCCGACATTGTTCACAAATGCCCTGCATAAGTAGCAAAATAAATAACCATTAATTAATTAATAAAAGATGGAAAAGTATAACTTGGCAGCAAAAACTCTATATTATTCAGAACAAGGAACAATTACCAAAGATCATCCCAAAAGATTTACAACACTCAACAGAAGGTACTAGTGTGTTTGTGCATGAGAGAGAGAGAGACAGACAGACAGACAGAGACAGTTTAATGAGTTCAATATGGAGCAGAACTTACTCCCATGGTCCGTCTCCAAGGAGAAGTACATCATTCTCCCTGTCGACGAATACAAGCTGCCAGCCTGATCTCAGAGGGTCCTCCAGCTGCCCCTCTATTCCAAACATCCGACCCAGCTCTTCTCGCAGCTCATGGTAGCTACTGAACCGGGCGACGTCTAGTGACCTCCCAACTGATCCTGATTTGTAAACCTGCACAATCAAATACATAAAAACTAAAAATTAAATCTAATCGAAAGGCAAGAGCACCAAGAGAGAATTCACTTCTGACTCGCACCTTAACAAAGGTTCTGGTCGGGGGGTCGACTTGCCCTGCACCGTGAAGCAAATCAGATGAGTCATCCATACAGCCATACAGAGAATTCTGAAAGCCAGAAGCTCCGAAAGGCGCGGATCCGTCAGCATCAATTGAAGAGGCACCTAAGCTGGGGATGACACTGGAGAGAAGAAGTGGGGAAGATTCAATGTTAACACCAAAGAGCGTATGGGAATGAGTATCTCCAGTACAATTATCTGCCTCCACCGCACCATCCTTCCCAAGGTAAGGTGGGAGGGATGCCGAACCCTCAAAAGTATTGCCTTGTGAAAAAGGAAATTTTGGTAACCACTGCTGTTGATGCTGCTGGTCACTCAACATGGACTCACTTATTCTTGAGAAGTTAAGAAGATTCCCACTACCTCCAGGACAAAATGACCCCAGCATATTCTGTATACTAGAAGGGTTTAGGGATGCTGAGAAGGCCATATTGGAATCAGTCATGTCTGGCTTTTGGCATAAAGAAGCAGATAGAGATTGTTGTTGTTGTTGTTGTTGTTGCTGCTGCTGCTGCTGCTGCTGCTGAAACTGATTGTTTGAAATCTGAAATGCCTCTTGATAAGCTTGCTGTTGCTCTTGATAAGCTTGCTGTTGCTGTTGTTGGGCTTGCTGCTTGTGTTGGCCACCAAGAGATTGCTGCAGTTGCTGCTGCAATTGCAGAAGGTGTCGGGGTTGGTTCTCAGCTAAACATTGGGATTGATCATTCAGATTCTGCTGAGGAACTGCTTGTTGCATAACTTGCTGCTGCTGCTGCTGCTGCTGCTGAAATAGAGGATTTGGTCCAGATGACTGTTGAAGATACTGGAAAGGCTGCTGAAACTGCAGAAATTGCTGTTTCAGAGAATCTCCATTTCTTATATCCTGTAAAGCTGCAATGGCTTGGGCTTGGTACTGCTGATCATGTTCGTTTCTGAGCACTGATGGGTCAACTCTCTGCTGCAGCCAGGGGCTCATCCCAAGTCCTTGAAAATTCAGGGACTGAAGGCTTCGCTCTGCAGTATCCCCTCTGAGCCACATAAGGCCATTAGTTGCATCATCTTTAGTGTCTGCAATAAGAGAGAGGCTTCAAAAGACGAAAATAGATACTTTTGTTGGAGACGAAAATGAACAATACTTTTAGCCAAGCAGGCTTTCACCGAGGAAGAAAATTATGGTTTTGCAACAAAAAAAAAAATACATGAATAGAGAGATAGGTGCAGAGAGGGAAAGACCGTAGATGTCTCTGAAAACTAGCTGTGAACAGTCCCAGAACACCGACACACCCAAAGACATTAATTACATGCAAATTAAAGGAAGCATCATAATTTAAAGTTACCGACTCTCATCCTGAGATGAAGGACCCCTGATAAGGCTCCCACATGGTAACATAGACCCCATCTATAAAAGTGAAAAACGTTCATGATCAATTATCCAAAGAAAAACAGAATTATACCATGAAGAGAAGATAGTCCAGGATGCCAAGGGCGTTTCAGCCTGAGGGGGAACAGAGACGGGTACATTGGAAAGGTTGTCAATGGCTCAATTTCCCAAAGCGACACTCTGGGTTGTCTTTCACCTGCTGTTGACTCATCCCAACCAACCTACATTTCCAAAGTCTATGATGATCAATTACCAAAAACACAGGCCCCATTTCCAAGAATGGGTCCAAAACCTACAGGTGCCCACTCACATCAGAATGTCATTACTTCATCAAAATTAGAAATTTTAGTATAAGAAGATAACTGACACCGTGTACTAGAAATTTGCAGGTGTATCTTATTCAAGCATCCATGGTAGTATTGAACATGCACATCCAGAGTGGTTAAAAATCAATCTACTTTCATTTCCAATATTCGTCAAAGTTCAGCAAGAGATACTAGGAAACTGAATTTTTTTAAACATTAGGCCATGTTTTTCAAAGAGCAACATGTGGATGTCTGGAAAAAGAATGTGAAGTGCATTAGTTGATGAAACAAAACTATCACTCGTGAGAAAATTTACGGTTGAAAGAAAACATAAGGTTCGTGATTAGATAAGCATGTCGTTTAACAAAAAACCATTATGATAAACAAATCGATGGATAGAAGTCATATAATCTCTCTCTACTGTCTAAGCATCCTTCAATGGCAACCTACGAAAAATCTGAGTAACATAGTATACTTGTAATTTCAGAAACAAGCATATGCAAATGTGAGTCTAAGTTGACATCACGGTATAGACAACAAAGAGACATAACCATACAAGATATCGGAAAGATTTGCAGTAACATAATACATATTAAATTATCAAATGTTGATATTACCTTGACAGACCGCCAATGGGAGTTTGGCCAACGAACAGAATCTAAATCGCTTATTCCTGTTATTGTACCCATGTACCTGAACAAGATGGCCATTTCCAGATTTTGAATACGCCCACTAATCGATATCAAATTGTGCTCCAACAAAAGCACAGTTCAATTCCAAGTAGCTCCAACAAATAAATAAGAGAGATCATCAAGCTGTTTAAACTTATAATTAACTACTAAAATACCTACGGACGCTTGACTCTTCAGTTTCAAAGAGCATCCGGAAACGCATTCCAACAGATACACGAGTGTGAAACACTGCTTTCACATACTTTGAAAGTGGTATGACAAACTCTGATGGACTAGCTCTGCAAATGTAACACCAATGCATAAGTAGGAAAATACATGTCTAAGTACTGATAACATATTTTTTTCTTAAAAGTAGTGATAACATATGTAAAAAGAAAACAATGCTTACTACCTAGGATTATAAAAGATTGTGAAACGGCTATTAGTAGCCGCAGCATGAGCTGCAGCAGCTAGAAGTCCTATATGCATGCTATCACTTGATAAAACGGAAGAAGGCATCACAGTTTGTGGTCGACTTGCACGACGAATCCCCAAGAGGAGCTGATTTTTCTCATTCCTAAACATTAAAGAGAGTACATGAGCATACTGGAATAGTTACAAGCACAGCCTCGTAGTTGACTTCAAAACGACAAAGTAAAGAAATGTGCACCATATAAAAAGAACAGAATCCCCAGCAACAAGTCTCTTGGCACTGACAAACACACTCCAGCCTGTGGTGAGAAGATGCCTTTTGGGCTGTCCTGCATGACGAATGGTGAAGTAAAACAACATCCACAGGAGCAGTAAAAGACCAAGCAGATAATGTACAAAACCTAGCAGGATAAAGTTTATGAATCGTAGTAACAAACTTTAGGAAAAGAATAGTAAACAAAATGTCACAAAGAATTACATACAAGAGACAACAACTTTACGTGAGCAATCACTAATCGAAGAAATCTTAGGTGATAAAAGAAAGTTCAGAGAAAAAGAGCGCACAGGTTTGAATGAACCCCTAAAAGAAGGATACCATAGCTAAATGTACTCGAGAAACAACAACCGCAAACTGTTGTTTTTGTCCTCCACAAGCAAAAACGGGTTAAACAGATCTACTACAGTAGTACAAGTCTACACCAACTGCAGTAAACAGATCATTTGTATCAACCTTTAGTACCATTTATATTGGTCAAAAGAGGTAGTATCGCCTCATATTTTCAGGTAGGATTGTCAGGAGAGTAGTTTAATATGGGACTTCTACATATTGAGTGGTCATTCCTCCAGAACATTTGCTTCCAGTTGGAGTTTCTCTTACTGTAATATGTTACCCCCATCATTAAACTTTTGCTATGGTTTCAATTGGTTTACTTTTTGTGGAAGGCGTCCTCAACCTAAATTATACATCCTTTTTCGATCATTACTTTTTTTATTAGAAATCCTTAAAACAAGTACAGAAAAAAAATAACAAGGCCAAAAAGATTTTTTTTTCCCCATTTTAGAAATGCAACTTCCATCTCCCAGATAGAGTAGGGAAAAGTCTTCAAGTTGTTCTCATGTTACACCGTTAAAAGGTATATATATGTGTATCTCAAAAGATGTACTCAACCTACCTCGAAAGATATGCCTAAATTTCCACTCAACATCATGAAGATCCCTGGCAATAAGCTCCTGCGCTGGTGGCTGCTGAGAGAAATCCTGAAGGAAAAGAAAGGGAATCGAGAACCAACCTTAAGAAGAAGAAAAGAAAACAAGAAGTAACTTGCACACTAGCACCTACCAGTGGAGGAAACACTTTCTCAGCAGCACGACGAGGAACAGAGAATCCTCCATGAGTACTAGTATCACTAGCTGTTAATGTCTTGCAGAAATAGTTTGTTGGCTGCTTGCTTGGAATACCCAGCTCGGCGGGAATGTAAGTATCCTTTTGCTCTTGCTACACATTGCACAGAACTTTTCAATGAACAACTCCTCTAGAATAGCATATTTAAATAGACAACACTTTAAAGTAGACCGTAAACTTACCTGTGTCAATGGCTGCAAAGTCATTTGAGCATACACTTCATCCGTTTCAACATCCGCCTGAAATTTCATAACATCATATAAAATCATTATCCATATTTCAATACAAATACACTTATGTGTCAACTACAACATCAAACTTACGTGCATTGTAACATTGTGAAGTTGGCAGATCAGTTGCGGAGGCAGATTTGGATAATTGGGAATATGGCCATCAATTTCCTTGTTAGTCGAAGCAGCAACCTGAGTTCAAAAGCAGTTTTAACCAAAAAAATCTACAATAGATTGAAAAAGAACAAGTAGACAAATGCAATGCCCCATCATACTTGCTCACTATGTCCCTGAGGAAAGTAGACAACACGGGTACCAACTGTCGGAAGGGACACGAGAGGACCAGCACAAGCGTGCCATAGCTCCGAATTCAAACATCTCTTCTCCCCTATTAGAAATTTCCACAGTACATAATCACCATTTAGCGGAATAATTCAATTAAACAACGATGTTTCATACACCAAACTAATCGGAAACACGAACCAAATACAATTGTTTACCTTCTTGACCTTGCTGCCCCAACCCTGAAGAAGTTGCAAGTTTCATCCTTTACAGAAACCCTAACTTCAAGAACCAAAATTTACTCAAAAAAGTTATAATAAGCTTCTTTCCCACTCTCCTCCACTCTCCCATTTCTCTCCCTCTTCACATCCAACAACCCTTTCCCATAGTTTGAACTACACATACTCCTCTCTAGTCTCTACACTTCCCTCCTTCTGCAAAAAAATTACCATAAATAGCAAATAAAAAACCTTCAACTTCACTTCCATGGCATTTCAGTATATCACAAACACAACCCAAATCTATAATTATCAAACCAAAACTTATCAAATTCAGCTCAAATTAACACTATTACTATAAAAGGAAACAAATTAACTTACAGTGAAGATCTCCACCAGCTCAATATCAATCCATCACACTCCAAAGATCACAAAAACCAAAACTTAAAAACTTCCCCGAACCAAAAACACAAACGTTTCAAAAAAGATCCTGCATTTCTACTACTACTCCATATACCAAACACTAAAACCCCCTCAAAACTTCATCATCCATCCTAAATCAAACCTTCAGGATCACCATGCCCACACACCATAGCTTTTTTACAATAGAGAAAAAAATGTTAAAAAAGAGTAAAGGTCTGCTTTTTGAACTCTATCTATTCTCTTCTCTTTCACTTACGGGTAATGTGAAGTGTGGTTAATGAGTTAACGCTTTTAAGACCCCGACACGAAACGAGGTGTTATTTTAATCTTAACCGTTGAATAATCCGTACTTGTTTTGAATCTTGACCGTTCGTGTGTTTTCTGACTGACAAGACGTGTAGCATGTGCACTGCATCCATTAGTGGTCGTTGTCAGGGTACGGAAGGTGAGAGAAATTAATTGAATATATTATGTAACTTAGGATCTTGTGGTCCTAAAACCACACTTTCAATATCTCTACACTTGCTGCCAAATTTGCCAAACATCTGAGATATCGATTGATGTCGAGAAAAATACCGACATAACATGTACGGGATTTTTATTTTATGAAGAATATTTTCGACTATGTACCAACAACTTGTAAACAATGTCCATCAATAATTCATGTAATCTCCTATTATTATCATTATCGCCTTCGTCCATGTGTACTTACCGATTTGTAATTTTTTTTTATGGGAAAAATTCTAGAGATATATTTTATCTTGACACGTAAACAAATTTAAAATCGTTTGGATATTAGGTTAATATTTTGTAGATATGATTTTCTAACTATTCTAAATATTGTTACAAATAATTTAAAAAAAAATTAAACTTGCCAAATATAGTATAAAAATGGTGAAAATGAACTGTCTACAATTAGCTAAATTTTGTAAATTGTTAACTATATTTGACAAGTTTGAAATTTTTTGATTTTTTTATTATTTGTGACAATATTTAGAATAGTTACGAAATTATATCTACAAAATATTAGACTAATCCGAAACTTATAAACGTCCTAACGTTTTTGAGTTTGTTTACGTGTCAAGATAAAATATTTTCCTAAAACCCCTATTTTTTTTTATTTGCAAATCGTTTTAAATGAGATCAACAACTCTTTGATGATGGCAGAATTTGAGTCTCGTCACCTAAAAGTTTTACTAACTTTGCTAATTTGTACACTTTTCTTTCAAATGTCGATGATTTATTGAAATTTCAATATAATGGGAAAATCGATATTTTGGAGGTTTGAAGTGAACAGAGAATGTAATTTTGGATTCGGTGGTGGTTATAGATTCACAGAAGCGTGTGCAACTGTGTGTGGAGTGTGGACATCAACCTGCTTTAAGGGAGTGTGCCAGTGAGATGTTTTCGCACGTCAGCTTTGACCCATAAAGACCAATAATTTAAAAAGATGGAAAACGACCATTCGGCCCATCAATGCTAGTACGATAGGGAGGAGTTTGTTCTAAAAGAAGCAAAGGTAGATCAACATTTTTCTTGGTCTATTGACTAAATTTCGCTTTTAATTTCACTTCTTCTAAAAAAAACACTTCGAGTGAGGGAGTTTCCCATTGTATTTACATTTTGGGCTAATTTTTTTTTTCCTTAATGCTTGTTTGATCATCTTTTTTTTTTTTTTTTTTTTTTTTTTTAGCTAGATACGTTCCAATTTAATTAAAAATAAAAAAATTACACGGGTTTTGGAAATAATCAGTGATGGCCCTAAGTTTGAACGCTCATATGTTCACTCCTATAAATCATCTTTACAATACAATTTCTAGCACCATCAACAGAGTTAACCAAGATTCAATGTCTAGAGTGCAAGAGTATATGCAATCCAGTAATTGAACTAGAGAGTGCGGTAATAGAATTTTTATATAAAATTTGGGAGGTGTAAATCTTTATAGCCTAACAAATTACTAATACATTATGGGACTTTTTGTGGGGTGCAACCACCCCACACGCACCTCCTAGATCTATCTATGCCCATCAAATTCTTTACACGTTTGAGGTTTCATAAACGGTTGGTTTTCGCCCATTCACAGTAAGACATTTGTTACTGATCTTCTAATCCTATTCCAATATGGTAATTCATAGTGGAGATAACTTCTATGATGTGCAGTTCTTGTCCACACAAATACACGCACAAATGGGGGAAACAAAAGATACTCCATCCATCCCAACGTGCTTATCTATGTATGCCAAACAAGTGGGAGTGCTTTTCGTCAAAAAGTCTATGCGTAGTATTTTTCTTAAGCAAATGTAAACAGCAACTCCTAAATTCCTAATTCATAAATCTCGCTTTTATATCATCATTCTAAATCAATCAAATAAGGTTGTTAGGTTACACACTGAGTTTGTTAGTGTGTTAGAGCCAAAACTAGTACACTACACACTGAGTCGTACGCCCACGTATATTTTTCACACTGATAATTTTCATCCACAAGTCAGTATGTGTAAAGAAAACAAGAGAAATGCGTATACAAGTCCAACTTTTTGTTTTTTTCCTAGAAAAACCAAGCAGGCTATATCAAATAAATTTAACCAGAATACTTTGGCCAACATCTATATATTATACATACGGAGAAATAGGTGGGACTCTGGGAGGAGAGAGAGAGGAGATGGACCATGAAATTATACAACAATATTCTGGCATTGATGCACTGTTTTGCCTCATTTTGGTAAAAATCTTGTGCAGAAAGTAACAAACAATGCTCACGGTTTAGGACAACAATTTCAACCAAGAAGATTGTGTTACATACACAACTCTGACCAAAACAATATATCATACATCAATGTAGAATACATCAATACTTCAGAAACACCAATTACAACAAGAAAATGATGGAAGGCGTCCAGTTCTTCGGATATATTCTGCTTGCTGCTCAGTTTTAGCAGCTTGACGATTTCTCTTGACTTCTGCTGCGGCCCGCTTCTCTTCAGCTTTGTGCCTTGCAGCTGCAAGTTTCTCCATCAACTTGTCGTGAGCCTTTCCCCTCATCCTCTCCACCTCCACCTGTAGTTCAACAATTAGATGGAAAGTTCACTTTCAAGAAGTCAATTTGGACAATTGCCTTGTGTTCATGGAGCACCCACATGAGCTGCTTATGCTCTATGACTGTGAAGCCACCATAAACACATATACTAGAGTCAAATGAAGATAGTTAACAAAACAAAACACATAGTGTGTAAGCAAAATAATCAAATAATAAAAATAGCAGTTTGTATGTTATCTACTTATCTGGAATAATATTTGATGTAATCATGTCGAGGTGAAAGTACGACTTGCACTAATTTACTTACAACAGACTACAATGTTTTCCCTAATTGCTTTAAACACAAAGCACAACGAGAAAGAATACTAGTATACTTCCAATTGTTTGAAAAACAAGACATTTCTATATCTTATTGAGTTGTTGATGTTAGACTGTAAAAGAAGCAGACCAGTTATAAGAGAAAAAAGGATATTTGTTAGCTGTAAAACAAATTATTGAACTCACATGTTAATACTTAGACAGATAATGTCCCGACATAAAAGGTGATATATGGACAGCTTCAATAGAAAAGCTGACGTTTTTGAAAGGTTGAGTTTCGAAAAGGGGCACCTTGTGGTCATTACAAACATGAAGTTTTTGATAAATGCATTAAAAGGTGAATTCACAATTATTGAAGATCTCCATATGATGAAAATGTGACGGATCCTTATCATGCAACTAAACTTTCGCAGTAAGATTGCAGATGTCAGGTAGTTAAGCAACAAGTTCCTAGAAACCATATCTTCAATGAAGTACCTCAGCTTTCCTCATCTCAGCTTCCATCTTCGCTTTTTGATGATTTTCCCAAGCCATTATTCTGATCTCTTCACGTTTATACCTATAAATAATAATCATCAATCTCCATATGCAACCACACAAAAACTACGATGTATAGATTTCAAACTTTTGAGTGCAGCAACAGAAGAAATATAGTTAAAGCAATTCAACAGTTTGGATGAGTAAAAAACAATAAAACTAGGGCATTAGCAGAAAGTACGTAACAAAATCAGCTTAGCCTGTATTAACCTGGCTGTATACTTTGCTTTCTCTGCCTCTTCCCATGCTGCTGCGCGAGACTCGATGACACTTTTAGTTGTTTGATCCACATCAACAGAGTTGAACGAAGTAGATGCGTCTTTGTCCTCGTCTTCCTTGCTTGCCCAGGCAGCAATGTTCATCTTACCAAGCTGTGTGCCAAGAGCCATTATTTCTCTCCTAGTTCTTTTTTGTATTTCTTTCTCAGACAACTCCTTTTTGTTAGGGGCCACCTGGTAATCAACTGTGTCCACAGGGGTTGAAGTAGGTGCAGCCTTTCCAGGAGTTGACGGCCTAGACGAAGTAGGACTACGTATTGGTGTGGTTGCTCTCACGGGAGTTCCAGTCCTAGAAGGCTCTTGGCTAGCAATCGGAGTCATTTCTGTACCCATATCTCTCATAGACACAGATCTGACCGTTGAAGGAGGTGGAACATACGTCGTAGCACTATGGACGGATATGGATGAGTCATGCTGACTAAGACTAACTGTGCAACAGTAAACATGCATACTTTCAGGTTGCAATATACTTAATTTCTTTTTATTGTTTTATCTTAATCAATTTCTCACCCCCCAAAACCCTTGATATTCACATTTTTATAGCTAAAGTAAAGAGCCCACTATATGACACTCAACAAAAGAAATATTGTCACTGAGCATACAAATTTGGATTTGACATTTCAACCGCAAGCAAATCACTGTACAAGACTTAAAGACTGATTAGAGTATAAATGTATCATGATTTCATCAGTATAGTCACATAGTTTATTATAATCCAATTGACATGATGCAGATCTTAAACTTGAAGTAACAACATTGACTAATGAGATTCAACCAGTCACGGAAGAAGAGAAAACCACTATGCTATAACAAATTCACTTTAGAAAATCTATTTTTTGCAAAGCAACAGAGAAAAGCAGCATGAAAACAAGGAAAAAGAAGATGTCGGAAGAAATAACTTCACTGTACCCCCGAGGTTGAAAGATTGTGGGAAAAGATTGGGAGGGTTTTAACTATCTAGTCATTCCTAATCTTTAGGACCAATCATTTCATTAAACGAGTCGGTATATATATACGCACTACTTGGGTTGTTCCTCCGCAAATAAGCCACACAAAGTTTCCAAGAATTCTTAACTCCCCATCCACAAATGTTGGATGCAATTGACTATTAAAAAGTTGAAAACATATTTACTTGAATGCCTACAACTATCATACCATTTAATATTCACATGGATCAGGATGAGTGCAATGCACGAATTAGCAATCTTTAGAACCGAATGTTCCTAACAATTATTCAACAGGATGGAGTAATAGGGGTATAAGAATTAACTTTACTCTTCTTTGGTTACTACATCAGACACCATTGATAATTGCTTCCTACATAAGACCCCAAAACTGTACTTAACTTCCAGTCTGAACCACTCACTAGTATTAAACAGATTTAACTTAATTTTAGAGGACAATTGTATACGAAAAGATCTACAATTCTACACTACAGGAATTTTGAGATGCAATCGTGTCGTCGTTTTTAATATTCCTTCTACCATTGAATACCAGATCAACTAATTAGATAAGTAATTGAGATAACATAAAAGCTTACTTGCGGTATCAGCAATGGAACTTTCGAAAATAACAGGCTTAGCATATGACTCTGGAATTGGGTATTCATCCGGCAACCAACTAACAAACTTCTGTCCGCCACCTTCTTTCTTAGCCACTTGACTTGAATCAATCCGTTTAGTATCAGGTTCTTCAAAAGCAACTGATTTTTGTTCTGGAACTTCAACCACAATCTTAGTCGATGACTGCCTTGTAAAGCCAGGGTTAGGAGGTTTCCTGGACGCAATGGGCTGTGCACCGTGCGCTTGAGATTGTCCAACCTTATTTCTAGTTGAAGTAGGACTTGCAATCCACTTCTGTGCATCATCCCACTTTGAAGGTGCATGTTTAGAGAATTGCTTGAACGGCGCTCTAGGTGGAGCACGATCATTCTTATGGAACTCAAAAACAGATGAAGACATACTAGCACTATCATAACCACTATCATAATCAAGAGAACCATCTTCCTGAGCTCTAATTCTCGAATTAACCACTCTACGATCACCAGACATATTGGACGTCATATTATCCACAACATTTGAAGAAGTCGAGCAATCGGGTAGTTCACTAACAATGTCTAAATCTTTGCAATTCTCTGACGTACTAACACCTAATCATATTTTCATCTTAATCATTTAACCTTAAATTTCAAATGCTAACCCAAATAAAGTAAAATAACACTCTTTTACCTTGATCATCAGTGGCAGGTACTTGAGACCTTAAAGAATCAGTTGATTCAAGCTGCTGTTCTTCTGCTCTTCTCTTCTTATCAATCCCTAAAAGCATATTCCTCAACTTCACTGGTGAAAATCCTCCTCCCTACAAACCAAAAAAAGACCCAAACAAACTCAAAAACCAAATTTCATGAAACATTATCCAAATCTCAACAAATTTGAACATACAATAGTAAACAAAAATCATGGAAACAATCTAAAGAACAGATCTTTAACATTTCACAGAAAATTAAACTAACAGATCGAAGGTAAAATGCAGGGGCCAGAAAGAAAGAAAACCTGACTGTTTTTTTCAATTCTTTCGTAATCCATTTCAACTGTTTCTTTCATCACAAGTTATATAAAATTGTTGCTTCTTCTTCACTCACTCTGTTTTCTTCTCGAGCTTCGTGCACAAACACTGGACACTGGAACTGGAAATGGATTTTTTTTTTTTACTTTCACTATTCAAAAATCATTTGGCACTACTTTTTATGACTTTATTGATTGAATATATTATTTTATTTCCCAACGATGTTCTTGACTTTGACTAGTCACTTACTAAATGTTTACCAACTTACATGCGTTTGTCTTTTGTGAATTTTTTCTTCTTATTCTTGTATGTATGTTCACGTTTGATCTGCAAAATGAGTCCACCTCAAATTGAGTAAGGCTGGCTGCAATGGAGGGAGTTGCTGTGGTAGTAATATTGAGAAATAGAGAATGTATTCCAAGCGAATTGAAATGGGTGTTATTTGTAAAAATCCAAACAACGTCACTTAAAATGGCGTGGAATGTATTTTTCAATTTCATACTGCGTCATTTGACGTGGTGTGGTTTGTAAAATTTCAAACGGCGCCATTTGAAGTGGTGTAGAATGTATTTTTTTTAATTCCGTGCCGGTCGAAGTGGCGTAGAATGGTCCGAACAATTGGACACTAAAATTGACTCCTTATCTTCAAAACACTATTTTTTGATAGAATATAAATGGGTTAACTAGTATTATTCCCCCACTAGATGAGCCAATTAGGATTCCCATTTAGATGGAAAAATTAGGGGTCTCTAAATAAACACAAAAAAAAAAAGTCAAAGTGGGTTAACGAAATTTTTTTGTGTGTATTTAAGGAAAAGACTCTAATTTCCCATCTAATAGGAGAGAAATCTAATTGGCTCATCTAGTGGGGGTAATACTAGTTCACCCGAATATAAATAGAGAATGATGCACCATTGGACTCAGGCTAAAAAATAACACCAACTGAAAGTTAGACTAGGCTCTAGATGGACAAAGAATTAGGTTTGAAAGGAAATTTTCAGTTATTAGTAATTGAAACTTGAATGTCTGCAAAGTTTTCAACACCAGTTAGTTATGTAGTTTAAAACAAAATTTAATTTGTTATTTAGTAATAAATAACCATAGACGGAATTTTATGAATTTTGCAAGAGTCAACATAGGTGAGGGATGGAATATGATTGGTAACATCATGTGGTGAATATAACACTAATAATTCTTTCTGCTCAACGACAGACTTGTCATTCTATGATCTTAAAGTTGTGAGACTTGAGGGAATATGAGGCGGACGTGTCAACCGGCAAAACCCACTTTTATTTTTTATTTCTTTTGTACATTTGGGCCCCCGTGTCAAGTAAAGATGGCAGTACCTCCATGTTGGTTTATGACACACATTTGGTAATTTAAGATCACAGAACTTAGACTCACGAGAGTACGAGACACCTGGTTTAAGAAGTGAGATATGATTGATTATCTAACGTTCAACCCTGTAAGTGACTGTTAGGCAGAAAGCCTCGTTCGCATCAAAGTATCAAACTAATAGGAACACCACCACATCCAAGCTCTCAACTCAATAGCTCATGGAGGTATGTCTTTAGAGCACTTGGTTTGAAAGAGCAGTCAGCATGCACCTGGTGTCAGGTATGTTTCTGAAAGAGCAGTCATGGAGGTATATAGTGTACTCTACAGTCTACACTATATAGTTTATATGCTCATGCACTTGTATGTAATTCAATGAAGTGGCATTTTCAATCTAGGAAAGGGTATACTTCTTCTACAACTTTATGGCACAAAATAATGCTAGGTTAATCACGCACGCACCTACGAACTTCGCATTTTTTTGGGTACCAAATTTACTTACTTGTGATGGTATACAATTAACTCTGTTAGAGCATTCCCAATGCAAGTCACACTGAGGAGACGAAAAAAAAGGGAAAATAGACACGAGACGAAATAAAAAAGTCCCGTCCGAAGTTCATAACTCAGCAGCTATCTCTGTAGCAAGTGCTACTCTCAGTGTAACTGAATTATAAACTACCGGCTTTGTCACTAAAAAATAGTTGGACGGAATGAAGCATCCCCGAAAAAAAAAATGAAAAAGTCCAAAGTTTTAAAGTCACCATTGGGCAACCCCTTGTAAATTTTCACCATAAAAATAGCACAGAGAGTCACCTACCTCTACATTGGACAACCCCTCTAAATTTTCACCATAAAGATAGCAGGGAAATTGGAGGTGGAAGTGAAAACTTGATGCTTGCACTAGGAGTGCTCTTACAATTAAGAAATACAGTGCTAACGTAAGTATTATTATGGTCAAAATTTTGAAAAAAAAACAATTTAAAGTGTCCGATGCTGTTTGAAAAAGAAACAGTTTTAAGTGTCCGATGCTTTGTTCTCTTGATTTGGTTGGTTAGGGAGGCCCGCACAAGAGAGTTCTGCAAAGTAAGCAGCGTCAACACTTGGCCAGCCTATAACCCCTCCAAAAATAATTGCGCAGAATTGCGTTTAGCGCGGCGAATGGCTCTCACCACTCGCTTTGTTTTCCTTACTCATTAGTTTAAGGCAACTTGCAATCTAGCTCTAGTACAACTTAAGTATAAGGTGAAGGCAAGCAACATTTGGTTTCATGACTGATGTGGGATTAATATATCTTAGAATGAGTAACATTTTGTGCAATGTTTGGTACTTGGAGGAGTAGTTGGAGGATATATTTTCAGTATCGTTGTGCTTGGTAATGCTTTGTAGAATGTCCCACCACCAAGTTCACTCCCACATCACTCAAAGATAATAGTCGGAACGTTTGTATCATTACCAAAATGGAATGGTATGATCACATTAATTGGCGTTTATATGATGCCATGGATTTTGATACAAGGACACTGGCCACCCCTTAAAGATTATAATATTCAGTCATTTTATAAAATAGATGTAATATTCCGGGAGTAACCCAAGTAACTTACATTGTGTTGAAAGTTGTACACCAATGAGAAACACAGAGGAGCATTATAATTTATGTACTGTAATCACACCCTAAACACAGACTAAAGTGAAGGGTCATCACACCCTAAACAAACTACTGAAAGCAAAACACAATCTTTAACAGGAGACTTTTTTTTTTTCCTTTTTTCTTTTACCCTAATAAATCTACAACACTTACAGGAACAAACACAACCTTTTCCAAACTCATTCACCAAGCTTTGCAGTTCGGATGATTGCCATTTCTTTCTTCTTATGATTGTGTAGTCACTAAGGTGAATGAGCTTCTAAAATACAAGATAGTCCACAATTGATTTCTCTGGCACATACATATTCCATTCAACGGATAGGATGATACTGTGTGATCCCGCGCTTGGGAGGCAACTTCCTCAAAATGAAAAGGACCAGACAAGAAGGAAGAATCTCCACCAACTGTACCACCAGGTAAAAGAACAAATTAACAATATTGCGACAGAAAGTTGTTTGTGTTATTCAATTATCCAAACCTATACACATTGGTAATATCTGATAGCACCAAATCTTCAAGATCAACTCGTAATATATACACATATAACAATCAACTAAAATTTTCTACAAGATAGTTGTATGGCTTCAAGAGCGTGGACTAGATACATATAAGTATATAACAGGTGTTCAAAGACAAAGTAATCTTACCAGATAGTATAGGAAGTTCAGAACAGGATGATTTAGAACATCAAGGTCAGCGGCTTTATCAAACGCATTGAAGAACATCTGTAGCATAGAATGCACAATAAATGCAAAGCTCAAATGGAATGATTTCTTAGTACAAAAGATAGTTATGAAGCTAAAACAATAACGATTCACTTTCACTAATCACTGATTCAAAACAGTCAACAAAACGTCTACAATCAGCACTGGCAGAAGCAGAGCAGAAAATTCAAGTTTTAAAGTACAGGTACAGACATACAGTTACATTTTACATTTGAGAAAGAAGGACTGTGATAATGTATATAAAAATATAGGCATTCTTGGAAACAGTAGTCATAACTTACCATGACACATCTCAAAAGAAAACAAGTGAAACATATAGTCGTCACATAGCCAACCTGCACAACCAAAAAGATGCATTATGTGGTATCATAAATCACAATCCCCCTCCCTTTTCTTCCCTCTACATGGAGAAATCTGAGGTATTATGAACTTTATATTGTATATTATTATTGGTTTAGTTTACCTCTTGTAACTTTTTGCGTCGTCCTTTTGACTCTACAGGGAAGCGTTGCAGCATCAGGAAGAGTCTGGAAAGGATACAGCAATCAACATTTAAGAATTGGAAAGGATATCAAGCACATTGCAGAATATGTAAGTATCTATCGGTGCAACATATGCAAAGCCAAAACATGCATGTCTTGTAGCAATCACATTGACAGTCCACTTAGAGTCTAAAAATAAATGGCCAAAAAAGTTTCACAGCGGATTCAAGAGGCGACATTAGAAACTAGGTTAAAACCAGGTAAAAATTATACGAACTGTACGTTTTTATAGCAAGTGGATGTGCAGAGGCAAGCTTACAATCAATGAAAAGTGAAAACTACTTCTTTCATAGAGGAAAATTGAAAAGTTACATACCTTCCTCCGTAGAGAAGAAACCCAAGTGCAGCAAACAATGAGACAGCTGTCGGGCATACATATAGTTGGGTTACAAAAGGTTTTTCATTTCAGTGTATAGTCAAAGAATTAAAAAAATATCTTCTTTATAAAGGCAATGTCAAACCTGCAAAGAATATCTTGGATAGGGTGAGAACAGCCGGGGTAGGCTTCCACCATAGAAACAACCACAAAGCTATCTGTGTACATTTAAAAACTGGATAAGTTAAACGACATATTATAAGGGTTCAGCTTAGAACGCTATGTTTATTATAGTCCATGCAACAAAAAAATCTGAACTTAATTCATTGTTTCCTATAAGGCATATTATGTGCATACACAACTCTAACATACCATATCATCCACTGATACACATCATAAGGACACAAACTCAATCTGACATAGTTTATTGCCGCCTATAGGACAAATCATGTCTTTACTTCTATATTCTTTATTCTTCCGTAGGCCATGTAGTCATACTTGTCCTCTTATTTCATCAAATGACTTGTCATTCTTAGATGAAATTCACACTATAGAACATAGATGAAATCATATGCAGTATTGATAATCAAACAAGACACATTCAACCCTTACTATCATAACGATATACCATTGTCGATGTCTGAGATTGTAATCTCATCATGTTGTACGTACCATTGAACCATTAAGCATTTCATTTGAAATTTTATTCTAGGAAATAACACATAAAGACATTTGAAACTACAAACTTACCTGTATTGCATACACCACTGCATTGATTGTAAAGAAACCTGGCCTCAGCCCATCAGTAGAAACAGCACGTGCCTGTTAAGGCAATATTTATGTTACATTCTACGAAATACCAAAAAAACATCAACAAAAGAATCCTAATTTGTACCTGATAGTATATTTCAGCCCAGAACAAAACCAAAAGTGCATACGTTGTGAAGAACACAAGACTAGGCATATCAAGCAATATATGTCGAACAATCTGAAAATATACCAATAAAAAGTTACAAATCATTTAAACCACAAAAAACTTACCTTTAATTTTGAGTAAAACCGATACAAACCTCGGGTTCAAGCCCTTGCACATTCCTACGAAACACGAAAACTAACGATCGAACTGACAGGCCCAAAGCAAAAACATTAATCATAATACTGTTCACATTTAATTGAATTTTGATAATTAAATCAAATACTTATACACACATACCAGCATTTACTACGAAATTCAGGAAATGGAAAACCTTCTGTGTCGTCCAACCATATTCAGGCACTCTAATTTCGATTCTAACAAGTTGTATCTACAAAAATAAAAACACAATCATTCAAACCCTAACCCTAATCATCATATTCTCAAAAAAAAATAAAAAAAAAAAAAAAAAAATTACCAGAGCAACGAGGGCAACGAAGCCGTAAAGAGCTGCAAGAGAATGGAAAATATGATTTTGCCAAATAGGAGAATTATTGACTTCGTTCCACCAATCAGAAGCGTTTGTTAATCCGTACGCCATCACTGATGACGACGACGGTGAATCCATTTATAAAAAAAAAACAAAAAAACTAAATTTTGAGATGAAGGAAAAGTTTTTTTAAATGGAATTAAAAGGGAAGGAGAAATTGGTAATGTTTTATTATTACCGAATTTGATTAAAAAGAGAAGAAGAAGAAGAAGAAGAGATAAATTGAGGGAATTGCCAGCTCGACCTTTTACCAGATTGGTTTGTCGCTGTGGATGACACGTTTACTACGTGAGTCGTCATTATGGACCCTTTATTATTATTTTTATGTTGCGTTCGAACTTGGGCCTAATACGAATACAATTTTTTTTTGTATCTATTTGATACCTAAGAGTATCTTTTAGGAGAGCTACTAAAAAAAAAAACACTAAAATTTTGAACCAAAAAACATCAAATTCAAAAAACACCAAACAATTTTAAGAGCAACATCAAATTTTTGAGATAAACTACGTGATTTTGGATAAACCGCGCCATATAGTCCACACGGTTTTGAGAAAACTTTTTTATTTTTTTTCTTTCCCAATCTCTGTCGCGGTTTTGTGAAAACCACATCATATAAGCCCAATTATAAGCCAAGCCCACGCGGCGTTGGTAAAACGCTCGTGAGTGATATGATACAACACCAAACCTGGAACCAAATATTGTCCGATTTTGTATTTGGTTTGGTGTTTTTTGGTGTTTTCATCAACATGTGACTCTTCTGAAGTTGAAAAAATACCAAATTTATTTGGTGTTAGATTGATATCACTCATAAAAATGCTATTAGGTGAGATACTATCCTAACATCAAATATTAAATTTTCATTTTCAGGAAAGACACATGTTGATAAAAACACTAAAAAAATATCAAACCAAACACTAAATTGGCCAAAATTTGGTTTCAGCTTTGGTGTTGTATCAAATCTCTCTCGCGATTTTGAAAACTCGCGGCGATTTTTGAACACCGCATGGGTTTGGGCTAGAGTGTATGCTTCAATCATGCGGTTTTGCAAAAACCGCACGAGAGATTTGGAAAGAGAAAAAAGAAAAAAGTTGATGTGTGATACATCGCGCGGTTTCTGGAAAACCGCGTAGGCTTGGGCTTTTAAGATGGGTTTCAATTACACGGTTTTGAGAAAGCCGCATGGACTATATGACGCGGTTTATCGAATGATGTCGAATATTTTATGTTTCTCTTGAAGTTGGTTGGTGTTTTTAGTTTGGTGTTTGATTTGGGTTCAAAATTTTAGTGTTTTTTTAGTTTCTCTCCTAAAGATGCTCTAAGAGAATGAAACACAACATCATTAGTGATCATGGATTCATGGCTAATACGGAGAACAACATACATCATTGTGTAATTTATAAGAAGTCATAGAATTATAAGTTTACGACAACATGAGTGACTTTAGGACACATGAAATTGGGCAAACACTTCTTTACATACATCACATATATCAGATTTGAGGAAAATAGTTGTAGGATCAGGATGATTTATCCACTTATACTACAATGTGTTGGAATCTCTTGTGTATTTCTAAATACTAGTGTGTGTGTGTGCAAAGTGGAGGAGATGAACAACTGGTGTTCTCTCCACTTTAGTGCATAGTAGATAGTCCCACATTGGTTATCCACCACATCGGGTAGGGTTCGGGCCTGGGCTTGGGCTTTCTTGTTGTGGGTAGTGGTTTGACCAATAGCCTAAACTTGTTTTGCCTTTTTCTTGAGCAGCAAGTTTCAGTGTTCTATTAGGAGTTGGTCTCTCTTCCTCCTAACCTCTATAAATAGGATTGTGAGTCCATAGAGAGATAGACTGGATCGAACTCAACTCGGAGAAAACGTAAAACTCAAACCAGTTTTTTTCTTCTTCTCTTATTCCCGCCCACCGTGAGAGAGTTATATTGTCGTTCTAGAGGGTAGTACGTTTTCTAAAGTGCAAAGTCAGTTTCTTTGTTAACCATTGAATCCTGTGAGGAAGACGTCATTATTGCCTTTTCGCACCATTGGAAGGGGCTTAAATCTTTCCTTAAGAACCCTTAATCCAGCGCCTTGGTTATTCCCGATTCACCGTGTCCTTGTCTCTTCATTGCTCATTTGTTCATCGTTTTTCTTCGTTTCTACTTTAGTTGCTATGTTCATACAACTATTCTAACAATCTTAAGGAAAGATTTTTGTAGTAGAACAAAGGAGAGTGTTTTAATACGACAATCAAAAGATAAGTCTTTTACTTTGAGTTATTGTTTGTGTTATTGGGTTATGACTTTAGAAATTTTATAATAATTTCGTTTTTGGTAGGGAAACCAATTAAATATTGAATATTTATTGATCTTTTGTGGTTTATCAAACCCTATATGGTTGTAGACCTTTCTCCTACGTTTGTGGGAGTCAAATATGAGATTTCTATCAAGAAAAACGTCAAAGTTTGTCTTTTTGACAGCTGCGTCACTCGTTACGGAAACTGCTATAACTTTCAGCTCAGAGCTCGGTTTTGTAATCCGCTTCTTGTGTTGGATAGCTGATTCAAAGAGCTTTCCAGTGGTATAAGGCTTGATACCCAATTCGTCTTGATCTGGTTCAGAATTACAGTTCTTTTGAACTATTTTTTCTAGAAGGAAGAAAATATGGTAATCCGGTTTTTCAATCGGTTAGGTATCGTATTCTTTCACTCTTTGCAATTCTTTTGGTTTAATTATATGGTGATATTCTTGCCTTGAGTTGCATGCTAGTTTTCTTAGGAGGGAAATCCCTAAGCTTAAACTTCTTTAATAACCTAGACAACAAATTATATGTGTTTATCACTGAGGAATTAATTGGTTTGACTAGAAGTAGTTTGATATTAATTTTCTTTGTACATATGTAGATGTATGTAGATGGTCTAAGAGAGACCTTAAGATAGTTAATGTCAACCACACTCAAATCTTGGATAGTAATTATAATGTATTCAATGCATAATTGCTTACATTTATTGAGTGAACGTATTGTTAGACGATGGTTATAATTGTACTGTTGTAAAAATACATGTTAGATGAAGTAACTTGTAGCGTATATCCAATATAACATATGTTAAAGTTGTGTAGCATGCTAGTTTTGGATATTAATCACCGTGGATTTACTTTAAACTTGATAATAGTTTATTGGTAATTTTTTCTAGTTGAAGACATTAATGGGTTGAGCCATTAGATGTTGTGGTAGTACTTGAAGTCTTGTTGATAGGGTATTCTATCTTACTTGAGCTCATGTAAAAAGAGGAGGTGGAGTCCTCAGTTGTTTTGCATATTCAGTGGCTAGATTTGCTTAAATATCGTATACTTTTTGTTGTGAGGGATACAGTTAAAGTTTACTTTTTCTGAACCTATGATATGATATTAACCATGTTTGGCATGAATGCATTATTTAATATAGGCATGAAGTTTAACCATGTCATATATTATTAAGTAATGAGCATCGTTGTCTATGAGAGAAAACAATATGAGAAACAATCATATCCTTCTAAACCTAATTTAGTCAAGGAGATGTAAGGTTATGGATTGTCTTCTTAGACAATATCCTCCAGTGACTATTTTAGACAAGGAGATGTAACACTTATAGATTGTCTTATTAGGCATTATCCTCCTATGACTATGGATAAATAGCCAAGGTGATGTACAAGTGCGTGGATTGTCTCCCTATGACAGTTGGAATGTTGAATGATGAAAAGAATGATGATAATGATATTATCTCGGGTAAAACCTTTTTCATCTAATTCTTCTATTCTTTAAAATTCATTTGAATCACTTGTGGATTTCCTTTCATATAGATAGCATGAACATAATATGACTATGTTTAATATGATCCGAAATCATAGACTTGAGTAAAGTATATTCTTGTCATAAGAGTGCATTTTATTGTTGTTGTTTCTTTTTAGTGTTTGTAGCGGTATAATGTGTTTTGCATGTAAGTTTGATTAGGTTGAGTAACCATTGAACTGTGGGAGGTGGTGACCCATATGCATAACATTTGTTTTTACCATAGTTCATCTCACAAGATAATTGGAAAGATTTGAACTACAAAGTATGAAAAGGTCTTGGGCCTATCCAAAATGCTTCAAAATGTGGGGGTGTCTTGCCAAGGCTATTGTGAATGAATCTAAAAGAAGTCTTTTTGAGACCTAGAATTATCTAGTAGATGTTCATTGGTGAAACTCATAATAGTGATGTTTGTTTTTAGTTGTCATGAGTGATAACAATTTTATAGATACTACACTATTATTGAATGTCTTATATGCTAATTTTATTTGAGGTTGTGCTTTCTGAGAAATTGTCATAGAGTGGTTGAATGTTCATAATGAACTACATAAGATAATCCCATTATTTCTGCACAAGAAATTTGGAAGACTATTAATGAGTATTTTCACCATTCACGGTGATGATGTTTATATGTTTCTTGAGGAATATTCATTAACCTATAAGGAAGTTGTCTGTTTATGAGAAGTGTCCTTTTTTTAAGGATACAACTCTTCTAAACTGGACTCTTGATTTATTGGGGGATCTATAGGTTGAATTGGATTTTCAAGAGAAAACTAAAACGTGATAGTTGTTTTGCAAAATACAATGCTAATAATAATAGCCAAGGGGTTTCAATCAGAGACAAGATTTATACTATTTTGAAACCTTGCTCATATAACTAGAATTTATTCTACAGAATTCTAAAGACTCTAGCTGAGTAGTTGTGCGGAACTACAATACCAAGTAGTACCAGGTGATGAGTTGAAGGTATACAATTTAGTTAAATCTTTGTATGAGTTGATTCAAGCGCCTATAAATGGCATGAGCAATTCAACAACATATTAGTGTCATATGGATGTCAAAGTACCGTTGTTGATAAAAAATGTGTACTTTCTTTAGAGCAAAACAAGACACATATGTTAATCTCTCTTTGTTTAGATGATTTAATATCATGAGTGCTAGCATTGAGAATGTGTATGAGACAGAGAAATTCCTATTTGAAACACATCATAAACCGTCATTGAAAATGATAGTTTATTATGTTGTTAAACTCATTTCAGAATCGCTATATTAGGTTGTCAAGATGTTGACGTTTGAATATGGTTGAGAGCCAATGGCGGCATACCTTAAACCAGACCGCCGGATGGTATAGGGAATTTCGGGCACTAGAGAATTGAATGACTGGTGAATATAGGAATTAAAACTCATGTTGGTCTCATTATATTGTTATATAACACTTAGTAGAAATATTTTTCATTGAAAAGTATGGGTATTATGATAGTAAGCATGTGTTAACACCTTTTGTGGCAAATATCCATCTTATGAAAAATAATCTCCTTGTGTTTTCTCATACTAAATATGTCAATATCAATGGTAGCCAATTGTACTTGATGGATAATGTATGTGAGACATGACATTGCCTACATTAATGGCATACTGAGTTGATAACCCATTGTGTCCTTATAAGAAACTTTGATGTATATTGTCAGATTATCCAAGTACTATAGCAGAGCCATTGATTATGGACTGATATTTAGTAGATTTCCATCATTGTTAGAAGGGTAATATGTTATAAACCTGGATCCAAAGAATGTTTATGTGTTTACCTTTGGTGGAAATTGAGTGTCTTGGATATCATCAAGCTAATCGCCTTTAGAAAAGGCATGTGATGATGCCGAGTGGGTTAGCAACCTCTTGGAAAATCTTCCCGTTGGCTCTAAAACACCTCGATGTGTATATGATTTGCAACTGTCTCATTGCAATAGCTAAGACATGTTATCTTATGCAATGGGAAAAGAATACATGTAAGTTGAGATATAACTTAATCAAGCGGTTGCTAGAGATTATGTTAGGTTGGACTTAGTTTGGCCACATGTCTAACCGCACCATTCTTTTTGGAGGCAAGTGGTTATCGTCGAGGGGATGGGACTTTTGCCTTAGATAGAGGGCTTACACGACGGCAACCCCACCTATGTGATTGGAGATCCCATTAATTAGGTTCAAAGGGAAAATCAAGTCACCTCGCCGCTCACGGTATGCTATTGTCTTTCTTTTGAGGCGCCCCACCCTATGACTAGATAGCATTTTTGTATACTTAGTATAACTTGAATTACAATGAGAAAGGATGAGTTATTTTACTCTTATTGGAATCCATAGTCCATTTTTTTTATAATGAGATAGTGTATTTTAACCGCAATGTACACTTGATGGATATCCACGCACGTGAATGTAGAACTGGGTCGGTTCTTATGAGTATTCATGCAAGTACTCTCTAGAGCATTCATGGAACACGTGCAGCCGAAGGGCCAAAAGCTTAAACACGAGAACATGCATATAATGAAAGAGCAATGTGGGTGCATGTCCTCTATTTTACTACAAGGGAATGTTGGTTCAAATTTTTTTTTAATCCACCACTTTCACGTATTATAAGATATGTTACCCTATGGTGGTTCAAGCCCGTAAAGCACCAAGATCTTATGCATTGTTTTTTCGATTCTCTCGGCATTTCGTTAACCAATTTCTTTTTGTAATATCCTATTCCAAAATAGTGGAGGACTATTAGTATTTTGAAATAGTGGGGATTGTTGGAATCTCTTGTGTATTTCTAAATCACGAGTGTGTGTGTGTGTGCAAAGTGGAGGAGATGAACAACGGGTGTTCTCTCCACTTTAGTGCATAGTAGATAGTCCCACATTGGTTATCCACCACATCGGGTAGGGTTCGGCCTGGGCTTGGGCTTCTTGTTGTGGGTAGTGGTTTGACCAATAGCTTTAAACTTGTTTTGCCTTTTTCTTGCAAAGAAGTTTCAAGTGTTCTATTAGGAGTTGGTCTCTCTTCCTCCTAACCTCTATAAATAGGATTTGTGAGTCCATAGAGATAGATTGGATCGAAACTCAACTCGAGAAAACGTAAAACTCAAACCAGGTCCTTTTCTTATTCTCTTCTTTCTGTCGGCCACCGAGGAGAGTTATATTGCCGTTCTAGAGGGTAGTCATTGCTCTAGTGCAAAGTCAGTCAGCTGTTAACCATTGAATCATGTGAGGAAGACGCTTTGTTGCTTTTCTCGCACCATTGGAAGGGGCTTAAATCTTTCCTTAAGCGATGACTAATCCAGCGCACTTGGTTATTCCCGCCATCATTGTCCTTGTCTCTTCATTGCTATCTTTGCCATCGCTTCCTTCATCATTTCTACTTTAGTTGCTATGTTCATACAACTATTCTAACACAATGCATACAATTAGGTAAATCTAATCATCTTCTAATGCAGGACAATAGTGAAGACTTTGCAAATAAGAAAGTCACCGTTATCTTTCTGTTGGGTGAGCTCATTGATTCCCTTTTCAGTTTGTAGGTATTTGATTTTGGATATATGTAAATATGTAATAGCCTTATGGAAGATTCTTGGGCAAATTCAGGTGCTTTGAGTAAATATTTTGACAGGTGGTCTAAGCACTAGAAAGGGCACCCAATCTGAACTATAGTACAAAATATCTCAATATATCGTGATATTTGGGGATATCTATCTAGATTTTAGAAAAAGATATATAAATATCACGATATGTTCGATATGTTCAGAGATATATACGATTACAAATATCAGTGATATTTCGGCAATATTTATGATATTTTGCGATATTTTGTGTATATAACAATTTTATTTAATATTTATCATTATATTTCAAATAAATATAAATAATGTATCATGATATATCAAGAAATATCCACAATATTTGCATGTGAAACAATGTCAAATATCTCCAAAAAGGAGGATATATCCACGATATATATCGATAAATGGGTATATCTTGATATTTTATACTACGATCTTAACTACTCGCCCAAACCTTTGGGTTTGATCATAATCATCATATAAGTACTGGCGAACTTTGCCGAACGCAGGTATTATTTGTTTGTCATTGGTATTTCAAAAAATATATATTACTATATAGACGAGCAAAACAATAGATCAGGTGGCCCCTGGATGTTGTGGCAATGCAGGGCAATGTTGCATATGGCTTGAGTAATGTACATTGGTATCTGTAAGGAATGTTTTACTTTTGAACATTATGAGTTCATTGGATTCTAAATGAAGTCGAGCAGTGCCATGATTAAGGAGTACATGGATAAGGGCGATTTTATGACAAGGCTTTTGAAACAAGCGATGCAAGAAAGTGGTAAGAAAAGGTTTCTACTTGACAGGTTTCCCCGTAGCTTGGACAATCTTGCTGCATACCAGAGTTTGGTAAGTGGTAAGTTTTCTGTGTAAATTTAACAACTTCAATTCAAACTTTCTGAGTCATGCAATGATAGGAATTGAGCCGGAACTTGTAATATATTTGGAATGTCTGGAGGAAGTGATGATTGAACGTGGTTTGAAGAGGAATCAGGTTGGATAGTGCAGCTTTTGGACTGTTAATGTTCTGATGTTCTAGTTTCTTGTTGTTTTCTATGCTGATGGTCATTTGTTTCTCTTATTCCTAATGATGGTTAATTTGTTGTTTTGCTTATTTTCTTGTTCACAAAGTTTGGTGAATTTACACAGTTTCGCTCTCTTCTCAGATTGATGCTAACAAATCTGTGGAAGAGACTTTCAAGGAAATTGAGCCTATTTTTCTCAAGGGGGACAGAAGGTGAGTTGCTTTCTATCAACTCCACATATCTAGTGCTACCTATGTTGAAATTACCGCTGGTAGGCATTCATATCCACAGATCCACTACACATTTGGATATCCATTAGGGGTACAGAGATCTATATACCATCTTTTAACTAGTTTAATTACATGGTTCTGACTTCTCACAGTTGAAACTCCATGAAGCTATCAGAACTCCGTGATCTGGATTACATATTATATATCTGTTTGGAGAGCTGCTAAGGATGCTGACATACAATTCATGCTGGCATGATGAAGAATTCAGTTTGATGATGAGAAATTACTTCTCAACATTTGTATCAGATAGTTAATTGCATTATGATTATACGAGGAACACTTACCACATGTCTGTTTTTAGTGCAAGTGTGCAACTAAGTTGGGATTTAGAAGTTAGAACTAGTGCTAACTGCTAAAGTTGAAATTGATTTTTTATTATGGGTCGATGGTCACTGACTTACAGTTTTGTACGTTAGTTAGTTCAATTTCCCCGCAGTCGGGCATAAACAGGGAGAATAGCATTCAAAGCCTTCAGCCTTGTGAGTTAATAAAAGAGAAACAATTCAAAAAAATAAAGGGTCCAAGTGTTGAACAATCACTTGGACAATTGGACAACAGGTATTGATTAAATTTGTTAATTTTGGTGAAGGATCGGGACTCTGCAAAGCTACAACTATGAACTAACCCTCAAAGAACATCCATACCAGATGACCAGTATACAACTTGGTAAATATGTTTCATGACCCAGTTTCCAAATAGAACTAGATCAGGGGTAATTTCAAGGGTACTCTTCTAGAAAGAAATGAGTCAAGGTTACTCTCTCTAGCTTATTGGATTGTCTGATTGACAAAATAATAAAAACGAAGATTATGTAGAGATGATAATTTTCAGACGTGACATCTCTAGCCATATGCTGCACGCCTGCACTTAAAAATGAAATATCAATCAGAATATGCCAAATAGAACATCACTAGTGAAATCAAATATAAAATGAGCATTATATATGAATCCTCCAATGGTACTTCTTATGTTCTAGTTATGAGCTGAAAAGCTATTGTGCACGTCATGCACTCATGCACATACCTATCTAGATGAGCTGAAGCACTGATATACATCTGCTTAAATTGGCATTACGATGAGGATTTGATAGCTACAACAAAACTTAATAATTTGTTGCTGTCAAACTTGTCATAGTTTTTCCAATTTCCCTTCTTCTAAAATCTAAAAATGGTTTCTACCAGTTGAATATTGAAGTTTGTTCAACCTTATTGATCAGTTACCAAAAAAAAACCATATTGATCAAATTAATGTGGAAAATAAATTACTTTTAATATTGTTTGTAAACTCCGAAAGGAATGTGCCGCATAAGGTCAATGATCGTTGTGAGTACTCACATTTCTCGAAGGTCGCCACTAGTCAATGAATGCTAAATCGGTGTACTACAAATTGAGAAGTCTTAAAAATCAATTAAAGGGTTGCAACTTTCAACAATGTCAACTTAGCTATATTGCTATTTAGTAACCAACTACCCAAACTAATCCCATAGTAGATTCTACCTTGTTGAACCCATAGTTCAAGATTTCAAATTTTTTGGAATTCAGACAAATCCGAAATGTTAAGTTTTATTTTGTTATATTTCAAGTGCCATTTGAAAATTTATCTTTTTTCAACTTTTGATCAGGAATTTCAAATTTCTTAAAAACCAAAATATTCTGACGGAGAATTCCGTCAGAATTATGAATTATAATTGAACCAACACATCAAATCTCTTTTATTTTTAATAACAAGTATAAAATAGTTAAATTCCTATACGTTGTATTCCACGAGGCTATGTTATTTGATTTATAGGCTATGTTAAGCTCCACTTTGTGAAAAAGGGTCCAAGAGAGCAAGTAGCAGTGTGGCGACTCCTACATAAATTGCTTACCAGCATTGGAAAGTCACTAGTAAGACTTTCGAAAGTGATTGCTCATTACTTCATTTGTAAAATTTATATTTCACTATCACAGCCACAGATGTGTCTGCAATGTCCACAGAGATTCCAAGGTCATATTTCGACCAATATTTTGTATTTTATTGTATGACTTTATACAATTTTATTAGAGAGTTCTAAGGTAACCCTTGTTAGCAATTCACATAATTATTCGCGAATAATTTGCAAATCGAATTTTTGAAGGACAAAATGTATAATATTTCCAAGAAAGCAAGTAGCAGTGTGGCGACTCTTACATAAATTGCTTACCAGCATTGGAAAGTCACTAGTAAGACTTTCGAAAGAGATTACTCATTACTTCATTTGTCAAATTTATATTTCACTATCACAGCCAGAGATGTGTCCGCAATGTCCACAGAGATTCCAAGGTCATATTTCGACCAATATTTTGTATTTTATTGTATGAATTTATACAAATTTATTAGAGAGTTCTAAGGTAACCCTTGTTAGCAATTCACATAATTATTCGCGAATAATTTGCGAATCTCATTTTGAAAGGCAAAATGTATAATATTTCCGAATGTTTGAAAGATTCGCAATAATTAATGATTTTTTTGCCTTGAAACGAATAATACAGATTTTGTCGAATTTTTCAAAAATCCTCGACTCAAAAATCCGGTTAAAAAATAAAATAAAAAAATGAATAAAAAAAAATTCAGTTGCGTTTTTTTATTTTTTATGTAATTTATGTCTTCACTTTTACTTTAAGTCCCTTGCTCTTATATTTTTAGTGATAAATTAATCCAAAAGTTTTGTTTTTATATTTTTTAGGCAATATTTAAATTGTCATGTCATGGTGTGTGTGTATTTTGAAATTTGAAATTTAATTTCAATCCAATAACAAATAAATGAAAGTACCTATGTTGACCATTCAATTAGTTTCAATTTTTTTGTAGCTAAATTGTTCATATATGTTTATTATGTTATAAAAACTATTTTGGCTAGAGTGACATCCTTATAATGACATCTTTATTGTACATCCTATTAAAAGTGCATTTCAATAATGAATTAGTGGCTGATTTTTTGTAGATATATTCTACCCACCATGGATTATATCTCTACAAAAAATTAGCTCAATTCGATATTTCTAGCATTGTCAAACTTAAAATTATTTTTAGACCGTTAGATAAAATTGCAAACTTAAAACACTATTTTTGACAAAGTTCAACATATTGGATTGAGCTAATTTTTAGTAGGGATATAATCCATGGTGGGTAGAATATATCAACAAAAAATCAGCCATTAATTCATTGTTGAAATGCATTTTTTGATAGGATGTACAATAAGTATGTCATTATAAGGATGTCACTCTAGCCAAGGCGTATAAAAAATAATAACTATTATTAATATTTACTAACATAATATCACGAATTTGAATTTTTGACTTCCAAATTTTTATAACCAAACATTTAAAACACGTATTAATTAAACACCACGTAATTATCGTATTGACCGTTCCGTTTTTTTAAATCACCAAATAATTCTCAAATTTTTCCCGTATCCCGAATTGCTAAGAAGATAATTTGCGCTTAAGTGTAAGTGTGTAAAATTTGTAACCTGTTATCTAGAAGACAGTCCATTTTTCTAGACTAAAACTTAAACAAGTTTCTTAAATTTTTTCTATTTGGCAAGTTTTGACTGACTTTAATGTAATACAATAAGCGTGTGTTACTCTATACAAAGGTATACTATTGCGTAGATTTGACAAGTTGCACGAGGTGAGACTCAGGATTCTGAGTTACCTGCTACAACCAGTCCAACGGTCACATTTGTACACCCCCAACACTCTTCTTTGCTTTCGCTCTCTTTACTGAACATCCCATAACAGCAGGTCAAAAAAGTCAAAAATCTGACAGTTTTTGTCCTTGCTTTATTTCTTAGCAATCAACTTTCACTTCTTCTTTACTTGTCATATGCTTGTTTAAGGAGAAACATCATATATTATATGGGTTTTGGTACAAGTAGAAAGATAAAGATCCATTCTTTTGATTTTTTTTTTGGTGAGTTTGGAGAGATGGGGTGGTTTGGAGATATTCTTGTTGTGATCATTCTCTTGGTGTTTAGTCAAGTACTGAATTCTCAAAACCAAACTTGCAATCCAAATGATTTGATTGCATTGGAAGGTTTTATCAACAGTTTGGAATCTAGTATTAATTCTTCTTCTTCAGACTGTTGTAATTGGTTTGGGGTAGTTTGTGAAAATTCGAGGGTTACTGGTATAAAGATTGTGAGGCAAAGATTAAGAGGGAACATATCTGAATCTTTAGCTGGTTTGGATCAGTTGAAAATATTGAATCTTTCTCAAAATTTTCTTAAGGGCCCTCTTCCATTGAAACTGTTTCAAATGCAGAAGTTAGAGGTTCTTGACTTGAGTTACAATGAATTTACTGGCATGATCCCGGGGGAGACTAGTCTACCATCTTTAAGGAGTTTCGATGCTTCTGAAAATTTGCTTGTGGGTAACATCAGTGCAGGTATATGTAAAAACTCAACCCGAATCCAAGTTCTAAATTTGTCCTTGAACTATTTTGTTGGAAATTTTCCTAGTGGTTTTGGGAATTGTACAAGTTTACAGTATTTAGAAGTCCATTCAAATGATCTCTCTGGGGGTTTGCCGGAGGATTTGTTCTTGTTAAAACAGTTAAAAGGTTTTGCATATTCAGGATAACATATTTTCAGGGATGTTAAGTGTTGGAATTGGCAACCTCTCTGAGCTTGTTGAATTGGATGTATCACAGAATAGTTTTTCAGGATTTCTCCCAGATGTTTTTGGTAGTCTTGGAAAGCTAGAGCATCTCACTGCCCATTCAAATAACTTCGGTGGCCGTATACCTGCTTCTTTATCAAACTCCCCTTCAATCCGGTTGCTTTCTCTCAGAAACAATTCTTTGAGTGGTTCCATATATTTTAACTGCACAGCAATGGTTAATATTAGTTCCATTGATCTTGGTTCGAATAAACTCAATGGTCCCCTTCCTGATAGTCTCTCCTCTTGTCGAGCACTGAGAGCTATTAATTTTGCTAGGAATAATCTCAACGGCCAAATTCCCGAAAGCTTCAAGAATTTGCAGTCCCTCTCTTACCTCTCGCTTTCTAACACCAGCATTCACAATATTTCAGCTGCTCTTGCTGTTTTGCAGCAATGCGGGAGCCTAAAAACCCTTGTGCTCACCCTGAACTTCCAATCTGAAGTGATGCCAGCGGTTGCAGATATAAAGTTTGAGAACCTTACAGCTCTTGTAATTGCATATTGTGGCCTGACCGGATCTATTCCACAGTGGCTGAGAAATTCTACCAAATTGCAGTTGTTGGATCTATCGTTGAATCACTTGAGTGGAACCATTCCAAATTGGCTAGGCGGGATGCAATCCCTATTTTACTTGGATTTGTCGAACAATTCTCTTTCTGGAGATATCCCAAGTAGCTTGACCAAATTGGAAAGCCTCATTGACCGTAACATCTCGTTGGAAGAACCGTCTCCTGACATCCCATTTTTCCTTAAACAAAACCAGAGCAGTGCTAGGGTGCTGCAGTATAATCAGATTTTGAGCTTCCCACCATCTTTGGATCTTAGCTATAACAACCTCACTGGACCTGTTTGGCCAGAGTTTGGGAATCTGAAGAAGCTTATTGTGTTCGACCTGAAGTCAAATGATCTCTCAGGGTCAATTCCTTCTGAGCTATCACGTATGAAGAGCTTAGAGAGTTTGGATTTGTCCCATAATAGTTTGTCTGGAACCATATACCCCCTTCACTGTCCAACCTCAGCTTTCTATCGAAGTTCTCTGTTGCCTTCAATAAGTTGGTTGGGAGGATCCCTTTGGAAGGCCAGTTTTCGACTTTTCCAGTGTCAAGCTATGAAGGAAATGCTGGTCTCTGTTACGAACACTCTAACGCTTGCCCACCACAGCAGGATTCTCCAAATCTTGAAGTGCCTGCATCATCCGGCAAGGCAAAGAGAAATATAGGGATCATCATTGGTGTGGCAGTTGGAATTGGATCAGGGACGCTATTTCTTCTTGCCATAATATTCTTCATTGTGACAAGAACCGACAGTTGGAAACAAAATGATACCGAGACGTTTAATAATGATTCCTTTGATAAAGATTTAGATGTCACTGGATCGAGATCAGTAGTTATATTTGAAGACGAGGAGAACAATAAAGAGCTCTATATTGAAGACTTGCTGAAATCTACTGGCAACTTTGATCAAGCAAACATCATTGGATGCGGTGGATTTGGCCTGGTGTATAAAGCAACTCTTCCAGATGGGACAAAAGTCGCTATTAAACGACTCTCTGGTGATTGTGGACAGATGGACAGAGAATTCCGAGCTGAAGTTGAAGCTCTCTCACGAGCTCAGCATGAAAACCTTGTCCTCCTTCAAGGGTACTGCAGCTTCAAAAACGATAGACTCTTAATTTACTCGTATATGGAAAATGGGAGCTTGGACTACTGGCTACACGAAAAGTTTGATGGTACTTGCTCACTAGATTGGGAAACAAGATTGCAGATAGCACAAGGGGCTGCTAGGGGATTGGCTTACTTGCACCAGTCTTGTGAGCCTCATATTCTACACCGGGATGTCAAGTCAAGCAATATACTCCTTGATGAGAAGTTCGAAGCTCATTTGGCAGACTTTGGGCTTGCAAGGCTCATACGGCCTTACGACACTCATGTCACCACAGACCTAGTTGGAACTTTGGGCTATATCCCTCCTGAGTATGGCCAGTCCTCTGTGGCCACTTTTAAGGGGGATGTGTACAGTTTTGGTGTTGTTTTATTGGAGCTTCTCACAGGAAGAAGGCCTATGGATATGTGCAAGCCAAAAGGTTTCCGGAATTTGATCTCATGGGTGTTCCAAATGAAGGAGGAGAAAAGGGAAGCTGAAGTCATTGATCCTTTCATATATGACAAGCAGCATGATAAAGAAATACTACGAATGCTTGAAGTTGCTTGCCTTTGCTTGAGTGAATCGCCCAAGGTAAGACCGTCCACACAACAGCTACTCTCATGGCTTGAAAATCTTGATAGTTATGGCAAGTGAGGCAGGGACAGAATGGAATAAAAAAGGATCAGAGACACTGACATCTGCAGTGAATTTCTTATTTAATTTGAATCAGCTGTAAATATGTATTTGTATTTCATATTCTCGGAGTTTTGTGTTCCGAATCAGTATAGACTATAGAGGATCTAACCAACAAACCCACATATCAAACTCTTTTAAGTACATTTTTTTCTTTTTCACTTTCGAGATCAGGGTTTCATTTATGGATTACGCGACATCATCAGAGTGACACCTTCCTTGTAATTTGTCAATAGAGTTCTTCCCTGCGTACATTTCGATGGAGCTTAATACTGATTTCTTAGTTTGTTTATGAAGTAGTTGGCTAAATGGAGCTCAGAGGAGCCTACACTGTGAGCATAAAGAGGTCTATTTCAAGTCAAGTTTTCTATATGATGCATTGTTGTTGTGAGAATATCTAGTATTCTAGTTCTTTGAGATGGCAGTCCGAACTCCCAAGAGTCCCTTACATCTTTCTCATCTCTGTAGCACAAATGGTAACAACACACTAAATAAGTCATAGATGAAACTTGATATTTTTCTCCTTTTTCTGCCTTTGTCTTACTGAAACTAAACCAGTCTTAACCAATGACTTCAAACGTTCCTCCAAGTTATTTAATGAGCATTTGAAAACAAGTTCGGAAAGCCAAACGTGAACCAAAAAGTCAATGTTCAACTATTGGTGGTGAATGTCAACAATCTAATTCCAAGTAGTTGGTCAAGGAGTCTACATTAGCTGACAGTCGAAAGAGCAACTGTCCAAGGAAAAATTGCGCCTAAAGAACAACGCCTTGTTCAACTTCAGGATGACTAAGTTTGCTAAGCTGGGAAAATAAATGGTGCCCGTATGTGGTTAGAATAATTGAAGCTAACATGAATAATGAATTGATCATGCTTCTGCCTCTTGAGATGAAACTGTAAAGTGCAATCAATCAACAAGTGCTTCACTGGATTGCCTTAGATAATCAAGGCTCGGTCTAGGTAGAGTTTTGATCCCAGAATAGTTCCAAATAGCTCTTCTATCCACCCAAATTGCTCCTAAAAGGTGAGGTCTCTCCCGAGGACTCCAAGTTCAACAGAAGCTCCGTGCAACTAGTGCATGCAACTATGCGAGCTTCAACCTGCTCAAGAAGACGACCCAATGGCACAGAGCAAAGAAACATATTTTTACAAGGAGAAAGAGTATCACATATAGAGGTCAGAGCTCTGACACATTGATTAAAATGCACCAAGCCTCCCAATCTACGCCCCGAGTTTCGAAATGTTTCCAGTGGTACATATATGTGACCAGGCACTTAGCCAATACAACTGAAAATTGTGCAATGCTTGCACTAGAACTGCCTCTGGAGACTAAACACTAAAACCAGTCCAGGTAAACCGTACTATCTACCTTTGTTGCATAGAACAGCACTGGGTAAAAGACGCTGATAGGGATCCTGAGCTGCGTAGCAGGCCAACTAGAAAGGAAATGCTTCAAAGATGTTCATTGAACCATATGAATAGTTTTTTTTTGAAATATTTTGAGGGTTAAGGCAAACCCACACCGGTTACATTGAAAGACACTAGCCCAAAGGGAACCTAACCCGAAGGCTCTCGCCGATGCGCCCCCACACCGGTTACATTGAAAGACTCTAGCCAGAAGGCTTACATTGCCCGAAGGGAACCTAGCCCGAAGGTTCTCGCCGATGCGCTAGTTTTTAGTAGACCCAACCGCCTCCACCTTGTCCATGAAGACTTGCTTTCACTCTTTGGTCCACCCATCGTAGCAACATCTTGTCTCTAGCCCGAAGGCTCACTTGGCCCAAAGGCCCATCACATAATTACACAAGAAAGAAATTTCAACCAATACTGGGTGGGATTCGAACTTGCAACCTCTCCCATGAGGAGAGGGGTACACAACCAATAGTTGATTTCATATCTACAATGACTTCCCTAAGGCTCTTTCCTTTCTCCAAAGTGCCCTGCATATCTTTTAAATTGCAAAGAAGAGAGGACTCCATAAATAATTACCTCTAGTAGAGAAAACTGGAAAATCCATTAACCGGAAAGGTCCAGAAGAAATCTCCATCACCCAACGCAAGGTCACAATGGACAAAGACATGACACTGTCCGCATATTATCCAGTCTTCTTATAAATGTCAGTATGCCACAGTAGATAATAATCAGTTGTCTCATGTTTCATGTTATCTAATGAGGAAATGCCAACAAGATCAACTAATGGAAGAGAGCTGAGAAGGCGCAATGGAACCCCAGACTTTAGAAGAAAATTCTGATATCGATAAGACAAGCAAGAGACAGAGAATTGTAGAGCAGGTGTATACTAAAACAACCACAGATAAACATTATAGCTAACCTATTTGTCTTTTTCAGTTCCAGGATGATAATGGCATGAAAAAGTTGCACAACAAGCAAGATATAATAGCACTCACAATGTACATGAAAAAAAAAATTTCAATCTGCATGGGAAGAAAGGGCACGAGCCGCTCTTTTTTCCAATGCCTTGAGGCGGCTAGCTTCCATCCGAGCTCTCTGTTCCTCTGTGATCTGGATTTCACTCGGAAGGCTTGCTGCATTATCTGGCATTGGTTTTGGTGATCCGCTCAATATACTATTATCAGCAAGTGCTTGAACATTCGTCATTTCGGTTTGTGAGGATTGACTAGGTTCCTGCAATTAAGATGATGAGGTTCAGTACAGTAAAAATAGAAACAAATATAAAACATTCAGTACGAGCTAACAAATGAAGCTACAGAAGGAAGAGTCATACTTGAGTGGCTTTTGTATAAATTTCATCAGGCATTTCTTCATCCAAAACATCAACATAATCATGTCTCTCTGGAAGGGGATTTTCTTCATCAGAACAATGATCCTCCTTTCTTGCTTCTTCTACAGCTGTAAGGATTCTATTAGAAATCAATACACTTTATCAACAATTTATAAGGGCACTAACTCATTAAGCATATGGAACCAATGACTAGTTTATAAACACATATTTTTTATCAGATTATTTTACTGCCTCAAGCCGAGAAAAGGGTGCCGCAAGCAGTTCTGATCTCTTCAGCCAACATAACAAGGTGACTTGCATGAAACACTATCCTATGTAGCATGTAAACTTAGAATTAGATAGCACACCCTTGTTGAACAAATTCGTTAACTGAAAATTTCATGTCTCAACTGCTGCCAAAACATTTCCAAACATTTCAAATACTAAACACACAAACTACCATGAAAGTACCTGGTTCAGAATCTTGAACATTGTATTCAACTGGTGTCTCATGTAACTTTGAGGGGTCCCCTCCATTGGCAACTCTCTCCCTCAGTTCTCTAATACATGTCTGGTTCAAAACAACATACAAAAATCGGTTGTAACAAGCAAAATCGGTAAAACCTTTGGGTGATGATACCAGAGGTATGGGGCTCAAACCCCGCCAGCATCAAAGAGTTATTGATCTCATTTAAAACAGGCTTACCGATAAAAAAATAAATAAAAAAAAATGCACGAACTAGAAAGAATTAACAATTACCCTAACACGCCTAGTCCCACCAAGTTGCTCCACTTTCTGAACAAATTGCTCGAACGAGAAATAAGGCCTTAAATGTGAATGCCACTGTGTATATAACTCAATCAAATTCCCCAAATCGGTTACCTATCAAAACAAAAACCAATTAATCACAAGACATAAAAAATAAAAAAAAATAAAAAAAAACATAGACCCAAGGGCAATGTTATATTACCTCGTGACCGCGACCGTGAAACTTAAATGACTGGGGAAAGTGACGAAGAACATAGCCCAAACCATCTTCAGAGAGAAGAATCTCTGGTGTTAGTTTGGGTACTCTTCTGGGTAATTTTTTCGGCTTTTCGATGGTTTTGGAAGGGAATGGAAATTTGGTGGTGTTGTTGAAAGATGATTTTGGAGCAATACTAGAATTAGAGTTGGGAAGTTGATCAGAATCAGGTTTTGAGTATGGGCAATCACGTGACCAATGACCCGGCCGCCCACATTTGTAACATCCGGTTGCTGCTGGTGGTGCTCCGCTATTTTTCTCCATTTTTCGTTTGTATTGTAGACCTTGTCAATTTTATTGTGGTTTTTTCGTTTCAAATAGTTTTTTTTTGCGGGAAAATTTTCAACTTGGCGCCAATCTGGTGATTTCGGTTTTTAATTCATTTTATCTTCTAGTTTGGGTTGCTGAAATACAATATTATCCTTATTTAAGTTTTTATCAGTTAAATTAAAATCTCACGTGATTTTTTTATTTTGTTTTTTGACTCTCACTACACTCACATTTTATGTTGTATACATGTATAATGGTGTTTGCATGTTTGTTGAACATATGCATAATGGTGTGCATATATGTGTGGTAGTACTGTAGTATTAGTGTTTACATGATTGTTGCGCACATATATAATAGTATGTGCATGTGTGGTATGTACATACATAATAGTGTTTAAATGTGTGTTATGCACATATATATACATACATAATGATATTTGCATGTGTGTTATACACATGTATAATGGTGTGTGCATATTGGTATACACATGTAGTGCATATCATACATGTATAATGGTGTTTGCATGTATATCAGATAATGTCATAATTTGTATTAATAAAAAATAACTTGCTGTCAGCTCGAAAATATCCTTATAGCAAAATTATTAATGATAGATATTTATGTCAGCCCGTTTTTGTCAACTCGAAAATGTCATTATAGCGAAATTATTAATAATAGATGTTGATGTCAGCTTGTTTTTATCTTCAAACTGTAATTATTGGTCCACTAAGTCTAAAATCGATATTATAGTCAATTTATGTGTTTGGGCCTAAATCTCTTACACAATTACATTTTGAACCGAAAGAGGTGAACCAACCCGACGTCACACAAGAAAACACGTGCTGTAGGCTCGTCTGTTTACACCGACCAAATCTAGCTTAGAATTCCAGCATAGCTTGCTTCGTTTGTCAAGCGAGACTTCAGGCTTCGGTTCATGTAACTGATGTAAGGCAAAACACAAGCTGAGCGAGAGCAGCTCTGCTCATTTTCTAGCCATACTCAATTTGATATTGAAGGCAACTCAATACATTATAGCATTTTTAGGAGATAAACCAAAAAAACATCAAATATTTATATTTGAACCAAACCAAATACCAGATCAAAAAAACACCAACCAACTTCAAGAGCGATATTAAATAGTTGACATCATACGGTTTTGGATAAACTGCACCATATAGCCCACGCAATTTTTCCAAAACCGCGTTATAGATGCCTACTACAAAAGCCCAAGCACACGTGGTTTTTCAGAAATCGCGCAATGTGTTGCACATTAATTTTCATTTTTATTCTCTTTTCAAATCTCTTGTGCGGCGTGATTGAAATCTACACTCTAGCCCCAAACCATGCGGTTTTAGAAACACCGCCGCGGTTTTTCCAAAATTGCAAGAGAGATTTGATACAACACCAAAGCAAACACTAAATTTTACCTGATTTAGTGTCTACTTTGGTGTTTTTTTTGATATTTTCATCAACATGTGTCTTTCCATAAAAATGAAAAAACACTAAATTATTGAAAATTTGGTGTTTGATGCTAGAATAATATCTCACCTAAAGATACTCTAAGCTAAGCTAAAAAATTCACCAATTTTATGTCGACTGGAGAGTGGTGAATGCTCACTTTTCCATTTGGATACAGAATCTAGTAATAGTAAAAAAACATCCATTTATTTGTTATGTAGAAATAGTAATGACAGTCTAGCTTGTTTATTTTGTTATTGTAAACATCCTGCAACACTGGGTAGGACAAGCACATGAACTGATTAACTTCAGAATTTATAGATTCATCAATAAGTCCAGTACTGTTTGTATCATACATATTTTACATCTCTACTCTCTCGTGTGGTGCGGGAAATTGTTCGTGTCAAAAAAATATGCCTGTATAAGAAAAAAGGATAAACAACCATCACATTAGGTTATCCGCAACCTCTCCCTTTTCATTAAGAATGGCCTTCTAATGAACACCCGTCATCTCTTTGTTTAAGCCTTCAACATCTTATTATCAGACCATCTCCATACATTTTGTCGCGTGCATCTGTATAGGTTGTTGTATGAACTCTAAAGTATGATAATCAAGTATTCAGGGACCAATTGTAATTCTGGTACACAATATGAACAGCACCTCCGTCACTCACAAGATGAGTCAGAAGACCAGAGTTTGTTGCGTCCAAGTAATTCAAAATCCACTTTAGGATCTCTTTCTCTTGACCAAAATCTGCATCAAACCTGCAAGGGGAAACAAATGAGCGTCTTGCTCTTTGGTCTTACTAGAACTTTTTCTTTGAATGAAAAGCTTATAACATACTATCTGTCATGTGAAACACTCTATTAAAGCCATAAGACACAGCAAAAACTATTCAGGGAAATGTCGAATTATTTATGAAATGCCAAACTCCACGTCCACGGATCAGGTTTAGTATTAAAACTCCTCTACTTTTCTAAGCAATGTTTTGACTCTCTAGAGAGTCGGAGACAATAAGCTCAGGCTACTGATTTCTAATGGTACCAGTGCAGAGAAACTATGAACATAAATGAGAAGAAATTCCTTGACTGCACATGAGAAAACGATCTGGGTCTGCTAGCATTACCACACTCTGGGCATATTCAATCCAGTATCAAGTCCACCCGACTACTTCAGTCAAGAGATGTTAACTATATCTTTTTAAGCTATAAATGAATATTAATGGTCTCAACTGATGTTCATACCATTTGATGATCCTCGTAAGATATACAGTCCTCTTCTCCAGATCAACCTCCATCCCATCTCCACTTAAGAATTCCCTCGCAGCATGTCTCAATTCAGCTTCGACCCCTTGGGATGAGAAAAATTGTACCTTTGGACTTGATCGTGTGCCATTGCATAATCCAAAATGGATGAGCGGATTAACCTTAGGAAGAGCCACCTGTTTTTTACAACAGTAGAAGGTTAGAGAGAGAGAGAGAGAGATCAAATGCCCAATGTAGTGAATATGTGTATGATTTTGATCTCATTACGTATTCTAAACAAAAATTTTAATTGTTCACCTCTAAGCGCCTGTCACCATTGCCAAAGGGTTTGATCAATGAGTAAGGTTGCCTTCTGTTTGATCGGAGGATTCCATTCTTAATGGTGGCAAGCGAGTAGGGACGACCACCGACAATATACTGGAAGTCTCCAAAGAAATTTCTCCGATCAATCACTCCTTCAGGACACCCTACCCTTATTACGGCATGGATGACCATGGCATTGAACAAGTTCAAGAAGAAGGCCAACTTCTCGTCAGGCGAGAGTTTTAAAATGTCACAACGTTGCAGATCTTGAGTCAGATTTACATATCTGCATAGTCAAATGGAAAATGGTGCTTGTTAATTCACAGAAAGATATAGCAGTCTAGAGTTGTAGTTAGACGTAACAATAAGTGATACTCCATAAGAATTGTCCTGTCTGTACACATAAAGGATTTTGGTGGACCAGCAATGTCATAATTGCTTCACCATACCCTACCTGAATTGCTAACGTGAAGGCAAGATATAACTGGAACTTGCAACTCTAAAGAATTCAGACCACTCCCATGAAAGAATGATACTTATAGGAATGAGAATCAACTGGTGAGGTTCTGATTCTTTCTAACCCATATCTACATGGGTCGGGTGACATGAATAAGACAGTATCAATGGCCCCAGTTACTCATTCTAACAGTTTCAAGAGAGGTAAAAGAAATATACCATAAGATCATTTGAATTCCAATTACAAGTTCACACCCCTTAAACATGGACTCAAATGCTAGTGATAAGAATGCCAGTCCTAACTAACTCTGTCTCGAAACCAAGGGTGGGCAGAACGCCAGAACTAAAGCTAACTCGCTCAAAAAATAATAATTAAAATTAGATATGCCACTAGATTCTACACTTGTCCTAGGCTAATTCTTTTAAGCCAAGTTGGAGATTACCTTCGAAACTCCTCGCTGTTGCTGATTCCCATATAATCAACATGGTGCCTGTCCTCAGAGGCATAAGACTCCAGTGCTGCAGACATTATTTTGGTGAGCTTTTGACCAACAATAGCTGCAGCCTTTGGTTCACAATCGTTGGTGGATCCCCAGAAATTGAAACATTTAGGGATGAAAGGTTCATGCTCGAGAAATCGATAGAAATGGTTACCATCCTCAAACTCATTTTCCCTAAAGAAAACAAACAATTAAAGGAGGGTAAACATAAATTCTAGGAAAATATACAATCATATCTCTATCTCTATTCTGTGTGTATATGCATATGTATGTAGCCACAAAATGTTTTGATAGAGTTTACCCAAACACATGATGTATGAAGTGCTTCCTTGCAATTTCCTTACCAATCTCAATTGCCTGCAAAAACAGTAACGATATCGTACAAATCAGTCATGAATATGGTGCTCCCTTCCAAATCATCACCAACATTTCGGGCAAAACTAATTGTCACTTGCTACATAGAATAGCAACTGATGGCGCTCCCCGCTATGCCCATACTTTCCAGAATCATCTTGTGTGTTCATACTTATGTTTTCCTACTAGTACCAACATCCCATTGAAGTAACACCCTATTTCATAATGGACACCACTCCACTCCACTCCCTAGTTTGTGCCTATCAACACTTGAAATTAACACTATCCAAAAGACACAAAAATAAAAGAGAAAAACCAGTCACATAATGTGCATCACTCTACTTCAGTTCACCAATAATGGGAAGAGAAGATCGTCTCGCAGGACAAAGTGCAAAATTTATTTTCTGTATGTATGCCTTAAGAGGCCATGGACGTGTGGGCTTTTGTCATGTTATGACAATTTCCATCACAAATTCTACAACAAGTAACATCTCATGATAAAATTCCAGTTCCACTTCTAGAAAGCAGTGTATCAAATGGTGCCATAAGGGGAGGCATAAAAGAGAGTGACACGGAAACACAACTCCGCGCATATTTTTCATTTAACATTATATTCCAACTCGTATTGCAAGCCAAAAGTATATAACACACTAGTGTACTTACTGTGTATATGAGCTGTGGCCTCTAAACAAGGCTAATAGCTCAAGAGTATTTTAATCACAGTGAATTTAGTTAAACAAAAAATAACTTTTACTACGAAAACGTGCACATACCTTCTTTCTCCCGCAATTGAGATGCTGAATCATTATATCAACCATTTCACTACCTGCAAAGCAATTCTTAACAATCTTCAACTTACTTAACTTATCTTGTATCGGCAACTTATGTCTCAAAATCCTAACGATCCCAATCAAATCATCCGTCCGTTCATTTCCATCTTCGGGATCATCAAATCCATAAACCGGGGGACATGGTGCCTTTTCAGGACATTTCTTCACCAACATTTCTTTCAACCTCTTATCAAACTCTCCACTATTTCTAAGTGAATTCAAAACCACTAAACCACCAAAAAGCTTGTCGTTAAAGAATATTTGAGGAACTGAACAAGAACCAGTTCTCTCAACCAACTCTTTCTCTCTTAATGGATACACATCAATATTAATCTCCACAAATTTAAATCCTTTATCTTTAAAAAATGATCTCACAGCACTGCAATCTCTACAATTCGATTTCGAAAAGAAACTTATCCTACCTTTAAACCTCATCTCCTTTCCAAACTCATTTTCCTCTTCCTCTTTATCATCCTTTACTTGAACAATAACTTTAACCCCAGACAAATTAATTTCAGTTACTTCATTTTCTTTCAAAGATGATATCTTTTTCACAATGGCTGTAGAGAAACTATTGCTTCTATCACGAATAAATTTTCCTAAATTCATTTCAGTTAAAGAAACTGACCTGTCCATTTTTTCTATTTTTTCTTCACCATTTGATGATGCTAATCCAGGTGGCGCTTCTGGCTTAGGGAGCAGTGAATGTGGTCTGATCAGCTGATCATCATCATCAACAACAAAAAACTTTCTCTTGGGCAATTTTTTTTATCTCCATTTCTGTTTCTGAAATGCCAAGTTTTATTTCTTCTTCATTTATAGAAGAATCGAGGAGAATATTCATTTTGAAAACTTCAAAAACGTGTTGTTTAAATGACAAGTGGAAAAACGAGGTTTTGGAAAAAAATAGAGCGAAGAAATCAAAGGTAGGTTGTAGCGGATATATTTGGGAGGGAGAGTTAGAAGAATCTAGTATAGCAGTTAATGAGGAGAAAAGGTCAAGGAGATCGTTAGGGTGGACCTGTTTTTTGTTAAGTTTGGTAGAGATTATTATTATTAGTTAGTTTTTAAGTGCGTAGTCAACACTGCGGCATCACATTAATAAACGCATTTCTTGCCGGCCTTAGTCCAGATTGTACTGTACGTTGGATATTTTTATGCTCGATGAACAATTACATGGTGAGAATGTGACTTTATTCACAATTTCACATATGGTTCAAAACTTTTGCCCAATGCAAAATGAAAAAGAAACTTTTAACTAAAATAGTAGTTGAGTTGTGAATTTCGGACGGATTGTTGGATTTAGTCTCGTGTGTTTTTAAAAAAAAAAACAGTTTTTTTTTTCAAAAATAATTTCACATTTTATTTTTTTTTTTTTTTTTGGATATTTTATTTTGTTTTTTTTTTTCCATTGGATCGGAATCCAACATCTCGTTTGAAATTATTTTTCACTTTTGTATTGGCCAACCTCACCTTATTTTTCCCTAAAACAGTGAAAAATATAGAAAATATATATGGTGAGAATGGGACTCCATATTCAGTTGAAAATTTTTTAAAATATTTTGCCCAATGCAAAGGTAGGTAAATAGTGTAATATTAAAGAGAGGGTGAAGAATGATTTTTGGTTAATAAAAACTTTCAACTTAAAATAATGGTTGAGTTTAACTTAAAAACTTCGGACGCGGATTCAACACACGTTTGAAGTTTTTAAAAAAAAAATGTTTTTTTTTTTAAGTCCGAGATATTGATGATTTAAAACTGGTAAAAAACACGGACGTTTTTTTGAATTTTAGATTGGACCACTATTTTTTTCCGCTTTTCGCGACGGACCAAACTGTTATTTTTTTATTTTGAATGGGAGTTTGAGTCCCGAATCAACATTTTACACATTGAAGATTATTTTTGGACCTTCAAATAGTAAATATACCTTTGTATATTTATTTTTCTAAAACTGTATAAAAAAAAAAATGTGGAGGAAACTCTCCATTGGAGATGCCCTTAGGTGGAAGTAAATATTTGTGATTTGCATTGAGAATGCTATTAGGTAAAAATTCAAAAATATCCGAAGCAGGAAACTCTGGCCTTGAATTATTTGCAATCAGTTATTTTTTTGGCGTGGACCACGGGACACGGGAAATTTCATTTGTAAAATTCATGTTGTCGACCTTGTCAATCATTGAGCTTTTTCGTGCGGATGACTTCACTGGGAGTCTGGGACACTCAACAACTCAACGGGCTTTTATGTTTGAGGAGTTGGATCAACGTTTCGTGCGGATTTAAGTACTGCACATTACAGGACATTTTGTGAGAAAACTGAGAATGTTACATTGGTTTCAAGTTTTTATATGGGTTTCTCTATGCCTACCCGCGCCTTCAGCCAATTTCTAGGCCCTGTCCTGGCTACGGGTCAAAAGACATGGGCTCACATTTCGTATAGCATAAAGGGATTGAAGGGTATGTGCGTCACTGTATTGTACAACTTAAAACAGGTAAATATTCTAGGTTGCAAACCTAGTTCATCAATATTGTAGACCCATAAGATTCTAAATGTAGTCATTTTGCAGACCACAATGAAATTATTTACGTTAAATCCTCCAAAACACATACACCTTTAAAATTCCATTGTGTTAGTGTCGGATGCGGATACGGATGCAATTTGGGCATGTGTCTGACTCGACACGTGCATATCCTACGCAGCACTAGAGTAATTTGGACACGGACAAGACTCATATAGTTGTATGAGATATTTTTAGGGGGAGACTACAACACATGCCCAATACAAAAAAACACTTGCGAAGTCAGTTGTGATTGGCTGGTGAGAAAAGAAGAGAGGTGAGAGAGAGTTTAACTCTTTATTTTATTATAATACACCAATTAGAATTAGAGTTGATTTCGGACGTTTTTTTTTGTGCTGGGCCATGTGGGTTAGTTCTATCATATTTTTATGAAAATTTTAATTGTTCCTATCATCCTCTATTTATGAATCTTGAATTGCTATGATATGACTTAAAATTTAATGTCACGTCAATATAAATTTAAAAAAATTGTATATATTTAAAGGGATAGTTAAACTTTGGTACTATTTTTTTAACCGGTATTATAAAATATTACCACTTTTCAAAAAAACTTTGGAAATTGTATCACTTTTTTTCTTGACCGATGATATTACCCCTCAACGTGCCCCTCTCACGTGTTTTACATCAAATATATCATCGGCATAATACATATATCAAAACATTAATAACCATCTAACTAATATTTCAGCAAATCACATGATAAAAAAACGAGGTAACCACTGAAAACACCAATTGTAAACATATATATATAAAATTAGGGGTTTGAATTTCTCTCTAAAAAAAATGGCGATGAGAAAGTTCTACAATTAAATCAAATGACTGAAAGTGAGGGAATTACCATCATATCTGAAATCATAATTATCAATTGATAAAAAAAGAAAGAAATTAACAAACAAATGGGATGGATAATTATCATAAATAATATATTCTTACCGGTTCGCCTGATCCTATTTTCCATGTTTGTTTTGGTGGGATGATTTTCTCTTACTTGGTTGCACTTGAGATTTTGGTGAGAACATCGAAAGGGGAACAAAGATCACACTCTATCTAAAAGAAGACCAGCTAGAGTACTTGGAGGAGCGCATGCTCAAGGATCTGGTCAAGAAGCTAGCACTCTGAATTCATTAGCTATCCAATTTCTACAAGAGTTTGACTAATGACTAGGAGGAGCACCTTGCTATGAAGCATTTCTTTGTTGAGGGCCAGCTTGAATTCAATGCTATTATGTTTGTCCTTTGATCTCTCACACCAAGAAGACCCAACAACATCGAGTTATATGTTTTTGTTATAAACTTTAATGAAATTGTGTCCTTATAGGTTTGAACTCATGACCTTATGTCTCTACTACTTTCTAATGTGGAGACTTTAGTCCCACATTGATGAATAAACTTAAGTCTTTTAAGTTTATATTTTGTTGTGTCCTTATGGGGAGATAGTGTAGAAAGATATATAGAGGTGCTTACGTGCACACAAGGCCGCCTTGGATTGGGGGCTCTCGAGAAGTGGGAGCTCCAAAAAATCTTAGGGTGTGTTTGTTAAATTTTAATGTGGAAAGGAAATTTAGTCCTATGGAATGGAATAGAAAGGAAATAATTTAAAATGGTATGTGTTTGTGTACTGGGGAAAGGAAAAGGAAATGAATAATCATGTTTGTTTTTAAATGAATAATTTATTGTTGAGTGGAGTGTATTAGTAGTAAGTCCCTATTTTTTTTTTTTTTTTTCGGATTGAAGATCGATTATATTAATCAAAAGATGGATTACATACAACAACACAAGAAAAATAGATGAAAACAATACAAGAGAACCACAACAAGTCTTGAACATCCATAAAATCTTGAACCCGAACTCCACTGAATCGAACGCCCAACACCGCCAAAGAACTCCACATTGGAAACCCCATTACCACTTTTCCAAATGTCGGCCTACAACCATACTCAACCAAAACCATGTTGGATCTCCCAAAGCAAAGACTCAAGAGCCTTCAAATCGCGACAAGATTACACTCCACGACACAAGCGGCAGATTAGCAATCTCAAAGAGGGGCGGTGGCACGACCAAATCACTACCCAAACCAAAGAATCCGGAGAGGGAATAGATAAAGGGGAGAGAGCCTTGGTCTCACCAAGTAAGATATAGAGCCAAACCAGAGAAACAGCATGCAGAGAGGGTTGAACCCAAATTTTAATCTTGAAGTGAGCTATAAGATCCAAAGGAACCAAATGAGGAAAGTAGAACTCCTAAAAAAATATAACCCGAGGCCTAGATTTTATCTAAGGTCTTCAAAGTAGAAACAATCGCAAAATTGGGAAAGAAGGCTTCTCCAAAGGAGAGAACCAAAACCTTTCAATCACGCAAGAACTTTGAATGGGTTGGGAAGAGAAACGCTTTTCCCCCACTTATTGCAAAGAGAAACTTTATTTATCTATTTAATTTTTTTCAAAAAAAGACACAAAACCTTTTCATTTTCAAACCAAAAGTTATTTCACATGTTCCCACTCAAAATGTTAAATGTTCCCATTTCATTATATATGTTATTATTTTTTTTTTTTTAAGAAAGGAAGAAAGAGACATTTTGAAAAATATGAGAAATTATATCTTTTTCAAAACTAGTATTGATTTTATTCATTTAAATGTTTTCTATATGTTCTATTTGTAGTATTTTTTAAGAAAGGAAGAAAGAGAAGCAAATGTAAAAAAAAGATGAGAATATGAGCACGTTCAACTAGTTCGGTGTTTGGTGTGTGTTTTGGACCGTTGGATTAAATCTCATATTTGGGACACGTGTATTTGTGTTTAAGTTGAAAAGACACGTTGAGGGTATTATAGACAATATGAAAATACTGTGGAAGGGTATAATAGGACAAGTAAATTCCCAGTATAAAATATCGTTTCGCAATCCACTCCGCTCCCCCGTCTCCCTCTTTCTCTCTCCCAGTCTCATTTTTAGGCTGCGACTCGTTTCCTTCTCCCCACTTTTATCCAGACAAGGTAATATTACTTACTTCTTTACTATCTTATCTGAAATTGGTTTATATTTGGACTTTGGGTTTAGGGTTTTAGGCACTATACTTCTGTTTTGTTTGAAGTTGAATACTGTTTCTAGGCCCAGATTAGATTAAGATCTATATGTTCCAGATGCTGAATTGGTCACACTGATTAGTATTTTTTAGCCGATTAAGTTTGAGTGACAGTAAAATGTGTTTTAAATTTCACTCATTTAGAGATTTTTCCAAACGACATCAATAAAAAAACAATTTTGAAAGAAAATCTTTGTCCAAAAGAATGAAAGTGGCATGTGCAATATGGGGAGACACATTATTGTTCTTGGTTATCCCATGTCGGGGGCTCTGTTTAATGGAAAACTCCCTTTCAGTCATTTGTTGTCTTTTGGCGATTACACTTATGGAACATAAACAACTGCAGTTTCTCTATGTGTTGCACGCCTTGTTAGCAATTCGGGATACGACAATGATTCAAAAAAACGGTACGGTCAAATATTCGGTCAAAAATTTGCAATATGGCAATTATGCGGTGTTTAATTAATACGTGTTTTAAACGGTTGGTTGCAAAAATTCGGAAGTCAAAAATTCGTGATATTATGGTAATAAATATTAATAATAGTTGTCATTCTTTACAACATAACAAACATATCTAAACAATTTAGCTACAAAAATATTGAAACCAATTGAATGGTCCACATATGTACTTTTATTTATTTATTTTTGGATTAAAATTACCATTCAAATTTCAAAATACACACACATCATGACATGACAATTTAAATATTGCCCAAAAATATATAAACAAAGCTTTTGGATTAATTTATCACTAAAAATGTAAGAGTGAGGGACTTAAAGTAAGAGTGAGGACATAAAGTATATAAAAAATAACAAAAACGCAACCGAATTTTCATTATTTTATTATTATTATTATTATTTTTTTAACCGAATTAAAAATTCGGCTAAAATTCGTATTATTGGTTTCAAGGCAAAAAATCGCGAATTATTGCGAATCTTTCAAACATTCGGAAGTATTATACGTTTTGCCTTTCAAAAATTCGATTCGCGAATTATTCGGCAAATTGCTAACAAGGGACGCTAGTGCATGTTACAAGTGTAATGAATGCGGGAAAGAAATTCTATTTGGTGTTAAAAATCTTACTAGCTTCTCCACTTTGTTTTGATGCAGATGAATGTGGAGAAGCTGATGAAAATGGCCGGTGCAGTTCGCACTGGCGGAAAGGGCAGTGTGAGAAGGTCAGTTGTCTTTTTTTGATAAGTTCAGTACCGTGTTATAGATTGGTAGAGTTAACTCTTCTTTTCCTTAACTTTTCGATTAATTTTATGCAATCCAAGCATATTTTTCTTTTGATTACATATATTTTTTTTGAGTTAATCAGTTGTTTGATACTGTGTTATATTGTACCCATAGGAAGAAGAAGGCAGTTCACAAAACCACAACCACAGATGATAAAAGGCTTCAGAGCACTTTAAAGAGATTGGGTGTGAATGCCATTCCGGCCATAGAAGAAGTCAACATTTTCAAGGATGACATAGTCATTCAGTTTCCAAACCCAAAAGGTCAAAATAAATTCATTGAAGTTGAACGATGTACAACACTTTTTTCCCCCATTTGTTGTTATTAATAAACATATTTTTAACCTGTTTCAGTTCAAGCCTCAATTACTGCCAATACCTGGGTTGTTAGCGGCACTCCTACTACAAAAAGTAATTTCTCCTGCATTTTTTATTTAATTTTTCTTCTCATTTTATTAGAATTCATGGACAAATAACAGAGCTTGGTGATTTAAAATCAATTATTGTGTTATTTGTTATATTATTATCAAGTAATGGAACTGACATGTAAATGTGCTTATTCCAGAATTGCAAGATCTGCTTCCTGGTATCATCAACCAATTAGGTATGTTCTCTTTCATTTTCCAAACTATGTATTTGTGTTGATATCACCCCAAACCACATAATATGTAGCTCTGCATGCCAAGTTGTGTGGCTTACTTGTTTTGCTGTTGTCGGAAAAAGTGAAGGACTAATTGTTTCCTCTTCGGAGTAGAGTTTAATATGATTGGAGCTACTTTCTTTTCGTGCTGTTACAATGTCATATCACTGGTCAAAGTAAAAGTAACCTTGTAATGATTTGCTTGAGCTTGTTTGTACTCCAGGACCAGATAACTTGGACAACCTAAGGCGACTTGCAGAACAGTTCCAGAAGCAGGCTCCAGGTGCAGGGGCAGCACCAGAGGATGATGATGAGGAAGTCCCAGACCTTGTACCGGGAGAGACATTTGAAGCTGCGGCTGAGGATGGCCAAGCCCAGGCTTCATAAAATTTTGAAGGAAGCTTTCGTTATATTGTAGTTTGAGTCTCCTGCTTTTGTTTTTTATTTCACTCCTGTCTGGTTCTTGATTTTGTTATTTAACAATTCCATTTTATGAGATACTAAAAGGTAGTGATGTTAAAAATCTGGTTGGGTATTATTGAGTTTGCTTTTGCACTTGGTTTTCAACAAGCTCATAAGGTGAAACCTTCATTAAGTTCTGATCTCATCGAAGGCATCTGACAGTTTATTTATGTTGGATATTTGCCTTCCAGTGGGCACTTGGTAGATATGGTGAAATCTGGCCTCTTGGGATCATATTAGAGGAAGAACTAGAAAACTTTCACCTGGTGTCTAGACTCTTCTTGTTTCAGGGAATCCTGATTCCATTCTACTTTTCGTTCCAGAAATTTTTTGGTCATTTCTCTTAATAGGAAATTGCAAAATTGATTTCTATATGGCTGGTAATAATTGGTATCTATTGGCCGTGAATAGTGAGCTGCTGTTGTACCCGCGAAAGGTAAATACGTAAATGAGACTAGAGTTTTCTATGAAAACGATTATTAATATGGAACCGCGAGTTAATTATGGGATACTGACTATACTGTGCCAATCCTCTCACTAGCGATGTTTCCAACCAGTTTATGAACTGTTTGCTAGTACACCAATGAAAGTGCTGTTCGTGCATATACAAACTCAAAATGCGTTATTTTTAGAGTATTTTGATTGGGGTTTTAATAACTTTCCACTTTCTCAAGAGGGTTTAGCAAATTATTCAAAATCACAAATAATTAGTAGTTAGTCCTTGATCTTACCCTCAGGGCCTCGGGAAATAATATTGAAGTTTCAACTAATCTTTAGAGTGGATCTTTCACAATACCAGAAGAATGCCCGCACTAACTAGTTACTAGCCAAAAACATCGTTGATGCTTTTACACGAACCTTTTACTGTGTAAAATTACCAAAACAAAACCACTTAAAATAAATAAAACAATCTTCCCTGGCTATCTTGTAGACTTGTACTCTTCAAGGAGAAAATGCCGGGGGAATAAAAGGCAGAAACAGTATTGCAACAAAAATGGTGATGAACTGCCATGCAGACATTCAATGACGAACTCCTAACAAGGAATTTATGTTTGGCACTTTAGGAATAGTACCCCATTCTTAAGCAGTTCATTCCATTGGTCGTACTACCAACCGATCCAGCCATGAGAATTATCTAGCTAAACGAGCACATGTGAAATCCAAAATATTCTTGCGAAAATACAAAGTTTATAATTACTTGGCAGTGTGGGAAGGCAAAAATCTAAAAAACAAAACCAAGGAAAAAGTGACCGAGAGAAACTACAAGAACAGAGACGCAAATAAGGAAAGAGCAATATTCAGAAATTTCCCTTGAGAATTTCTACGAAGTTTGTTTCTCCTCAGCAGCAGCTTCGAATGTTTCCCCTGGTACAAGATCTGGGACGTCATCATCGTCATCCTCCTCTTGTGGTGCTGCACCTGCAGCTGCACCAGGTGCCTTCTTCTGAAATTGTTCAGCAAGCCTCCTCAGGTTGTCCAAGTTATCCGGTCCTGGAAATAACAGAGAATATAAAGTATCACTACAACCAGACTGAAAAATATTCAGTAGAAGCACTGGTCATTCCATCATTTATCTACTTCAATTCTGCAATTCTGCAATTAGGCCGGCCTTGATGCAAAGGTGAACAACTTATAAGATGAATACCCTGATACTAGGGCCAATCTAGACCAAGCTGAATGTGAATTTTTCTTCTTCCTTTCTGTTTGGGCTTGTTTTAGTTGTTATTTACAGTTAGTAAGCTTGGGAAAATCCTCCAAAACAAATATACTGGATATAATGAGAGCTGGAACCATTTTCTAATAACTATCTCTAACGTCATTCAATTTTGGATTACTGGTGCACAAAGCTACATAAGGGTTTCCAACATAAAAGATAATAAAGAGGCAGATACATACCCAATTGGTTGATGATCCCAGGGAGAATATCCTGCAGTTCTGGAACATAATGAGCTCAAATGTTAACCAACACTCTAAAAATAAAAGTAAATACAGTACAAAAGCTGTCTCAAGAAATTCCATTCAATCAGGGAATATGCCTAATAATTATTGCTTATGCTGCTCTCATATTGCATGCACTCAAACAAAGTCAGATGTCAGGTTACCCTTTTCTAGGTGCGATCAATTTACCCATTTCTATATTGGTTATGCAATTACTAAGAACTAACTCGTCTATTTCAGAAAAATCTCCCAATGGTGCAGTGTATAACTTCGTGTGATGTTATCTATCATGTACTGATGTAAATAAGAGGAGGAGCAACAACGGTATAACTTGTATGTGGTTAACCTATGTGTTATTTTTTTTTCCTTGCTAAATCAGCTCTAACCCAATAAAGATGCTAGTGGTGAACTGAACTTGAAAATAGAATGATCAACCTCACATGCATTAATCAAATGTGCATAATAGGGAGATAAAAAGTAGGAAAGAATACTCTTTGTCTGAGGAGTTCCACTAACAACCCAAGTGTTTGCAACAATAGAAGCTTGAACTGAAACAGAAGAAATATATGTATTAGTATAAAAACAAAAGATCAAGCAAGTTTTAATGATCATAAGCTGTTCCAATTGATACCTTTTGGATTCTGAAACTGGATGACTGTGTCATCCTTAAAAATGTTGACTTCCTCAATGGCTGGGATGGCATTGACACCTAGTCTTTTAAGAGTGCTCTGGAGCCTTTTATCATCAGTGGTTGTCGTCTTGTGGACAGCCTTCTTCTTTCTGTAGTTAAAAACACAAAGCGATCCAACTTGAGAAAATTACAACGCTACTCAAATAAACGAATACAAAGCAAAGAAAAAGAACCAAAACTCCTACAAGGGTACAAAAACTCTTCACCTTCTCATGCTACCCTTGCCACCGGTGCGGACTGCACCAGCCATTTTCATAAGCTTTTCCACATTCATCTGCCATCAGAAGCAGTACAAATAAGTTAGAAAACTTAAAGCCAAATTATGTCACAAAATGTGCTAAAAACATATCAAAACAGAAGCTAAACACCTAGGATCCAACCTAGGACCGAGGCGCTACTAGCGCTTTTGACAACATACTGTTCATCCTTACTATTAAATTCAATTCACATTGTACAATAAGTAGATCTATTAATCCTATAAACCCTATACTATTATTCAAAAGTGTGCAGAGACGTTAACATATATTTACACTTAACTGTAAACACAAGCTATGTGAGCTAAACAATCTATCAGAAGATATATACTAAAATCAAATTGATAATATCGGTAAATATATAAACTTTAAAGACATAAACTGATAGTTAAAAATTACAGATGAAAAATGAAACATTGCATGAGAAATTTGAGGATAAGTACCTTGAAAAGATAGGGTTTTAGGTTTTGGGGATGCGGCAAAGCACACTTTTTTTTTCTGTAGCTTTAAAATGACTTCAAATGAATGGATTGCTTTGCGACCATGTAACACACTAACCCTTTTTATATTTCCAATATTACCCCGCTTCAATCTGGGCCCCCGAATAGTAAACTTGGGCTGGTTTCTTTCAAGCCCAACGGGTTCGCCCTTTCGTATTTTCGATCTGGCTATTTTTTTCGTTCAAGATATCTTAATCTATCAAGCAAGTGGGGGTGAGCAAAGGGGGAGGAAGATGGAGGAGTGGAGATGGAGAAGGAGGAGTGGAGATTTAGAGAGTGGAGAGGGAGAGGGAGAGGAGAGAGAGGCGAAGAGAAAAAGGAAAGGGAAGAGATGAAGAGGTGTCCACATAACCCCCTTCTTCCCAAAAAATGTTCTCCCGGCCACGGATTAGAAAGTTAGTCTGTCTAATGAATCTGGTAAAGTTCTGTTGAATGCAATGTAATGGTGTGTAAGTGGTGTCTCTTTTTTCGGAAAACCCAATTTTTTATAATTCCGATACTTTTTCTCCCAAATTTTTGTTTTGATATCTGATTTTTCCGAAAAATAATTGGATCGTAATTGGATGTGTTCAAAATCCGATCTGATTTTCGATTAATTTCTTAATTTTTAACATATAGCGATCTATTTCATATAGTTACTAAATTAAAACTATAGATAATTTACAAACCAAATAAAAACTCTAAAGAAGTAGAACATTGTCTCTCTCACAATTTCAAAAAATCAATATTGTTATTCTAATACATGTCTAAATTTCTCCCATCTACCTATTTACTGAATTTAACATGAAGAAAAAACTTATTGAATGAACGAGTTAAAAGGTCTAACTTATTTACTGAATTAATATACTTCAAAATAATTGCTAAATGAATATATTAATTAGATAAAAAAAAAATGGTTATCCTTAAGAGAATCCGATTATATAATTCAAATTTTCGATTTACTTTCGTATTTTGCAGATTCTGAAATTTCCAAAAAATTTCCAATTTTCCAGACTTTCCGAATTCGGAAGAAAAATTGTCATCCGATCCGAAAAAAAAATAGAATTTTTTCGGAATACCTTTTATCCGATCCGATCCAAAGTCACCCCTAATTGTAACCAACATAATTGAAGCATTGAGTATTAGTCTGGCCATTTAAGCTGAGTCCAAAACTTCCAGCTCGATCTACTTAATATGGATCTTAATAATTAAGGTGTCTGTAGTTCACTGGTCATAGTGGCATATATTGCGGGTTTAGGCTCCAACTCTAGGATCAATTTCCACATTGGGGAAGGGACACTGGGAGTTTTAGCTAGGATTAGTTCTACATGACTATACCAACAGTAACCTAACAGTGATAATGACTGGGAAAGTGCAAAACATAAACAAAACATGTTATATTCCGTTTTTGTAAATGAACATATAGTTATGCTTTAAGTCTTTAACATCGAGACTGTGTCCTGGCCTTATTATAACTGAAACTTTCTTCAGAGAGAGAGGATACCACACATGAAAAGTCATCAAGTACTCCTCTTTCGTTCAAAGGAAACATTTTTTTCCTTCTTAATAAACCTCACATGCCTTTCAAAATAGATATGGTTCAAATAATGTAGAGTACATTATTGTAAAAGCTGATTGCCTGAAACAAAATGTTCAATTATATAAAATCATTGTTTAGTTGAGACTTGAGAGTCAAACACAATGTATTAATAATACTAGAATAAACTCTGGGCTCTCCAAAAAACACTACGTGTGAATGGTTGACAGTATCTTATTCCCATTCCTTGTCCAAAAGTGTTTTATGTGTTGGTCACACTACTGTAATAGAACAACCAATGTGCCGCCCGACATCGTGAATTAGAATAAGAACTCTGTTGAACATCTTCACATGTACTGGCCGGAAGTTGAAGTATCCCAGTCTTCTAAATAAACAGGATTTGATTGTTTATGCTTAATTTCGGGCGGCATAAAACCAGCCACATTTACAGATACTCAACTTATAACCGCATTTGTTCTATGGTTCTACCACAACTGTTGATGATTGTGCTGTACCTTGCAGAATTAACTTGATCGACTATGCTACCAGCCTACCACGCTCGTTATCAGCAGTGACGTTATTGAATTAGATTATATATTTTGCTAACTAGTATGTTAGTGAGTGGTGAAAGAACCGTAATGTAAATTCGATTTGCAACCAGCATTTGGCTCTTTGCTTTGTGATTCTTGTATAAGTACAAACCTTCTCTCTGAATGAATTCTTAAAACGTGATTATTATAGTTGTAAAATAGATTGGCAACAAGGTTTAGACTAATCAAATCCGTTTTAGCGTTTTAACTTTGGTTTGGCACTTTTCATGCTCAAACTAGAAGTCAAGAAAAAAAGAGAGCCATCAGGAATGCAAGCAGCAAGTTTGCATCACAACTTTTAACATTTCCTAGCTATGTTGAAATTAATATCTCAGACTCTCAGTGCATGAATGTTGACTTAGTTAATTATCCTAGTGGACAGTTTTGAGTCGCTCCCATTGTGACAATTGTCGCAATTTGGGAGCTGTAGCCTTTGTCCATTCTCCTTGTGCTCTTTGTCCACCCTCCCATTGCCGTTCCTTGATTGGATTTCCTCTGGCGCCCACACCTTTTCTTGCTTCACACTTCTATATAAAACATACAATGCATCTCTAAATGAGGAGAACCATAAATCAGTTTGAATTTTCATAGTGACATCTCTGATGTACCTGAGACCCATAACTGAAAAAATGACCGATACCACTTCACACCCACCACTAGTTGATCAGTATGGAAGTTTGTCACATAATGCATCTCAGATTCAATGTGACGGAAACCGTAGTCAAGTTATAGAGGAGTGTGAACTTCCACTGATAGACCTTAGTTATCTAAGAAGCCAAGATGAAAAGAAGAGACAGGCTTGTGCAGCAGCAATTGCCAGTGCATCGTCAGAATGGGGATTCTTTCAAGTAGTGAACCATGGTATTAGTCCAAATCTACTTGGAGAGATGAGGAAGGAGCAAATGAAGTTGTTTGAGTTGCCCTTCAAAAATAAGGCTAGTTGTGGTCTTTTAAACGACTCGTATAGATGGGGGAATCCAAGGGCTACTTCTGCTAAACAGTTCTCATGGTCTGAGGCTTTTCACATTCCTCTAACTATGATTTCAGAAGAGGCTTGTTATGGAGAACTCAGCTCTCTAAGGTATGTTTATTGAGTATCAAGTAGTTCATCTGGTGTGCCACATTTTTGCTTAAAAGCATGAGCTCCATAGGTCTTTAGGCCATACCATTACTTTTGTGGCATTACTAGCTCACATGAGCTCAATTCCACATTTATCTGATCTAATTCTAACATAATTCTGCAGATCATTTCAATCTCAAAGCAAACATTTGTTTAAAGGATCTAAACATCTAATTAGTCTCCTTTGTCCTAACTCCTAACTCGATCATAATCATCAAAATGTTGTTGTAGGGAAGTGATGGAGAAATTCGCAACAGCAATGTCCAAACTTGCTCGAACTCTTGCAGGCGTTTTAGCAGAGAATCTGGGACATCCAGACGGGTTTTCGGGGAAGTTTGCAACGAGAGTACATGCTTTCTTCGATTGAATCGATACCCTCAGTGCTCCATTCAACCAGAAATGTTTGGTTTAGTACCACATACCGACAGCGACTTCCTAACCATTCTCTATCAAGATCAAGTTGGTGGATTACAATTGATGAAAGATTCCAAATGGGTCGCTGTAAAACCCAACCCGCAGGCGCTTATTGTCAACATTGGGGATCTTTTTCAGGTAATTCATGTCAAAAAGTGCCTTCTTTGAATATTAAAAGTCTGAAACTAGTTTTAGAACAAAATGAACTATTGAACTCCACATAAACTATTCCAATGACCCCACTTAACCTAATGAAATAAGAACTAATATACCTAAACGAATCAGAACCAGAAAAAAAAAAATGCATGTTGAGTAGTCAACGGTTTTCCATCCAACAATATAATTTTATTGGTTCTATTTCTGAATATTTATCTATCCAATTCGGCCTTAACAATTTTAATATATTGTCATTCAGTCATACATTAGTACATTACTACGTTAACAGATTGAATCACCTGATAAACAATGCACCTGACAATTTGTATTTAAATATAGTTCATCTACCCCGAGGATATCTTCATAGGGACGAGATCCGAGACCGTTAGATGTGTGATCCAATGGTCTGAAAATAAAATCCAACGGTCTCAGAACCCTCATCCCTATAAGGATATTCTCGTGGTAGCCCAGGCCATTTAAATAACATCCAAATGGTGAATCTTTTTGAGAAGAACCCAACAAAAGCTTTCTAAGTTTAGTATGTGAGATTATATAATAAAAGAGGATCACTACTCACTAGCTATCCTGTTTCCTGGTAAGATATATGTATATATAGAAGAATTATAGATGAAACTATGAAAGTACCCTTCGGCCAGTAAATGAAACACCATTAACATATAATTTTGCGTATAGGAATTTAGCAAGAAAAAGAACATAATCTAATGGGACCCTAATCTAATTACCTCTTGATTTGTTAAAATGTAGGCATGGAGCAATGACATATATAAAAGTGTGGAGCACAAGGTGATGGCAAATGAGAAGGTGGAGAGATACTCAATTGCTTACTTCCTGTGTCCTTCTTATGATTCTCTAGTAGGAAGTTGCATGGAGCCTTCAGTTTATAAGAAGTTCACTTTTGGAGAGTTCAGGAAACAAGTTCAAGAAGATGTGAAGAAAACAGGTCACAAGGTTGGCCTCCCAAGGTTTCTGCTATAGTTTACAATTTTAACACACTGCTTCAAGACTCTAACCAGCTTGAGTTTTGATGGTTTTGATGGAGTACGAGCAACAACTTATGATAAATTAATTTTGAAATTTATTAATTTTTTTATAAATATTAAACATGACAATTTGAATACAAAATTGTCAAAGATCTGACATCTTCAAATGGAAAAACTCGGTTGCGGTTTGTAAATTTCTCTTATCAATCAGCAGTTGGCCTTATCAACTCTGAAGTCGGAAGTCTGAAGTCTGAACCAAGAAACGGCAATTTTTTGAAGAGGAATCACATGTAAGGAAGTTATATTCTATGAATAAATAGTGACAGTGGAGCATGGCATTTTATATTTCTTCGGACTCCATCCTATAGTCTATTCTCGTTTTATTTCTGTGAATTGTAATATACATATCCTGTAAGAAGTGAGGAATTTGAGATAAGGCTATTTTTCTGGTTTATAGCAAACATGAGACAGAATCCAATGACCAATACTAGCAGTAGCAGATGCCTCAAACACTTGCATCAAAAGTTGAATGTATCTTGTGACTTTAGCGGCTTTTCAGAAGCAGTATCAATTGTTCACGAAGAATTATAGCACAAGATTGGCATCAACATTCTATGGAGACACGGACTGAAAGAATGAGACTTCCTACATTGTTGGACTCCTATTAATAATTTAACTAGCAATCCCCTGACCCCTACGACCACTATATGACCTTGACAGTGAAACTGATTTCAGGCTGAGCCATAAGAAGTTTCATAGAAAAACAGAAATGAGGGATAATGGTAGGGAACTTATAAGCATAAACAAACCACATCAGAACTATCAAATAGGCTTTGATTTTCAATAAATCGATTGACAATACTATGGAATCTCCAAATCTCAACAGTACTTGCATTAGTCATGGAATTGAGACACTCATTGATAGAGAGTTCCCAATGAAAATTAATCTAGCCAAGGCCATCAGCAACCGTAGTGTCAATTGTTGTCAGATGTCACCCCTTTACCTAGATTTAAACAAAAAGTGCATATAAAAGATGATGGTGAAATTATCCTAACGATAGATTTACAGGTCTGTTTACCCACGCATTCCCTGTGCAAATAAGAGGTTCGGAGAGGTTGCAATCCAACTTTTGGCTGACAAGATATCTATACCCAGTGTCAACCAAACACATCAGGTAGTATATTTCGGTAAATAAGTAGATACAATTGTTTCAAAGTTTTATTATTTTATTTTTTTTACTTAATTCACATTTTCAACCATTGCAATCATAGCAGGTGTTTAACTAGTATTGACCCTTTCATGTTTAGATGAGCCAATTAGGATTTCCGGTAAATAAGAAGATACAATAGCTCAAAAAAAGTTCAACGTGGTTTTACCGAATTTTTTTTTATTTTTTCACTTAATTCATACATTTTCATGATTATTTCGGAACGATTAAAAGCAGAAAAACATTTCCTTCAACTTCAATGTCCATTCTAAGAATAATAGAAACTACTATTTCATTCATCAACCAAGCTTCATAGAATTCTTGTCTAAGAAGAATGACAAAACTATCAGGGCATAAAAACTTTACAGAGAAGGGATGAAATTCCTTTAAAGTGAGAGGGTAGGCAGAGGAGAGGGTCTTCTGTTGGTAGGCAGGAATGTTGTTCTCTCCTTCCTAGATTAGATGCAGATCTCTTCAATCCAGAGCAACTAGAAGGTATCCAATAGCCTCAGAACAATGGAAATAATCCAAGTACTGATTATTGACAAATATTCCGCAACTGCAAAGAAGGGTTATAGAACTTGGAAATACTTAAACTGCATTATTTTCTACTTTTTGTTCAACGAGTTATTGTACAAATTCTTCATTGACACCATCTGATTGTATTCAGCTGTCCATTATTTGTTTCCCTCCTCACACGCTCATATGATTTATCTAGATAATCACAATTATCAAGTTAAAAGAAAAAATTGTCGCTAAAACTCTACTTCAGGAACGATTGTTGCTATGGGTTCAGTATCTCTTCCTTTTGAAGTCCCCAAGCATCCCAAGGGCTATGCAGCAGGGTGATACTATCTCGCCTAACTGTACATTATCATACAAATGCAGTTGATTGATTCTCAACTAGAGCATTTGTAACCGAAATTCCTACATATCTTACCAAGTTTGGAATGTTGGAGTTCCATTACTGTACTACAATTTGGAGATAATACTAGTATTTACGCAGGTATTCTCCTTTCACATCCATGTCCCTGTATGGATCCTTTTCCACTTTGAGGTTGCTTCAGAAAAAGGTACATCCAATGAGTACAGTTCCGAGGATCTCAATGTTGTAGTTAAGATTGAGGCAGGGAGCTACATACTCATCTAGTACAAAGGGTTTGTTTCCAACTGTTCACTTCAATATTCATCCGCGTTCACTAAATGTGCAAGTCTCATGAGCATGAAAGTTGTAGCAACTCACGAACAAGATCTTCATAGTTTTTTGTTACATTCGGAAGTTAAACACATGCCTAAATCCTAATGAAGTGCACTCTGTCTCGAGAGGGGGAGGCGGCCATACACCAACGAGCTAATCCTCTATCTATACTATTGCTTGTAAAACAAAATCTTCTTGGGCAATAAACAACTTCGGTCAACTCTATCTCAATATAGTTTACATCACACATATTTCCTAGCCAAAAATGTAACGTATTCACTTGAGACTAGTGATGCATTGCAAGAGTAAAGGAAAAACTTGTTGAAGTGCTAAGAAGCGCATGGAGATTTCAAAAGCTTCAAATTACATCAACAAAGCAACATATTATTAGAAAACAAGAAGTATCCTGAAAAACAAGCTCCATTCTACAACTCTCCAATTATGCTATCATTGAGTTTTGAGGGCATGCCATTATTTCTAAATTAACACGAAAAAGTACATAATAACAAAATTTAACAAAGGCAGAACATGTATAAAAATGCCTCAGGTAGTACTCACCTCCAATTATTATCAATACCGAAACAATGCTCTAAAATCAATTATCCAAGCCTGACCCAAAGAGCTTCGCTCTTGATAATGGGGTTTGCACAAATCCTTCCACCTTAAAATCCTTTGGACAAACTTCACGACACTTTGCAAACTGCGCCTTCGCCTCTTCATTCCGATCAAGCAAGCTATAAATCACAAACTGATAAAAATAAGGCCGGTAGTCGTTGGGATCCTCTTTCGCAAGCTCTTCATAACTACTCAACGCCTCATCAACATTCTTCTGAAGATACTTAATTTGCGCCATAATCAAACGAACATTTCTCGCATCATTCTCCTTCTGCTCTTCCTGAGCAAGTACCAATTTCTCTTCAAGCAATCGCAATGCAGCTTGTCCTTCTCCACATTGGTCCATCAACAATGCATTTTGAAACAAGGCGTCGAAACACAAAGGGTCTTGAACTAATATCTCTTCATAAACCTTCCTCGCTCCGTCCTTTTCGCCCATTTCATTATACAACCTCGCCATTAAAAATTTCCATTCTAACTCCAACGGTTGGGCTGAAATCAAACGTTTCAAAATCTTCAACGCTTCTTCGTCTTCTCCGTCTTCTAGTTTACGTTCTAGTAAAGACTTCAATGCATCAATTGCCTCTGAATGTGATTCAATAAACTCAGTAAGTGGGGATTCCTCATTTTTCACTTCTTTTTCTTCATCAGTTACTGTACTAGTAAGTGGTGACTCTGCTTTGGCAGGGAGTTGAGAAAATTTACCAAGCATTAAAGCTGTTGCTGCGGTAAAGATTAAAACTTTAGAAGTTGTTTGTAACTTTTGGACTAGCCCATTTTTTTCAAACTCAGGGTTGAAACTAGATGAGACCTTAAAGTTAAGTCTGCCCCTAGATTTGAAATTTGATGAAAGAAGGAAAGTTGATGTTGTTGTTGTTTTTGGATTGAATGGGGCGCATGGAAGAGTGTGGATAAGAGAAAATCTGGTTATTGAATCCATTTTAGATAATTTGAGGTTGGGCTAGAATGAGGGTTTTGAGATGGGGTTTTGTTATTGTAGTTGGTGGAACAAGGGTTTTAAAGTCAATGTTATTGTTGTAGTTCCTCAGCTGGATGAGAGAGACAGCTTACCTAGAATTTCTCACTGTTACTTGAATTATATGTATAGAACACTAGTGTAATTAAAACATGAGTATAATTGTCAATTGTCTTCACAATGTTCACATACAATGAGGTATAATCCTCACACTCTTCCATTGCTCATACACATCTAGTATGTTTCTAAACTTTCCATTATGACTAACAAAAAACGTCTAAAAAAGGTATCAAACTTTACACCTTTTGATAATATGGGGACCAAACTTTTTTGTAATGTTTGATTTTTAAATTTCTCTAACAGAAACATTATATATAATATATATATATATATATATATATATATAAATATATATATATATATTATATATATATATATTTTTAACATTGCAAATTATAAAATTTATATTAATTTTTTTCAATATTACAATTTAATTTATATTTTTTTTTTCAACATTACAAATTAATTTTCATTTGTATTAATTTATAAAATGAAAATTAATACAAATTATAAACGGTGTTATAGAAATTTGACGGAAGTTCCTACATTACAAAAATCAAACAGTTTGGTCCTCAAACTGTCAAGAAAATAAGTTTGGTCTCTATATTGTCAAAACGTATAAAGTTTGATACCCTTTTTAGTCGTTTTTTCTAGAACGAAGTACTAGAACCAAACAGATTTAATCGGCTCTATTATTAGTACTATTTGTTTTAACCTACATGATAAAACTATTTTACAAAATTTTGCCACTACTATGTTATATATAGAGCTGCAACTTTCATTACTAACAATGAAAAATCCTTTTCAAAAAACAACCATTTACACCCACAAATAAATAACAATTGCCATTACCTCACCACATACATATGACTCTTGGGATTGTAACACAAAACAAGTATAAACATGTTTTGCCTTATGGAATAACTTTGATTATTGTATTGTATTGATGCAGAGGCACGAACTATCCGAGGAGGACTAGACATGACTCACTCAGTGTTTGCAAATCTGATGTCTCGCCATTTTGACGGACTACAAAAATTTAGCTAAAATGTAAGACTACATAAGAACAAGCTTATCGGGGAACTATCTCAATAGCGCATTATATTTAAGTGAGCGGAGTGAACGTTTTTGGGAGAAGTGGGAGTATATAGACCAAAAAGTAGTTTTGGTAGGTTTCTGTCTGTCTGTCCTCACCTCTCCCTCTCCCTCTCTCTTCTCCACCCTCTGCTCACGCATTCACTGCTTAGCAATTATCTAATAATTTTGTAGAGACTCTAATAATTTTGTTGCTCATCCAAGCCCAGTGAGGGCCCAAATAAAGCCCATCTTCAATGGGTCTAATAGAATAAACCAACAACCAAAGCTTATATTCCCGCCTCCTCCAAAAAACCAAAAAAAAAAAATGGCTTCACCAGAAATAATAGAAAACAGATTTCTAGGGTTTCTAATATGGCAATCAATCCACTCAACCCTAATTTACATTTTCACCAAAACCCTATTTTCACCCTTCACTTTCATCTCTTTCCTCATTTTCCACTTCTCTTTTCTCCTCTTCTCTTACTCTCTCTCCACTATCTCTTCCCCTTCACCAACCCGCCCAGCTTCTTTTTACCAAATTGCCCTTTCACTCCTCAGATTTCTCATCAACTCAGTAATTGGAACTAACTCACCTGATTTCAATTCACCCAGCTTTTAGACGCCGGGTTAAGACTTCATTAGGGTTTGTTTTGTTTGTGGTGTGTTCGGGTGTTTCAGGGGCTTTTTCGCTTGTTTCGGTTTCTAGGAATGCTGATTTGTTTGATGAGTTTCAGTTGTTTGGGTTAGGTTTTAGGGGTTTTGTGCTTGGATTGATTTATGGTGTTCATTATGTTTATTTTAAACGCTGGGTGTTATCGTTTCCGATTATTCAGGTCAGTTTTCATTCTTAGTTGACATATATACATTTAAATTTATGATTTTTATTATTGGAACTTTGAAGGGCGTAGCATTGCTAATAGTAGTAATGTAGGGTAAATCGCACTACACACATCATAGTTAGCTTTTTCTTGTACCGCTTTACATTGTCAGCCTACCTGTTTTATATTGGAGCTTGAGCTGATCAAGTAGTGAATCGAGAAACAATTATATGTTAGTTTTATGGATTTGATCATGGTCGGGTAGGGGTTATATTTTATGGAAACAGACAGCCTTAGCCCTTAGGTCTCATTACCTTATAAAAAATTGGTTTATTTGCAGCGTCCTCCTTTCTTCAGCTTTAAGATGGGGATCCCTTCAGCTATTACAAAAGCAGTCAAGCTATCCAGTGTGAGTTTTTTATGCTCAGCTGTGATGGTGGTGTTTCTTCCAGATCAATTTAAGAGCCGGGGTACAATTTGGAAATTTATCATGGAGCAACTAATTTTTTATGTCGGAAGCATTGCAGTCTCTCTCTGTTGGGAACTGAGCCATCATTTACATCAGGTATTTTTCTCTATATTTTCTCATTATTATACTACTTTCTTAAAAAAAAAGTTTGTATCTATGGAAAACATAATTCCAGTCCCTCGTGAAAACAGTGTTGCACACCTTAGTAGGTAGTTGAGTTCACCAATTGTTATCAAGGTGTCATTGCGGGATGATATTCCTTGGGAGCGCAGAGCGTGATGGCCCAGAACAATAGGAAGTTTGATTAATATTCGTAGCTCAACTTGAGGGGACATTGTTTTTAGTGTAGATTATGAGATGTGATATGTAATCCAGTTCTTATAGATATAGTCTCAGTCACATGGGAGAAACTTATTTCATTTATTTATTGTATCTTAGATTTGTAACTTTATGCAATCCTCACTGATGTAATTGTAAATTGCATGTGGGCTTCGGTGTGCCAACCTTGTTGAGATGTCTTAGTTCGTAGATGCATTTCCCATTCAAATGAAACATCCTCATTCACAAGGGAAATGAAGCTTTGGATTCTCCTTGTGCAAGCATTCCTTTTCTTTAACAAGGTTTTATTTTGTTTTGACTGACAATGTGTCTGGTGAGTGTATGTAGGTGTTACATACAAAGAGGTGCAGTTTTGCACCACCAAAGGGATCTGCAGCAGCTGAAACAAATCCAAGTGAACCTCTCCTTGCAGCGTTGGAGGAGAGCACTCCCAAATCTCTCCTACAATATCTTGCATATCTTGATCTATGTATGGTTTGTGAGAGCAATGTTGACAGCTGGCGCCGAGCTGCCTTCTTTGAAGAAACCGGCGAGACTTACAGAAGAGTTATAGCAGTGTGCTTGAGGCCTCTTGAGCAGATGACGTCACTGCTAGTTGAAGGTTTGGAAGGTAGCTCCACAGAAAAGGCAGATCAATTATCTCATCAGTTACGTTCACCAACTGAAACAGTCAACGAGTTAAAGCTATATGAATCTTTCAATGATTTCCAGGTATTAATGTTGACTAAACCGACATTCACTCTTGTGATGATGTTTTTTATTTTTCTTATTTGAAGTTTAAAGATCATATATATAGAGGATCAGATTATTATGCCACATATATGACACAAGCTCATGGGGCGCACACGGGAAAGCGTCAAGTGTCGGCTTATACTATAGAAATCATATTCACATAAAATCTTCTCTTAAAAAATTTATGACCTTGATTGATTTCAGCTTTCAAAGATAATGAGTTATCCACTTTTGAGGAAGTTTGAATTGTCTGAACAATCCAATTGTTAGTGATGGTGATCTCCATGCTGGAGAGATCATCTCCATCAAAAGTCATCTCTTCAACCCCTCTGTGTGAGCGGCTCTTCGTACATAGATATATACATCAGTTAACGATTTGTCATTCAGTTCCCAAACATTTGAATCCCTGTGTCACCAGATTTCATCTTTGTTTCTACTTGAATTATTATACTTTTCGGTTGTTGGAGAGTTCGGTTATACTATTCTGTTAATTAATATATTTGGTTATTTGGCGATTGATTAACACATCGACGTCAATGTGTTTGGCGTAGTGAGTATACTATCCTATTCATAGGAAATAGTAAATACAGTTTAGCTAAAGCTCATCTTGTTTTGCCTTTTGAATTGCTATATGAAAGTGTAGAAGCTAATAGTTAGTTGTTATGATACTACACAGCTGTGTGTATGGTGTGCGAGGACTGTTTCAGCTCTGACTGCACGTTCTCGTAAAGATGATCGGTTTGGAGTTGCTCAACTTGCGGGCTGCAATGCTGCAGTAGTTTCAACCCTGCTGTCTTCCCTGGTTGCCGTTGAGGTGTGCATGGGGAAGAAGACGCACCTGCAAGCCCCACAACTGGTTGGCCCAACTAGTATTAAATGGGCTACACTGAATGCAGGTAAAAGAGTTGGAACCACGAGCTTCAATGGTAAAAGAAGGGGTGGTCCTTTGCATGCCAAAGCTTATGCAACGGCTGATGTTCTTAGGACGTCAATCTATTTGATTGTGTCCGTTTTCCACGATGAGATGTTGGGAAGCACAAAAGCTGGGATTCTGCCGAAGGACTGGATCATTGATAACAAGCCACTGTATGGCACACGTGAAATGCTTCTACAGAAACTGAGTCTTTTTATGGACTTCCGTGCCAGCTAATTGCAACTTTATGAGATCTGGATTACCTTTTGTTTTTGGAAATATAACATTTCAAAAGATGGCAAGATGCTGCCTGGAGTTTTGGATAGCGGCAGATGGGTGAGAATTGGGGCTTGCATTGATTTCTTTTTTGGTGGAACTGAAGGTTCTCCCTGTTCGGTGGTGAAGTCAGTAAAAAATGTTATACAAACTGTAGACCGTAATGCGTGGTTACTAAGGGAACTTATTTTTCAGTCAATGTGAAGAGGCAATCTGAGCTTTGTTTTGAGTTGTACAATTTTGTGATGCCTATCAGATGGTTCCGTTCATACAGGGTTTCTCTTTGATGCTGTGTTGTGGACTTGTGGTCATTAACAATTGACGGGTTCTGGAATTCAGTAGTTGCCCCCCACCCCCACCCCCAAAAAAAACAGAAAAAAGAAAAAGTGCAATAGTAAAAACAAAACATTGGCCCACGAACTTAATTATGTAAGGGAGGGGGTAGAGGGACATATATTAGAAAAACATATAAACAAACTCAAAATTATTAGGACATTTATAAGTTTTAAATTAGGCTAATTTTTTTTGTGGACTATTTTAAATATTGTCGCAAATAATTAAAAAAATTAATTTTTTTAAACTTGTCAAATATAGTATAAAAAATGGTGAACATTAAAATCCCTGTGTCACCAGATTTCATCTTTCTACTTTGTTTCTACTTGAATTATTATACTTTTCGGTTGTTGGAGAGTTAGGTTATACTATTCTGTTAATTAATATAAATGAATGGTCCACAATTTTAGCCAATTTTTTTAATTTGTTGACGACACATTAGATAGGGAAGTTTTGAATTTGAATAATTTTTTGTGATAATATTTTAAGTAGTTGGAAGATCATATATGCTAAAAAATTAGCTAAATCTAAAACTTAGAAATATCTTAAAAATCATGAATTTGTTTATGTGTTTTTCTAATATATGTCCATATAAGGCTAGACCCCTCCCATTATGTAAACTCTCTCTGCGTGTGTTCCCACTTTTTGGGAGATTTGATGAAGTGATGAACAACATATTCTTTTATATTGACCAAATATAATGAGACTTTTCTATTAGAAATAAAAAATGAATATACTTAGCAGATGCATAAGACCTGATTTGGTTTCCAGAAGAAAAAACAACAGTACAATACACTGGAATAGAAAATTAGACGGGGAAGGGGAATGTTCAAAAAGCTCACAACACAGTTAACTGAACTCATATATCCTTCAAAACAAGAGGAGTTTAGCAGTTTGTGTAGAGTGACATAATGTACAAACAAACAATTGCACTGGCTTCTACAAATGGGAAATTATGTGGGCCAGATATATCTTCATAACTGTCACTGCCCAAAAGCCACCAACTGAGGAGCATTAACTGGCTCAACCTTTAAAGACAAAATAGGCTCAGGTAATCACATAATAACTCATATGTGCACTTCTCGTTCAGAAATCATTTCAAGATCCTTCAACATTCAAAATGCTGCAATGAACTTTTGGATCTTAGCCTGTTCACGTTCCTTCTCTTCTGGTCCATCAAGGTCCCCAATGTTATCATGATATTCCTGCAGCAAACATTGATAAGTTAAATTTTAGCCGAAAGACTTCAAGTCAGTTAATCTCTTTATTTCAGAATGTAGCAACTTTAACTATATTTACTCCTCTTCCAAAAGTATATTAGCATAGACAACAAAGAAAGAAAAACCACAGATCAACTACAAAGAAGCGTAAGTTAAAACAAATTACTCGTGTCTAACAGTTTATCAAAGCCTATTCCCCTATCTCAGAAATAGATATGACTACAACTTAATTGTAAACCATTGAAGTGATTGAACATGGTTTAGGCTTTAGACAGGGTAAAGATTAACAATAAGAAAATGTTGTTCTGAAGATGAACAGTCAATATGCTAAACATTGGTATACAGCAGACAAGTTACGCAAAACATTACCTGGAGTATATCTTTGACATTTTTAGTAGTCAGTTTTAACTGTCTCAATAGTAGTTCAATTCTCCCTTTTATTAGAGTGTGACTGCAATGTGCAATAGGTTCAAACAATTAAAGCCAGAGAAGCAACGATCCTCAAATACAGCTCTTTCCCTAAACAAAACTCGAAAATGATGACACTTACTCAGATGACCAAAGGTAACCAAGAATGACAGCGATCAACTGCAGGTATCAAAGTTCAGGACGATTTAAAATCAGAAAGCAAAACAAATTAAAGAACAGTAAAAATATTGAACAATAGAGAAGAGGGAATCAAACTCAACATCACTCCCGTTCTCTACATAAGAAGGAAGTAATTCTCTCTAAGACTTTTACCAAGTCAAAATAAGGCGATGGCACAAGTCAAAAGACGTGTTAACACATCACCACTTGTAATTTTATTATTAAATTATGATCAATCATACCCTCTAATTTTTTTTCCACATATTTCCAGAAATTATTTGTTCTAGAACACATACAATACATAGAAGTTCATCATTGTTCATTCTTTCTCTTTTTTCCATTTGTAATTTGGGTAGAGCATTCATACATTTATTTGCGACTCTGCTGGCAGTAATAAATCTTTTGTATCTTAAGAAAAATGTCTGTACAACACAGACGCTTAAAAAGAAATAAAGAAAACCCAACACACGATATGATAAAGGCATAACAGCCTCCTTTATAACTATGACTCTGACAGACTATACAAACAGCTATTAAGGTTAAGAAAACAATAAATACACACACATCAGTAGCTAACTTTTGGGTGGACCAAAGATACGCCCTACTTATCTTCTACATTAGAATAATTTCTCATTTCTAGCAGAGCAACTCAATACATCAATTCAAACTATTGGCCCATAGTTTACACTGAAGACGATAATATCAACAGAATATAAAGACTACCTGAAGAGTGTACAGACCAGATTCTAGTTTTCGGTTGTAGAGCTCCTCTTCATCCATCTACCAATCACACAATATAACAAAATCATTAAACTGTTAACGAAAATTTTGGATCCAATAATGATACTGATTTTAGGAAAAATGATTAATGGACAGGACTAACCTCTAGATCATCATATTCAAGATGATTCATTCGTTCAGTTGCTGCTTTAACTCGATCCGAGTATCTTACACAATAAAAACAATGACATTGATTAGTAGTCTTTATGATTGCCAAAACAGATAGTAATATTTATATATTTTTTCAAAATCAAATGGATGACATATGATCTGTGAAATACTGCTAACAATGATGAAGTATGAGACATTCAAGAATGCAGTTTCAGTTTGGTAAGCAAAAAAAAAATAATGAAATGGTCTGAATTATTACCTTGTATAAAGTTCCATGAGCCTGTCTATCTTTTCACATTCATTTTCAACAAACTTACTTAACAATCTATCTCTTCTTGATTGCCTCAAAACACCACCTGCGTTGGGTTAATTACCAAAGATACCAATTTATAACCTCATTTTAAGATACCAATCACTCTATAGCACTATGGTGAGAGTGATGATGGATATAGACAGAAACTCAACTAGTCTGACTAATTATGCAACTACAAGGGGCCATCCATAAAACACATATTTTTAACTTGAAACTATGCAAAAGTGATCATTATATTAATTTGGATAGTGACCACACTAGAGATTTGTAGTTAAATATCCATGGTACAATAAAAGAGCATGAACTGAAACACAAGGCCCAACGAAAGACACAGTTAGTAGTACACAAACACTGAGGATAGTTTGCCTTCTTACCAAATAATGATCCAACAAGAGATATGAGGCGCTCTTCTAGTTCCTCTTGGTAGCTTTCCTTTTTATTCTTCTTGCTCATAGGAATCTGAACAAAAGAGTTACATTTTAGTAATTTTACCCAATCAAACATAATTAAGGATGATGAAACCAAGAGGTGAGGAGGTGAAAAGGAAAGGAACTTGCCTTACCCATGAAAGCGGCAAACGCAGTCTTCAACCCCATAACATCAACGAAGCGCTCACAAGCAGGCGGATACTTGGTCATAGCAAAATCAAGAGCTCTAATTGCGGACCCATAAGCCAACTTCTTCTGCTTCATAATAATAATCATCAACTCAACACCTTCCGCTTTCAAAAACCTCTCCTTATTCTCCACCGGCATTAACAAACAACACAAACAATCAAACAAATTCTCCACCATTTCCTCCTCATCCGTACTCTTGGGATCCCTACTCTTATACGGCGCAACCGCTTGTAACAAACTATCCACCCCATTCATCCCACCTAACTTCTTCTGATTCCCAACACTATTCTGCAACAATATGGCCAATATCTCCGACGCATACTGCTTATTACTATCAAACTCCCTAACCTTAATCTTCTTCAACAACCACTTTAACAAATTAGTCCTCTCGCAAACCAACTCCGCCACACCCGGTTTCACCTCAATAACATTTTCAATAGTCGAAAGTATATTATAAATCGCAGACATTTCATCAGGATCAGTGTCAGATAATTTACCAAGTAACGAAACGAGTAATTCCAAAACATTATTTTCAATTAACGATTCAACCAAAATCCTAGCTGGCTCATCATTATCTTCTAAAACATCTTCATCAGTTAAATCTTGCAACAATGCAACTACATCTATACCAATGTCAGTATTCTTATGGTTTAGTAATTCTACAATGGATGAAACAGTGTTTAAATTAACTAGTTCTGGGTAAAGTTCAGGTGCACCTGCAAGTAGTTTAAGCTTTTCGATTTCTTCGTGGAGTTCGATTTCGGAATCAGCAAATTTTTCTGGTTGGTCGTTGTATTTAAGTCGAGCTTCTATGTTGTCACGAATGCGTCGTTCCAAGGATAAGACTAGTTTCTTTAGGGTACGGAGATCGACTACTTCGACTGCTTCCAGGAGTGAGAAATCGATTTCGATTTCGTTTTTGGTCGTCCCGTTTGTTAAGTGTTGGTCTTGTTCTTCTCTTTTTCGTTTATTTTCTGGCTCCATTTTTTCAGGTCTGTGAATTTTTTTTTTGGAGATGTGGAAAATGGTTCAACCCTAGAGTGACAGTGAAGAGGATTCAGTTTTTATATACGAGTTAATGGGCCTGGGCCTGGGGCCTTGATAAATTTGCAGTGAATTTGATGATTCAATTTGAAAAATATATTTCACCCATAGTATTTTTACTGTATAGAAAAAAATGGGGGTTGATGAATAGTATTTTCAGGCAAAGCCAAAGTCGTAATTTTGAAGTTTTTTTTGTTGAGGCCGGTTCCTCTATAACCGGGTACAGAGATTGATCTCTATACCACACACACATTTCGTATCTCAGCGCATACACACACATCTCGGATTTGGATCAATGGCAAGATAACACAGTTACAGAGATAATCTCTGTACCCGGTTGTAGAGAGTCCTTTTTTGTTATTTGTTATTTTGAGAGGCAAAATGGTAATTGTGCTCTTTTAAATATAGTTTTTATCAATTGTGACATCATAGGTAAAGGTCTACATACAGGGATAGTTTGGTAATTTTGCATTTATTTATTATTATTTTTTAGGGGAAAATTTGTAATTTCAATTTGATTGTAAATTTTGAAAAAAAAAAAAAAAAAAAAAAAAAAAAGATTAATGGGCTCACCTGCGTTAGGATTCTTCCATGGCATGATGCTAGTATATATAATACACTAATTGCACAAAAAACAAAAATCATCACAGAACAAACTTGAAACGGAAACGGAAAGACTTGTTAGTGATCATCTTTAACGCCAAGAATCCACTGGGCAAGATGCTTCAGATAAGGCTCAGCTTGAGAATAGCTGTTCAAGATGGGTTCCAGGGTCTGAAGCTCAAAATTGAATTCTCTCTCGAATTTCCTGCAAAGACATGGGTCAGGGTAGAAAAAGATTAAATAATCTAACTGGAAACGTAAGTGTACTAGTTCATTTGACTGGCTTACAAGACAGAATCACTATCAGTTGTTGCAGTCCCAGAACTCATTTCTATGGATGATGAAATCAGCCACTGCGTGGCTGCTGCATATTGAAGGCATATTGACTTCAGCTTCTCCACCTTCTGCATTGAAAACCTTTGTGTGAGAACTACAACAATGTCAAAATACCTGCTATGTGAAATTTACTACAGAATTATAGTATTGCCCTGGAGTTGATTACATAGGCATTCGTAGAGATCCATTAGCACTAGCGAATGCATCTACTTTTCCTTTGGTTTCTGTTAGAACCAGGTGGATTTGATATTAAAAAAATTACAGGTAAACGTGTAAAGCTGAAACAGTTGGGAGGGAACTAGTTCATTTCTTACAAGAAGCACAAATACACAAAGGACTCGAATATATTTGTCTGAACGAATTTGATTATATACACAGCAGGGTACATATCACATGACTGACCTTGAGAACTTCAGGCAAAAGAAGCAGACATTCTTTCAGACACTTTTCAAGGAAGAAATCATGGCATCGGATAACCTGCCACAAAAAATATCATTACTAGATGACAGACATTGGTTTGGAACGACAAGTATACAATCCTAAGCTATTAGCAGACACAAGTTTAACAAGGTAACGAGAGGGGGGTGGGGTTATGACCGGCACTTGATAGGAACAAAATCAAACCTCATCTATGCTCTTTGCAGTTTGTAGTTTACAATGCATCACATGCCAATTCGGTTCAAGAACCTGAAAACAAGAGAAAGTTAAAGTAAATGCGCAAAAACATTGAAAACTCACTTTGATCGCCCAATTTCTCTATATAAAAACAGACATTTGTTTCAGGACCAGAGCCATGAAGTATGGCTTCACCATAATAGCAAAAAGCACAGCGGATAAAAACCAATCATTGCTTTACCAAATCCAATGAACAACGTGACAGTACTTTTCGACCAACTATAGGTTCTCCTGGTGTAATCACTCAAAAACAGCATACGAAAGAGAGAAATAAATCTCACCTCAAAGGTCAAATAGTGGAGAAGACTATTAATAAATTTAAGCATGCTGCGACAAAGCAGTGATGACCGGGTAATACCAGTTCCCCGTGTTTTAAGGGCACGAACTCCCTGCAAAATTATACTTATATTAAATACAAACAGATATTAGGTCTTCTGACTGAGCTGAGTGATTATGCCAGAGCCATACCTGATGATTTTGCCACGCCCCACATAGCTGGCGGTTCACATGTTCACAATGGAACAAGAAGCGGAAAATCAACTGATATTTTGTGAGGGCCTTTCTTGAGATAATGAGGGACAGGGGCCATTGAACCTGCATCATCATCCAAGAACCATATACAGTTATACACAAAGAAAAATAAATAAGTTAAAATTAAGATCATAAAAACCAGAAATTCCAAGTATCTGTCACATAGATTTTAAAGAGGGGTTATGAGACACTATGGTTTACCAAAGGGATAACAGGTTTCACGTTGAAAAAAGACAAGAGAGACCGAAAGATTAATTAAAAACCTTGTAAATTAAAGAAAACGTTTCCAGGCCAGTAACGCTTATTGGCTCTTCTAAACCATTACTATCTGAAACAGGTCTATTGACATCAAGATCTTTGAGGGTGCTCAACCTTTTAAGCAGTGAGGATCTTTCCTGCAAAATTAGACAGAAATCAATGAAACTGGATGCCATACCAAACACGCAAAAAATGTTATAGGGTAGTCTTTTACCACACAACACGTGAGGTCCTCGTGACAAGGATCTGCTGCAGCAGCTGTGGTCCGCAAAGCAAGTTCCAGGAGAGACTAATTTACCATTTAAAAGAAAAATTAGAACTAAGTTGTCCATTCGATATACAACTGTATTAACAAGAATTGCCTATGAAAACATAATTAGCAAAAATGAAGTAAGCCGAACCTGTAACTTCTCGACAGAAATCTCATCAAGCCTTTTAGCAAGCTCTTCTCGAGCTATATCCATAAAATGAACCAGAAAATCACCCTGTGAAATAGATGAAAATAACAGTCAAAGGTAGGATATGGTAACAACTGAAAAGATATGATAAGGTAATTGGTCATGTAAGAGTGGAGCTGGGGGATTCCGATTTAACTTTAAGAATTCATTCTGGTATTCTTATGCTACCCTTTCTAATGCCTTATATGTGGCCCATAGTAGGGGATCTAGATCCGTTAAGTCTCTCACTAAATCCGTCATTTCTATGGAATGGTGGTTGGCAAAAACAGGCAAAAAAACATAACATTTGATGGTTAGAGTAACCAAAGTCAAAGTCAGAGGGTACCGCAACCCGACTCTGGCACTCTTCAAAAGTCTATCCAAGGTTTACTGTAACTCGCTTGGGTGTATCATACAAGCAAGACAACCCCACACATTTTTTCATCGGCGAGACCCTTCGGGGTTGATGAGCCTTCGGGCTAGGGTCCTTCAATGTAACCGGTGTGGGTCTGCCTTAACCCTCTAAAAGAGTTACTGATCTCATTTAAAACAGGCTTGCCAATCAAAAAAAAAAAGACAACCCCATAGTGGTTTTTCGTATTTATTTTATATGTAGAGATGTGTTAGGACTAGATAGGGTGGACAACCTTTACAAAAATCTAAGATAATCTGATGAATAAGAATTGAAAAAATTTATGGACAGATACTAAAATGATTTTCATTAATTAAAGAACAAATCCACGATAAAAAAATAATGTGGCTAGCAGAAATATTCTAAAAATAACTGAAGTATATATAACAAATGGAACAAACAAATATCACTTTTCAATCCCATATTTAAATATTTTGATTCATACATACCTGATCAAGAAGCAAATAGCGCTTTAATGATCGCAGCTTTCCCATGAGATCATACTGCACCAATATAACAACCAGACCGATCATCATTTGGATTGACACTAATAAAGAGAGAGGTCATGTAAACAATAACCTAACAAAGGTTGAAGTAACAGAAACTGGATATACCTTTTCCTTTATTAGATTCAAGAGTTCACCACTAGCAAAGTCATAAGCAACTTTTATGCACTCAAGATAATGATGATTTGTTCCAAAATTGGTCAGCTTTGAATTGTCTGACACAGGAACCTATCAAAAGTGATCCTGTCAGTAACATGTACTTAAACACTTGTATAATGATTGAGAAAGGTCATCTGAAAATTTAGTACTACATAATGAGAAGGACAGAAAAAGGAAAACGTATATACCTGTGCATTATGTCCACATTCCCTCATGACATTTAAATATTTGCCTGTGATTAATATTGACTCTGCAGCATTTGAAAGGAAGCTAGGAATATCCTCTTTGAGGCTATATCTCTGTTGCCAATACTTGGCATCATAATCTTGAACAAGAGCCTCCTAGTAAAATGTAAACCATATAAGCATCTAATATGCATGCTCCAGGGGATCACAACAATAGGGAAACTTTGAATACCTTCTGGAGTGATTTGTTTTCAGCAATGAAGAATTCGTCATAAGGATCATCAATCACACCTTCGTAGACCCATCTACACATTAACTTCATTTGTTTAAGTCATGCACCATTCAGTCAAACAATATTGAAGAAGCACTCAAAACCACAACTCAACATGTTTGTGCCACATCAAAAACCAAAAGCAGCCATAACAATTATGATGATGTATGGCCTTGCGGGAGTATCAGTTTCTCATAAACAACTACCTTTCTAGAATGCTAAGATATGCGGAACTCGCAGATTCCGTCATCTTCTCCAACAATGATCTCACCACATGATCACCAGACATGGCCTTAGCCTGAAATTGGCGAAAGCCACAATGATAAATTCAAAATTTGAAAGAGTGGGAAAGATCAGAGGACTCCATGTTTAAATGAAAGAATAAATAAAACAATATGGGTGATATTTCAGCCTAATCTTCTTCCTCAGATCAAATTAGTTACCAAGAACAAAATGTTTCACCTGACTTTGCAATAGATTAAGCACTGCAGAGCCAGCAAAGTTTTCCCCTGAAGACTTCTGTATTACAGACGACAAAGCTTGCATAGACCCCATCAAGGGCTGTAAAAATGGTAAAGGGGCATCAGCTGCTAGCTGGGAAACAAATGCACATGGTGTAAATTTCGAACCAACTTAACCTGACAGAAAAACCAGAGTCCTTGTATAGAAAGTCTTCCAAGTCGGAATTGATGTTCGAGTTGCGCCACCATGGCCTGGTAATCCTGATAAAGAAATTTCTCCAAGGTTAATATTATTTATGAATAATATATCAAGAAGTGTTGGAAACTGAAGTTCAAAAGAAACCAATTTGACTTGCATCAGTTGCACGGGACAGTAATCATCAACAAGAGGTTTGTGGGCCTGATATCAAGCAAATAGAAAAGAAGATGACTACCAAATTTTTAGACCTAGGGTTTGTGGCAGACCAACAGGACTTGGAAAAAATGTGAGGAAAACCTACTGAGAAACTTAATGGAAATAAAACAAAATAAACACAATCAAGTAGTTAATGAGACTAATCAATAATATCAATCATTCAGTAAAAGTATAGAGAAAATATAGTGTTCCAAGTAATAATAAATGACTTCAAACACAATCAAACCTACTAAAAGAAGTGCCCTCAGTGCAGCAGCAAAGGCATGATTGACCAGGCCGTTCTTAAATTGCGACCTTGATTCAACAAACTGATTCATCAACAAAAAGTTCTCACACAAAGGAAATATCCTCTTTGCCAACTCCTGCAAGGGTACGTTATAATCAGTTCAAAACAAGGAATGACTTTTAGGAACCCAAATCAAATGAAACTTGATGCATATTGATGGTCACTATTTTAATGAATTGAAGATAACGACCAATATGACGAAGCAATCACCAATGTATCCAACACATGTCAATTAACATTCAAGCAATCTATTTTGTATTAATTTTTTCAACTTTTGACATATCAGCTTTCCAGTTATATGAGTACCACAAACCAACACACCCATCTTTCACTATGCTTTTTACTACACCAAGTCAGCCTTACTAAGACCACAGCTGGTTTTACAAGTATCAGACCAATCTTAACTAAATCATTTGTTATATATTAGATGCACAAGAAAGAGTCTTCTTACCTGTAATGCTAGGTCCATAGACGCGTCAACCTGGAACTTAAAACGACCATCCTTCCCACTAACTCTTTTAATTGAAGTGTATCTCCCCTCGATTCCAACCAATGCAGAAAGGAGATCATCAATCATTAAGAGCTCCTACATAAAATTTCATTCTGAATGTACAAAATCGTAGTAGTACAATCGACATTATGAAAATGAGGATTAACAACTTACTTGAACAGAAGCATGGTAACATCCAATGGGACTTTTCGAACCAGGACTGTTATAATAAATGAAAAATGTATAAGTAAAGATAACTTTTTTTTACATAAACTGAGTTAAACTGTATACCTGAATGTTTCGCTAGAATAGCCTTTATAGTGTGTGTGTTGAGAAGAATGTTTTATTTCCTGAAACAAATTCTTGTGAGCATAAAGATGATTTTTTTTATTTAATTTTTTGATGGCAAGATAAAATTCAAACCTGGTGAAAATGACCAGTGAGAAATGGTCGTTCAATGTTCCATCGAGGAGTTGAAGGGCACGAAGTAGAATTTTCCATGTTAAATTGAGTACTGCAACCGTGTTAAATTGAGTTTTAACCTCCGACAATACTCCAGTTTTAATTCAACCACCTGCAAATTAAATGCCGGCAGCGAACACTCAACATTCACTGAAAGAGCTCTTAAACGCTACAGGTCGGCAGATCTTTGTTTTTGAAAAAGGAATGAAAATGCAAATAAAAAGGCTTAATTGTTGGGCCCTTGGGTTCTCTTTTGACTACATAAATTTATGCCCAAACATGATTAATAATTTCGGTTTTAGGCCTGTTTCTGGTTGACCAATAATTACGGTTTTTGACAAAAACGGACTGACATCAGCATTTATCACTAGTATACTGCTAAGTAGTGGGGGCGTGAGCAGAGAGGGAGAGGGAGGAGTGGAGATTGAGAATGCGTGGAGAGGGACGAAGAGAAGAGAAGAGAAAAAACGAGGATAGACAGACAAAACCAACCAAACACATTTTTATCCGCATACCCCCCCTATGCCCATATCATTCGCTCTGCTCACTTGATTAATAATTTAACTGTAAGGACATTTTTGGGTTGACGTTATCAAATTATTTTTTATTAATACCAGCTTATATAGTGCATAGTAGTGGGGGCGTGGTCAGAGAGGAATAGGGAGAAAGGCGTGGAGAGTGGATAGTGGAAAATGAGAGGAGACGAAGAAAAAAAAAAAAAAAAAAATGAGGATAGATAGACGGACAAAAACCAACCAAATCACATATTTGCCATATACCCCCCCCCCGTCCCATAACTTTCACTCTGCTCATTTGATTATGATTTTTATCGATATACATACAAACATCATTATGCATGTGTATACCACATATATGCGCACACTATTATGCATGTGTGCAGCAAACATGCAAACACTACTACCACACATGCACACACCAGTATATATGTGTCCAACAAACATACAAATATCAGATAAAAGCTTCGGTCCTCAGCGCTTAGGATCGAAGTGCGTCTAATGCGACTAAGGACCACACATTTGGTATCCACATCAACATTTTCACACAAAAAGTCTTCAAAAAAATAAAAAAAAAAAAAAACCAAAAAATACCAAATGTGTGGTCTTCATCCGCTTTGGACACACTTCGGTCCTAAGCGCTGAGGACCGAAGTATTTTTCCAAATATCACTATACATGTATACAATATGAACTAAATGGATATTCTTATATTAGTCATAACATAAAATGTGAGTGTATTGAGGTGGTAAAAAACAAATTTGAGAAGTCGAATGAGATTTTAATTTAACTGATAAAAACTTAAATGAGAGTAATATTCAGCATTGGTCAACCTAATTAGTCCTTTAAGGCATAAGTATCTGCAAACCCAAACTAGAAACTAAATTAATCCCTATTCTGTCCTATCGGCCTAATATATGTTTTGACTAATGGCCCGTGGCGTATGCTCTGTTCGGCCCATTAAAGTTTGAAAGTTTGAAGATGTTCATATTATTTGAGTTTTCCCGGGAAAATGGCAATGAATAGATATGCAAGGAGTGGGGGCGGCAGTGATGAAAGCAGGTGCAGAAAAAAAATTAACTTGGTTCACTCCTCATATGGCCGCAGCTTCTCGTGCTATATTTGAAAGAATTCCTTTGGTCGACATTACCTTCGAAGTTAGAGACGCACGAGTAACTACTACACCTCTTTCTCTTATTGTTTTCAGATACCAATTTCTTCAGCATATGAACACATGAGAAAATTTCCATTGTCTCATCGTATCGTAGTCTTAAACAAGATGGACCTTGCAGGCCGGTCTCAAACAAAGGTAATTAAATTCCTTTATCAATTTCTGTAAAGGCATTGTGTATATATAAGGATAATCTACATGTTTTTTTGTTCTAAGTATTCTTATTCATTTTCAGGAGTGGATAAGGCATTTTCCTCTTTTGACTCTCTTTGTTCTCCACCATTCTCTTCATTTTCCTCTTCCTCTCATTTCCTATCCTTGCTACGCTCACTTTCCCACTGCTATTCAGTAATTATAGTTTTATTTATTGCTATTAATTTGTGTAATGTTTGGATGAATTGTGGTGAAGAGCACAATCTCAATTCTCACACTAAATTATGCACCTTGTGGAGTAGAGAAAGAGAAAGTGATTCAATACAAAGCCGCAGAGGCTAGGTCCCTTAGACAAATAAATATAAATTCGTTGAAGCCCAACCCAAATCTAAAGCCCACACTCAAATCCATACCGGCGGATAACAACACTATTGGTTTATGGTAGATTGGTAGTACAGAAAGCGTGCACCTATTTTTTTTGGGTCCTGTATTTAGCACTCATCAAATTGGATTGGCCAACCCAAAAAAATATATATTATAGGTTTGCCATCAAAGCCCAGGCCCAATAACCAATCCAACCGGTTTCGCTATAATGAAACTTTTGGGTTGTTTGAGTGTACACTCAAATGGTCTTACTATGTCGTTTGAGTGTACACTCAAGCGATTCTGGCGTGTCGTTTAAAACAAAATTATCGGGTTTTTAGTTATACGATTTGGCGGGGTCATTTGAGTAGTCTCAGGACAACATGACAGAGTCGTTTAGGGACTCTCTCTTGGGCGACATGGCTGGGTCGTTTAGACTTAAAAAATTTGGTTTGTTTGTCACAATGTTCATTTTAAAAATTAACTTCCACTTAATTAATCCAAACTCAAACTCGAAACGACTTCATTAAGTTTGGGCAAACTTGAACTCAAGTTTAATTAACCCAATATTTTACCCCAATCAAGTTTAAAAACCTAATCTTCAACCTAATCAAATTTAATCAATCCAATCAAGTTTAATCAGTCCAACCAAATTTAAGTATATATTCAAACGGGACACTAAAAAGTTTGGAAAAAAATATGTGTGTGAAGTGTTATTGGAATTGGGTTGACTTAGCCAACTTGGAAAAAAATTCCCATTGTTGATTCCCAATTAAATTACCTTTTGTTTTTCTTAAAACACGGGCAAATCAATATATTATTTTTTATCCGGTTTTGATTGGGCCCAGCCCATAGACAGCACCGCTTAAAAATAAGGCTGATCCTCCTCTATATATAGATACACCCCTCACTTGTTCCCTCCAATAACAAATCACACCGCCAAGTGAAAGTGAGATACGTTTCTCATTATTTGTTCTCTTTACTATTTTCGGTTCTAAATTTAATCGCAAACCAAGTTTTACAAGGGTTAGATGTAAGATATCATTTTTTTTTTTTAAGTTTTGTATTTCTTTCTTTTCTAAATTTAAAAAAAATGTTGAATGATTTATTAAATGTGCAATTTTTTTGATCGATAGTTAATGATCAGTTTTGCAAAATATGTATTTTATGGTATGGTCCATATTTCAAAAAAAATATATAATCATATGTTGATGATTAACTAAGACAATATTTTGTGAAACGGATATGAAGTGTTAGTGCATGATCTTACACCTTATTGGGATCATAGTATTTTAAAAAATATAAAGATATGGGTATTTATCGATACTCAATTTCTGGATATATTTTAGATATATTTGGATATATCCCCTCTTTGGATATATTTGACATTGTTTCACATGTAAATATTCATGATATTTTGGATATATCAAAATATTGACATTTGAATATAAACTTTTGGTTATTATTTAATCGTTTACAGGATATTTTTTTTTTGATATATCAAATGATACGTTGGATTATTTATATTTAATTTGAAATATAACATCTACAAATATTAAATAAAATCGTTTCTAAGGCATATATACCGAAAATATCAAAAGCCAAAATATAACAAAATTTCATTAAATATCACAAATAGATGTGAGCAAAATATTATCTTTCTAAACTTGAATATAAATGTGCTTTGATCGATTTAATGGTCAGTTTTGCTGTATTATAAGGAGTTTTCGTAAACATGGCAAACAAGAAGATATTTAAATATCGTTTTATGGTAAATATGGATAGATATCCCCAAATAACTAAGACAATATTTTGTGAAACGGATATGAAGTGTTAGTGCATGATCTTACACCTTATTGGGATTATTATAGCAGGAGGTTGAAATGAAGAACGTATTGGCAGATCCACTTGCCGTTTTTGAATGTACATTAATTATAATCCAGTTTTGTTGCATTAAGCTTATTTAGCACTTTTGGCGTCCTTCATACAAATTCTTCATATCCAAATTACTACTTAATGCATATTTGACTAGCTTTATGTGACCTTAGATTGAAACTATATAGAGCCAATGTCTGAATTGTGCATTATAATAGTTCTTGTTTGTGCAAAACAATTGTCATTGGCAATGATTTGAAAAAGAGAGGGCTTGAGTGGGGGTGAAGGTGCCGCCTCTTTGTTTCACAGGGAAGGCTCAGGTATCTTTAGATCCCTTCCTTTAGTGTTGAAGGGTTCTCCACAATGACAGATTACCCAAAAAACTACACTTGATATGAGCCATCATCCGTGTGCCTTATTCAGAAGCACTCTAGCCTCATCATACTCACGTAATTGATTCTAGTTCTATTTTAATACTCAGCATATTTGGTTCTAGTTCTATATTCCGTGATATCAGACTGAACATAAAATGTAACACATTTTACAATCTTCAAAATCATTTTTCATTTTATCTAGGTCTATCTGTGCAAATTGTAATCACAGTGCACGATCCCCACTTGTAACTGGAACGTGGTAAGGGGGTCCTGATGAACAAGCAATATTCTTTATTGAGGCAGTAACAGTTTTAAAAACTCCTGCTGACATAGGACGCACAATTGGGTTTGTTATAAGTCACTTTACTTTTTGCTGTATTGTGAGATATGTTGCAGTGTGTGTTGTAGTGAAAGTGTGTAAAAGAGTGAGTTTTATACTAGAAACTATCAAATGAGACTAAACTTGATTGACACTTCACATAAAGCAGCCTGAGGTAGATTACTTACTCCTATGTTTTGCAGAGGAGTTCTGGCTATGTCCCGCCAAACTATTTGGAGCAGCAATTTGATATTAATGAGAAGATGAAGGCTATCCTATTTGACTGGCTAGTTGAGGTACACGGAATGCTTTACCTATTTTTACACTGCTCAGCGTAGTATTTATTGGTTTAAGCATTGGAGTAAGACCAATGAATGGTATACTAATTACTCAGTAGATGAGCTATTGTAAGTTTTTGGATATGGCCCTATTTCCTTTTTCAGCATTCTCCTTTTTACTATGTACGTGCTAGACCGAGAAATTTACTGATTAGTTGCTGTTAAATATAGGGAATGCTCAATGGCGATGGCTACTTTCCATCAGAATGCAGAGACTAGGAAACTCACAGGAGTGCATAAGAAATACAGTTTGTCTAAGTTTAGGTATGCGGCAAGATTAGAAGCGGCTCTATTTTTACTAGAGACCAGACTAATACTCAAAGAGGAGGACAAAAAGAAGAAGCTACTGCTGTTGTTTCTGATGAAAGAAGAGTAAAAAGGAGAAAAGGAAATGGGTGTTTTAGCGATTAAGGAGAGAGAGAGGGTGAAGAAGCCATTTCAGGAAACAGATTTCATTTTGGTATTTCTCTCACAATTTTGGGACGTCCCCTTTTTTAATAAAAAATTGTGTCCCCATGTTATTACATGTTTTTAAAACACCTTATTTACTTAAAATAAAACTTTACCTATACCTAACTGCAGGCATCACCTGCCCTTGCACGTACTCTAGCTCACCTGCTGTGGCACGTGCGTGTCTCTTGTACAGTGGCCCATCACAATGACAATTGCACGAACTGCTCGAAAGTAAGGGACGGAGGCCAACAAAATTATTGTTATGTCAAACTTGAAGACTCAGCGAGACACAAGAAAGATGATCATCTCTGATACAATATCCATTTTGAACCCATAACAAGGACAATATCAAGGAGGTATGTACTTTTTTAATTACTAATACAACCATTGAGATAATTTGCTTCATTAATAAATTAAAAATTCATAACTGTATGTAATTGCATCCAGTCAGAACGTTTTGACACCTTATTGTTTTTTGACATCATTGAGAACTGAAGGTATTACACAGTGTAATGGTTTCATTTAGATATGAGAACGTTAGGGAGAAGTTTGAGTAGTCACAATAGATAAACTTGAAATGTGTATATTGGATGCATACAACGAAAAAATGCACGCATGTATAAGTTTGTTTTTGTTGGTGCATGTGTGTGATATGTCTGTGATTCTTATCAACTAATTGAGAATATACCAAAAGGTATATTGTATATTTCATACATAAAACATTGTGTGATATGTCCTTTGATTGATGCGGCATTTTTGGTTACACATCTATTTTGTTTTTAAGTACTTTTGTGTTGATGAAATGTTGCTTATTGCTTACTACTTGCATCCTGTTATTATATATGTAACTACCACAGCTAGATATGATTTAGTCATTTTAAGTGTAACTACCATACCTTGATATTTCATATCTTAACCCCTGGGGTCTTTAAGTGACGAAGAATTTTTATACGTAGTGCCGAGTGGTTAAGTGTAGATAGTTTCGCCTAGCTTGAGAGTGACAACAGTTTCACTAGGTTTTGTAAGTTGTAACCAGAAAGTAGTTTCACTAGGTTTTGTAAGTTGTAACCAGAAAGTAAAAAAAACATCGTGATTAGTGATTAATTGTTCAAGATCTGGGAGTGTTATTTCATATATTCGTTTTGACGATTTAAGTTGCGTGACTTATTCCAAAAACCATTACCTCTTGCTTCGATTATTCCTTATTTGTTGTGTGATTTTCAGGCTCCATCTTGTCAGGGTGCTGGTGCTTTCTTCTTTTCTGTCTATTTAATTCATACGAAGGTACATTAGCATAGTGGTTGTTTGCGTTGTTTCATGCACTGCTGAAGTTAGTGTTAGAATAATCATGCTGGGTCCTTAATATATATAAACAAAAACTCTAAGAAACCATAACCACCCGAGTTTGAATTGCCATCTGTTTCTTTTTAGTTTTCCTTTTTGTTTTGTTTAATTTTCAAACAACCCTATTAATCAGATAAACTTCAACTTTTGTACCAATCACTTCTGTTGATGATAATTTTCTACGTAATAATCATTAATTTTCTCTATGCAATTTTAACAAATATTACTACACATTATTAAGATATATCAAACTACATGCTCTCTATTCTCCCAAAAGATTTTTCTACTTTCAGGCATTTATTTTCCATCACTAAAACTTTTTACAAATTTTGTGTTTTCCTGTTAATGTTGATTCTCCTTTTGTTTTTCAAAATCAGTAAACCTTTGCTTTTTTTTAATGTTTGCTAATGTTTTTTAAGTGATAAATGTCTATGGGAACGCTGGATTATGACATTTAGCTTGATTTTACAGTTTTCTTTTTCGAGTTTAACAAATTATTTTTCTATATAAAACATATAAAACCTTTGCAATGTTTTTATTCATGTAACAAGTGTTTGGGAACTGGTAATGACATTTGCTCTAGAACATTTTGTTATGATTGAAAATTAGAAAGCTTATGTATAATTATTTATTCCTACTACTCTTTTAAATGGTTACAAAACTTTTTTTATTCACTCTTATTGAAACCATTTATTTTTCTTTCTGTATTGGTTTTAAAAAAAATTGCCCATGCTAAACTAGCTAGTAACATGGCTTTCCTTATTTTACCATCCAACAGTCACTATTCACTAGCCGTTAGTTTTTAAAACTCAACTCTGTGCACACACTATAATTGGAAGAAAGAGGGTGAAGCGTGTTTTGAATGTGTTAACAACCTTCTTCAACTAGATTCTTGCCATATTTTTTTTTTTTAAATTTTATATTGGCTGGATTATTTTGATGGGATCGTCTTGTATTACAGGAAGCTAAAAAAACCAAAATTATCAATACTATGGGAGACTATACTATCATGGATGTGGATGAGTACAAGGCAGCCAGTGCCGACGTTCACAAAACTCACAGAAGTGGAGATTCGAAGTATAATCTTATGTTGATGATTAATAAAACAATTCTGTGAAACGAATTTAAAGAGTTTTAATGGATGATCTTACAAGTTCGTACGATTATTGTAGGGGAGGTTGAATGGAGGACGTATTGCCAGATCCCATTATTAGTATAGGCGGCTGTGACTTGATTGATCCACTTGGTTTTGTTGAAGACATATACTCCTATTTTACGAGAGTGAGAGAGATGAGAGATGTGCACAAAGGGATGAGAGATGCATGCGAACAAAGGGATGCTTGCAGCCATCGTTGGAGGTTTCAACATTCACAGAATCACGGTTGACAGAGAAGGAAAGAGAAGTATCTAAATATTTTCTTCTGAGTATTTTCTATTTCTCTCTAACAAATATCAACTATATTATTTCATACAAACATTTTCTTTTCCTCTATCGACCAAAAAATCTGCCCACCTTATCTATATTTCCCAAAAGTTATTTTGACTTTTAAGCATTTATTTTCATCATTGTTTCGTTGCAAAATCACTAAAGCCATTTATAAAATATTTGTTCTCCTATCAATATTGATTCCCTTGGTCTTTTTCAAAATCAGTAAGGTTTTTTAGTGATAAATGTGTATGGGAACGCAAGTATGACATTTGGTTTATAACCTTTAATTGAAGTGACAAAATGTCTTTGTGGGAACGCTGGTATGACATTTGGTTTATAATTTTTCATTGAAGTAACAAAATGTCTTTATGGGAACGCTGGTATGACATGTGGGTTATAACTTTTTACTAAAGTGACAAATGTCTTTATGGGAACGCTGGTATGACATTTCGTTTATAAATTTTTATTGAAGTGACAATTGTCTTTATGGGAACGCTGGTATGAACATTTGGTTTGTTACTTTTTGTTATGATTCAAAATTAGAAGCCTTACTTGTATGTGTTTTCTTTACTATTATTTTTTATGAAACCGTTGATATATTCTTTTTAAATTAAAAAATGACAAATGTCATTTGTGGGAACGCTGGATTATGACATTTGGTTTATGTTTGTAAATTTTGTTATTATTACTCTTATCTGTAATATCTACAAATGTACCTTGACTTTAGAACTAGTTTTTCGTCATCTTGAAACCGTTTTTTGAAACCATTGATATATTACTTGCTTCAAAGCCATATGCTGTCTGGAAACAGCGTTTGAGGATCATACCACTAATCAACTATTTGCTATAGTTTTTTAAGTCAGACACTACTGATAATAGCTTTTGAATGTCAAACGAAAAACTTAGTATATAAGCTACTTAATGACTTCAGATTGTCTAACGAATGCCCAAAGTATTGGCAATAAAAGTTTACAGAAACTTTCATAATTCTGTTCCAAAAAAGTGAAGAACACAATTTTGTAATTTCATAGCTTAATGACAAAATTATTTGCAGCTGTTGTTAGTCATTTGTATTTTTCCGGGGAAATGGCAATGACTAGACATGCAAGGCGTTAGGGGGCTGCAGTGCTGAAAGCAGGAGCAGAGAAAACATCAACGTGGTTCACTCTTCATATGGCCACAGCTTCTCGTTCTATCTTGGACATTGGGTTGACTTTACCCTCAAAATTGGAGACACTCGTGTTAATAACAAACCCCCATCACCATTTTCTACTCGTTCTCTTATTGGTGAAGTCTTTGTGTATTTGGTATATTTCAGCGAAATTTCCCTCTGATTCTAAAGCGATGTGCACTTTATTTTGTTGTTGATGTTTTCAGATACAGCATATGAACGCATGAGAATCTTTCCGTCATGTTGTTGTATTAGTCTTGAACAAGCTGGACCTTGTGTGCTGCTCTCAAACACAGGTAATTTCATTCCTTCAAATCAATTATGTAAAGGAATAATGGTCTAATACTCTAATAGTCATGTAAATGGATAATGTTAGTTTTAAAAAATTTACTATTGAATTATTGTCATAATAAGGTTCCTATTCATTTTTATAGGAATGGATAAGGCTTTTTCAGGAACAGAATTGCATTTGTTATGAACTTAATTGCCATAACAAGGAGGTTATATAATTTTTTCATTATTCATTTAACCATTGTGAAAATTTGTTTTATTAATAGTGAAAATTTTATGACTATTTATTTGCATCCAGTTGAAACTGACACCTTAATAGATTTTTAAAGCTTTTGCAAGCTCAAGTTAGAGAACTGAATTTTGACCAGTTCAAGTTACTATCACAGTAGTGCTTGTTGAAATTCTTATTGTTGGTAAGGTAGCCCTTGCCAACTTTTTGCATCAGATTGGGCAAATAGGTGCTGCAGGTATTACACAGTATAAATATTTCATTTAGAGATGAGAACATTATGGATCAAGTTTGAGTAAGTCGCAATAGATAAGTTTCTAATTTTTTTAACTGAACTAATTTCAATCTGAAGAGAAAGGAAAGCTGAAGCATGCCTCGACCTTCACCTGGATAAGCTGCTTCTTCCTCTCTATTCTACCCTGGCTCCCTTCTTTCTCTTGTTCACAAGTTCCTTAGTTGTATCCTAATGAATTTAGGGTTAACGAATATTACCCCCCCACTAGATGAGCCAATTAGGATTTCCCTCCCCCCCCACTAGATGGGAAATTAGGGTCTCCCCCCCCCACTAGATGCCTGGCTGATGGCGCAAAGTATTGAGAGCGTCCAGAATTCCAACGTTTTTTTCTGCTTCCCATCTCTATTCCTTTTCTTCTTCTTTTTTAATATTTCCTTTTCACCTTCTTAGGTTTTTGATTGGAAGTATTAACTACCAACCAACCCCAAATTCTTTTAGAACAGTAGATGCTCACAGTAGTTATAAGCTCTCTTATTTAGCATCACTAGCCCTGTTTCTAAGTTCTCTAAGTCATGTGGAGTTGTGTGCAGGCCTAGAATTTTTCATAACATTTCTTTAAGGAGTTATTTTATTTCATCATTATTTTGTCACAAATCAGTAATACCTTCCTAAAATATGTTTTTTCTTATTATTTTTTTCTATCATTTTCTATTTTGTTTCAGTTTTCTCAAGTTTTTGTTTTCAAGAACCTTTAGTATGTTTAAAATTTTAATAGTCCTTTAAGTGATACGTATCTAAGGGACACTGGATTGACATTTGGTATGCAACTTTTTGTTGTGATTTCACTGATTTAATGTCGTTTTTTTACTACTTTTGTACAGCCAGATATATTTTTGCTGTATATAAAACCACTTTTCAAACTTGTTTTTATTCGTACAGTTGTTTTATTATCTTTTCTTACTTTCTGTGAGGTTGTGTTTGTACGGTTGTTTTATTATCATTTCTTACATTCTGTGAGGTTGTGTTTCGCCCAGGAGTTAATTATGTACGACTTGGTTCAATTTGAATGTAAAGGAAAAAGAAGGGAAACTGTAATTTTACTCTCCTTCTGGTGCCTTGATTGTTCAAGGCATGTTAACTTTCAATGCACTTAATTTTGGACTTTTGTACATGTTATTTGTATATTTACTTTGTCAGAATTCTTGTGTCCTAATTCCTAAATGCTAATTTTTTGCCCCTTCATGTGAGTCAGGTCGGTACTGGGGAATGTGTAACGGGCATACGGCTCAACGTCGGGAAATCATTGCTAAGAATATGTACACTGACAGAAGATGTCCACTAGGAGTCTAGGACTTGACTTCTTCACTGAAGTTTTGTTCTTTTCATAATGGTTTAGAAAGTCTAAATACTGCTTGATCTGCTTAATCCCTATATATCGTTAGTTCATTACCAATAAGAAAAAAGTCAGATTGGTCTGATACTCTGATATATTCTAAACTCAAATTTCAGTAACGTCAAACTACTGTTCTTTGCTTCCAGCTGCTTGGATCCTCCCTGGGTGGAATCGTTGCTTTGACGACCAAATGGCGGTTCCTATTTCTATGGTATAAGCAAATACCAAATGGCAGTTCCTTTTTCTATGAGATATCAGCACATATTGCACATACTGCAGTATTTAAGGATGGCATCAGCGACTGAAAATATTGCATATATTGTACTGCAAATGTTTGCCCGTATCCCATATAAAGAGCCAGGAGCAAATTTATGGAATATTATCCTTACAAGTTTTAAGTTCTATTAATCTTTTCTATAATAGAAGGAAGAATCTCCACAAAAGTGTGGCCCCTGAGAATACGAAATTTATGAGCCTCAGCCATATCATTTACCTATCTGCACTTAGCACTAGCCCGTTCAGGGCCGTCCCTGAGTTTTCAAATGGCCATGTGCAAACTGCGAAATGTGGCCCACTTCTAGTCTTCCATCAACACAAATTGGATCATCGAAATATTTTCCTTATCACATTTTTGGCTGCAAAATCATCAATGAAGCTTTCAAAGTTAATTTTATTTAAAAATTTATTTTCAATAGATATTAACGCTATCCCATTTAGACTTTCTTGTGACATAGTCGATCTAAGGTATGATTTCAATAATTTTAATTTTAAAAAACTTTTTTTTGCATACGTGACAGTAATGGGAACAATCAACAAAATTCTATAAGTTATGAATGCATTAGGAAAACAATCATGTCGTTTCAAGAAATCAAGTTAGGTGAATAATATTAAACTAGATTACTTTGGAATTAAATTGAGTTATTGAAATAATATTTAAGAAAAGGAAAAATTGATTTTAATCTCTAACTTACTTGAAAAATAATCAAAATTTAGGTGAATAAGTAATTGAGATTGATCAAAGTGAAAATTAATACGGATCTACAATTGTAAATAAAGAAATTATTGAAATGAAAGGATACTAGATGGTTATAAGGTGAATGAGGGGTTTTTTTTTTTACTAATTCTTTTTGTATTTGAGTAATTGAGGACAACTCAATCAATTAATTGGAGTGATTTTCCAAAAGAAAACGTTATTAATTAGGAAGAGAGAGATCTAGTCATTGAGAAGATCTCCTCATCTATTACATCTATTGTTATTTTTTTTTTATTAACATAATTAATGAGGAAAGAGAATATGAGAGAATGACTGTTTACTGTGAAATTTTTGGCTTTTTGGGTTTTTCATCGGGTTGGGCTTTTGATTTGCGAAATAAGAGCATCTCTAGGTGGACGTATCCGTGGTCGCATTCTTCAAATTTGAAGAAATGCGTCGGAATTCCCGAATTCCAACTCTAGGTGGTCGCGATTATTGGTCGCATCACGCTTGTTCGCGATTCTTGTTCGCAAATTTGGCAATTTGGATGCGGATCGCGAGGCGACAATAGTAATGTCGTAGCGCCCACTACCTCTTGGCGCGCCACTTTTTTGACTTTGACCCGGCTCCACAGCGCCCGGTAATGCATGTCGTAGCGCCACTCTAATGTGCAAGCGTGGGATTTTTTTTTTCGGAATGGTTCGCGCCACTCTTAATGTCGCGTGGGTTTGTTTTGGAATTGTACATGACACGACGCAGCGCCATTAAATCTTGTAGCGGCGATCACCAATGGCGTAGCGACAATCTTGGATCGGGCGCCGATACTAATGGGCCAGCGGGGTGGGGTCTACTATGAATTTCGCGATCGAAATTTACGACCGCCTAGAGTTGGTGAAATTTGCGACCGATTTACGGTCGCGCATTCTTCAAATATGAAGAGTATCTTCACCTTTAGAGATGCTCTAAGCTTTTTCCACTAAAACTATTTTTTTGGGCCTTATATATTGGGCCTGTGCGGTCGCCCATGGCACATGCTCAAGGCCGGGCCTGGTGATATTCTTAATAGACTTATTTTGTATTATATTAACACATTGGTTCTGAAATATGCAAACCCGTCCCAACTTTGAGTGTCTTTTAGCTCTGAACTAACTTTGGCTACAAATGCTCCACATGATTTTACAGGAAAGGGAAAGAAGCTATTCTAACTTCTAAGAGCATCTCTAGGTGTCTAGGTGGTGGTAGCATTTCTTTCAAATTTGAAAACGAGATTTAGAGAAATTAGACGCAAATTTTGACTAACTCTAAGTGGTCGCAAATATCATTCGCAAATTTGGAATAGGATACCTCGTGTGATATTACCACTGTTGCCAAATTAAAAAAAAAAAAAACTCAATGCGACATTTCTATTGTCGCACCAAATTAAAAAAGTAAAAAAAAAAAATAACTTGCGTGGTGTATCGTGGAAACAACGTTACCCACAACAAACGGATCAATCCTACACAACGATCGATCATTCACACTAGACAAGACTTCAACACCTTCCAAGCAATATCCCAACGCTTCTCATTAACAATTTAACAAGCATATAAAGTAAATATAATAATGCAAAAGAGAACCAACCACAAGACAAAGGATATATCGTGGTTGACGAATTTGCCTACATCCACTTTGGCGAGATCAAGCTTTCTAGAAGTCAGGAGTAGCAGTTACAAGAGCTCTCAATTCACTCACAAAGAATGAACACTCAACTCACTAAGAATTTCTCTCTTACAATCTCTCTCTTTCTTTCTTTTTGGAAAAGTTAGGTTTTCCTGATTTTGTTTTTATACTAAAACAAAAATCGCGATTCTTGGCGAGGCCCATAAACAAAAGACGCTGGCGCTCCTTTGAATTGGCGCCAAAAATCATCGGAGCACTAGCGCGCCGCTTTCTTTGGCTGGTCCAAACATCTTTTAAATGAGTCTTTGGCGGGTCGGCTAAATTATCGGAGTGAAGCGAAGTCGCGCTTTCAGCCTGGCGCTGGGCGCTCTGGCGTGAAAAGCAGAAAAATCCCTTTTTCTCTACATTCTCCACCTCGGTGAGGTTTTAACACATAAAACCGGGCGAACACATCCAAAGAAGAACACATCCATCCGAACTTCGCTGATCAACCGCCTCGAAGGAGCCATGCTCACAAAGAGCTACCCACAAAGAGTCATGCCCACGAAGAGCCGTCATGCCCACAAAGGGCCACCTACAAAGAGTGTCATGCCCACAAAGAGCCACCCACAAAGAGTGTCATGCTCACAAAGAGCCACCCACAAAGAGTGTCATGCTCGCGAAAAGAGCTCACAAAGAGCCACCCAAAGAGTGTCATGCTCACAAAGAGCCACTCACTAAGAGTGTCATGCTCACAAAGAGCCACCCACAAAGAGTGTCATGCTCACAAAGAGCCACCCACAAAGAGTGTCATGCTCCACAAAGAGCCACCCACAAAAGTGTCATGCTCACAAAAGAGCAATCACGCCCAAAAAAGGGCCATGCCTACGAAGGCATCAATCAACAATGCATGAGCCTCCACCATTTGTGGAGTACCTCCAACCAATGTTGGAACTCAACTCCATAGAGAACCTTCTACAACCCAAAACCCTTTTGCCGCTAGAGGCAATGAAACAAATTCCCAAGTACAAAACTTGTCACGAGCCTCCACCATTTTCTGCATATCCACCGACCAATCTCTGTAATGAGCATCTCTAACAGCTTCCTTGAAGCTATCTGGCCCATCATCTTCAATATTTAGTGCGTAGGCAACCGAGTCCAGTTGACCATAATGCTTCACTAGCTTATCATGCCCGTACTTCATAACTTGTTTCACACTTCTCTTTGGCTTTGATCTAGTCAAAGCTTGCTGCTCAGGTTGTTGTAACTCTTCTTCTTGTTGAATTGTTCTCTTAAATGTCTCGAAAATTTCATCTTTGAACTTCAAGATATATACCCACACATAGCGTGTATAATCATCGATGAAAGAGACATAATACCGGTTACCTCCCTTAGAAGCCACTCTAGAAGGTCCCCAAACATCCGTATGCACATAATCTAGGATGCCTGCCGTCTTGTGCTTGCTTGTACCGAACTTGACTCTGCCTTTGCTTGCCATAGACCACAATGCTCGCGAGAATCCCATACTTGGTTTCTCCAAGTCTTTTCGGTAGCTCTCGCTTGCCAACTTCGGACAATCCCTTTTGGCTCATATGCAAGGCGTATATGCCACAATTTTGTGCTTTCGGAATCATCACTACATGTACCCATTTGCTACATCACTTATCAGCGTACTACCCAACAAAGTATACAAGTTTCCATGTCTTTGACCCTTCATAATGACTAAAGAGCCACTAAGGATCTTTAGGACTCCACCATTCCCACAAAATTGTGGCCTTTGGAATCAAGGTACCAAGAGAAATAAGGTTCTTCTTTAACTTCGGGGAACATGCCTCACATCGGTTAAAGTCCTCACTACACCATCATGCATCTTGACCCGTATAGTTCAATCCCAACCGTCTTACAAGCAAGCGTCATTGCCCATCAAAGCGGAACCTCCACTCAAGTTCTCATAGGTAGCAAACCACTTCCTATTTGGACACATGTGGTAGGAACACGGAATCAAGAATCCGCGTGATCGATTATGTGGTGCGTCTTGTGTAGACACGAAAGACTTACATCATCCCCATCGGCGGGAAGCAAGACTTGCTTCACTAACATCCTCATTCTCAAACTTACCACTCATCTTGTTACTCTTTTTTGGGCTAGAGCAATCACATAGATAATGCCCCTTTTTTCTTTGCAATCAGAAGCCGCGTACATGTTTTAAAGGCTTCTTGAACTACCCTTCCACTTGCTTGTGGAAGTCATCTCATTCGACATCACCCTCGCCATCTTTTCTTTTTGCTTCTTTATCAAACTTCTCTACTTTAAATCTAGCATTTGACATCTTGGGAGCCCTTTTTCAAGTCACACACTGATAACCCAAAAATTATCTCACTCGGGGAATTTTATCGAACACCTTGTCTACATAAATTTTAAAAGCACTATGGTTCTTTACCAAAACTCAAAATCCTAGGTCGTATATACCGGCCTCGATACCAATTGGTGTATCGTGGAAACAACGTTACCTCCACAACAAAGCGGATCAATCCTACACAACGATCGATCATTCACACTAGACAAGACTTCAACACCTCCAAGCAATATCCCAACGCTTTCATTAACAATTTAACAAGCATATAAAGTAAATATAATAATGCAAAAGAGAACCAACCACAAGACAAGGGATATATCGTGGTTCGACGAATTTGCCTACATCCACATTTGGCGAGATCAAGCTTTACTAGAAGTCGGAGTAGCAGTTACAAAGAGCTCTCAATTCACTCACAAAGAATGAACACTCAACTCACTTAAGAATTTCTCTCTTTACAATCTCTCTCTTTCTTTCTTTTGGAAAAGTTAGGTTTTCCAAAAAGCGATTTTGTTTTTATACTAAAACAAAAATTTGATTCGAATTTCGAAGCGGCGCTCCCTCTTTGATCGGCGCTTTAAAATCATCGGTTGGAGATATGCTGGTCGCCTTCAAACATATCTTGGAGCTGGCTGGTCGCGCGCTTTGAGCTGGTCGCTTAAATTATCGGAGTCATGAGCTGAAGTTAGGCGGCGCCGAGGAAGCGAAAAGCGAAAAAATCCCTTTTTCTCTACATTGCGCGACATTAGTAATGAAGCGCGACAATACCATTAGCGCGTAGTGCTGGTCAAAGTAAAAAAATATATATATATGGCGATATCTGCAATGGCGCGCGACATCTGTCGCTCCGCATCCGAAATGCCAAATTTACAAACAAAAATGCAGCTGGACAGATAATGCAACCGAATTTGCTTCTATCTAGAGTTAGAATTCTAGAAAATTCTGAGTTTTAAAAGTAAATTTGAAGAATTTGAGAGCTGATCCTACCACTTAGAGATGCTCTAATTAGTAGTATTATCTCATAGATGAGGTAAGAACTCGATACAAAACAGTCCAAGCTATTCTTTGTTTGAATTTGGTAGATGCAAATAGCGTGGTGGTCAATGCGTGACACGAGAAGCTGAGATGAGATGTGCTACGTGTCTCGAAATCAGTTTATCGGTTTGGGTGAATAAAATAGGCACAGTGGTCACCAATTCCAACCTCAAAATACTCACAGTCAACACTCTCTCTCTCTCTCTCTGTGTTCTGAGAAGATGGGTAAAAAAAATGTTCTGTTACTATGCGGAGATTACATGGAAGACTATGAAGTAAATTTCCCATCTTTGTTTTCTCATTTATCTACAAATTTGATATCATTCATGGGAGCCATTTTGGTTTTCAGGTAATGGTTCCTTTTCAAGCATTGCAAGCTTATGGAATATCCGTTGACGCAGTTTGTCCTGGGAAAAAGTTGGGGATATATGTCGCACTGCTGTTCATCAACTTTCTGGCCATCAGGTGAAACTTTTTTTTCAGCTCCTTGGTATCGGAAAAAAGCTTACTTTACTTTACTTTGTTTGTGGTTTTAGACGTATTCTGAATCACGAGGTCACAATTTCACACTCAATGCGACTTTTGATGATATTGAAGCAAGCAAATATGATGGGCTGGTTATACCTGGTGGACGTGCCCCTGAATATCTTTCCATGAATGAATCTGTTATACATTTAGTTTCCAAGTTCAGTGATTCTGTAAAGCCAATTGCTTCTATTTGCCATGGCCAATTAATCTTGGCGGCTGCGGGCGTGGTGAAAGCTCGAAGGTGTACAGCATACCCTGCAGTGAAGCCTGCACTTGTAGCTGCAGGTGCTCATTGGGTTGAACCAGAGACCATGTCAGCTTGTGTAACAGATGGTAATCTTGTTACTGCAGCAACATATGAAGGCCATCCTGAGTTTATCCGACTTTTTGTGAAGGTGCTAGGGGGCACCATAACTGGCTCCGATAGGAAGATTTTGTTCATTTGTGGGGTGAGATGTGGTTAACTCTCTTTTTATTTTGTCTTACGATAAATTTTTTCAAATAGAATAAGCTTTGGTTGTCACTGATTTTTAAGCTTTGAACTGCCATAGCATTATAGGCCTATAACAGAAAATTTCTCTTCATCTCCGGTCTTGCATGAACCAACTTTTTTATCTCGTATTATATTAGAGATTAGTGTGAATGATTTGTGTTTCTGTACGTAGTTATATTCACATAAATAAGTAGCTAGATCTCTAGGTTCCTTGAAGGCCTTATACCCTATCAATGGTTTGTTAAGTTACATTTCAATCGGCTTATTCCATATTACTGCAAAATGACCTTAATAGCTTCATGTTGGTCACCTTAGTTATTGACTTATTGTAACTTGTCTGTTGAACTGGATTATGGTAAATAATGACACATTAATGTTGAGGGATTATAAAACTTATTTTCTAGACAGAAAGATTGTGTTTTTCTAAAACTCGTAAGATGGATGATATTGGAGACATGAGTTGGAACCTCAAGCGTAAAACCTCTGAAAATGAGCTAGGCCTATCCTAGGAAATCTTATATGGATATAAGAAAGGTCGGGCCAATTAGTAGAAAAACCACTTGATAAGATAAGGTGGGTTTCTTCAAGTGATAAAAAATAAAACTTGACCTTGGATCCCTGGTTAGGAGAGCATTTGTGAGTTGCAAGACTTTCAATTTGCAAAAGAAAAATCGATAGCAACGATGAGATGGCAAGCAAGATAGAAGCATCCCTTGAGTGGAAATATGACTCAATATATAGTTGAATTGTCAAAAGATTCATGTTCCTAGCCCAAGTATTTGAGTCAAGGATTAGATAGTTTCGTGGTTTGGAAATCATTCATTGGTTGGTTGGATGACTTTGGATTGTCTATTCCCCAAACAATTCATTGCCGGTAATTGTTTTCACTACATCAGTTGACTTGTTTATTGTTACTGTTTATTGTTACTTATTTATAAAATTACAGTGCCTCTTTACATTATTCTAATCTATTTTATTAACTTCAATTACATTTTACAGGACTATATGGAAGATTATGAAGTAATGGTTCCGTTTCAATCTCTTCAAGCTCTTGAATGTCAAGTTGATGCGGTCTGTCCAAAAAAGGTTCCTGGAGATACCTGTCCAACTGCTATTCACGATTTTGAAGGTGACCAAACTTATAGTGAGAAGCCGGGCCATGATTTCACAGTGACAGCAAATTTTGAAGAGGTAGACCCTTTGACTTATGACGCCCTGGTGATCCCTGGGGGCCGAGCTCCAGAGTACCTTGCATTAGATGAGAAAGTACTTGCATTAGTAAAGCACTTCATGGAGGAAGGAAAGCCAGTTGCATCCATCTGCCACGGGCAACAGATTTTGTCTGCGGCTGGTGTTCTTAAGGTATAAGATATCCATTGATTTCTTGTTTCTATATATGTAGTCATGTAGAGTAGCGGTGGTGCCAATATGAAATATCAAATGGGGTTTTGAAATCTTTATGGACTACAGATATTAGTGTAAGCCAGCGGTTGTTGCCTATTGGTATGTGGTTTTAAAAAAAAAACTGGTCATACAAATAACTAATTTAGGGTTGTGTAACAATATTTTAATCTTGTTTGAATTTTTCCAGGGAAGGCAATGCACTGCATACCCTGCTGTGAAACTCAATGTGGTATTGGCTGGGGCAACATGGTTGGAGCCAGATCCAATACATCGTTGTTTTACTGATGGAAATTTGGTGACTGGGGCGGCTTGGCCAGGGCATCCTGAGTTTATATCTCAGTTGATGTCATTGCTTGGCATACAGGTATCATTTTGAATGTAAGGCAAAGAGTTGCACTATGTTGTTTGTATGCAGAACCAGAACTTTTTAAATGAATTTCTTCCAAACTTTTGTACTGTACTTCGTATCATGGTGTATCCGGGTTCGATCGACCATTATGGTTGTCTGTCTGTCTAAGTGGGTATGTAATACTGTAATAGTACGCTCATTGATTGTTAACCACAAATGACAAATCTAGTCCTGCTTCCATCTCATTTTAAAAAGTAAAGTGACACATAATGCATGATAAGTGTGCTGTAGATGTTGAGTACAGATTGTTGACTTTGAATATATTCGATGAGATCCTCAGGCAGTGGAGATCTGCATCTTACTGATTAAATTACGAGTTTTCTTTCCTGTTATTCAATTTTCCTAAGCGCTTTCTATGGATCTTTTACTTCCAAGTTCCGACTGCCTTATTATTCTATTTTTACCCTTCATCAACTTTGCTGCCTGTTTATTTGTATGGACCATAGTACAAAATATTCGATAATAGCGATATTTGGGGATATTTATCCAGTGGATATATAAATACCGATATAATTAGAGATAGCGAAATCAAACCCAATGATATTTTGATGATTTTCACCAGCCAGTGATATTTGGGATATTTGCAATAATATCCAATTTTATTTATTTAAAAGGATAGGATACAATGGTAATTGCTTTGGATAAATTAAATTGCAATTAAAAAAAAAAAAAAGATGAAATCACCATACACTGCTATTGGGATTTAGGTGGAAATATTTTAAATAAATATAAATAATGTATCATAATATATCAATAAATATCCACAATATTTGTCGATATTTTGGATATATTTACAATATTTACATGTGAAACAATGTCAAATATCCCCAAAGAGAAAGATATATCTACGATATATATCCAAAAATTGAATATCGATAAATACCTATATCTTGATATTTTGTACTATGGTATGGACAACACTTGAAGGCACTGGTTAATGAGCAGTAGTTGGCTTACTGCCAACGTTGCTTTTGAACTAAGAGTCAACTCTGTGGTCTCTTGTGTAATCTAAAATACTTTAAAGAATGCGGTTGTTATCTACAGTCCCGCAACAGTACTTTAATATTTTTTTAGATAACTCTTGGTCTCTTCAACCATTTTATTTGGACGGAACTGCCCATATCCATTTGATTAAATTGCAAAATATCCCATCAAAATATTAAAGTAAATTTGTAATAATAATAAAGACAATTATGTCATTTAGACTCAACACACTTTTTCCACACCACATATCAACTACTAAACATCATGTGCAGAGCACATGCATCATGCTAGTAATCGTAATGCGATGTTCATGTTGCTTTTATCCATTAGTTTCTATTTCACCTAGTCCATAAACGTGTTTCTTCTTCCTAATTCATGTGTTTGTATAGTGAAAGAACAAAAGAGATAAGTTGACAATACTGTTCCAACAAGGCAACAAGTGGCAAAAAAATATAGATGGAAGGCTTGGTTTGCCCGTGGGCCAAAGGTGTGATGGTTGAAACTTGAAAGTCTTGAAGCTGAGAAGTGTCTTCGTGGACTACTTACCCATCTCCCTTGTATATGTGGTATGGAATTATGGAGTGTAAGCATCGAATTTCCAAACAAAATCTGCAACACTACTTCTTCCACGTGTTTTTCATTGAATGGCGCACATCATACTCCACAAACTAGGAAATCCAGTAGGGATAAGGTATATATAAACTTGTTTTCCACCTTTCTGCCTAGTCACTCTAATGGTGATGATTTCTAACACCAAGGAGTGGTCTTTTACTTCAATTTCACCATGTAAGGAAATCCTACCAAAGTCCTCAAATGGGTCCTCAAAGATCCTTTCTTTCCCCAGTGTTTCCCGCTCAAACTTTGGATCATTTTATGTAAATGTGGCCGGCAGTCAGTTGCCATCATTGCTAGAACAAGGTGCAACAAAAGAACTCCAGACAACTGAAATCGATAAGAGTTTTGCTGATGCTCAACAAAATGTAGTGAGCAAGGATAATTTGAATGATTTCATCTGTGGTCTAAGTAAAGATCGTCGTACTGAAGCACTTGCTTTCGAATACTATCAGAAGGCAAAAGCTCAACCTGAATTTGTACCAAATAAGTTGACGATAAAGCTACTGGTCAGGTATTTGCTCAGATGCAGAAAATGGAGCTTAATTTCATTGCTTTCAAAAGATTTAAAGTATTATGGAGTGTTCCCTGATAATTCTCTGTGTTCTAGATTGATAACCAGTTGCCTTAAAGCCAGAAAATTCAGTACGACAGAGGTTTTGCTTGGGAGTTTTGAAACTGAGGATGGTTTAGCGGTTTTTGCCTTTGAATCGGCAATGAAAGGCTATAACAAGCTTCATATGTATAGCAGCACAATTATGGTGTTCAACAGAATGAAACGTGCTGGAGTTCTTCTTGATGCTGGTTGTTACTGCCAGATAATGGAGGCTTATGGCAAAATTGGTGACACGGATAAAGTTCTTTCTCTCTTTAAAGAATTTGCAAGCAAAGACTTACAATTATCTTCCACTTCTACTCAAATCTTCAGCATCTTATGTGATTCTCTGGGTAAATCTAGTCGAGGTTTCGAAGCTTTGGAACTCTTCAGAGAATTGACAGGCAAGGGAATTGTAGAGAATTCATCTATTTACTCTTCTCTGATATGCTCTTTCTCAAGCATTGGAGAAGTTAAAGTGGCGGAACAACTTTTCGCGGAAGCAAAAGAGAAAAATATGGTGAAAGATCCAGCTTTATTTCTGAAACTCGTATTGATGTATGTCAAAGAAGGTCCAATCCAAACGTCCTTGGAAATTGTTCAGGCGATGAAGGGGCTGAACATTAAGGTTTCAGATTGCATATTATGTGCAGTCATCAATGGTTACTCTAAGAAAAGAGGGCTTAAAGAAAGTGCCGAAGTTTATGAAAAGCTGGTATCATCTTCTTGTGAACCAGGCCAAGTGACCTATGCTTCTATCATAAGCGTCTATTGTCGTCTGGGACTATATGAGAAAGCTGAGATGGTGTTCTCTGAGATGGAAGAGAAGGGTTTTTCTAAATGTGTTGTAGCCTATTCAAGCATGGTTGCCATGTATGGGAAGACTGGGAGGTTAAAGGATGCTATGAAGCTTGTGGCTAAGATGAAGGAGAGAGGGTGTGAGCCTAATGTTTGGGTTTATAATTCTCTCATAGAGATGCATGGGAAGGCCAATAACTTGAGGCAGGTGGAGAAGCTATGGAAGGAAATGAATCGAAGAAAAATTATACCAGACAAAGTTAGCTACACTAGCATGATAAAAGCGTTTAACAAGGCTCGAGAGCTTGATACATGTATTAGATATTACCAGGAATTTAGGATCAATGGGGGGAAAATAGATAGAGCTATGGCTGGGATCATGGTTGGAGTTTTCGCAAAGAGCAGTAGGATTGATGAGTTGGTTAGACTTCTGCAGGATATGAAGTCTGAGAGAATGGTTCTGGATGTGAGATTGTATAAGTCAGCTATGAATGCTCTTAGGGATGCTGGACTTGAATCTCAAGCTAAATTGTTCAAGGAGGGCTATAATTCAACCAATGTACCGCAGCATTGTAGCCAGACGGGGATCGAGCATTAGTCTAATTATTTTCTGATTCTTCCAATTATTATTTTTTGTTATCTCTTTAGTTTTTATGTGATCATTAACCCAATTTCATGGATTATCATTTACCTCTTCTTGGTGCTCAAGTGAAAAATAACTAGGATTGGTTGTGTTCTGTTTTAAATGAGATCAGTAACTTCTTTGTTTTAAATGAGATCAGTAACTCTTTGATGCTGGTGGGACTTTTGGTATCATCACCCAAAGGTTTTACCGACTTTGCTAGTCAACACCTGTTTTAAATGAGATCAGTAACTTGAGTTGATACGTGAAGTGATCGTGGATTCATGGTGATTATCGGAAATTTTACTCTAAGGATCTATCTAGGATCTATTGAATGAACTGCACGATTAATAAAAAAGCCAAAACAGACCCAAACTCAAAACAAAAGCACAATCAAGTAAAGACGTAAAGTAGTAGACAATGGCTAACTGACAAGTTCGAGTTTGTTGCACACTTAAATAGTTAAATCAGTTACGTTTTTCTCTCCTTCGTCCACCTAATCCATAGTTCGAGTAGTAGAAGTTACGTAAATTAAAAAGGATTGAACCCATTTTTGCAACAACTTTTGTTTGTTTGTGTTTTTTTTCCCGATAATTGCTACAAATTTTGTTATGCTGCTCTATTATATGATTCCATATTTTCCATCAAGTAGAGTCAAGTTAATCTTATTATTGTGTACTATTTTGGTTGGCCACTTGGGTGTAGTTGGTGTGTGGAAGTATGGAACTAGGCAGGTATATGAAACGACGCCTTGGTTTCAACTTTCAACTAAACCGAATCTCTACCAAATTGACAACCTCTGGGTTTGAATACAAGCTAACTGAAAGTCTGAAATTAGGTCCAATGGTTAGAAACATAACTAAAACCAAAGAGTTTATAACTATTTAGTATCACATACTTTCATTTTTTTTTCTAAATGATATCTGTATTTTTTTCTCCCGAACTTTTAATTTGTTTCAATTTAGTACCTCATTTTTTTTCCATCTCAATCCATCTAAAAGCCCACACGTTTGTAATGTGTCCACGTACCTAATTGGGTTATTTAGCCGACTATTGACATGAGCTCGCCATTAGTGAAATTAGACGGATTCAAACGGAAAAAAGAAACAAATTGAGAATTCGAGTACTAATATGCAAATATGCAAAAAAAAAAAATATATATATATATATATATATATATATATATATATATATATATATATATATATATTCTTCGGCATGATCAAAAATCTCATGATTTTGGTGGTTTATGCTTTTGCAAAAAAAAAAGTAAACTAGATGCTTTCGGGGGGACCAATGCGCATATCATTGTAGAGACATTTTAGGGTTTCAAATACCCGGGCATGATCACGCCGAGATATTTTATGTGATGCATTTTGGAATTTTGGGTACAAGTGAAGAAGGAGGCTCCGTGAATTTTCTCACCGGATCCGAATGAGGGAAGATCTACACCGACCGGATGTATTGATATCTAGTTGGTCCGAGGGGAGACATGTATGTGTTAATGTAAGCTGGAGCCTCTCCGTTGGTAGGGCTTGGGAATAAAGTCTTTGAGGTGGGATAAGCGGTAAGAGAGCGTGACGAGAGAAGATGGAGAAGCATGAAGAAACTTGCGACGCTAACCAAAGATTGTTTCATTCCGTTTAGTTTCAACACTTTTTCAACGATCTGTTGAAACTACCGAGAAGACTTCATAAAGTTATGGATAGTAACGTTATGACAGTTGGTTCTAACGAGTTTGTTTTTAGAAAAATAGGATTTGCTATTCATAAAGGACTTACGGCGCAGTTTGTTGCAGGTTTGTTAATTACTTGTAAAATTCCTTATCACTAATTTATACTTTAAAAAAAATAAAAAAAAAAAAATGTATACGGGATTACTGTATTTCTAAGGGGGAAAAAAATGAAAATATTTGATACTAAATAGTCATAAACTCAAAACCATTCTGCGCCTATTTGAGGGCGTACAATAGAAACCCAAACAGTGCCCCGCGTCTTCTTCTTCCAACTTGTAATGCTTGGGATTTCATATGGAGAACTTTTCCTGGTATTGGGAGCAACTGCAGCTCTCATTGGTTAAAAAAAAAACTCTTTCCTCTTTCCTCTCTCCAATTTTCTATTGTTCTAAGAAATATTATTTTCTAAAGAAGACATTTTTCAATTAAAACAGGTCCCAAAGATCTCCCACGCATCGCTAGAACTGCTGGTAGATTAGCTGGCAGAGCTATTGGTTACGTTCAATTAGCTCGTGGCCAATTTGAGAATGTCATGCAACAGTCTCAAGCTACCCAGGTAATTTTTTTTTTTTTTTTTATCAAGCTGTTTTTATCATTGGCACTTTTAGGCTGATGTTAAATTTTATACTGTTTAGGTGCATAAAGAACTTCAAGATACAATGGCACAACTTGAAGCTATTCGATATGAAATTCGAGGCATATCTATTATGAATCCTGGTCCATTGACGAGGAGGTTAGTGGACAATCCGAATATTGGTAATTTCCATCTTTACACTTTTTTACTTTTATTTATTTATTTATTTAATTATTACGGGCGTTAAGGATATATAGTTTTCTTGATTGCTAGGTAACAATGTAGCTCCAAAGGTGGATGAAGAACAGATACCTCCACAAACTATATTTAAGGTTTTCTCTGTTTGTTTTGATTTCGTTTTCCGCCCATTAGACTATTTATTTCATTACTTATTTGTCTGTCTTTAGGAAAATGGTTCAATACCGTCAAATGCAGCTAATTTAGAAAGTCAAGCAACTGCTTTTGCGAGATTGGCTGAAGCTCAGGCTTTAAAGAATGATTCTTTGAATGATTGTGAAGATTTAGCTAAGTCTGATGGTGAAACAGATCTTTTTACCGTTCTGCCTGTATCTGCTGAAAGTGCTAATTTACTACCGAAACTTAAAGGTATTGTATTACATCCTTAATATTTCCATGTTGGTTCTTCTTTCAATAGTTTGTATATGCTCGTGATATTGGCATCAACAAATGTGTCAAACTAATTAACAAACCACATTGTCATGTCCTGAAGGATTCCTTAAGAAATTTATGTTAAATGATAACTTTTGTGGATTCATTAGCAATTAGTACATCACCAAGAATCTGGTTTTTCTTTTCCAACCACATGTGGAAACGATTTGTTGTACCACTTCCCTAGTGTAAAACTTAGAACTATAACCTTCTTGATCTTCTTGTTGGATGGACTGTCTAAATTCAATAAAAAAAACTGTTTGATTAGGAGTTTGGCGATAAATGCACTTATATAGCCATCCATAAAGACCATGAATCCTCCTCAGAACATCTTATACCGATTACCAACATCTTCTGGAAAGAAATTATTTGAGGAAAACATCCCGACTCATGGCCCTATCTATGTTCAAGTTTCTTAGAGCACTTAACACCTTCGTCCTCTGAGCTAGATCCTTCAACTCGCTATTGTGGATCTTGTCTTGGTATTTCAAAAACTAAGCTCAATTTAGTGTTATAGATTAATGTACCCATGTATGTCTTTTGTAGGCATCCAAAATGGCTTATTTACTCAAATCTTCGTCCTCATGTTTTAGGCCAGATAAATTAGATTCTAAGAAATTTGTAGAGGTGAAAAGGCCTCTTTGAAAGATTTATCGACTCCCACATATCCTCTGGACACCCGAAATCTAACATACTGCGGCTAATATTCTGCTCCCGCCACTACTCTTGTGGAACAAATAACGTCAGCTTTTGTATAGATATTTTTCCCCAGTGCAGTGTCGGGAATCCCAAATTGGTCTTGGCAGGATTAGCCCTCAATTATCTTACCTTCAGCGCATACGTCCTTCACTCCACCTCTTGACATTTGAATATCTTAAAATGCTTTGTCTTTGGTTGACTACAGCTGAAGTAGAGTATCTCCTTTTTCCACCATCTTAGCATATACAATCTATATAGGTGTACTGTTTGGAGTATTTAAGTATGCATATCCATAAAATATATGACATATCCGTCATCTTCTTCTGTGTGCATTCAGTCGACTCTCTTGCATCCATGACCCTGCTGCACCGTCAGTTCCTGTTTACTTCTGTTTAAATTTTAAACCTGGATATTACATGTTTGTTCATTTGATGCTTTTGCTTCTTTACATTTCTTAGTTTCAATATGTTACAAGATTTCATGGCTTTATGTAATGATAGATGATGCAAAAGGATCAGATATCATGTTGGAAGCAGTACTAGAAGCAGAGGTAGCACAAAATGCGAAACAGTTTTTTGAGAATCTTCTTAATTAGTTCTTATTTTCCTGCATATCTTTAAGCCTCTTCATTGTTGAACTGGTCGTAGTCTCATTGAAAATGTGGATCCAGTCACCGTAACTGCAGGTATAAGGATTTGTTCCTGATCAGTAAACATTGGATTTGTATTATAATTTCTGGATTCTCCAGAACGCTGATTGCCATAACTGGGTAAACATTCTAAAGGTAGAATCATGGACTGTAAGGAAACCAGTTCAACTATTTATGTTTGTCCACTTTAAACTATATTATTTTCAACTGCCTGGCCTGGACATAGACATGGCCGACTCATATTGTTTGCAAGATAAGGAACAAATTCTGAGAATATAGCCATGGTCTGTAGTTGGTGCGATAGGCTGTAATGAGGTTCAGTTTCAATGCACAAGATCACCTTGGAGAGTGGAGATTATGTGCTTTCAGGTGAGAATAACACCATTTTAATAATTATTGAGAGACTAGACTTGGTGAGAACTGTCCATTACAATTCATTAAGAAAAAAAAACTTGGTTATGGTAACCAGCACCATTATCTGGTTGTTGGAACAACATTCAAGCCTTATTCTTTACCTTGTTCCACGTATTTCGTGATCTTCATTTTGTTTCATGTGTTTCAGTTCTCTTTTCTGGTGAAGTTCAAACCTTTTATTTTGTGTGTTACACTTAATATTGATAATCTAATTTCCATTTCTTGTGTGCTACTTGTGCAGATGATTTGTTCTTCCTCATCCCCCAACCTATATATAATGGGCACGCTCCATTTTTAGGAACTGTCATGTCGAGTTAACACACAAGCACAGTGATTTTCCAGACGTGCAAGTACACATTCATCTTGATGTGCATTCCAGGTCAGGCTGACCAGATTTGCAGATGATTTAATTTTTGTCTAGTGATGTGGAATGTGGAGTGGGATGTAAATTTATTGTAGCTGTTATATATTATTTTGATCGTATTTTAAGAACCAACGAAATGACGGTGCAACAGTTCAGGAACGGACCAAGCTCTTAAACGATGATCCTTATTAGGAAATGATCCAAGATACCTACTCCTTTTTGGATCGATTGAAGCAAGTACCCTAAAATGGGCTGCCCAATAAATTTTTTAGAGGCACAATATCCTCCCAAAGAGCAAGATATATCGGCGAAGTACCATCTTTTTTCAGATTCCCAGAAGTGGCACGAGAAACTTGTCTTACTGTGCTGTTATAATGTCGGGCCTTGGCCTCTTTGGGGACTAGGAAGTTTGGCGTTTGCGTGCGGTATAGTAAAAATTCCAAATGCATATTCCACTTTTTTAGAGAACAAAGCGTGCAAGGATCCCAGGGGACAAAACATGAGCAAAGTAGTCTGCAAACTCGAAACCAATACCCATAAGGAAGCTAATTTTTGGCACGGTGGAATGTCGGCAAATCAGTGTTGCATGCGAGCAGCGAATGCTTGCATTTCTCATCTAAAGAACCCTAAATAGTAAATACTGCTTTCTCACCCACTATTTACATTGAAAAAGGAATCCGGTTTTGATACCCATCGATGTTATTGCTTTTTTCTATGACAGATTTGTTTTGGCTTGAAACTAACTTCTTTCACAATACCGGATCTAAAATCTCCAAATTGTGTGTAAGGGTTGATTGGTATAAACATTTCTCTTTGGGTCATCCTCTTATCTCATTTAAGCTAGGACAGTTAAAATTGGTTTTTTAAACTAATGAGGAGCGATATGCGAATCAGCAATTTAATCGGTTATATTGGATGTATATATTTGGCACTTTCAAAATATACAATAATATAATTAATACAAAATATTTCTAAATAGTTATACGAGATGTAACAAAAAATATCAAATTTTCATGATCATATCTAATCAACTCAATTTTAGAGTATTACAAATTCGCCAAACACAATAATTATGTTAAATATTTAAAGAAATAAGGAGAGAGAGGAGATAATATATATTATAGAGATAATACAATAATTTGTATATTTAATATTCGTTAAGAGAAAAAAATAAATAAACTCTTAGTTTTGTATGTTTATTAGGTTCCATTATTATTAATACTGTTTAAAAATCCAATTTGTTAATTTTACATATTTTTTCGGGTGGGAACTGATATTTTCAATAAAACAATTTCTCAATTCATCTTGGTCAATTAATAGGTCAATTCGGTGATTAAATCGATTTAATGAGAAAAGTTTAAAAATCGATAAAAACTAATCGGGTCGCCATTAACCGCCGATATAACGGATATTGATAGCATAGCATTTAAGATCTAAAGATAAGATCATGTAGGAAGTAAAATTTGGACAATATAACCGATATTGATAGCATACCATTTAAGATCTAAACATAAGATCATGTAGGAAGTAAAATTTGGACAAGCTTAGCTTGAGTTAACATAATCTGATCAGAAATCTGATGGATCGAGGAGTTTGCTAGTGTTGTAGAAATAATCAAATGAAAAAGATTAATTGTTCCTATAAAGAGCTATAACAGAGAGGTAGCTATATCCTTCCATCACAATTTACAAACCTTACAGAAATATAGATAATGTGTTCAAGAAACTCCTTTTTATCTTCTTTCGAATTTGATTGCAGCTACAAACATGCTTGAATATCATACATCATATATTAGATGTTAGATCTACATCCTGATCTTTCAAGCAAATAAAGAGGTTTGATTGAAAAGAGTACTACAAGTTCTTTGTGGTGGAACTGGTGGCCTGTTTCCCAAAAAGCTATTATTCCTCTTTGCAGCGAGTGAAGACCATGATCCCCTCGCTGCAGTTTTCTTTGAGATGATTTTTGAACATGTTTTTGGATGAGAAACTTTGTTACTTGTCTCAGATAATCCTCCTCCATAACTCTTGCATGATTTCATTTTTTTCTTGCATGGATTATCAAGCTTTGCAAGGTCTTCTAAGGATCTCACGTTGGATAAAGATGTGAAGGATTGCGACTTTCCTTGGTAATGCTTTGACAACCCTCTCCTACAAGCAGCAAATTAAACAATAAATCACATTAACATTAACTTAACTCCAAAGAACGATACTGATTCAGTGATTCAGCCTATAAGGTTTCTAAATTAAAAGGATAATAGAAAATAAAGACTTACTTGAACGGAAGTTGTTGCATGAGAGAGGCCATTTCATACAAAGGGCCACCTTTGGTATTATTAGTATCGATATGATCAGATGTTGGAGATGATGATAAAGAAGACATGGAAGGTGATGAAGAGGTTGCATCTTCCAAAAAGTCTGATGAAGATGACAAGTTGGAACCATTTGATGATGAAGAAGATATGGAATCAAAATCATCTTCTTCATCCATGATCCCATGGTTGCTTTGTTGGATGAAAGAAATATCCATTCAGCTCACTTTGACAATAATTCTTCAAGTTTCTTGATGATAGTCTATGATGCCTCAACCTTTCCCACCAACTAACCATGCGTTTTTATATACTTCTCTCTCAAGTCTCAACAACAAAGAAGTATTGCAAGCAATTTGTAGTTGGAACTCAAACTAGCTCTAAAGATCTATAACTGTACCACCTTTCTCACATACACAATATCAGCTTTTCTGCCTTATCTCTTCATGAAAACATTACACAATGACACAGAACATTTATGGTGAGACCAATATTTATATTTCTAAGTGGATAGAATACTATCATATTGTGTTGTGGTCATTATGTGATTGTATGATACGTGTGTGTCAACAAGTATTCCTGATAAATAAAAAAACAGTTATTCATTAATTATTTATGTCAATTGTTAAAAACCAGCAGCATGTAGAGATAAGTATACGGTATTTTAATGAAATAATATAATTATAGATTCGGCATTATCTGCTTTCATCTTTATTTGTCTCCCTTTAGCCCCACCCACCCAAAGTACTATGGGAAAGAAAAGGAATTGTGGATAAGGCTCCACGCTTAAATTTATCATCACATCTTCATATCTTCAAGACATCGACCGGCCACACTACTAGTCTATGGTCGACCTAGACATAAATCCTACTTCTACCTTTTGAGTGGGGCTGAGTTTGGGTCGGATTTTGAAAAATTCAAACCTGAATCGAAAAAAAAATTATGAACTTAAAACCAAACCAAACCGATAATATTATATTTCATCTAAAACCGAATTGAATCTATAAAATATATTACAAACCAAAACCGAACTAATCTAAACTGAAAACTATAAATTAATTAAATTCTAAATTAAATCAATTAATTTCAACTACACAATTAATAAACATATACAAAATTTATCATAAATATTATTAAAATATCATTTTATTGGTTCAAGTTCATATCGGTTCAGTAGAGGGCAAAACCCGAAACCAAACCAAACCAATATCTTATAAGTTCGGTTTAGGGACGATGGGAGCAAACCAAAGTACCAAAACCCACACTATTTTTTATCGGCTTGGTTCAGGTCGGTTATCGAGTTATCGAAACCCATTGACAACTCTACTTTTGAAAGCAAGTCCAATGAGGTAGTATATGAGCGGCTAAATGCTATATAACACCCCAAAAACCAAATAACCATTCCAATGGGACTACTAAAAGGGTTCTAAATTTGGCTAGTGTGATATATCCAGCTAGATTTGTGGTCTTGTCTAGCAGTTGCTAAAAAGAAGTTATGAGACTGTGCGTTTAATTATAACGGATGACAGAGTTTCTGCCGTCTGTACTGTTCATTTTTACTATCCCTACTCACAATACTATTCATTTGTATTGTTTATTTTTTAAGTGCATAGTGATAAACAGCAGACTTTCTACCGTCCGTCCACCAATTTCATAAAATGCTAAAAAAAAAATCATTAGACTGGGTTTTCATGTTTTGGCATGCCAAATTTGGTTGGTAAGTTAAAAAGTCTAAAAATCCTATGTGGCACCCTTTTAGTACATTTCCATTGGACTTGCTCTGAAGATTAAACTAGTATAGCAACGTCTATAATTGTTCTTTTAGATTGTATCTTTTGTTGTACTAGTTCAATACTTCAATGTAGAAGGTAAGATACTAATCTCTCGCCCAGTATTAAACTACTCTCTGGCAGTAGTTTAATGGAATCACGATATCAGAGACTGTAATGAATTAGTGGTGAAGTTAGAGGTTAAGGGGGAATTTAGGAAAAAATATTATAAAAATTGGTGGACAACTAGACATATATAGCGAATTAGCAAGATCTAGTACATGATTTTATGATTATATAAAAGTATTTCTACCATAGTGCCATACATATATCAATTATCATAGATATAAAGTTGGAAATAAATATTAAATGTATTTTCTTCAAATCTTATCCTAAAATTTTCACGTAAATTAAAAGAAGACAGACAAGTATATGTTGGTAGGTTGGTACAATTAGCAGTCCTTGTGGACTATAAGGGACTATTGATTAGGCTATACCTTCCCTTTATCACTTCGACACATGCTAGGGTTGTTAAAAAAAGGGGGAACCAAAAAACCGAACCGAAATGGGTAAAATTAATGGATTTTTATTTTTTTGGTTCGATTGTCGGTTCTCAAAAGACAAAACCGATTAGTTAGGTCTGGTTTTTTGTTTGGGGATTCAGTTAACCGATATAAACTGAACCAAACTGGGGTGTTATATATGGAGAGAGAGAGAGAGATTATTTATTTTTTTTGTCGAGCTAAATAGTTCATATTACTGAACACTTGAATACTTGATTCTTATAATTTACGTTATAACTTGTCAACATGCCTAAATTTGCATAAATACTATTCAACATATTTATTAAAATTCACTTGGCTAGTAATTAGTAGTCTCATTACTCCTATATAGGCTTTGATTTGAAGCTTGATAGAAGGCCCAAATTGACAACTGAACCAAAACTGAAACCGAACATTCAATTTGGTTTTATTGCCATTTTCGTTCAAGTTTGGTTAAGGGGTTGTTTGTTTTTCTGAGCCTATGAATGCTGAATGTTGAATGCTGAATGGCTCATTCTCTGAATGCTAAATCTTTGATTCTTTGAAGTTCTAAAAACATGTTTGTTTTTACGTTATAATAACACGGCTCTCAAAGGTGAATATAAATCATTAGGACAATTTTACTCATGCTATCTATTTTAAACACTAACTTGATTTCTTGTTAAACAAAATATATATTATATTTGAGGAGAAGAGATGGATTATCGAAAAAAATAAATGATAAATAAATTTATTTAAAATATATTTTCACAAATATATTTTAACGGTTTATTTTCATATTTTGTTTATTTTCGAATATATATATGTAAATATATATATGTAATTCTATTTTTAACAAAGTGGATATCATTCACCCAAAAATGAAAAACCCGTAAGAAACGCCAACTCAACATCAAATTTTGAAGAACTTATTTTGAAGCCATAAAAGTAAACTACTTAAAAGGAAAGTAGATGGGTTCTTAAGATTGGGTTCTTAAGAAAGGGCAAGAAGGGACTTCTTGTTTCAAGTATTAAATTCAAATTCGGAAGAAATTTTGGTCTTTGAACAACACGTCGTGTGGGAATCTTGAAAAGTTACCTTGAATGAATGCTTAAACAAACAAAGGACAAAAAAAAACAAAACAAGTTTTGAGCCTCTGAATGCTTAAAACTTAAGTTTAAGAGGTTCTGAATGCTGAATTCAAAAAAAACAAACAACCCCTAAGTTTCTGTTTAGATTTTTAGAAAACCGAATATATTGGTTCGGTTTACGGTTTCTATAAGAATTGGTAGAAACCGCCAAACCGGACCGAGAACAGCCCTAACGCATGCTAACCAATCAAGACTAGTCCTTTGCACGTGCCATGCACAACCTACTAAGACACTTAATTTGTGGGTCCTTGGTGCACACGTCGTGTAGAGAAAAAGGGATTAAGTGTTGAATGGTTAGTTTGCTGAATGGAGGAGACAAACAAAGCAGGAGACAAACAAAAGGACAAAAAATGTGACGAACGACACGAACATCCACGTCATCGACTTGATGGCTGGCTCCCCACGCCGCATTAATAAGTAGAAAGAATAGATATATCTTCATTTACTTCGGCCTTGGTGACCACATTTTGCTTCTACAGCAACACACACCGGGGTTGGTTCTTGTTCTTGGAGAGTTTTAAAACACAATGACGTTATTAGATGCGGTCGAAAGGTAAGAAACTTTGATTTGTTTGTTGGAAGATAAATAGATAATAAATGAAAATATAGTTGTTGGGAATTTTTACGTGAAATACACACGCATTTTACCCTATATAAGCGGGTTTTGGGTTCTTTGAAATTCGGATATGGTTTCGGGCTTTTAACCCTCACATGGGTTTTTCGGCCAAATTATTTTTAGGGTTCGGTGTTTAAATAGTGTGACCAAAAAACCCTATTTTGATATCTTCACAGTTCACTGTTCACACAATATAAATCTCTGAACAGTCTACGTCATCATACAACATGCCGGTTTTCAAACAAAACAATGTTGAAATATGGCGAAACATTCCATGTGTATGGGTAGGGATGTCAATGGGTTTTGATAATCCGATAACCGATCCGAACCAAATCGATAAAAAGTGGTTTAGGTTTTGATATTTTGGTTTCGGTTCGGTAATGGGTTTAGACTGAAATTAATCGATTTAATTTAGGACTTAATTGATTTTATAGTTTTCTGTTCAGGTTGGTTTGGTTTCAGTTTGCAATATATCTTATCGGTTTGGTTCGGTTTCGAATGAAAATCATGAAATACCATGCTATCGTTCGGTTCGGTTTCGGATATATACCCAATTATCTTATTGGTTGGAATTCAAATTTTCTCGAATCGACACAAACTAATCCCTTAATAGCCTTAGGTATAGGTATGGGAATTGAGCTTACCGAGAGTATATCGTGAAAAAATCATGATATTTTATCAAATACATCACAATTTTTCTGACAAATTTATCAAATAAAAACTTTGCTAATTTATTGTACAGAATCCTTGAAAGAAAATTGGGATAAGAGATGTAGCACAATGCTGCTGATAATTAAAAACCTAAAATCTCTCATAACTTGAGGTTCTTAATATTTGAAATCCACTTCTGCTTCAAAAATCTGATTTGCGGCTGAAAGTGGAAAAGAGAGGGTATGTATGATTGTATGCTCTATAGTTCATCTAAAAAATAAATAAATAAAAAATATATATAATAATAATAGAAAGTGGAACATTGGATACTTCTGGGTGAAATTCAAGTCAAATTAAAGTGACGTGGGTTTAAATCAGTGTGAATTTTGGTTTATTTAATAGAACAAAGTTTGGAAAGAGATGGGAGTCCGTTTCATTTGTCTATACTAGTCCTAACTGACTAACTCCTAACACCTAAACTTCAGATTTCTACAGCTCTCTAATGAAGCACAACAAATAACAGGTGCCAATCCTTATATAATGCCATTGGCCATCATTCTGTTTCAGCCTTTTAGCCTCCCGATCTTCTTCATTTTCCTTAGATATGATGCACGTAATGCCAACATTACTTTATCCCACCCCCTATCGTCCCCAAGTCCCTCCCCCTATAGCCCTACTCTAAGTTGGTAAAATGGAAGAAGACATTGATAGGCCCAACATTTTTATGTTGATGAAGTGGCATTTTTCCTTTACGATTTTTTGGGCTCTTAAATAGTTTGAAGTTCGTTAAATGTCAACTATTTTTTTATTATTATTATTTTGATTGATAAGTTTGTTTTAAATGAGATTAGTAATTCGTTGGAGCCGTTTGGCAACGATTATGAGAATCCATTTTATAGCATATCTATATCTTGATATTAAAGCTCCCACAAATGTATTTTTCGAGCTCTATTAAAATTTCATATCATCTCCTATTAAAACGGAAATTTTTCTTTTATTTGAAAAACGGTAATTTCTCTTCTATTATAAAGAGAATTTCTCTCCTATTAAAACAAATTCTAGCACTTCTAATTAAAGCAGAAATCATTCTCCTATTAAAATGATAATTCCCCCCTATTGAAAATGGAAAATCTAACATATCTAATTAAAACGGGAATTATTCTCCTATTAAAATAGGATTTTTTTCTCAATTAAAAAAACTGGTTTTTAAAACTTAATTAAAACTTCATTTAAAACAATTTGTTAGAAAATTAAAATTGGTTAGCGACTAAAACGGTAGTCCCAATTTTTTTTAAAAAATCTAAATGTTTTCAAAAGAACTGGTGCGTATGCACGAGCCTAGCTATAAGCTAGTAATATATTATGAGTCCCATAATTGTTTTTAGACTTTAAAAAAAATAAAAATAAAAATAAAAATTGTTTGGTAAAATTTTGTAAAAACCATTATCTCATTCTCAAAATTGAGATAATTCATTAAAATATATATAAAAAAAATAGTTTAAAGAATGAGAAATAATATTTATAGGGTTTTCCCTATAAAACAAGTTACCATATTTTATTTTATTTTTTGTTTTTGGCAATTTTTGTTTCCATTTTTGGTTTAGTCATAAAATAAAAAATTTGATTTTGTATTTGATTGTTTGGTATCATTTATTCCATAAAAGATTATCTCAAAAATATTTACATTAGAATTGATTTTAAAAATATAATTATTTCTCTTAATAATGGTTGCCAAACAACCCATTTGATGCTAACGGGGTTCAAACCCCTAGTATCATAACCCAAAGATTTTACCAACTTTACTATTGTTTGTTTGTTTTTTTTTTTTTTTTAAATAACACCTTTAGTTATAATTATATCTTTATAAAAACCCAATGAAATTTAAAATTGACATATAGATTCAGAAATTTGAAAGAAAACACTTGTAGGTGCAATACTTTAGCAGTTCAATACCAAATAGCACCTCCTAACAAACTACAAAAAACTTCATTTCCCAACAAAGTGCGCAGCAGCAACAATGTGAGCAGGGACAGAGCCATGAATTTGGGTTAGGGTGGGCAAGGTATATGAAGGGGCAATAGTACACTACCCTCAAATTTTTTGGAAGGGAATCCTTATATATCTTATATATTTATATATTGATGAATTTTTGTACTAATTATAATTGTAATTGTAGTGTAATTTTTTGGGTTTTTTAAAAATTGGGGGCCCCCACGTGTCTTCGTCTTTAAATGTGAGTAATGGCCCATTAAAAGGTCCAGCAACAATCGTGAGACTGACAATGCATGCCACTTACAATAACAAACCAAGACCCAACATTTTTCGGATGTGGCAAACAGGCTAACGTCAATGTCGCACCCAATTACCGCGACCTTTAACTTTTTTTGTATTAAAGCTCTATTTTTTATTGACAGCACCAATTAGTTTGTCTATGTATCAATTTTGGGATTAAGCCACCGTAGTTCACTCCGGTCTCCTCACCCCTCCCTCTCTCTGCTTCTCTTATGAACTCTCTCTTCTATTCTCCCTCCTCCTTTTTATATCCCTTTTCTCATCTCATCTACTCACTTTCTCTCTTTAGGTTTATTTCATGGGACATAATATAGTCTTAGGCCTATTTTCTGGGCCCAATACATATAATGGTGTTGATCTTATCTTTTAACCCAATACACACCTGATCCATCTGTGAATATGGCTAATACATTCAATATTTTGCACAGCTGCTAGAATATATGAGTTAATGACAGAGCAATCAAATAATGACCTAATCAGTCCTCACAATTTCCCAAACAATTTTTCTTTGTTCCTCTTACACAGTTTACAGTTATATACTCTTATTATTTTGTTGTTTCTCCGTGACCACTTTGACCACCAACCATTATCAACTGGTTTATTTACAATATCAACAACATCCAACAATTTATTAATTACAACTTTACACGGTACTTAGGTGCTTCCCCTCTGCCTAAGTTTTACAATTAAGAATAATTTAAAACTGGAAACTTGTGGCGGTATATTATTGTTTCATCAATTCTTCAATTCATCATTCATCAACCACCTTATGAGTCATGACAATCTGTCCTCGCTGCCACACCCAAAAGATGCACCCGTGACCCCTCCAAAGATATTTTATCAAGTCTTTCTATCATCCAATTTAAAAAGGCACAAATATGGGTGTGAACGGCCTGGTTCTGGTCCGGTTCTCAATGTTGTAAAAACTAAAAACTATTTAATTTTACGTTTCCGATTATGGTTCCGATTCTTTATAGTTTTTAAAATTGTAGAACCATATCCAAAATCATCAGTTCCTTCCGGGTATTTCCAGTTACAGTTCTTCATTTCAGTTCTTAAGATATTTACTATTTACACTATTTTTTATTGATTTTATTAAAAAATATATACTAAAAACACATAAATAACGCACAAACGAGTTATTTTTTTAATATTCATATAAGTAATTAAATCATTCAATAATAAGTTAAATAAAACTATATTTTTATATTATTTATAACATTAAATATTATAAAACTGCATATATATATTACACTAATAAATAAAATTTAATAATATATAAATGAACAATGAGTTTTTATATTTTTTATGTTAAAAGTACGATTACGTTTGGTTCCTGTTCGATTCCGATTCTATATGATCTGGTTTTTTTAGTACTCATTTTTAAATGATTTCTAAAAATAAGAACTAGAACTATGATTTTTTCTAGTTCCAGTTCCGGTTAAACGGTACACAAATGCGATAAATATTTGTGAAAATACTAAGAGCATTCCCAATGCAAATCAATATTTTTCTCCTCTTATCACCTCCACGTAGGCAGTATTTCCCCATTTTATCACCGTTTTGATGAAAAACAAGGTGAAGCTGCCCAATGCAAAGGTGAATATTAATTTCGGATGGGATATTAGATTCTGTTTGAATGTAAAAATTGAAAAAACACGGAATGACACATCCCGTCTGAAATTTTAAAAAAAAAATCGAAAAATCATGCGAGACGAAATCCAACATTCCGTCTGAAAAAAAAAATCCCCCATTTAAAAAAAAAACACACCAGACGAAATCCAATATCCTATATGAAATTTACAAATCAGCCACTATCTCGGTGGAAGGCTTCACTCTGAAATAACTTAGAAAAATAGTCACTATCTTTTTCACCTCTGTATTGAGCACTAATTTTGAACAAAAAAAAGGTAAAAATTTTCATATCCCCCTCTTTTTCAGCTGCATTCCCCCTCTTTTTCAGTTGCATTAAGAATGCTCTAAACTATGTTTGTTTCAAGAGTCCGGTTCCTCTATAACCGGGTACAGAAATTGATCTCTGTACCACACACACACATCTCGTATCTCGACGCACCCACACACATCTTGGAGCACACACACAGGTATCGAGGCACACACACATCTCGGATTCGGATCAACGGCGAGATAACATGGTTACAAAAATGATCTCTGTACCCGGTTGTAGGGATCTCGAGTTCTTGTTTCAAAGTTCCTAGCACTTCTTCTCAATATAACCAAAACAGCCACTTGTTTCTATTCGCCAATACCATGTTTCGTCATATACGACAATCCTACCCCAGCCACTTGTCTGCTTTTTTAAGCATGGTCAAATTATCATTCTAAACCTCTAGACTCTTCAACCGCCACATCCACGAACCATCCATCAACCATGCTATTATTTTCCGGGTAAGAACATGCGATAAACGTGTAAATAATTAGAAGATTCTAGCTGGCACCCTAATGATTAAAATCACCTGTTCAGATTCTAATTTGATACCGTATATATTAAACCATATGTACCCCTCCCGATACCTTCTTATAATAAGTCTTCAAAGGGTATATTTGTACTAACACATACACAAATGAATCTCTACTACTACGTGTGAGTTTTATATACAGAAGTTAAAACGAGGTGAAGGAAAAAAAAACAAAAAAAAAAAATCAATCATTCTCCCTGGCTTCGTTTGTGATTGCATCTTTTTCATGTCCTTACTTATTATGAGGAAGAGTTGGTTTGCAACGAATTTAACAAGCCGCTTTATTGCCGGCCTTTTAATTTTCATTCTTTATCATTATTTTTTCTTGATTTCTAATTTCTTGATTCCTATAAAACCGTAAACCAATTTTCATAATACTCATTTTTTTCTTTTTCATTTTCTTCAATTCATCTTCTTTTACGGTTTTACCCCCTCTTTGCTTCAATTCCATGGAGACTAAAGACTTGCTTGATGGTTAGTAATTTATTTATTCATTTTGTTTTTGTGGTGATTGCATGTGGAATGTATGTCTTTTTTATTGGTCAATTTTTTATTGGAATGCTCACAAGTTTGTATAAGTGCACAGTGTGATTATAATTATAATGTTATGATGTTTCTCTAGCATTTTATGATAACTTGAATGAATTGTAAGATATAGGAATAATGTGACCCAAGATCATTGGAATGCCTTGTAGAAAGTTTAAATAGTGGGCGTAGTCTAGCGCGGGTAGAGAATATAAATTCATGAAAAATGAGGAGAAATGTGTAGTATTTATTTTGATTTAATTGTAAAACATGTTTAGAATAAACTTCATCTAGGAGCATTCAACCAAATAACTGTCTCCTTACCTCAGTCAATCGACCTTTAGCAGTGATGCGTACACGGGGTTATGTTCCAAACATTTTCTTTTTCATTTGGGAGACGTCCTTGGTGATAGCGTTTCTTTTTTCGTTTACTTACAGTCTCTTATTGTCACGGCAGTAGGTCACTTGTCCTACATCGTACCTGCTTTATCATTATATGATATTCTTGTGGTTTATAATTCCCATTCTGTTCGTATGGGGGGGATAAGGCAATTTTTTTTTTGGTTATCCATATATTGAAGGACAATCTCCTTTCTTTCTTTTCAACATGATTCAAATCTTATGTAATTGGAAATTCCTAATGAATTTTCCCCATGATTAGGCACTTTCTTCTCACACTTTGAGAGGCAACAACCTTCCCCTCCTTCGGTCATTGTGATAGGTGGAGGTATTTCAGGAATTGCAGCTGCCCGTGCGCTATGTAATGCTTCTTTTAAGGTAATGCATTATAATATATCTGAGTTATGTAAGTAGTGCTTGTTATGCTTCTTATGACTGTTCTTACATTTTTTTTTTTAAAATGTTTTATTCATGTCCAGGTGATCTTGTTAGAATCAAGGGATAGACTTGGTGGGCGTATTCATACTGACTATTCATTTGGTTGTCCGGTTGATATGGGTGCATCATGGTGAGTTATTCGATCGGTCGTATATGTGAATGCATGATTTGTATCTGGACTAATACATGTGTAAGCATGCTATTTGTTACTTTTATCTCTTAAAAAACTAGTAGTAGTTCTTAATTCTTATATGTGCATCTATATTAACTGAATTTTGCTGAGGTACTATTTGAATTCTGTGATGTTTAATTTTCGGTTATGTTGTTAATTCAGGTTACATGGTGCGTGCAATGAGAACTCCTTGGCTCCTCTTATCCGTTGCTTAGGGCTACCATTATACCGTACTAGTGGTGACAACTCTGTGCTATATGATCACGATTTAGAAAGGTAATGACTCTTGCCCTTTAAATGTGTAATATGGATTCTCTGTGCATACGGCGTATAGATGCGTTAGGCCCATTTTTTGTTTCCCAACAGTGTATTTTAGATTTTATCTCTTGACTGTCTGGATTGTATCTCCAGCTACGTGCTTTTTGATATGGATGGCTATCAAGTCCCTCAACGGCTGGTCATTGAAGTTGGTGATACATTTAAGAAAATCCTCGAAGAGGTACCTGTTTTTCTTTGAACTTTTGATGGTTTGTTTAATTAGTAGTGAATTTATTTATTTTTTGATTGGTCCAGACAGAGAAAGTTAGAGATGAACATAATGAAGACATGTCTGTTCTTGAAGCCATTTCAATTGTTTTGGAACAGAATCCAGATTTGAGGTATGCAGTGTTATGATGATGAATTGATGATGTTATTGCAAATGAGTTTGTATTTAGTGTCCTTTTCTGTATTGTGAAATAAATTGATCTTAAATATCCAGTTACTGCTTTTGTAGACAACACGGGCTTGCCCATGAAGTATTGCAATGGTACATATGTAGAATGGAGGCTTGGTTTGCTGCTGATGCAGATATGATATCGTTGAAAAACTGGGACCAAGTAAGTTTCACCCTCAAAATTTTGCTATCCCAATTTTTATTGCCAATTCAGTGTTAGCTCACTTGATCTTGGTTATCAAAGCTTATCTGGTTTGTGTTTTCTGGAGTACAGGAACAAGTTCTTTCCGGCGGTCATGGACTTATGGTGCAAGGATATTACCCTGTTATACAGGCTCTTTCCAAAGATATCGATATACGGTTGAATCATAGGTATGCTCGCCTATTTCCTTACCCTCCTCATTCTTTTTCCTTATCAGGAGAAATTGCATCTTCAGAGTAAATAGCTAGTACGAACTTCCTCTTCAAAGCATGTTGAGTATAGTAAATAACACATACCTATATATAATAATCTCAATAGAAACCAAAATAGATTTCTATTTTGGCATTGGGTGTTGACATTATTAACATCTCATGTCCATTCATTCTTTCAGTTGGAACGTCTTGTTTGATGTTGCTTTTGTTCAGAATTTGATAATGTAACTGGATATCAGAGTTCTGTAGTTTGTGATGTTTAATAATTTTATCTCACGGAGTGGTTTGGTTATTTCCTTTGACTGCTGTACACTTTTTGTGAATTCTGATATCTAGGGTAAAGCAAATTTCCAACTGGGGTAACGGAGTGATGCTGACTGTGGAAGATGGAAGATCTTTTGTTGCTGATGCTGCTATTATAACAGTACCACTTGGTGTTCTAAAAGCCAATCTGATTGAGTTCAAGCCTAAGCTACCTGGGTGGAAGATTGATGCAATTTCTGATCTGGGGGTTGGTAATGAGAACAAGATCGCCTTGCGCTTTGACACAGCTTTTTGGCCAAATGTCGAGTTTTTAGGCATTGTTGCACCCACATCATACGCGTGTGGCTATTTCCTTAATCTTCACAAAGCAACAGGACAACCTGTCCTAGTTTATATGGCAGCTGGACGGTTTGCTTATGACATAGAGAAGTTGTCTGATAAAGCCGCAGCTGATTTTGTGATGTTGCAGCTTAGGAAAATGTTTGCTGATGCAACTGAACCGGTAAGATTTCTGGTTTTTAAAATAGCCCTAAGTTTTGTGAAATTTTTTGTTTGGTCATTAAATTATGACACACTATGGAAACTTGAAAACTTGTTAGCAATTAACTATATTTGGTGTAGAAATGGATATCTAGTTGCTACTATAAAGGACCCCATGTCTTTGGCCCTTGTAACATCTCCTCCATTGCTTGGTTGATTTGCGACATTTAGGAAAATGGTTAATTGCTTTGTTTTTGGTTGCTTCTTATGTTCTTACTGTGGCCTGAAAGTTGCTACATCTTTTGCTCCGTCCCCCCCTTTCTATTTTTCGTAATTTCAATGGTGACATGATTTCAATGGTGAATTACTTGGTTTCTCAACAGATTCAGTATCTTGTTTCGAGGTGGGGCACAGATCCAGATTCTCTTGGTTCCTATTCCAACGATTTAGTTGGCAAGTCCCCTGATTTGTATGAGAAGCTTCAGGCTCCGGTTGGTAACCTCTTCTTCGGAGGAGAGGCTGCGAGTATGGACCATGCTGGTTCAGTTCATGGAGCATATTCAGCAGGAGTGCTGGCGGCAGAAGATTGTCGAAAGCACCTATTGGAACAATTTGGTAACTTTGAACTGTTACAGCTCGCATCCTCAAGGGATGAAACTATTGAAACAATGGTGCCACTTCAGATCTCAAGGATGTGAGCCATTTATTTTTGTTGATGTATTATTCAAACTTTTGATTCATGAATTCATTGGAAAAGTCAAGTTTTCCTTTCATTTTTAAATCTTGAATATTTTATTCAATCAATACTAGCCAAAAATTTGTTCAGAGAGATGAAATTGTTGCCAACAGTGTTCAGACGGCAAACTGCTGTATAATTGACTGAATTCTGTATCTCCCAAGCCCCTTGTATCTCCAGTATCTCAGGAGTGGCTTTATGCTCATTCCACAGCTTTCTCGAGCGAAACCATGTGATACAAATGTCTCCATCATTGATAAGCTGAAAGGGAAACTAGTAAGACAAACACAGCATGAGTCGCATAAGGTTATTATTATGTCAGAAAGCCGGATCAGCTAAGTCCCCTCCGATTTTGTAAGGTTATTAGAAAGTTTTGGAATTTTATTTGAATTCTTTGATGTGAAGATCTTCTTGCTTTGTTGTAGATGGTTTGAACTTCAATTTGAATTGTCAGTTTGTCACAACACTTGCCTTTTATGTTAATCTCTACGCGAACTTTGGAAGTCAACCAATATATGAAGAATCTTCTTACAAGTTACAATGTCTTCTTTTTTAATTGGATCCATATGAATTTGTACAGTTGGATATTCACAAGGGAATCTAGTATTATTCCCCTGAGCAAACGACACTGCCAAGCCCTTCCCTTCCCCAATGTCTTCTTCTGGTCGTCACTCTTATCATTTCAAATTCCAAAAGGTACAAAGGTTCTGTTCAAGAGATCTCTTAAGCAATTACAGGACTGATACAAGCAGCGAAATCTTAGGACTAGCGCAAACCTACAAAAGATAATCCTTATTGCTTACCAAGTTCCAAACAATTATCAGGACCTACCCTTAGTTTTTCCTCCTCTTCCTCTTGCTGTTCTAATGTTTCATAGAGTGAAGAATTTCTAGTCTCAGGCAACATTAATGTCAAAATGCCGCTAAATATTGCGAAAATCCCAAATATAAGGAATGAAACCGATGAGCTCAAGCGCCCAAGTACGACTAGAAGAGGGGCGATTGAAGCTCCCAACATCAATGCTTGCCTCAACAATGACACTGCAAAGTTACGAACATTTGTTGGGAACAACTCGACACAGTAAACATATAGCACGTCAAATGTTGTTGATGCTGCCATGAATCCCACCGCTTCTGCTGATAATTGAAGCCAACTTCCTTTTGATCCATTGTGCTCACTCACCCCTTCATTGTCCTTTCTAGAGAAGAAGATGCATAAAATGCATGAAACTCCAGCGAGAAAAGCTGATGAAGAAAGAAGCAAACGACGGTCAATGAAGCTTAAGAGAACACTGCCGACAAAAACTGCTGGAATTTCCATTAAAGCATTTAGTGCAACTGTGAAGTATAAGTTGAAGTCCAAGTTTTCAACATTCAACTGAAATCCGTAATAAACAAATCCTACTCCAAAACCAGCAAGCATAAGAGTGATCATTCTCTTTGCGGCCCACTTTGTAGACCATATGCTCTTAGTAGTGGTATTTGGTTCAACAAAAGGAACTGAGATAACTAAGTTCTTCGGTAATTTCTTTCCGTTAAGCCGTGCTAACTTGTTCAAAACTTCCATTGCTTCTTTTGTTCTTCCCTTAACTATAAGCCAACGCGGTGATTCAGACACGAAGGGGAGTACTGTGATGGAGTATATCAGTGGGAGCAGTGAGATCACAATGTATATACTTCTCCAGTTTGCTCTTGCAGGGTAAGCGATCAATGGTAGGGAAAAGAAGCCTAATGTGAAGAAGAAGAAACCATATTGACCAACTTGGCCGCGCCACTTTCGTCCTACAGCTTCAGTTGACAGCACAAGGCAACAGATTCCAATGCCTGATCGGGCAAAGCCGTTGGAGAATCTGAGGAGGGCATAGATCCACACATTTGGCGACATGGATGTAAGGAAAGAAGTTAAGGATGAAAGTAGGCATGAAACAAGCACAGCCTTCTTTCTTCCTAAATATTGATCAGCAACGTGTCCATAAAACACACAGCCTGCAAACAAAACAACACACTTAAGAAGATCAAAACATTTTGAAGAATTAAAACAGAATTTTTACTGTATTTGATGTTCATAGTCTTATTACAACTTAAGTACCACTATCTCATGATTTATATGTGTGAATTTTTAGTCCCAGTAAGTCGTGGCTTTTTCAATTGGGTTTGAGTTGTGTTTTTTGCTCAGGAATTCAATGTACTCTGATATATTATCATATAACAATGATATTTATCCAAAATCAGGGGTCTGATATGATAAATCAACAGCTATTTTGGCCGGTAGAAAAGAGAGAGGGCAAGTTTGTGCGCCACGTAGTTATTGCAACATGCAAGCTAGAAGATATTTGGCCTGCGTATCTCATCTTAAAACCATCAAAACGTGCACGGGACACACGATATGTCATGACTTCATCGTGGAAACATTGCCACACTCATGCTTTACCACTGAAGAAGCACATCACTTGCACATTTTTTGAGTTTTAACATACGGAAGGTTTTATTCAAGTGAATCAGACCATTTCTGCATTTCTAACAGAGATTCAGATCAAGAGGGTAGAGGTATTGTATCATATTAATATAAATTTGTATTTTTCGCAAACAAACATAATGGCCCTACATGAAATTAATTTAGGATTTGTTCTATATAGAATTTTGTTGTTAGACAGGATGTTCTTGGATACAGACTGTAGTGTAGACGTTTTCGGCCAACTTGTTCTTGCATTGGCCGGGGTAAATAATTATACTGAAAAAACAGACAATTTTTTTATGCGAAGAGATTAGGTTATGCGACTAGCTAGCTGTTTTACCTATGCTAATAAATCAAAACAAGCAGAATAATTGGCCAACAAGGCAACAAATTCTTATGGAAAACATACCCAGAAGAGAGCCAAGGAAGAACAAAGAAGCAGGTATCCCAGCACGAAATTTATGTTCGCAAACAAGTCCCCACTCAGCTATAGTGGAACTACTACTTCCCATGGTCCATTCCCAAGTCCCTGGCTCGAGCCCACACATTGAATTGGCTGGACCCTTATTGCACCAGTCACCACCACCTTTGCATGTCCATGATGGCTGAGCATCACTGAAAATGGTGACCATAGTGTTCTGCGAGTCGAAAATCCAAGCTAAAGAAACAAAGAAGACGTGAAGGAGTTGTGAAAAGCCGAAAGACCCGACATATTCTTCTATCACCTCATCAACTGTTAGCTCTAATTTTGTTATTTGATTGCAGCATTTGATTGCACTTAATTTTGTTTCTCCTTCAACATCATGGAAAACTAGACCTTGTTGTTCCTCCATTAGAGTTTTCTTTCTTTAGTTTGTGTGCAGTACGTAGTTGCAGTAGTGTAATTGAAATTGTCTGTGGTCTCTCTCTATATATAGGCGCGGCCACACTGACAGGATTTCTTTGTCTTTTCAATTTTTTTTGGCTTATGAGTTGTGAACTTGGGGCATGGGAGTAGGTGTCCACCAGCTACTTTATGACTTTATGTTGCATGACTACATGAGTATACGTCTGAAATGCACAGTACCTGTCGTTCGATAGTAGGAGGCTTTTGTCAATGAAAAAGTTGTTACAGATGGCTGAGATTTAACTATATCAATGTAAACTAGGGGATATTCACCTAGATAAGAGATATCGTACAATATCGTAGAGAGAATATAATTTATAATAAAGTTTATGACACAGTGTTATATTAGACAAAATGATATACTAGCTAGCACTTCTGGTCAAGGACAATAATCAAGGAAAATGGGGCAGGTCTGAGTTCATTCTAAACTTATATAAAAACATTTTGAAGGATTAATGGAGGAGTGTTAAAGAAAATGGATGGGGAAGAAGCTTAATTAAGTAAAATTTTAACTTGCTATCTACTCTCTTTTCTTTTCTTGAACAGTTTAACGTATTGCCCTTATTAATTTATTATATTTGGAAACTAATAAATATTTTGCTGGTTAATTATTGGTGTAAATTGATAAATGCATATATCTTTCTCTTCTCTACAGCTCTACTACAAATTGAAGTGAATAAGATGACTGACTAAGAGAGAAAGAAGAGAATGGATGTAGAGGTGAGAATATTTGAGTGAATTATTTTTCGGATTCTTAGATTTGAAAAAGAATAAGGTTGTTAGTTGTTACCGGGAAAATAAATAAATAAATAAATATATATGATGGTGGTATTTGCCTTGTATGCAAAAAGAATAGATTAGATGCTTATGGGGACTATGCATCACATTGTAGACATTTTTCGGGTTTTAAATACCGATATGATAATGTTAGAGACATTTTGTGTAATGCATTTTGGAAGCTTAGAGTACAAGTAAAGAAATAAACTCCTATTAATTTTCTCACTGATCTGAATGAGGGCAGATCGACATTTCAATTCGGCCTGTGGATGGTCTAAATTAGGGCATATCGATATTTCGGCCTGCGGATAGTCTTGATTTACAGTTGGTATGAAGAAAAACATGCATGTGTTGATAATATGTTACTGAAGTCTCTCTGTTGGTGGGGTTGGGGAATAGTGACTTTGAGGTGGGAGAAGCAGCTAAGAGAGCAGTGACAAGAAAAATAGAGACACATGAAAAAGTTTGCAAGGCTAACCAACATTGTTTAATTCTATTTAGTTTCGACACTTTCAGTTTCTTTGAATAATAGTCGGTTGAGCTCCTCAAGAGACTTCAGAAAATTATGGACAGTAACGTTATGACAGCTGGTTATAATAAGTTTGTTTTTAGAAGCTAGGATAGGATTTGATATTCATAGAGGACTTGCAGTGCAGCTTGTTGCACGCTTGTCCTAATTATTTATAAAATTCGTTATCAGTATAAAAAAATAAATAAAAATAAAAATAAAATAAAAATTAGAGAAGGATATTTTTGGAAAAAAATATATTAATTTACACTATTTGAGTTAGTCTTATCCGGCTCCCTGTAATTAGTTTGGTTTTGTAACAAAAATTATAGATTATCATTTGATTGGTCCTAAAAGTTACACCACCTAATTTTTGGTCATACAAATTCAAAAGTTCTACCCATAGGTAACTTTTTTTTTTTAAAAAAAAAAAAAAACACAAAATATTTTATATAGACTAGTCTGATGCAGGTGCTACGCACCTCTAGTCCCATTCTATAAAATAATCTACAAAAATTGAATTACTTATTTAACCTGTTTGTATGCAGTATTTATTTTTTTGATTTTGTTTTCGGTTTAGGAATAAATTTGTAGTTATCACATAATTATAAGGGCAAAACATTTTTTTAATCACTATTACAGCACTGTAGATGGGGCTCCCGATTTTTAAAATAGTAAAAGATTTCTGCTCCGATAGCTGACCACTATTTTCGATGGTCTTTGAGATCTACTTGATGCGCATTGAATAGTTCTATATCTTGGTGCTTGCTTTGTCATACCTCGAAAGTGAATTAGTTAATTAATAAAAATGATGTAATTAAACAATTGCTCTGAGCCTCTGAGACAATTCTTGTGGCTCTCAAATTCCGACAATTAGTGTTGACTAGGATATCCAACATGCATGTACGTATGCGTGAGCTTAATTACCCCTGTTCTTGCTTAATTATTGTTGTTACACTGTGTTCAGTGGTTGCTTACGATTAACAACCCACATTCTGTTCATTCAAATGCGATTTCTTTTTTAGTATATTCGATTAAATTGCAACTGATGAACCAGAGCCATGGAATCTTAGTGGAGAAGAAGATTCTGAAAAGACTCTTTTTAAGCTTAATTAGTGATGAAACTGTACAGTATGTACATGACATTGCTATAACTTTGTGTCCAAGAATCTTTATGCTTCTACAAGGGCAGAAAGCTAAAGCTAAAGCTAATTATAATTACTTAACTAGCTAGGATCATAACATTAATTCTACGTGCAGCATACAAAGCTGTCGTCCTCGGTGATGGCATGGTATGCCGAGAAATATCAATGTATTTTAATCTAACTTGTGAGGCACTCTCCCGATGTTTGATCGTGTATTCTTGTATATCGAAATTGTCATTATTTATTTGTTTGTTTATTTATTTATTTTTAATAGTTTGAAGTTTTATTGCTTGGCATAAGTGGCTGAACTAGGAATCTCCTCCAGGGGTCGTTTGCGGCGCGTTTTTTTTTTTCCTTTGTTAAAAGTTAATTGATTAATAAAATAATGGAAATGTTACAAAAGTCAAGTTTCTATATCACTGTAAGGGAGCGATATCCCCCTTTAGGAATATCAAGCGCGTACTCAGCACGGTGGAAATATCACACCGATTTGGGGAACCAGATCGCACCTGTAAGCTAAGAGAACGTTCTAGCACAGTTCGCCCCAGTACGCGAACCAGGCTATAACGTGACTCAGCTTGCCTTCTAGAAGCAATCATGAACAAAGAGGCACATGCACGGATCACTGCCACCAGCTACTGACCACTGCCGCAAGCTACTTGCCCAGACTACTAATTTCCATCATCACAGCAGGCCTATAAAGACAAGTCTCGCACGCCTCCTTGATCTAGACCCCACGTTGGTGATGCACTTTACACGTAGTGAGCGAGGATTCATTCTGAACATCTATAAATACCCCTCCCATGAACTACGCCAGACCTGATTCTTCTCTCTCTCACAAATCGAGAGCAAGATACGTAGGTAGTTCGCTCCTAAGCCGAACTCGGTCCCAATAATAACCCTTTTTAGTTCCCCTCCGACTGTATTTGTAAAGGAAAGCTGAATCACGCCTTTACAGTCACAAATCTGAAATACGTGGTGTTTGGATTTTCAATCCTATGCAAGAGATCAGGTTTCTCATTCCACCATGTTTCATTGTTCTTTGCTAAAGTTGCTCCAAACTTAGATAGGCAATCTGCTCCAAAGTTAACCTCACGCCAGGTGGAAGTGATGTTAATCCATATTGCTCGCTTCTTGAGATCGTCCGATTTGTCCTTGAGCTTCCAGTGTACCCTGTCAGATTGGAATGCAAGAGCAACTGAAGATGAATCGGTTTCCACCCATATGCTTGCCCAACCTAGTGCAATACCTTTCTTGATCCCTTCAACTATTGCATGATTTTCTGCCATAAAGTTTGTGGTTATGCCCATCCCACCAGCTGCAGCACCAACCAACTCCTCGTCATAGTTCTTGTGAATGTTACCCCAACCAGATCTACCCGGATTGCCAAGAAAACACCCGTCTGTGTTAACCTTCAGTATGCCCACAGGAGGGAGTAACAAGAAGCATTCTAGAATTTGTGGGGCACCTGAGCTTGTGGGCTACTATCAGAGAATGAAGAGTGTTTAGATCCTGCAAAGTATTGTTCATATAACCCTTAGATTTTCCATGAGCTCGAACTGCTACACTTCTAATCTGGTAGCATATGCCTTTAAGATCTGAGCCTTTTTCGTTATATAGAACTTTGTTCCTGTTCTTCCATAGACTGGCCAAACAAGTAATGATGGTTGCTTTCCACATGTCAAGTATTAAGGAGCTAAAATGCTTTGAATTTTGAAGTATGTCATTGATCTCTTATGGCAAATGTTGCATCTCGAAAAGGTGGGTTGTGAATCGCCAAGCTCTTCTTGTTACAGTGCAGTGAAAGAGAATATGAAGGTGAATAAGGGAAAGTGATATAAAAACTACAACCAACCTGACATTTTCTGCACAATCTGCATGAGCATCATAAACATATACCGGTAGAACTCTTGGAGAGTAAACGACAATGGGGGTGATGAAGCACACTGAAAATGAAATGTCCATTGTCATTAAAATATTTTCTTTTCATGAAATGAAACCAAACACACGTAACTGAATTACACAACCATTTGAACAATGAATGACTAAAAACAGCATAAAAGTATAAAACTCATAGTTAGAGCCCTTCCAAAGAAGAAGAAAGAGAAATGAGAAGTACCCAATTGATGCACCAAGAAAGGGTTTACTGCGAACAAATAATGAGATTTGCCAAAGGAGATTAAGTCAATACGGACAGGTTAAAACCCAGAAGTGGCCTCCATGAGTAAAAGTTAAAGATTGTGTTGCTACCTTCAACTAGTCCACAACCATAAAAACAGCCAAAGCCAAAAGAAAAGCTAGGAAGCATACAAACATCATTTGCGTCCGGGTCAAATAAAAATTGTTTGAAGCCTAGTAGTGCATAACACCAATAACTGGGACAACAACAAGAAGTACTAAAAGGAAAGCAAACCCTATCTGTTGCCATAGAAACAACATGGAGAAATTGAAAACAAAAGATTCAGTAAGCACGGTACAAGTTATATAGATGCAAGCCAAAATTTAAGATGCATCGTGACTTCAAGATATGCTCCAGATAACTCACCGTCCATGGTTTAACTATAACAGTAACAACTGCAATTGCACAGAGTAAAAGTATAAGACTGATGCCAACAAAAATATAAACACCTCGAGAAAGTTTCCAGTCGTCATCTTTCCTGGGGAGAGAACAAGTATTATAAGTTTGAAAATATACTAACTGCAACACGTAATTCAGTTTGAAGTCAAATTACATCACATATACCTACCATTTGTACAGACCGGAACATAGAGTCAACACCTTTGCGGAATACAAATCAAGGGAAGCAAAGCAGCAAGAAAATCACCGTCTGTTGGAACTTGATCCTCTCGAAAAGTCACCACCTCCAAATAAGATGCGCCACAAAATGACACAAGAACAACTGCAGCAAAGAAGAGAGCAAGGATGATTGGTGGAATACTAACTACGTCTAAAGCATTATTGTTTTTTCGGGGGAACTATATGGGACAATTCCCGCTTTAATTAAAAGTGTTAGAATTTGTTTTAATAGGAGAATAATTCTCGTTATAATAGAAAAGAAATTCCCGTTTTTCAAATAGGAGAAAAATTCTCGTTTTAATAGGAGATGTCGTGAAATTTTAATAGAGCTCGAAAAATACCCCTTGTGGGAGCTTTAATATTAAGATATAGATATCTCATAACTTTGCATAGTAGCAAATATTTTTCAGAATAATTTATATAAACAATTAATATAGTATTCATATCTCATAGTTTTGTATAGTATCAAATATTTTTTAAAATAATTTATATAACTGTACTGTTTATAGGACGGGTTCAAAATCTAGTTGATGTGATTAGAGTATTAGACGATTAGATTAGATAGCTAGAATCCCCAACAGAGGAAATCTCGGGATTTGGGACCAAGTTGACCTAAAGTCCTAAACTATACTTTGAATTTTGAAATTGACCAAAATATAGAAAGTTGGAAACAATCAAAGTACAAAGATTTCATAACATCATGATCAAAACAACCGAAATTGGCATGATTGCCACGTGCTGCTAATTAAAAACGTTTGATAAACCCTATTTTCAAAATAATCTGCGTTTAATGATGGTTAGTTTTAAAATTAGCACTCCTCTCTCTAACGTCCACAACTAATATACATCAGCATTAATTAAATAGAGTTCCCACCTCGAAAGGTGTTTTTTTTCACACAATGGAAGACAACTAAGCCAGGGTTTTGAAATACCCCAAATAGCTTTAAGATTGCTCCGAATGGTATACTCTGAAAGCTGAGCAAGTTCATATAACTTCTTTTTTTTTTTTGAAGTATATACTCTTCGAATAAAAGAAAATGTTGGTTTTTTTTTTTTTTTGGTTGTATATACTCTTCAAATAAAAAAAAATATTGGTTTTTTTTTTGGTAGTATATAATTTTCGAATAAAAAAAAATGTTTTTTTTTGTAGTACTCTTCGAATAAAAGAAAATGTAGGTTTTTTTTTATTATTAATTTTTTTTGTAGTATATACTCTTCGAATAAAAGAAAATATTGTTTTTTTTTTTTTTTTTTTTTATATACTCTTCGAATAAAAGAAGATGTTGGTTTTGTATTTATATTTATTTATTTATTTATTTTTTTTTTTTGTAATATATACTCTTCGAATAAAAGATTTTTTTTTCCAGAACATATAAAAGAAATAAAATACCTGTGAAGCTTGAGAAAAAATTCAGCCAACACTGCGGCGAAAAGTGTGTTAGCACAATATGCAACATGTCAAAAGAAAGTTAAAAATATCACACCAATCAATGAAAACAAACAAATATCACACAATAGGAAAAAGATAGCACACCAAATGAGACATGTGATTTTGTCTGGACACTCTTACGTGGTATGTAAGTGAAAAGTTAATTTTTTCAAGAAGGGTTTTTTAACTTCAGATTTCCTTGACGAAGATCGTGGCTTTGTAATGAGGTAGAACATATGGAAGAATGTTTCACAAAGTAGTTAGACCAATACGTATATTCTGAATTGATGGCGCAAACTTCAATAATGGAAGCTGTTCGGAGCTAATAGAGTAGTGCACGCGACTGTATTTGAGCAGAATAAGTTCAGTTAGCTTTGCTTTTGTGAGATTTTGATTTGTTTTATTTTTTAAAGGTTTTTTTTTTTTTTTTTTTACGAAAAAAAGTGGATAATATATATAAAAAGAAAATATATATATATATATATATATATATTTTTTTTTTGTAGTATATACTCTTCCAATAAAAAGAAAATGTTATTGTTTTTGTTGTTGTTGCTGATTTTTTTTTTTTTTTTTTTTTTTTTTTTTTTAAGTGGAAATTTTATGGATAATGATAATGAGTTTTACAAATAATTAGGACAAGCATGTAGCAAGCTGTGAAGCAAGTCCTTTCTGAACGGCAAATCCTATCCTCCTGAATTGAAACTCGTTAGAACCAGCTGTCATTAGGTTGCAGTCCATAACTTTCTGCAATCACTTAAGGAGCTTAACAGATTGTTGTGCCAAGAAACCAAAAGTGTCGAAACTGAACGGAATGAAACAATGCTAGTTAGGTTTACGTACAAGCCTCCTCGTGTTTCCAAATCTTCCCTACTGCTACTCTATTAGCTGCTTCTCCTAACTCAAATACTCCATTCACAAGCCCTACCAACGGATAGGCTCCAGTTACATCAAAACACGCATGTCCCCCTCAAACCAACTGTAGATCAATACATCCACAGGGCGAAGTGTTAATCTTCCCCCATTCGGATCAGTGAAAAAATTCACGGGAGTCTCTTTCTTTACTTGCACTCCAGCCTTCCAAAATGCATCACATAAAATATCCTTGACATGATCATGTCGGTATTTAAACCCTGGAAAATGTATACAATGTGTTGTCAATGATACTTCGTGCATGAATGTTGAAGAAAAGATGTAAAAACTATTGCGTACATATTATATTAAGTTTCTAAGAAGAAATCCTGATTCGAATACTAGTGTGAGATTTCTAGATAATTTTCATCATAGAAAAGGAAACAAGACTTTGTCACTATATACACTTATTCATAAAGAAGTTATATACAACCTAAAAACTACGTAAATTTTGCTTCAAGTTCTTACCACCCCGAAACAGAAGGATGCTTTCTCCTCAAAATGTCAAGAGATGAAGAAAGAAAATACCTGTGAAGCTTGAGAAAAAATTCAGCCAACACTGCGGCGAAAAGTGTGTCGAGCACAATATGCAACATGTCAAAAGAAAGTTAAAAATATCACACCAATCAATGAAAACAAACAAATATCACACAATAGGAAATAGATAGCACACCAAATGAGACATGTGCTTTTGTCTGGACACTCCTACATGGTATGTGTGTGAAAAGTTAATTTTTTCAAGATGAGTTTTTTAACTTCAGATTTCCTAGATGAAGATCGTGGCTTTGTAATGAGGTAGAACATATGGAAGAATGTTTCACAAGGTAGTTAGACCAACACGTATATTCTGAATTGATGGCGCAAACTTCAATAGTGGAATTTGTTTGGAGCTTATAGAGTAGTGCACGCGACTGTATTTGAGTAGAATAAGTTCAGTTAGCTTTGCTTTTGTTAAATTTTGATTTGTTTTATTTTTTTATTTTTTTTTTTTTTTTTTTTTTTTGTAGTGGATAATAACCTGCGAAAAAAAGAAAATGATGATTTTTTTTTTTTTTTTTTATAGTTTTTTTTGTAGTATATACTTTTCGAATAAAAGAAAATATTGTTGTTTTTATTGTTGTTATTTTATTTATTTATTTTTATTTATAGTATATACTCTTCGAATAAAAGAAAATGTTTTTTTTTTTTATTTTTTTTTTTTTTTGTAGTATATACTCTTCGAATAAAAGAAAATTTTATTGTTGTTGTTGTTGTTTTTTAAGTGGAAATTTTAATGATAATGATAACGAGTTTTACAAATAATTAGGACAAGCGTGCAACAAGCTGTGACTCAAGTCCTTTCTGAACGGCAAATCCTATCATCCAGAATACAAACTCGTTCGAACCAGCTGTCATTAGGTTGCAGTCCATAACTTTCTGCAATCACTTAAGGAGCTTAACAGATTGTTGTGCCAAGAAACCAAAAGTGTCAAAACTGAACGGAATGAAAGAATGATGGTTAGCTTTACAAACCTCCTCGTGTTTCCAAATCTTCCCTGCTGCTGCTCTATTAGCTGCTTCTCCCAACTCAAATACTCCATTCCCATGCCCTACCAACGGAGAGGCTCCAGTTACCTCAAAACACGCAAGTCTCCCCTCAAACCAACTATAGATCAATACATCCACAGGCCGAAGTGTTAATCTTCCCCATTCGGATCGGTGAAAAATTCACGGAGCCTCTTTTCTTCACTTGTACTCCAAAGATTCCAAAATGCATCACATAAAATATCCTTGACATGATCATGTTGGCATTTGAAACATGGAAAATGTATACAATGTGTTGTCAATGATACTCCGTGCATTAATGTTGAAGAAAAGATGTAAAACTATTGCGTACATATTATATTAAGTTTCTAAGAAGAAATCCTAATTGAATACTAGTGTGAGATTTCTAGATAATTTTCATCATAGAAAAGGAAACAAGACTTTGTCACTAAGTACACTTATTCATAAAGAAGCTATATATACAACCTAAAAACTGCGTAAATTTTGCTTCAAGTTCTTACCACCCCAAACGGAAGGATGCTTTTCTCCTCAAAATGTCAAGATATGAAAAAAAAAATACCGTGAAGCTTGAGAAAAATTCAGCCAACATCAAGGAAAAAAGTGTGTCGAGCACAATATGCAACATGTCAAAAGAAAGTTAAAAATATGACACCAATCGATGAAAACAAACAAATATCACACAATAGGAAAGAGATAGCACAGCAAATGAGACATGTGCTTTTGTCTGGACACTCCTACGTGGTATGTACGTGAAAAGTTAATTTTTTCAAGATGGGTTTTCTAACTTCAGATTTCCTAGACGAAGATCGTGGCTTTGTAATGAGGTAGAACATATGGAAGAATGTTTCACAAGGTAGTTAGACCAACACGTATATTCTGAATTGATGGCGCAAACTTCAATAGTGGAAGTTGTTTGGAGCTTATAGAGTAGTGCACGGGACTGTATTTGAGAAGAATAAGTTCAGTTAACTTTGCTTTTGTTAGATTTTGATTTATTTTATTTTTAAAGTGTTTTTTTATTTTTATTTTTATTTTTGTAATGGATAATAACCAACGAAAAAAAGAGAATGATGATGTTTATTTTTTATTTTTTATTTTATTTTTTTTTTAGTTTTTTTTGTAGTATATACTCTACGAATAAAAGAAAATATTATTGTTTTTATTGTTGTTATTTTTTTTTTTTTTATTTATAGTATATATACTCTTCGAATAAAAGAAAATTTTGTTGTTGTTGTTTTTTAAGTGGAAATTTTATTGATAATGATAACGAGTTTTACAAATAATTAGGACAAGCGAGCAACAAGCTGTGACTCAAGTCCTTTCTGAACGGCAAATCCTATCCTCCTGAATACAAACTCGTTCGAACCACCTGCCATTATGTTGCAGTCCATAACTTTCTGCAATCACTTAAGGAGTTTAACAGATTGTTGTGGCAAGAAACCAAAAGTGTCGAAACTGAACAGAATCAAACAATGCTGATTAGCTTTACAAGCCTCCTCGTGTTTCTAAATCTTACATGCTGCTACCTCATTTGTTGTTTCTTCCAACTCAAATACTCCATTCCCGCACCGTACCAGCAGAGAGGCTCTAGTTACATTAAAACACGCATGCCACCACACAAACCAACTTTAGACCAATACATCCACAGGACGAAGTGTTAATCTTCCCCCATTCGGATCAGTGAAAAAATTCACAGGAGCCTCTTTCTTCACTTGTACTCCAGGCCTCCAAAATGCATCACATAAAATATCCTTGACATGATCATATCGGTATTTGAAACCTGGAAAATGTATACAATGTGCTGTCAATGATACTCCGTGCATGAATGTTCAAGAAAATATGTAAAAACTATTGCGTACATATTATATTAAGTTTCTAATAAGAAATCCTAATTCGAATACTAGTGTGAGATATCTAGACAATTTTTTCACCATAGAAAAGAAAACAAAACTTTGTCACTAAGTACACTTATTCATAAAGAAGCTTTATACAACCTAAAAACTGCGTAAATTTTGCTTCAGGTTCTTACCACCCACAAACAGAAGGATGCTTTCTCCTCAAAATGTCAAGAGATGAAGAAAGAAAATACCTATGAAGCATGAGAAAAAATTCAGCTAACACTGCGGCAAAAAGTGTGTCGAGCACAATATGTAACATGTCAAAAGAAAGTTAAAAATATCACACTAATCAATGAAAACAAACAAATATAACACAATAGGAAAGAGATAGCACACCAAATGAGACATGTGCTTTTGTCTGGACACTCTTACGTGGTATGTACGTGAAAAGTTAATTTTTTCAAAATGGGTTTTTTAACTTCAGATTTCCTTGACGAAGATCGTGGCTTTGTAATGAGGTAGAACATATGAAAGAATGTTTCACAAGGTAGTTAGACCAACACGTATATTATGAATTGATGGCACAAACTTCAATAGTGGAAGCTGTTTGGAGCTTATAGAGTATTGCACGTGACTGTATTTGGGCAGAATATGTTCAGTTAACTTTGCTTTTGTGAGATTTTGATTTGTTTTATTTTTAAAGAGGATTTTTTTTTATTTATTTTTTGTAGTGGATAATCTACGAAAAAAAAGAAAATGATTATTTTTTTTATAGTTTTTTTTTGTAGTATATACTCTTCGAATAAAAGAAAATGTTGTTGTTTTTATTGTTGTTATTTTTTTATTTTTTTATTTATAGTATATACTCTCCGAATAAAATATATATATATTGTAGTATATACTCTTCGAATAAAAGAAAATGTTGTTGTTGTTGTTTTTTAAGTGGAAATTTTATTGATAATGATAACGAGTTTAACAAATAATTAGGACAAACGTGCAAAAGGCTGTGACGCAAGTCCTTTCTGAACGGCAAATTTTATCCTCCTGAATACAAACTCGTTAGAACCAGTTGTCATTAGGTTCCATTCCATAACTTTCTGCAATCACTTAAGGACCTTAACAGATTGTTGTGCAAAGAAACGAAATGTGTCGAAACAGAACGGAATGAAAGAATGCTGGTCAGCTTTACAAGCCTCCTCGTGTTTCCAGATCTCCCTGTTGCAGCTCTATTAGCTGCTTCTCCCAACTCAAATGCTCCATTCCCAAGCCCTGCCAACAGAGTGGCTCCAGTTACATCAAAACACGCATGCTTCCCTTCAAACCAACTGTAGACCAATACAGCCACAGGCCGAAGTGTTAATCCTCCCCCATTCGGATCAGTGAAAAAATTCACGGGAGCCTCTTTCTTCACTTGTACTCTAGCCCTCCAAAATGCATCACATAAAATATCCTTGACATGATCATGTCGGTATTTGAAACATGGAAAATGTATACACTGTGTTGTCAATGATACTCCGTGCATGAATGTTCAAGAAAAGATGTAAAAACTATTGCGCACATATTATATTAAGTTTCTAAGAAGAAATCCTAATTCGAATACTAGTGTGAGATTTTTAGACAATTTTTATCATAGAAAAGGAAACAAGACTTTGTCACTTAGTACACTTATTCATAAAGAAGCTATATACAATCTAAAAACTGTGTAAATTTTGCTTCAAGTTCTTACCACCCCCAAACAGAAGGATGCTTTCTCCTCAAAATGTCAAGAGATGAAGAAAAAAAATACCTGTGAAGCTTGAGAAAAAATTTAGCCAACACTACGGCGAAAAGTGTGTCGAGCACAATATGCAACATGTCAAAAGAAAGTTAAAAATATGACACCAATCAATGAAAACAAACAAATATCACACAATAGGAAAGAGATAGCACACCAAATGAGACATGTTCTTTTGTTTGGACACTCCTACGTGGTATGTACGTGAAAAGTTAATTTTTTCTAGATGGGTTTTTTAACTTCAGATTTCCTAGACGAAGATTTTGGCTTTGTAATGAGGTAGAAAATATGGAAGAATGTTTCACAAGGTAGTTAGACCAACACGTATATTCTGAATTGATGGTGCAAACTTCAATAGTGGAAGCTGTTTGGATCATATAGAGTATTGCACGCGACTGTATTTGAGCAGAATAAATTCAGTTAGCTTTGCTTTTGTGAGATTTTGATTTGTTTTATTTTTAAAGTGTTTTTTTTTTGTAGTGGATAATCTACGAAAAAATTAAAATGATGATATATATTTTTTTTTATATATAGTTTTTTTGTAGTATATACTCTTCGAATTAAAGATTTTTTTTTTTTTTTTTTTTGTAGTATATACTTTTCGAATAAAAGAAAATGTTGTTGTTGTTGTTGTTTTTTAAGTGAAAATTTTATGGATAATGATAACGAATTTTACAAATAATTAGGACAAACGTGTAACAAGTTGTGACGCAAGTCCTTTCTGAACGGCAAATTCTATCCTACTGAATACAAACTCGTTAGAACCAATTGTCATTAGGTTGCAGTCCATAACTTTCTGCAATCATTTAAGGAGCTTAACAGATTGTTGTGCCAAGAAACCAAAAGTGTCGAAATTGAACGGAATGAAACAATATTGGTTAGCTTTACAAGCCTCCTTGTGTTTCTAAATCTTCCCTGTTGCTGCTCTACTAGCTGCTTCTCCCAACAAAAATACTACATTCCCAAGCCCTACCAACGGAGTGGCTCCAATTACATCAAAACACGCATGCTTCCCCTCAAACCATCTGTAGACCAATACATCCACAGGCCGAAGTGTTAATCTTCCCCCATTCGAATCAGTGAAAAAATTCACTGGGGCTTCTTTCTTCACCTGTACTCCAGCATTCCAAAATGCATCACATAAAATATCATTGACATGATCATGTCGGTATTTGAAACATGAAAAATGTATACAATGTGTTGTCAATGATACTCCGTGCATGAATGTTCAAGAAAAGATGTAAAAACTATTGCGTACATATTATATTAAGTTTCTAAGAAGAAATCCTAATTCGAATACTAGTATGAGATTTCTAGATAATTTTCATAATAGAAAAGGAAACAAGACTTTGTCACTAAGTACACTTATTCACAAAGAAGCTATATACGACCTAAAAACTGCGTAAATTTTGCTTCAAGTTCTTACCACCCCCAAACAGAAGGATGCTTTCTCCTCAAAATGTCAAGAGATCAAGAAAAAAAATACCTGTGAAGCTTGAGAAAAAATTCAGCCAACACTGCGGCAAAAAGTGTGTCGAGCACAATATTCAACATGTCAAAAGAAAGTTAAAAATATGACACCAATCAATGAAAACAAACAAATATCACACAATAGGAAAGAAATAGCACAACAAATGAGACATTTGCTTTTGTCTGGACACTCCTACGTGGTATGTACGTGGAAAGTTAATTTTTTCAAGATGGGTTTTCTAACTTCAGATTTCCTAGATGAAGATCGTGGCTTTGTAATGAGGTAGAACATATGGAAGAATGTTTCACAAGGTAGTTAGACCAACACGTTATATTCTGAATTGATGGGCAAACTTCAATAGTGGAAGTTGTTCTGAGCTTATAGAGTAGTGCACGTATGTTTTTGAGAAGAATAAGTTCGGTTAGCTTTGATTTTGTTAGATTTTGATTTGTTTTATTTTAAAAAGTGGTTTTTTTGTAGTGGATAATAACCAACCAAAAAAAAAAATGATGTTTTTTTTTTTTTTTTTTTTTTTTTTTTTTTTTTAGTTTATTTTGTAGTATATTGTTGTTTCTTGAATAAAAGAAAATATTGTTGTTTTATTGTTGTTATTTTTTATTTTTTTTTTTTTAGTATATATACTCTTCGAATAAAAGAAAATTTTGTTGTTGTTGTTTTTTAAGTGGAAATTTTATTGATAATGATAACGAGTTTTACAAATAATTATGACAAGCGTGCAACAAGCTGTGACTCAAGTCCTTTCTGAATGGCAAATCCTATCCTCCTTAATACAAACTCGTTTGAACCACCTGCCATTAGGTTGCAGTCCATAACTTTCTGTAACCACTTAAGGAGCTTAACAGATTGTTGTGGCAAGAAACCAAAAGTGTCGAAACTGAACAGAATCAAACAATGCTGGTTAGCTTTACAAGCCTCTTCGTGTTTCTAAATCTTACATGCTGCTCCCTCATTAGTTGTTTCTCCCAACTCAAATACTCCATTCCCGCGCCGTACCAACGGAGAGGCTCTAGTTACATCAAAACACGCATGCCACCACACAAACCAACTTTAGACCAATACATCCACAGGCCGAAGTGTTAATCTTCCCCCATTCGGATCAGTGAAAAAATTCACAGGAGCCTCTTTCTTCACTTGTACTCCAGCCCTCCAAAATGCATCACATAAAATATCCTTGACATGATCATATCGGTATTTGAAACCTGTAAAATGTATACAATGTGCTGTCAATGATACTCCGTATATAAATGTTCAAGAAAAGATGTAAAAACGATTGCGTACATATTATATTAAGTTTCTAATAAGAAATCCTAATTCGAATACTAGTGTGAGATATCTAGACAGTATTTTCACCATAGAAAAGAAAACAAAACTTTGTCACTAAGTACACTTATTCATAAAGAAGCTTTATACAACCTAAAAACTGCGTAAATTTTGCTTCATGTTCTTACCACCCACAAACATAAGGATGCTTTCTCCTCAAAATGTCAAGAGATGAAGAAAGAAAATACATATGAAGCATGAGAAAAAATTCAGCTAACATTGCGGCAAAAAGTGTGTTGAGCACAATATGTAACAAGTCAAAAGAAAGTTAAAAATATCACACTAATCAATGAAAACAAACAAATATCACACAATAGGAAAGAGATAACACACCAAATGAGACATATGTTTTTGTCTGGACACTCTTACGTGGTATGTACGTGAAAAGTTAATTTTTTCAAGATGGGTTTTTTAACTTCAGATTTCCTTGACGAAGATCGTGGCTTTGTAATGAGGTAGAACATATGGAAGAATATTTCACAAGGTAGTTAGACCAACACGTATATTCTGAATTGATGGCGTAAACTTCAAGAGGGAAGTTGTTTGGAGCTTATAGAGTTTTGCACTTGTTGTATTTGATTTGGAAAGAATAAGTTCAGTTAGCTTTGCTTTTGTGAGATTTTGATTTGTTTTTTTTTAAATAGGATTTTTTTTTTGTAGTGGATAATCTACGAAAAAAAGAAAATGATTATTTTTTTATAGTTTTTTTTTGTAGTATATACTCTTCGAATAAAAGAAAATGTTGTTGTTTTTATTGTTGTTATTTTTTTATTTTTTTATTTATAGTATATACTCTCCGGAAAAAAAATATATATATTGTAGTATATACTCTTCGAATAAAAGAAAATGTTGTTGTTGTTGTTTTTTAAGTGGAAATTTTATTGATAATGATAACGAGTTTTGCAAATAATTAGGACAAACGTGCAACAAGCTGTGACGCAAGTCCTTTCTGAACGGCAAATTTTATCCTCCTGAATACAAACTTGTTAGAACCAGTTGTCATTAGGTTGCATTCCATAACTTTTTGGAATCACTTAAGGAGCTTAACAGATTGTTGTGCCAAGAAACGAAAAGTGTCGAAACCGAACGGAATGGAAGAATGCTGGTCAGTTTTACAAGCCTCCTCGTGTTTGCAAATCTCCCTGTTGCAGCTCTATTAGCTGCTTCTCCCAACTCAAATGCTCCATTCCCAAGCCCTACCAACAGAGTGGCTCCATTTACATCAAAATACGCATGCTTCCCTTCAAACCAACAGTAGACCAATACATCCACAGGGCGAAGTGTTAATCCTCCCCCATTCGGATCAGTGAAAAAATTCACATGAGCCTCTTTCTTCACTTGTACTCCAGCCCTCCAAAATGCATCACATAAAATATACTTGACATGATCATGTCGGTATTTGAAACATGGAAAATATATACAATGTGTTGTCAATGATACTCCGTGCATGAATGTTTAAGAAAAGATGTAAAAACTATTGCGTACATATTATATTAAGTTTCTAAGAAGAAATCCTAATTCGAATACTTGTGTGTGATTTTTGGACAATTTTCATCATAGAAAATGAAACAAGACTTTGTCACTTAGTACACTTATTCATAAAGAAGCTATATACAATCTAAAAACTGTGTAAATTTTGCTTCAAGTTCTTACCACCCCCAAACAGAAGGATGCTTTCTCCTCAAAATGTCAAGAGGTGAAGAAGGAAAATACCTGTGAAGCTTGAGAAAAAATTCAGCCAACACTGCGACGAAAAGTGTGTCGAGCACAATATGCAACATGTCAAAAGAAAGTTAAAAATATGACACCAATCAATGAAAACAAACAAATATCACACAATAGGAAAGAGATAGAACACCAAATGAGACATGTTCTTTTGTTTGGACACTCCTACGTGGTATGTACGTGAAAAGTTAATTTTTTCTAGATAAGTTTTTTAACTTCAGATTTCCTAGACGAAGATTGTGGCTTTGTAATGAGGTAGAACATATGGAAGAATGTTTCACAAGGTAGTTAGACCAACACGTATATTCTGAATTGATGGTGCAAACTTCAATAGTGGAAGCTGTTTGGAGCTTATAGAGTATTGCACGCGACTGTATTTGAGCAGAATAAGTTCAGTTAGCTTTGCTTTTGTGAGATTTTGATTTTTTTTTTTTTTTTTTTTTTTTTTTTTTTTTTTTTTTTTGTAGTGGATAATCTATGAAAAAAAAAAAAGAAAATGATTTTTTTTTTTTATTTTTTTTTGTAGTATATACTCTTCGAATAAAAGATTTTTTTTTTTTTTTTTTTTTTTTGTAGTTAATACTTTTCGAATAAAAGAAAATGTTGTTGTTGTTTTTTAAGTGGAAATTTTATGGATAATGATAGCGAGTTTTACAAATAATTAGGACAAGCGTGTAACAAGTTGTGACGCAAGTCCTTTCTGAACGGCAAATGCTATCCTCCTGAATACAAACTCGTTAGAACCAATTGTCATTATGTTGCAGTCCATAACTTTCTGCAATCACTTAAGGCGCTTAACAGATTTTTGTGCCAAGAAACCAAAAGTGTCGAAACTGAACGGAATGAAATAATGCTGGTTAGCTTTACAAGCCTCCTTGTGTTTCTAAATCTTCCCTGTTGCTACTCTATTAGCTGCTTTTCCCAACTCAAATACTCCATTCCCAAGCCCTACCAACGGAGTAGCTCCAGTTACATCAAAACACGCATGCTTCCCCTCAAACCATCTGTAGACCAATACATCCACAGGCCGAAGTGTTAATCTTCCCCCATTCGGATCAGTGAAAAAATTCACGGGGGCCTCTTTCTTCACCTTTACTCCAGCCCTCCAAAATGCATCACATAAAATATCCTTGACATGATCATGTCGGTATTTGAAACATGGAAAATGTATACAATGTGTTGTCAATGATACTCCGTGCATGAATGTTCAAGAAAAGATGTAAAAACTATTGCGTACATATTATATTAAGTTTCTAAGAAGAAATCCTAATTCGAATACTAGTGTGAGATTTCTAGACAATTTTCATCATAGAAAAGGAAACAAGACTTTGTCACTAAGTACACTTATTCATAAAGAAGCTATATACAACCTAAAAACTGTGTAAATTTTGCTTCAAGTTCTTACCACTTCCAAACAGAAGAATGCTTTCTCCTCAAAATGTCAAGAGATGAAGAAAGAAAATACCTGTGAAGCTTGAGAAAAAATTCAGCTAACACTGCGGCGAAAAGTGTGTTGAGCACAATATGCAACATGTCAAAAGAAAGTTAAAAATATCACACCAATCAATGAAAACAAACAAATATCACACAATAGGAAAGAGATAGCACACCAAATGAGACATGTGCTTTTGTCTGGACACTCCTACGTGGTATGTACGTGAAAAGTTAATTTTTTCAAGATGAGTTTTTTAACTTCAGATTTCCTAGACGAAGATCGTGGCTTTGTAATGAGGTAGAACATATGGAAGAATGTTTCACAAGGTAGTTAGACCAACACGTATATTCTGAATTGATGGCGCAAACTTCAATAGTGGAAGTCGTTTAGAGCTTATAGAGTATTGCACGTGACTGTATTAGAGCAGAATAAGTTCAGTTAGCTTTGCTTTTGTGAGATTTTGATTTGTTTTATTTTATTTTTAAATGGTTTTTTTTTATTTTTTTTGTAGTGGATAATCTACGAAAAAAAGAAAATGATGATGTTTTTTTTTAATTTATTTTTATAGATTTTTTGTAGTATATACTCTTCGAATAAAAGAAAATGTTGTTGTTTTTGTTGTTGTTATTTTTTTTTATTTTTTTATTTATAGTATATACTCTTCGAATAAAAGATTTTTTTTTTTTTTTTTTTTTTTTTTTTTTGTAGTATATACTCTTCAAATAAAAGAAAATGTTGTTGTTGTTGTTGATATATTTATACTATGCAGTCCCCGATTATCTTTTTCAATCAAGTTCACAGAAAATCCAATTTTTCTTAGTTTGTAATACAATAGAATATTCAAGGCACACAATATTCAAGGCTCAAGAAAAGAAAGGAAGGCTTGGATAATAAGGTATTAGTACTTAAGCAAAATGTTCAGAGATTTAAGTTTCGGATTTCAAATCGATTGCCTCGTCGAGTTCAATGAGATTTCTACTAATGAGGTATAATCACCACGCTGGCGGTTAATAACCATTTAGAAGGCTATGATGTTTGAATCAAGGGAGAAAATGGCACTCATGTGAGGTAGGCTTAGGCTTGCAATAGATTTATGAATAAACAATTTTTTTAAACATTGTTTCTGTATATATATATCTGTGGGTTACATGATGATTTGTTTTGGGTTATTTAGACTTTGGTACCACTTTTTATACCGATATTAGGAAATAGTAATGATTTCAAAAAATTAGGAAATTGTACCACTTACGTAGGTTGACCGAGTTGACTAAAGTCAAAACTTTTGTTTCAATGAGATTTTCAGATTTTCATAATGTCCACAATACCAAGGGTTTTAGACTTTGGTACCACTTTTTAGACCGATATTAGGAAATAGTACCACTGCTGTCAGTTGACCGAAGTCGCACTGTTCACAAAACATGCATGCCCGAGTTAAATAATTTCTCCTTCGGTATTTCGTCCTTTATACTTTCGATATTTACCATGCCAAATGTTCATTACAAATCTACTGTTGCCATCTTTACAAAAAGATTTAGGCCAGAACATCAAGAGACAAGGTAGTCGTGTAAATGTGTAATTGACATGCCGTATTATCATTTTGGGCCGGGCTAAACCTTGATACAACCGGAACACGGGCTTTCTTAACTATTTATTTATTTTTCCCAAAAGAATTGAATTTTTAAATCAAGAAGAAACCTTTTAGTTACAAAAGGAGACGAGATGTTTAGATTATGAGGAAAACTTGGGATGTTGAGAATAGGATCAAAGTTTATGAAGCAGAGAAAATTGAATATCAATAGTGAAACCAAGAAACGTCATCCTCGCATAGTTAACTGCCCAACTGGCAACGTAGCGAAGGAGGAGATGACCGTGTGCGTTGTTGTGTTTATGAATATCAATATGTTTACATCTTACTCCGTCTCCTAACTCGTCACTCTAGGCATGATAGTGATTCGCTTGGCATGAATTGCACAGAGGTTTGTGTCCTCAAATAGCCCGACCGAATAAGCCTCAGCAACCTCTTGCAAAGCAGCAACATTCTTAAATACCCGTTAAATCACAGCTCAGCTCACCCGTTATCGGAGAAAGAAACAACTCATTTCAGCAAATCAGATAGGCTATTTGTGTGAAAAGATAGCCGGCCATAGGGAAGGCTGCTCATAATATTCCATTGCCCAAGTAATATCCTTCACGGTTTGTCTAAGTAATGTATACCATACTTTCTTGGATAAGCAATCCGGTTTAATATGATTAGTTCAAAAGCAGTAGCAAAACAAAAGGGTTAGAATTCCTTCTTTATCGATCCACCACTATCTCACTGTTCACCTCAACCGTAGCCCAAGAGAGCTCATATCAAGGATAGGATCAACGCAAACTATCACCAGATATTTCCGCTGTCCTTTTCAACAAATACAACCCAAGGAATAAGGTAAGCTAACCGCAAGCTTATTCTCTTTTACCTAGCCCAGAGCAATGCCGGCTGCAATCAAAGACCTGCTTTTTCTCGATCTTATCTCTTGCTTTTATTCCTTTTGACTTCTATTCTATCTATAAACTAAATGATCTATAAACTAAATGATGTATAAGTATCTATAAACTAAATGATGTATATTCTATCTATCAAGCACCTGAAGCGATGGCTAAAACTTTACCAATGCCATTATTTATTTGATTACTAGAGGAAGCGATGGCGCTACCTCGGCGCTCGATATTTCACCTCCGGTATTTCATCTTTTATACTTTTGATATTTACCATGCCAACACTACCAAATGGTCATTCCGAGAGAGATCAACATCAAGCGGTACTGATGGACTATGGAAGTTCTCATGCATCATTGAAGCATGCAAATCCTCTGAAGGTGTTTCCAGCTCCCTCAAGACCACCAACTATGACTCGCCAGGAAAAACTTGAAAAATTAAAATTGAAAGACAAAGACATGAATACTTACATTACAAAGCAATCAGAGACATCGACAAAACCTTTGACGATAGTAATCGCGGTGTCAACAACAAAGATGCAAGCCATCATCGTTGACATATATGAAACTTCAAACAGTGAATACGATAATATTCAACACAATTCACATCATACGAAGAGAAAGTCCATACAAGCTAGACCATACATATAACTCTGTTTCCCAAATGAAACATATGTGTGTATCCTGCTCGACGATCGTGAAGATTTATTGACTCGACGGCCTTTTCTAAACCATGCACCAGAATGAAGTCTTGCCCTCCCCTGGACTAGATCATAGGCATACAATTCCTTTTTAGGCAAACGAAGAACATGTATAGGCGGTCATCTACAATAACACTTCCACCCGGGTCATATAGCAGTCCTTTCTTATAGGCAAAATTAGATCATATTTCCATAAATGAGTAGATACATCAAAATAACACTCACAAACGCCATTGTATAACACAAGAATCTTCTTCTGTTTTTCATAAACTATGGGTATACCAACCCTACTCTTTAAAAGGTTAATAACCTTTTCGGAAGGATAAGATAAACCTTCCCACCTATTAAGTAGCGGATCAAAACTTTTTGCGGCTCTCCCGGTAGAACCCGAATACATAAATTTTCCCATCCAAAACAATCGTTAAAAGTCGAAAACTTGCCACCGCATTACATTGCATTGCCCACACTCATACTAGCGGTCTTGCCAAAGAGGGAGTGTCAATGACACGGACGGTCGATGATGGAATATGATGATATTAAGGCGGTGAGAATCACCGAGTCAAGACCTCCAATAATATAAACTTTAGAGTCATTGAAGCACATCTAAATCCATAAAGAAGGAAGCTCCCATAATAAACAAGGGACATTTTTAATTTTACTTTTACTACTACCCGATTATCAAAGGTGATTTAACTTCGTACAAAGGGGTAATTACCTTTCATAAACACAACAAAGCACACGGTCATCTCCTCCTTCGCTACATTGCGGTTAGGCGGTTAACTCACGAGGAGGACGGCGTTTCTTGGTTTCACTATTGATATTCAATTTTTCTCGCTTCATAAACTTTGATCCTATTCTCAACATCCCAAGTTTTCCTCATAATCTAAACATCTCGTCTCCTTTTGTAACTAAAAGGTTTCTTCTTGATTTAAAAATTCAATTCTTTTGGGAAAAATAAATAAATAGTTTAGAAAGCCGTGTTCGGTTGTATCAAGGTTTAGGCCCGCCCAAAATGATAATACGGCATGTCAATTACACATTTACACGACTACCTTGTCTCTTGATGTTCGGCCTAAATCTTTTTTGTAAAGATGGCAAATGATTCGGAATGAACATTTGGCATGGTAAATATCGAAAGTATAAAGGGCCGAAATACCGAAGGAGAAATTATTTAACTTCGGGCATGCATGTTTTGTGAGCAGTCGCGACTTGGTCCATCAAAGTGGTACTATTTCCTATTTTTTGAAATTTGGTACTATTTCCTAATATCGGTCTAAAAAGTGGTACCAAAGTATAAAAAACCCTGAGGGTATTGTGGACATTATGAAAATCTGAACAGATTGAAACAGTTTGACTTTAGTCAACTCGGTCAACTGACAGAAGTGGTACAATTTCCTAATTTTTTTGAAATTTGGTACTATTTCCTAATATCGGTATAAAAAGTGGTACCAAAGTCTAAATAACCCAAAAACAAATCAATGTAACCACAGTTATATAAGTACAGGAAACAATGTTTAAAAAATTGTTTATTCATAAATCTATTGCAAGCCTAAGCCTACCTCACATGAGTGCCATTTTCTCCCTTGATTCAAACATCATAGCCTTCTAAATGGTTATTAACCGCCAGCGTGGTGATTATACCTCATTAGTAGAAATCTCATTGAACTCGACGAGGCAATCGATTTGAAATCCGAAACTTAAATCTCTGAACATTTTGCTTAAGTACTAATACCTTCTTATCCAAGCCTTCCTTTCCTTTCTTGAGCCTTGAATATTGTGTGCCTTGAATATTCTATTGTATTACAAACTAAGAAAAATTGGATTTTCTGTGAACCTGATTGAAAAAGATAATCGGGGAGTGCATACTATAAATATATCAACAACAACAACAACATTTTCTTTTATTTGAAGAGTATATATTCAAAAAAAAAAAAAAAAATCTTTTATTCAAAGAGTATATACTATAAATAAAAAATAAAAAATAACAACAACAAAAACAACAATATTTTCTTTTATTCGAAGAGTATATACTACAAAAAAAAATATAAAAATAAATTAAAAAAAAAATCATAATTTTCTTTTTTTCGTAGATTATCAACTACAAAAAAATAAAACATAAAAAAATAAAAAAAAAATAAAACATTTAAAAATAAAACAAATCAAAATCTCACAAAAGCAAAGCTAACTGAACTTATTCTGCTCATATACAGTCGCGTGCAATACTCTATAAGCTCCAAACAGCTTCCACTATTGAAGTTTGCGCCATCAATTCAGAATATATGTGTTGGTCTAACTACCTTGTGAAACATTCTTCCATATGTTCTACCTCATTACAAAGCCACGATCTTCATCTTGGAAATCTGAAGTTAAAAAACCCATCTTGACACACCACGTTAGAATGTCCAGACAAAAGCACATGTCTCATTTGGTGTGCTATTTCTTTCCTATTGTGTTATAATTGTTTGTTTTCATTGATTGGTGTGATATTTTTAACTTTCTTTTGACATGTTACATATTCTGCTCAACACACTTTTTGCCGTAGTGTTAGCTAAATTTTCTCTCAAGGTTCATAGGTATTTTCTTTCTTCATCTCTTGACATTGTGAGGAGAAAGCATCCTTCTGTTTGGGGGTGGTAAGAACTTGAAGCAAAATTTTTACACATTTTTAGGTTGTATAAAGCTTCTTTATGAATAAGTGTACTTAGTGACAAAGTTTTGTTTCCTTTTCTATGATGAAAAAATTGTCTAGAAATCTCACACTAGTATTTGAATTAGGATTTCTTCTTAGAAACTTAATATAATATATGCTTAATAGTTTTTACATCTTTTCTTGGACATTCATGCACGGAGTATCATTGACAGCACATTGTATACCTTCTCCAGGTTTCAAATACCGATATGATCATGTCAAAGATATTTTATGTGACGCATTTTGGAGGGTGAGAGTACAAGTAAAGAAAGAGGCTCTTGTGAATTTTTTCACTGATCCGAATGGGGGAAGATTAACACTTCGGCATGTGGATGTATTGGTCTAAAGTTGGTTTGTGTGGTGGCATGCGTGTTTTGATGTAACTAAAGCCTCTCCGTTGGTACGGCTCGGGAATGGAGTATTTGAGTTGGGAGAAACAACTAATGAGGCAGCAGCATGTAAGATTTAGAAACACGAGGAGGCTTGTAAAGCTATTCAGCATTGTTTGATTCTGTTCAGTTTCGACACTTTTGGTTTCTTGCCACAACAATCTGTTAAGCTCCTTAAGTGATTGCAGAAAGTTATGGACTGCAACCTAATGGCAGGTGGTTAGAACGTGTTTGTATTCAGGAGGATAGGATTTGCCGTTCAGAAAGGACTTGAGTCACAACTTGTTGTACGCTTGTCCTAATTATTTGTAAAACTCGTTATCATTATCAATAAAATTTCCACTTAAAAAACAACAACAACAAAAAAAAATTTTATTTGAAGAGTATATATACTATAAATAAAAAAAATAAAAAAATAACAACAATAAAAACAACAATATTTTCTTTTATTCATACAGTATATACTACAAAAAAATTAAAAAAAAAAAAAAAAAAAAATCATCATCATCATCATTTTCTTTTTTTCGTTGGTTATTATCCACTAAAAATAAAATAAAAATAAAATAAAAACCACTTTAAAAATAAAACAAATCAAAATCTAACAAAATCAAAGCTAACTGAACTTATTCTTCTCAAATACAGTCGCGTGCACTACTCTATAAGCTCCGAACAACTTCCACTATTGAAGTTTGCGCCATCAATTCAGAATATACGTGTTGGTCTGACTACCTTTTGAAACATTCTTCCATATGTTTTACCTCATTACAAAGCCACGATCTTCGTCTAGGAAATCTGAAGTTAGAAAACCCATCTTGAAAAAATTAATTTTTCACGTACATACCACGTAGGAGTGTCCAGACAAAAGCACATGTCTCATTTGCTGTGCTATCTCTTTCCTATTGTGTGATATTTGTTTGTTTTCATTGATTGGTGTCATATTTTTAACTTTCTTTTGACATGTTGCATATTGTGCTTGACACACTTTTTGCCGCAGTGTTGGCTGAATTTTTTCTCAAGCTTCACAGGTATTTTTTTTTCCTCATCTCTTGACATTTTGAGGAGAAAGCATCCTACGTTTTGGGGTGGTAAGAACTTGAAACAAAATTTACGCAGATTTTTAGGTTGTATATAGCTTCTTTATGAATAAGTGTACTTAGTGACAAAGTCTTGTTTCCTTTTCTATGATGAAAATTGTCTAGAAATCTCACACTAGTATTGAATTAGGATTTCTTCTTAGAAACTTAATATAATATGTACTTAATAGTTTTTACATCTTTTCTTGAACATTCATGCCGCGAGTATCATTGACAACACATTTTATACATTTTCCATGTTTCAAATACCGACATGATCATGTCAAGGATATTTTATGTGATGCATTTTGGAAGGTTTTGAGTACAAGTGAAGAAAGAGGCTCCGTGAATTTTTTCACTCGATCCGAATGGGGAAGATTAACACGCCCTTTGTGGATGTATTGGTCTATAGTTGGTTTGAGGGGAAGCATCGTGTTTTGATGTAACTGGAGCCTCTCGTTGGTAGGGCTTGGGAATGGAGCATTTGAGTTGGGAGAAGCGACTAATAGAGCGCATGGGGAAGATTTGGAAACACGAGGAGGTTTGTAAAGCTAACCAACATTCTTTGATTCCGTTCGGTTTTGACACTTTTTTTTTGGCACAACAATCTGTTAAGCTCCTTAAGTGATTGCAGAAAGTTATGGAATGCAACCTAATGACAGCCCGGGTTATAACGAGTTTGTATTCGGAGGATAAAATTTGTCGTTCGAGAAAGGACTTGAGTCCATGACTTGTTGCCGCGTTTGTCCTAATTATTTGTAAAACTTCGTTATCATTATCAATAAAATTTCCACTTAAAAACAACAACAACAACAAATAAAATTTTCTTTTTATTGAAGAGTATATATACAAATACAAAAAATAAATATAAAAATAAATTAGGAAGAGTATATACTATAAATAAAAAAAAATAAAAAATAACAACAATAAAACAACAACATTTTCTTTTTATTCAAAGTATATATATACTAAAAAAAAAAACTAAAAAAAAAAATCATTTTCATTTTTTTTTTTGTAGATTATCCACTACAAAAAAAAATAAAATAAAAAAATCTACCTTAAAAAATAAAACAAATCAAAATCTAACAAAAGCAAAGCTAAGCGAACTTATTACGCTCAAATCTGATCGCGTGCAATACTCTATAAGCTCCAAACGGCTTCCACTATTAAAAGTTTCGCCATCAATTCAGAATATCGTGTTGGTCTAACTACCTTGTGAAACATTCTTCCATATGTTCTACCTCATTACAAAGCCCACGATCTTTCATCTAGGAAATCTGAAGTTAAAAACCCATCTTGAAAAATTAACTTTTCATGTACATACCACGTAAGAGTGTCGGACAAAAGCACATGTCTCATTTGGTGTGCTATCTCTTTCCTATTGTGTTATATTTGTTTGTTTTCATTGATTGGTGTGATATTTTTAACTTTCTTTTGACATGTTACATATTGTGCTGGACACACTTTTGCCGCATGATGTTAGCTGAATTTTTTTTCTCATTTTCATAGGTATTTTCTTTCTTCATCTCTTGACATTTTGAGGAGAAAGCATCCTTCCGTTTGGGGTGGTAAGAACTTGAAGCAAAATTTACACAGTTTTAGGTTGTATAAAACTTCTTTATGAATAAGTGTACTTAGTGACAAAGTTTTTTTTCCTTTTCTATGATGAAAAAATTGTCTAGAAATCTCACACTAGTATTGAATTAGGATTTCTTATTAGAAACTTAATATAATATATGCTTAATAGTTTTTACATCTTTTTCTTGAACATTCATGCGCGGAGTATCATTGACAACACATTGTATACATTTTCCATGTTTCAAATACCGATATGATCATGTCAAGGATATTTTATGTGATGCATTTTGGAATTTTGGAGTACAAGTGAAGAAAGAGGCTCCGTGAATTTTTTCACGATCCGAATGGGGAAGATTAACACTTCGGCCTGTGGATGTATTGGTCTAAAGTTGGTTTGTGTGGTGGCATGCGTGTTTTGATGTAACTAGAGCCTCTCCGTTGGTACGGCTCGGGAATGGAGTATTTGAGTTGGGAGAAACAACTAATGAGGCAGCATCATGTAAGATTTAGAAACACGAGGAGGCTTGTAAAGCTAACCAGCATTGTTTCATTCTGTTCAGTTTCGACACTTTTGGTTTCTTGCCACAACAATCTGTTAAGCTCCTTAAGTGATTGCAGAAAGTTATGGACTGCAACCTAATGACAGGTGGTTCGAACGAGTTTGTATTCAGGAGGATAGGATTTGCCGTTCAGAAAGGACTTGAGTCACAGCTTGTTGCACGCTTGTCCTAATTATTTGTAAAACTCGTTATCATTATCAATAAAATTTCCACTTAAAAAACAACAACAACAACAAAATTTTCTTTTATTTGAAGAGTATATATACTATAAATAAAAAAAATAAAAAAATAACAACAATAAAAACAACAATATTTTCTTTTTTTATTCATAGAGTATATACTAAAAAAAAAACTAAAAAATAAAAAAAAAAAAAATCATTTTTTTTTTTTAAAACACTTAAAATTAAAAAAAAAAAAAAAACCACAAAAAAATAAAACAAATCAAAATCTAACAAAACAAAGCTAACTAAACTTATTCTTCTCAAATACAAATCGGCGTGCAACTACTCTATAAGCTCCAAACAACTTCCACTATTGAAGTTTGTACCATCAATTCAGGAATATACGTGTTGGTCTAACTACCTTGTGAAACATTCTTCCATATGTTCTACCTCATTACAAAGCCACGATCTTCGCGTCTAGGAAATCTGAAGTTAAAAACCCATCTTGAAAAAATTAACTTTTTCACGTTACATACCACGTAGGAGTGTCAGACAAAAGCACATGTCTCATTTGTTGTGCTATCTCTTTCCTATTGTGTGATATTTGTTTGTTTTCATTGATTGGTGTCATATTTTTAACTTTCTTTTGACATGTTGCATATTGTGCTTTCGACACACTTTTTTTCCTTGATGTTGGCTGAATTTTTTCTCAAGCTTCACATGTATTTTTTTTCTTCATCTCTTGACATTTTGAGGAGAAAGCATCCTTCTGTTTGGGGGTGGTAAGAACTTGAAGCAAAATTTACACAGTTTTTAGGTTGTATATAGCTTCTTTATGAATAAGTGTACTTAGTGACAAAGTCTTGTTTCCTTTTCTATGATGAAAATTATCTAGAAATCTCATACTAGTATTTGAATTAGGATTTCTTCTTAGAAACTTAATATAATAATATGCACTTAATAGTTTTTACATCTTTTCTTCAACATTCATGCACGGAGTATCATTGACAACACATTGTATACATTTTCCATGTTTCAAATACCAAAATGATCATGTCAAGGATATTTTATGTGATGCATTTTGGAGGCCGGAGTTGAATCTGAAGTGAAGAAAGAGGCTCCGTGAATTTTTTCACGATCCGAATGGGGAAGATTAACACTCTACCTGTGGATGTATTGATCTATAGTTGGTTTGAGGGGAGACATCGTGTTTTGAGGCTTTGGAGCCTCTCCATTGGTAGGGCTTGGGAATGGAGTATTTGAGTTGGGAGAAGCGACTAATAGAAGAAGCGAGGGAAGATTTGGAAACACGAGGAGGTTTGTAAAGCTAACCAGCATTCTTTCATTCCGTTCAGTTTTGACACTTTTGGTTTCTTGCCACAACAATCTGTTAAGCTCCTTAAGTGATTGCAGAAAGTTATGGACTGCAACCTAATGACAGCTGGTTCGAACGAGTTTGTATTCTGGAGGATAGGATTTGCCGTTCAGAAAGGACTTGAGTCACAACTTGTTGCACGCTTGTCCTAATTATTTGTAAAACTCGTTATCATTATCAATAAAATTTCCACTTAAAAAACAACAACAACAACAATAAAATTTTCTTTTATTCGAAGAGTATATAATACAAAAAAAAACAAAAATAAAAATAAAAAAACATTTTCTTTTATTCGAAGAGTATATACTATAAATAAAAAAAAAATAAAAAAAACAACAACAAAAAACAACAATATTTTCTTTTATTCAAAAAAGTATATACTACAAAAAAAACTAAAAAAAAAAAAAAATTTTTTTTTTTTTTTTTTTTCATTTTTTTTACGGACATGATCATTATCAAAGGATAAAAAATGTGAAAAAAAAAATAAAAAAGAGGCTCCTGAATTTTTTTTAAAAATGGAAAACAGATCAAAATCTGTTTTGATGTAACTAGAGCCTATCCGTTGGTAGGGCTTGTGATTGGAGTATTTAGTTAGGAGAAACATCAAATAGATAAGGGAGGGGAAGATTTGGAAACTCTATAGGCTCGTAAACCTAACTAGCATTGTTTCATTTAATCAATTGAGCACTTTTGGTTTCTTGGCATAACAAATGTTAAACTCCCTTAAGTGATTGCGAAAGTTATGGTACAACCAAATTATAATTGGTTTAACGAAGTTTCAATTCAGAGGATAGGATTTGCCGTTCGAAACGATCTTCTAATTATTTGTAAAACTCATTATCATTATCCATAAAATTTCCATAAAAAACAAAGCCAACAACAACAAAACAACATTTCCTTTTTTTCAAGAGTATATACTACAAAAAAAAAAAAAAATTTTTTATTCAAGAGTAATACTAAAAATAGAAATCTTGAAAAATTAACAATTTTTTCTTTTACATAGTATATACTACAAAAAATAATAATAATAAAAAAATCATCATTTTCTTTTTTTTCGTGTGATTATCTTCAAAAAAAAAAAAAAAAAAAAAAATTTTCAAATCAAAATCTTTTTATTGCACTTCTATTAGCTGTCATACTTTTTTAACATCAATTGAATATTTTGGTCTAACTACTTTGTGAAACATTCTTCCATATGTTCTACCTCATTTACAAAGCCGTGATTTCGTCAAGAATGTTGAAGTTAAAAACCCATCTTGAAAAATTAACTTTTCACTTACATACCACATAAGAATGTCGGGACAAAGCACATGTCTCATTTGGTGTGCTATCTTTTTCCTTTTGTGTGATATTTGTTTGTTTTCATTGATTGGTGTGATATTTTTAACTTTCTTTTTGAATGTTGCATATAGTGACAAAGTCTTGTTTCCTTTTGTATGATGAAAATTTTCTCTAGATTTTCTTTCTTCACTCTTGTATTTTGATTAGAAAGCATTTCTTTTAGAAACTTTAAGCAAAATTTAATAGTTTTACATCTTTTCTTGAACATTCATGCACGAAGTATCATTGACAACACATTGTATACATTTTCCATGTTTTAAATACCGACATGATCATGTCAAGGATATTTTATGTGATGCATTTTGGAGAAGGCTGGAGTATAAGTGAAGAAAGAGGCCCCGTGAATTTTTTCAACGATCCGAATGGGGAAGATTAACACTTTGGCCTATGGATTTATTGGTCTACAGTTGGTTTGAAGGGAAGCATGCGTGTTTTGATGTAACTTGAGCCTATCGTTGGTAGGGCTTGGGAATGGAGTATTTGAGTTGGGAGAAGCGACTAATAGAAGCAACAGCGAGAAAAAGATTTGGAAACACGAGGAGGCTTGTAAAGCTAACCCCAAAGCATTCTTTCATTCCATTGGTTTAGACACTTTTGGTTTTTGGCACAACAATTTGTTAAGCTCTTTAAGTGATTGCAGAAAGTTATGGAATGCAACCTAATGACAACTGGTTCTAACGAAGTTTGTATTCGGGAGGATAGGATTTGTCGTTCGAAAAAGGACTTGTGTCCGCGGACTTGACTTGCACGCTTGTCCTAATTATTTGTAAAACTTCGTTATCATTATCAATAAAATTTTCACTAAAAAACAACAACAACAACAACATTTTTATTTGAAGATATATATACTAAAAAAAAATCTTTTATTCGAAGAGTATATACTATAAATAAAAAAAAAAAATAACAACAACAAAAACAACAACATTTTCTTTTATTCGAAGAGTATATACTACAAAAAAAAACTATAAAAAAATAATCATTTTCTTTTTTTCATAGATTATTCACTACAAAAAAAAATCATCTTTAAAAATAAAACAAATCAAAATCTTACAAAAGCAAAGCTAACTGAACTTATTCCCATCTCATATCGGTCGGCTTGTGAAAATACTCTATAAGCTCCAAAAACGATCTTCCACTATTGAAGTTTCGCCATCATGAAAGAATAATCGTGTTGGTCTAACTACCTTGTGAAACATTCTTCCATATGTTCTACCTCATTACAAAGCCACGATCTTCGATATTTAGGAAATCTTTTGACATGTTAAATAACCCATCTTTGAAAAAATTAATTTTTTCATGCTTCATAGGTATTTTTTCTTCATCTCTTGACATTTTGAGGAGAAAGCATCCTTTTTTTTGTGGGTGGTAAGAACACGGAAGCAAAATTTACTCGCAGTTTTTAGGTTGTATAAAGCTTTTTATGAATAAGTGTACTTAGTGACAAAGTTTTGTTTTCTTTTCTATGGTGAAAAATTGTCTAGATATCTCACACTAGTAGTATTGAATTAGGATTTCTTATTAGAAACTTAATATAATATGTACATAATAGTTTTTACATCTTTTCTTGAACTTTCATGCCGGAGTATCATTGACAAACACATTGTATACATTTTCCAGGTTTCAAATACCGATATGATCATGTCAAAGGATATTTTATGTGATGCATTTTGGAGTATCTGAGTACAAGTGAAGAAAAGAGGCTCCCTTGAATTTTTTCACTGATCCGAATGGGGAAAGATTAACACTTCGGCCTGTGGATGTATTGGTCTAAAGTTGGTTTGTGTGGTGGCATGCGTGTTTTGATGTAACTAGAGCCTCTCCTTTGGTACGGCTCGGGAATGGAGTATTTGAGTTGGGAGAAGCAACTAATAAGGCAGCAGCAGGTAAGAATTGGAAACACGAGGAGGCTTGTAAAGCTAACCAGCATTGTTTGATTCTGTTCAATTTCGACACTTTTGGTTTCTTGCCACAACAATCTGTTAAGCTCCTTAAGTGATTGCAGAAAGTTATGAACTGCAACCTAATGACAGGTGGTTCGAACGAGTTTGTATTCAGGAGGATAGGATTTGCCGTTCAGAAAGGACTTGAGTCACAACTTGTTGCACGCTTGTCCTAATTATTTGTAAAACTCGTTATCATTATCAATAAAATTTCCACTTAAAAAAAACAACAACAACAAAATTTTCTTTTGTTCGAAGAGTATATACTACAAAAAAAAAAAAAAATAAAAAAAAAAAAAAATATTTTCTTTTATTCGAAGAGTATATATTATAAAAAAAAATAACAACAATAAAAACAACAATATTTTCTTTTATTTGTAGAGTATATACTACAAAAAAAAAAAAAAAAACGTCATCATTTTCTATTTTTCTTAGGTTATTATCCACTACAAAAAAAAATAATAAAAAATAAAAAAATTCAGCTTTAAAGACTATTCTTCTTCTTCGACCTTCTTCTTCACTGTAACTTGCAAAGACCTTGTCTTGCCCACACCCTCGCCACCACTTCCCACCGACGCCCCCATAAACCACCCGACATGGCACCTCATCGTTGCCACCACCGCCTCCTTTAAACCCCAAATCTGAAAACCCGCCCACCACCTACAGCTACCACCACCGTCCTCCCCCCTAATCCCAACTGGTCTTCAGCGTCTCTCAACCTTCTTCTCAACCACCTCCCACCGCCATTTTGCCACCACCACCATTAATCCTCCACCCTCTCCACCGATCTAAACCCAACCTTGCTACTGCTGCATCACCATCACCTTGCCCCACCACCGCACCACCTTGAATCACCTTCCAAATCACCACCACAACCCCCGACCACCTCCTCCCATCAAGAACAACTGTTGCTTCCATCGCCACCTTCCAAGGGGGACCAAAACCCAACACCGATTTTTATTTGTATTCCGCTTATCCGGTCCATAACCAATCCTCCCTTATCACCGCAACACCATCAGCCACCAGTACAATCACTACCCTCCTTCCTTATCAGCACCACACTATTGCCACACCTCTATATCCCCACCGCCAAACACCCGAGAAGCTCCATCGTTTTTGTTGGATTCTACCACTACCTCCCGCAACTAATTCGGGGTGGTTTGGGGTAGGAAATGACTTGTATTAGGTTCGTTAGGTTTGGGTTGCCTTGGTGAACTCATTTGTTGGGTTTTTGTGGCTGTCAGATATAAACTATTTTCTGGGCTGGTTTGTTCTGTCAGAGAGGTTTTGGTTTAGGTTTTGTGTGTTGATGGGATGAGGTGTGGGATTTGTAGTTTTGCTGACAGGATTGGGGATTTGCTTATGTTGGGTTTTGTTTGATTGGATTTGGGTTTTGTTGAGTTATTGACAGGATTTGGATATGAGAAAGAATAAAGTTGTTTCTTCTGGTTCTATTGTCCTGCCTCTTAAGAAACGTGTTCATTGCCCTTTCCGTGATCGTCATGGATGCACTAATGGGGTTAACAGTAATGGCTTTACTATTCCCTACTTTCTCACGCATTTTGATAAACAACACGTAGGTTGTCAGTTGAGTATTGATAGGGTACGGGATGAACTTAAGGATGATTGTGATTTGTATTTGTTATTGGAGAATTCCTTAAAGTCTATATAGACAAATGGATGTGTGGTCGTTATCCGGGTATCCACGCATTTGGTATACCGTGGTCGTCATCCGGATGCTATCATACCACCACCTATTTTGTTGGAGAATGGGAATCCCCATGTTTCATTGTGGGCATACCACAACCACCTCCTAAGCCCGACACTATAGATCTTGCATCCACGACACAGAGGGGTGGTGGTGATACCTTGATCCGCTTGTTGTCCCTTCTTCTCTTAATGAGAAATTACTGGATAATGCATTTCGTATACCTTTCCGAACCGTGAAAAGTATACCACGTGCTTGTCAATTGGCATTTTCGGGTGCACTGAAATCGGCTCTCTGGGATATTACAACTGATCCTAGTTCAGTTATGTCTTGGGTTCGTCTCCTCCTCTTGCCGCGTTGCACTCTACAAGTTTTCTGACCACAAAATCGTCAGGAACATCGTTCTGGCACTAGGAAAAACTTTCAGCAAAAACAGATTCTCCATGCTTTGACGACATGGAATGAGCCCGGGCGGGATGTTTCGATCTCTTAGAGTCAGAATGAGTCTCCCCGATCCATCCGACCGGAAATCTGCCTCCACTCGGAATAATGCGCATTTGTTTTCTGAAAAGTTGTCGATGGACATTTTCTGCAGCGGTCAAAGTGTTATCATCGCCAGGAGTTGTTGCCTCAAATCTGCGGAGACTATATGTGCATTAGAGGAGAAACACCCGATCGCGACAACCACTGTGAGACCGACCGTTCCTTTTTCGAGCCTCCTTTTGGTGGTAGAGAGATGCCCTATTGTCATGTATTAGGTCATTTCGAAGGGTACTTTTGTGGTCGTGGATGGTCTTCAAGCTCACCATTTGTTGGATGCCATGAGTGGGGTTGCGCAGCCATATCGCCGACGATTTGCTAGATGCATTGACCCTATGGTGAATCTTTGGTTCTGAGGGGACGATGTCCACATCCGTTAGTGGAATTCATTGCGAAGTGTTTTCGCTTTACTCCACTTCTCGCCGGATAATAGTATTCGGCCCTATAGCCGTGGGGATGGTTTGGCCGTTTGGTCTCTAAGATTGCAATGAAAGGAGTTTCCCAAGATGTGGTAGGATACTTTGCAGGATTTTTCGGTATGGGGTTGGTGTTTCGGTGGTGCGCGTTTATTTTGCACGCCGGCCAAACCGATAGTGTATGCTACTAGTGACAGTACCTCTCTTTCGATGTTGCTTGTAGATTTTCATAATGTTTTTAACATGGTTGATCGGACTACTATGTTGAGAGAGGTTCGTATCCGTTGCCCAGCTATTTCCCCTTGGGTTGAGTACTTGTATTGTCAACCTGCGAGGTTATATATGGGGGATAGCTACATATGGTCTACTACTGGGGTCCAGCAAGGTGATCCTTTGGGTCCCCTTCTATTTGCACTGGTGTTGCATCCCCTGATTCTGCGGATCCAGTCCAGTTGTCAGTTGTGGCTACATGCTTGGTATCTAGATGATGGGACTCTGATTGGAGATACAGAACAGGTGGCTACAGCTTTGAGTATGATTCAGGAAGAAGGACCTTCTTATGGGATGGTTCTTAATGTGGCTAAAACTGAGCTATTTTGGCCATCATTGGATCCACGTCGCTCCACCCCTGGTCTTTTTCCTTCAGATTTGTCCCGATCCTCAGTCAGGAGTCGGGTTGCTTGAGGTGCAGTCAAGATCGATCCATCCTTTGTCAGGGGCCTTGCTTGCAAGCGTGTTGAAAAGGTTGTGACTTTGATGGACCGTTTAGCTACATTAAACGATCCACAGTGTGAGTTAGCTCTCTTACGTGCTTGTGTTGGGCTATCTAAGTTGGTATTTGCGATTCGTACTTGTCCACCATCCCTTTTTAGAGAGGCAGCTAAGACGTTTGATCGGCATGAAAAGATTCATTTGAGGCAAAGATTTTGAGGTTTGTGAAATATACTATAAAGCCTAACCCTGAAAATTAGATATTCTCATTAATGTAAAATAAAAAATGATCAAATACTCATTAGATTGCTCATAGCGAGAAACAACTATGCAATACTTACTGAGTCAATTTTTTCGGTCATAACATCAAGGAAAGGTAAGTTCTTTCCTATTAAGAATAACATTGATTAGTATAGCATTACAATCGGTAGAATGGATTTTTCCTTAACCAAAATAATGGTAGAAACATAACAACACGCCGTTGAGACTTTTCTCTGTCTCAATGCTTGCTCATTACTAACAAAAAAAAATCTTCCTAGTGGTCAAGCAAATTTCAACGAAAGTGGCATCAACTACCATATAGTCATTTTCCACAGGTACTTCACAACACCGAACTCGTATACTGGATCAAAGTTTCACGACGACGATCATTATTGATTGGACATGGCAAAAATGGACTAACAACATCAACATGAAGAAAAACAATAAGAAACAAAGCAAAACTTCATTTCGTCAAGTGTGGCCGACGAAGAAGGACACGTAATCAGTAATCTGTAATGTAAAAGTTACATGAGACTTTGCTGGTTAGAGACGGAGAAGAGATGCCTGACTGAAGTAGATCACTGACGGTTCAAATACCCAAAATCTTAAACAAATACTTAGAAAATACGTCAATAAAGTAGGCAAATAGAATTTCTTATATAGATGATAAAGATGTTAAATATAATATGAACATTCCGCTAAAGAAATATAGATAGCAAGATATATAGGGCCATATTATTTCGTACCTTTTGAAGGTTTTTCTAAAAGGTTCCAGCAAGCAATTTAAAAGAAATTTATACCAAATGGAAAGGAGGGAAAAAGTTATAAGAGAATTTGGAATGAATGATTTAAGGCAAGTGGACAGTTTAAGAAGCTAATGAAGTGGTAGATGTAGCGGAAGTGACAAAGTATCTAGCCATTTTGCTTTAGCAGAACTTAAACCCCAATAACCAAATGGTAATGAAAATTTATAGTGTAAATTTATATTAAATCCCCAAGGCTCAAAAAAACATTTTCATTTAAAACTTTTTAATTTTAAAAAATAACACCCGCAGCTACGAAAATGGGATTTGAAGTTCTTATTAAGAAAGAGAATTGCTTCAGTGGTTCTTGTCTCTTGGGTAGTCAAAAGTTGGCTCGAGAAATAAAACGTTTGCATGTGGTATGTTGAATGACTAATTAAGTTGTGGAAAAATATTTAGTAACATTTAACTCACTAACAACATACTTTAATTTTCATTGAGAATATTCTCAAAGGGGTTTCAAAACAATCTTTGTCGTATGTGTTTTTAGCTGATCCCAAAACAATCCTAATGCAGATCCCTGCGCGATCCCGACCACCATTTGTCTTCCCATTTGTTTTGTTATAATAGATATAAAACGTTTTGTGACTACGGAATAGATCTCAAAATTAACAACTTAACAAGGAATTAGTCTCCTAATTACTTAACTAGGATGTTCCTCCTAACATGTGCTTATTAATCCAGCCTTTGAGGTCGTCTCACCTAGTTAATTTATGAACTCTGGACAAGGAATTGTCTCTGATAAAGAAAAATGTTAAGCAAATCAACCAAGTAATCAACAGGCAACAACCCAATACTTTAAACTCATGCCTTGTCAAGGAGCAAAAAATAATTATTACGCGAAAGCTCATTGTAGTAAACTCATGGCTAACATTTTGTATTTTATTTTGATTAGTTAGGGCTACTTGGATTAGAAGTTTGGAACTTTGGGCATGGGCGCATGGGCATTCTTCCTAGCAGTGGGTAGGAACTAGGGGTGGAACTCTGGCGGGTTAGGTCGGGTTGAGACATAACCTGAGTTTAACCCGAGTTTCAAATGCTTTAACTCAAGTCCGGGACCAAGCCTTAGTCGGTCTTTAAATTTTCAGCCCAAGTCCTAGCCCGACCAATTTGGGTTTGGTCTGGTTGGTCAAACTTCTCGGATTTTTTTTAGATTTATGAGATAAAAAACACTAAAATTGAAATCTTATAATGAAATCAAAGAGATTTGATTGTTTGAAAGTGAAATTAACCTTGTTGATGATTACATTATTCTCTCTAAAATATAGATTTTCAACTTTATTTTTTACAAAAATAAAATGATTGAAATATATCGTACATATATGCACACAAGTTGGATTAGAATATCAAAATCAAATCCAAACCACAGATCTGATATATTAGCCCAAAACAATAAAAAACTAGATTTTAATTCATTGGGCTTTTACTAACCCGACCTAAGTTCCACCCTAGCTGGACCTGCCCGAATACAAATTGATGTGACTAGAGGGTATTAGGCGATTAGGTTAGATAGCTCGAGATAACTAGAATCCCCAACAGAGGAAATCTCGCTTTGCTTGGGATTTGGGACCAAGTTTATCTAAACAGCTAAACTAAACTATACTTTGAATTTTGAAATTGACCAACATAGAAAGTTGGAAACAGTCAAAGTACAAAGATTTCATAACATCACAATCAATGCCACGTGCTGATTAAAAACGTTTGATAAACCCTTAATGACGGTTTAGTCTTTAAAATTAACACTCCTCTTAAACTCCTAACCCCTCTACGTCCACAACTAATATACATCAGCTTTGAAACCAATTCACACTTATATAAAAAGAGTTCCACATCAGCTTTGAAACTATAAAAAGAGTTCCGTCCTCGAAAGTTGTATTCTTTTTTCACACAATGGAAAAGAAGAAGAAATTAAGCCCTAGTTTTAATCGATGAGGAGAACGGGAAGATCGCGAAGAAGATCGACAATAATGTTGAAGATATTTCGTTCATACGGAAATACCAATACTGAAATTTCGTCAGATTCCGGCTTTATTTTTCGTCGGGTTCTGACATTCATGTTGTTTTTAGCAGCTGTCGCGTTTCCTTGTTTAGTAATTTATCAAGCTGCTTCTTCGTTTTCTTCTTCTTCAACCGTTGTTATTGATCACTCTACGTTCGACACCATCAATTCTACTTCGGTAACTGTTTCAATTCAATTAACATGTTTGTTTTTTTTTTCTTGTGTTTGCTGCACTTTTCGGCGCACGTTAGCATGTTTAGGTGCACGTTAGAGAGTTGAGAACTGATATGCTGTTTCAGTCGTAACTTTTAAGAGCATAGGTTGGTCTATGAAAAGTTGCCACGTGGAATAGTTAATTGGGCCAATACTTAATAGTTTACCTACGACCACGGAATCCTTTTCTAGAAACTGTTTTGATATGTTTTGACTTGGGAGTGTTGTGTGTTGGACTTGGTCTCGTTTCGCAACAATGTAACCTCAATGTCGAAGTCACCATTATATTTAATCAACATAATTTAGCATATAAAATTATGCACTTGGATATCATAATTGACTAGCGTAAAAGGCAAGAGTAGCACCTCTTATGTAGCGTATTGAATTGTTTCTCTACAAAATGGAGAGTTATTTACCAAAAGTAAGATATATGGTAATTCATCTATAAAACACACAGGTGGCAATTTTGGGATTTCACACTTGCATTGAACCCAGGCTTACGCAGATAAGAACTTGAGGTGTATCATAGGAAAAGGTTCTAGGCTTACATAAACATTGTGACATTATAGTATTATGAATATATTTGTAGTATTATCGGGAAAAAAAATGAATATATTTGTGGGCATTACACGGGTAGTTAGGCTCTTTTTATTATGAAGCCCAATATTTGTTAATGTACTATTCCCAAATGTATCAACTCGTGAATGGATATTGGCGGTCATTCTTTCTAATAGCTGTTGAAGAGCTGAACCAGACACCCCCCCCCCCCTTCTTTACCCATTCACATTGGAAGAATATATGTAAAGAGGATTCTTCAAATATTTGACAGAAGGGGCAAGAAAAGCCCAGGCTCATGATTTGCGTTTCATATATATATATATATATATGCAGGAACCTGATGAAGTTAGGCTGGATAGAGTTCTAAAGGAGGCATCAATGGATGATGGAACTGTTATACTGACGACTTTGAATGAAGCTTGGGCAGCCTCAGATTCAATTATTGATCTCTTTCTTGAGAGTTTCCGAATTGGAAATCAGACACATAGGCTTTTGAAGCATTTGGTGATCATTACATTGGACCGGAAAGCATACATTCGTTGCTTGGCCCTACACACCCATTGCTTTGCTCTTACCACAGAAGGGCTTGATTTCTCCAAGGAGGCATATTTTATGACACCTGACTACCTGAAGATGATGTGGAGAAGGATAGATTTTTTACGGTCTGTTCTTGAGATGGGATACAACTTCGTTTTTACGGTACTCTCTCTGTCTCTCTCTCCACATGTGTATCTTTGTGATAAATGTGTTTGCACATACACTCGTTTATGTTGAATAGACAATAACATGCTGTTTTATTTGATTATCAGAATACTACTGCAATCTGTGTTAATGAATCATAGTTGCTTTGCTACCCGCTACAGTAAGGCAGAATAGGGTTATAGAGATCTATCCACTTTACTGTCTTCTAAGAAGTATAATTTTTATATCTGTGGTCCTTCAGAAGAAGAGAAGCATATTGCTTATGGTTCAGTAATAACTAATAACTTCTTCTTCTTTTTCTTCCCTATCTTATAAGATGTATAATTTTTATATCTGTAGTCCTTCAGAAGAAGAGAAGCATATTGCTTATTGCTTATGGTTCAGTAATAACTATATTCTTCTTCTTCTTCTTCTTCTTATTGCCCTTTAACCATTAAATTTGTAGTTGAAGAACGTTTAGAACTTGTGCAAATTATTTTGCTCAAAAACAAAAATGCAATTGTAGGCATTGTTGTTTAGTACATTCTCTTCCATAGTTTATCTGATCAGCTGTAATTATGCGTCTAAAACGGAAGAATGATAGCTCCTGGATTTCATATATATGTAAGTTGATTCTTGGAGATATGCTCTTACTTCTGATTTGATGTTGTATAAATTATTTTCTTTCTTCTTTTTATGTTTCTCTAAAAAGAAATTTGGATGTTTGCCTATTAGGGTTATTGGCTTTAAATTATATTAGATAATATGAGGAGGATAAAAGTTGACTGGTTTAATTGGTAGGATGTCTGCCTCAGTTCAGCTTTCCTTTGGAATGCAATAAACTGTCCTATCCTTCCCCCCTCTTCCACACACACACACAATCCCAAAATTATATAAAAAGAACGGGAAAATCCCCGAGCCATCCCCAGATGATGAGAATAGAACTTGAACCCTGGATCTTTGGTACAACCACCAAAGGCCTGGGCATGATCTATTCAAGGAGTAGAAAGTCAACTTATCTTGCAAGCAAAGTGACATTCTTTATTCCTCATTCACCCTCCATAGTTATCTGTTCGTAAATCTTAACTTTTTTGCTCCATAGCTATTTTTACTCATTCTATTAGTTTTGGATGGTTTAATATTTCAGGATGCTGATGTAATGTGGTTTCGAGACCCATTTCCGCGCTTTTATTTAGATGCAGATTTCCAGATTGCTTGTGATCACTTTATGGGTAATTCCTTTGACCTCAATAATAAACCGAATGGTGGGTTTAACTATGTCAAATCCAATAACCGCACAATAGCATTCTACAAATATTGGTACTCTTCGAGAGAGACCCATCCAGGATACCATGATCAGGACGTGCTTAATATGATCAAGTTTGATCCTTTCATCACTGAAATCGGACTAACGATGAGATTTCTGAATACTGCTTACTTCGGTGGGTTATGTGAACCTAGCAAAAGTTTAAATCAAGTTTGTACGATGCATGCAAATTGTTGCTATGGTATGGATAGCAAGCTTCATGATTTGCGAATTATGCTTGAGGATTGGAGAAAGTTCATGACTCTGCCACCTAGTGTGAAGAGAGCATCGCTTTCATCTTGGAGGATCCCACAGAATTGCAGGTAGAAAATAAAATATTTTATCAAATTATTGCATGTTGTTCTCATCCATATCAAAGTATTCGTTATGTGGTCAATAACATATTCTGGATGATCTTAGACAAAAATCTCTTTTAGATAGTTTTTAACTTCTGTATTTCATTATTGTCTACTGCTACATGATTTTGTTTGACAACAATAATTTTTCAGTCTTGCATCCCTCCGTCATTATAGTTCAAGTTCACCTGTACAAGAAGAGGGGAAAGATTGACAGTGCAGACATTTCAAAGGTAAATCCCCATCCCCATCCCCCCCCCCCCCTCTTTTCTCACTCTCCTTTTTGTTTGTTTCAAATATTTTTCTTTTCTCAGTGTTGTTAGAAGGAAATTTGTCCTTTTCATGCTAGTGTTTCTCATTGAAATCAGTAAGATGTCAGTATATGATGAATATTACGACTTTTTGATTTTGTATTAAATAAAATGTGGGTATTCATACTATGGAAAACGAGATAGAAGCAATTGTTGGCGTACTATGGAAAACGAGATAGAAGCATACTAGGAAAAGTCTTAGGTTTTAAGTTGTCTGTTTTACTTCTTTTTTTTTCTGTAACACTTGCATTTCCATAACTGTTCTTCTATTCGACTTGCATTTTCTTTCTTTAAGTTGCTTATGTTTCTGATTTGTTTTGTATGACCTTGTCTTATTGTGGCTTGCTTGTTTAGATCCCCCTCCAAACCTGTTTTCTTTTTATAGGATTGTCCCCTCTTCAGGATGCTTTTGTAACATGCTTAAGCTAAATTCCCTTACTGAGTTTCAGCATTGCGTTTCTGCTTCAGCAGGTCTTAAACTGTGTTCTTCCTTCAAAGTTGTGGACAAAGGAGAAACTCCTCGCCATCTTGCTCTGTGAGGTGAATTTGTTGGGGCAAGCATCTAGTTGTTGCTGCCTGTGAATAAGTTTCCATCCGGCATTCTCATCAAACGGATTTTGGACAGCTTTAATGAAGCTTCACCGTCATACCATTCCCTATCTGTATTCTGTGTATACGTACACCATCCCTTTTTTTCCCCATAATTATTCTTGTAAGTTTTCTAGGTTTACAATTAGCACATTTTACCTGGTAAATTTTCTCATTTTTGTTCCTACACTGTATATATATATATTTTTTATATTGCCAACTATTATCTGTCTCAAACATTGTTCCATTGAAAGAAAAGAAGTGTGTTTAACATTATTAATGTAAAACCCACTGATTATTTTATGAGCTTTTGTGATGGCTATGGCTGCTCCGTTTTTTATGTGCATAAAATCAGCAAAATCATCTATATCTCTTCCAGCTCTTTTATCATTTAAGTGTGCAGTTGGTAAGAATCCTCGTAATAATGAAAATACGTAGGCATTCAATCGGCAGTCCTCGGGTTCTAAGCATATATATCTCAACTAGTAAAGGATGAGTGTACCTACTTCACGCAATTATGTATGCATGGAATGTAAGGCAAAGATGTAAAGACATTTATTTGTATATGGTTTACTAATAATACCATTGTATGCAATAGTAGGCTGCATAGGCTGTGCAAAGGAAAACCAGATACTGTAAAAGTAAAACAAAACACAAAATGTTCCCATGGAGAAGCAATTTTAGTGGATGATTACAATATTACACTGGTTAACTAACTAATATATCGGAATTTCCATAAAAACATCCTTAGAGCATCTCTAGGTGGACGTATCCATGGTCGCATTCTTCAAATTTGAAGAAATGCCCGGAATTTCACGAATTCCATTTCTAGGTTGGAGGTCTATCACCGCTTTGTTCGTGATTTTTGTTAAATTTGGCAATTTTGCGGATGCGGGCTCATAATAGTAATGAAAAAGTAGGATACCGCCATTACTAACAAGTAAATTGACTTTGACCCATCTAGAGTACGCCACTAAGTCTTTAATGTTGCTCAACGGGCAAAAAACGATTTCTACCTTCTATATCTACAAAAAATCTTCATTTTACACTCAACTCAAACATTTGTATCAAACAACTCAACCATTTCACATCAATCCTTAACAAACAACACACACATTATCGTAAAAAATGGATCATGAAGTAATGAGATATTTCCGCTTTAAGTCTTCATCTTCATCTTCATCTTCATCATTCGATTCTTCTTCTTCATCTCCTCCTTGAAGACTTCGGTAGATAGTCTTGATGAAGAATTTGTTAATGTCATGCCTCTTATGAAACACATCTTTTATTTATAGTTAAGTACATGCTCGAAAGGCACCACATGGTGGTTCAAAGAAGGTCGAAAAAATTAAACATAGAAAATATGCTCGACTTTGGAAATCTTGAAGAACAATGGCCGTCGATAATGTCTTTCGAAAAGAGGATTTCAAACGGCACTTTAGTGATGAAAAATCTTTATTTGTTCACATCTTCAACGATATTCAAACTCATTTTAAGTTTTTCACCTAAAGTTAACAACCGTAAACCCGGTATAGATCCTCCGGGTCAAAATTAAATTCTTGGTTATACAAAAAATCCGATCAACTTGACGATCAATTATACAAAAAAGCAAAGTGGAAAAAGCGTTGAGGCAACGTGATGCAATTATCAAAAAGTTCAAATCTAAAAAAAATATTGCGATATCTGAAACGCTTGCTTGCACATTTTACACGCGTGGATGGCGGGTATGTTGGAAAGCATTGATTGTATGCATTGGGAATGGCATAATTGTTGGATGGCAAACGATTGAGGTCGATTCGAAAAACCATCCGTTACTATAAAAAGACCACGTGGATATGGCATTCTTTCTTTTGGGATGCCGGGGAACACAATGACATCAATGTTGGACAACTCGCCCGGTATTTGAGCACGTGATCAATGGTACTTCTCCACCTATTTCTTTTGATGTAAATCAAAGATAACTATAATATGGGTTATTAAACGATGGTATCTATCCCGACTATCGGCATTTATACAAACAATTTCAAACCCTAATGCTCTAAAGTGGTTCGCAAGGATGCAAGAAGTCGCAAGAAAAGATATTAAAAAGAGCTTTTGGGGCAAAAAAGCTAAATTTAGTATTTTGGCAAAAGCTTGCAAATTATGGCATGTGGAGACAATGAGTATCGCATTATGAAGCATAATCATATCAACAATATGGTAATCGGATTAAGAATAAAAATTATGAAATGAGGAGGTACATTCACATCCGAGGAAGGGCAACTACAGATTCCACCTAAACACTAATTGAAGGGACTCTACGACGAGTTCAATCAAAGACTATGCATGATAACTTAAAACGACCTTGTCTTATCTAAGCATTAGGGGTTACATTGATTGTTGTAATCTTTTATTTATTTATTATATAATTAGAGTAACTCTAGTAGTATGTAATAAGGGTGATATGTAATAGTTATCTTTTATTTATTTATTTTTTTATTTTATGTGTTTGCAATCATGTATTAGTTGTCGTTCTATTAATAAAATTGTAATTCATTTTGCTAAATCAAATGAAGTAAATTATAAAAACAACATAATAATAACCAACAACATATCACCACAACATAATAATAATGACACAACATATCAAAATGATCAAATGAACAATTCTAAATCACCACAAATAATAATAATCATTATACAACAACCTCCTAGACTATCCTAAAAATGCAAGTGAACTCCTCCTTCTTCAAACTCTAATCGTCCATGCCGTGATGAACTCACCCTTGTCAGGCGATCAATGCAAATCATCAATGGCGTTGCAAATCGTCATAATCCAAATGAGCCTGGGAAAGAATAATTTGTAAGGAATCGAGGAAGCGGAAGCAAACACGAATGCTTGTCTCATATCTCATGCGAGGGTCAATAAATAATTATTCATTAATAATTTTTGACATTTTCATAATAAACCAAAATAATAAAACAAAACCAAAAAAAAATAATTAAGAGATAGATGAAAGGTCGCTCTGGATGCAGTGAGTGGCATCAATAGAAGAAATGGGTCGGTAAATCGTCCGCCACTCGGATCGCTCAAAAAAAACCAAGGCCAATTTGGAAGGGGATGCGGTCGAACAAATGTAACAGTCCATCTTTGAAGCGTGTCGGCGGATTGGCCAATTAACTGAATTCACGCGTCGAAATTTAAATTGCTAACCGAAAATGAATGTTGCATGCGATGCAAACCCATACCGGGAGCAAATGAATAGGAACCCGATGCGGTAGTTTGCTCATTCCGCAATGTAACTAGGTCTCGTCAGAGCTAAGTCCAATGTATACTTGACTTGCTCTAAGGTTTCCTTAGCCTCGATACATGGGTAGGTGGATCGGGGAGGGATACCAAAAGTATGGTGTGAAACTTAACATCTATCCCCTAAATACCACTCCATATCATCCCACAAGTGAATACCAATGAGAAATGAACAATGCATATCTGAATTGGCGGTGTTGATGATGTCCTCAAGGCCTCCAAACAATAGAAGCACATGTGGTGCTAAGCTCAATCTGGGTTTGGATAGAAGTTATGTTATGACCGATCTCACCGGGTCGACGCTCGACAAGGTGGTGCCAAGCCCTCGAGCCTAGGCCTCTCATCGGTATACTCTGTGAGGATAGGATTTAAACACGAAAATACTCATAAAACCATACCTCTAAAGAGAATGACAAACCTTCCCATCCGGGGAAAATCGACAACCAACTATGTGAGGCCTTCTATCTAAACAACGCAACAAATGATGATATGGCTCTACCAAAATTACACTCATGCAAGTGCTCAAAGTTAGCTAGATATCCCAAATTAATCGTGGAATGAGATGAAGGAAAAAAAAGACACCCATCAAATACATACATAAAGCTCTTTACATACTCATCAACATGTGTTTGACCATCATCGGAATCAAGTGACAAATAATCTATCAAAACTGCAATCCGAATCGGTAGTCAACGGTGTAATGTATGACCTTGATAGAAACTTGCCATACGACTCCTCGGTCGAATAAGGGAAGAAAGTCATCATTTGGGCACAACTCTCGAATTTTATTACATCTCAACGGATTACCTAATCCTATACTCAAACCGGATATCATGCAAAAATCTAATGGAGTGAAACCCAACTCTCCCCGAGGGAAGTGAAAAGTATGTGTACTATCCCACCATCTCTCAACTAAACCATTAATAACTCCCAATGTCGGTCTTATTATAAGGGATGTCAACTAGATGAGCAAAGGAGTCGCTAAAATTGCATCTCTAACATGGGTGACCGACTTTCTTAATATCATCCCACCACGCCCTAAGATGCGTGGAGTAACCGATACATAAACATCTCTACATGAAAATGAAACTAAAATTAAAAAAAATAAAAATAAAATATACGATTATTGAACTACTAAAATTAACTACTACTACTACTAATTTATGAAATTAAAATACATACCGTTGTTCAAGAACAACTCTTGAGACATGCCTATCATGAAATCTCTTAGACACCGGCCTAAGATTTGGAAATCAATAGCCTCCTCAGAAATTCAAAATCGACTTGGCGATATTGAAGCAAAGCAATGGATCGTCGACCTCTTGATTTCCTTGATTTCCGGCCGAAGTGGTTGGTTCATCATCTAGATTTTTACTTTGGGATTATCCCAAACGTATGCTTGTTTTCTTCTTCCTCATCTCCAAAGACTCCATCGTGTTTGGTTATTATAGGCAGGATTATGGTGTTGAAACTCATTTTTTTCCTACTAACTAGAATGAGTTGAAAAAAATTTGTAAAATGACAAAAGTCCATTTGGTAGCGACATTAAATAAAAACATGGCACGCGACATTAAAATCGGGCGCAGCCAGGCCGCCAAGATTAACCAGCATCGCTTAGCGACAGTTGATATCGGGCGTCTTTTTTTAATGTTAAGTGGGTCCCCAATGAATTTTGCTAATGGAATTTTGCGACCACCTAGAGTTGGTGAATTTGAAATTGAATTCAATTCTGTGGTAGCATTCTTCAAATTTGAAGAGTATGCTACCACCACCTAGAGATGCTCTTAGATATATATTATAGTTATACCCTCACTAATCTATTTTTTTGGAACACTAGAGACTCCAGTTTTTTTTAAACTCTATTACTCATAATTACGAAAAAGTTTGATACACACAAGTAAACAATCTCATCTAGAGTTTCACATAGTCTTTAACTTTCCTTAAACACTATAGCTAATTACGAAAAAACAATCACATTTAGTCTCCAACTTTTCCTAAATAATATAGCTAATTACGAAAAAATATGAGACAACAAACTAAATTGCTAAAAACAATAGTTTCCACTAAAAACGATTATCCTAAAACCCTTTCAATTTGATGCGTCATCCATAGTGGGATTTAGACATTTATTTATAGTTAAGAATTCCAAAAAGCACAATTCGACCACAATAATTACGACATATTCAAATTAAATTTATGAATTTATAATGTTTCAACATTATAATGTAATTTATAATTTTATAAAATACACACACACATTATATACCAAATCAAAACAAATTACATGTGGAAAATTAAATTATACAAAAAATAACATCACAAAATATATAATACTGCATGAAACTAATGTCAAAGAACAATTAACGAGGAACCAAAAACTATATGTAAATGCATCGAACTAACTTCAAATAATATTTAACTGGGAATCGGAAACTGGATACAAATGCAAGCATTAAACTAATCTTAAAAAGTAATTAATATAAAATCGGAATATGGATACAACTGCATTAAACTAACATCAAAGAATAATTAACGGAAAATCAAAACTTGGATGCAAATATATCAAACTAACATACAAAAATAATTGTTGAGAAATTGAAAACTTGATGCAAATGCATTGAACTAACCCTCAAATGTTAAATTAACGGGAAATCATAAACTAGATGTAAATGCATTTAACTAACCTCAAAGAAAAATTAATTATAAATTGGAAACACGATACAAATACATAGAACTAATCTTAAAAAATAATTAATGAGAAATCGAAACCGGATGCAATTGCATTGAACTAATCTCAATAAATAAACTTGATGCAAATGCATTGAACTAACCTCAAAAAATAATTAACGGAAAATCGGAAACTGGATGCAAATTCATTAAACTAACCTCAAACAATAATTAACGGAAAATCGGATACTAAATGCAAATGCAACCTTATTAAATAATAAACGAGAAATCGGAAACTGAATGCAAATGTATTAAACTAATATCAAATAATAATTAACGGGAAATCGGAAACTGGATGCAAATGCATTGAACTGACCTCAAAAAATAATTAACAATAAATTGGAAATTGGATGCAACTGCATTAAACTAACGTCATAGAATAATTAATAGGAAATTAGAAGTTGGATACAAATCCTTTTAAATTATTTAATGGGAAATCGGAAACGGTATGCAAATGCATCAAATAAACCTCAAATATTAATTAACGGAAAATCATAAACTGGATACAAATGCATTGAACTAACCTCAAAAAATAATTAACATAAAATAAAAAACCGGAACTAACCTCATAGAATAATTGGTGGGAAATCGGAACTAAATGCAAATGCATTGAAATAACCTCAAAGAATAGTTAACGGGAAATCAGAAACCATATGTAATTGCATCGAACTAACCTCAAAACATAAATAATTATAAACTAGATGCAGATGTATTGAACTAACTTTAAAAAGTTATTAACGGGTAATCGAAAATTGGATGCAAATGCAATGAACTAATATCAAATACTAATTAACGAAATATTGAAAAATGGATGAAATTGCACTGAACTAACTTAAATGAATAATTTACGGGAAATTATAAATTGGATGCAACTGCATTGAACTAACCTCAAAGAATAATTAACGGAAAAATCAGAAACTGGATGTAACTACATTAAACTAAAATAATATATTAACTAACGATAAATAAGAAATTGGATACAAATGCGTTAAAATAACCTTAAAGAATAATTAATTGAAAATCAGAAGTCGGATGTAATTGCATCGAACTAACCTCAAAACATAAATAACTAGAAATTGTAAACTAGATGCAAATATATCAAACTAACATCGAAAAATAATTAATGGAAAATCAGAAACTAAATGCAGATGTATTGAACTAACCTCAAAGTGTAATTAATGGGAGATTGGAACCTAGATGTATGCAAATGCAATAAACTAATTTCAAAAACTAATTAACGAAACATCAAAACTAGATGTTACTATACTAAATTAACCTTAATGAATAACTAACGAGAAATCATAAAGTTAATGCAATTGTACTGAACTAAACTCAAATAATAATTAACGGAAAATCGAATCTCAAATGCAACTACATTAAACTAACCTCAAAGAATAATTAATGGAAAATCAGAAATCCGTTGTAACCCTACTATATCTTGGGGCTTGGGAAATGGGCTTACTCAGAAGCCCGAATTCCGATGAGATCGAAAACATTGCCACTTCGACCGTTCGACTCGAATCACAAACATCCACAGTCGAAAGTCGAAACCTCATTAACAAAAAAAGAAAACCCTAACAAATTTCCTATTATCTCCTAGTGAACAACAGCAACAATGTCAGTAATGATAGAAACGAGTTTGGGTAGTATCGTAATTGATTTGGAACCAAAACTCTGTCCCATAACCACTAAAAACTTCTTGAAGCTTTGCAAGTAATAATTCTAAACTTTCATAACCTTTTTTTTTGTAAATTTATTTATTATGTTTGTTGGAATGCAGGATAAAGTATTACAATGGCTGTTTATTTCACACTGTTCAAAATAATTTCATTGCACAAACTGGTGATCCAACTGGAACCGGTAAAGGCGGTGATTCCATCTACAAGTAAGAACAATCTTCATTCTTTACTGTTATAGCTACAACTACTTGTTTTTATATTGTGATGACACTCTTTTTCAGATTTCTGTATGGGGACCAAGCTCGGTTTTTCGGCGATGAGATTCGTCCCGAGTTAAAGCATTCAAAGAAAGGCACAGTTGCTATGGCTAGTGCTGGTGAGAATCTTAATGCTTCTCAGGTATGGTCTCTATATGACATGCCACTTTTAACTAGATATGTTCATGTCGCAATTTTATATTGCAATTTTAAGTTTAATACATATTGTTATGAAGATGGAGACTTATTGTTTTACTACTACCATAAATGCTATTTGTATAGTTTGTAATGCAGGACTCACATCATACTCCAAAAACCATTACTTCTTTTGTACATTTTTGGTGGCCGCAAATTATTTGTTATATCCCGTTATATATAATCCCCCACTGTTTTATTTTATAGTTACTTTTATCTTAGTAAGTTCGAAGTCTCTTACTTGTGTAACTTGTGGCTTCATAAGTTATCCAATAGTTGGTCTGTCATTTAACAGTCATAAAATGTTGACCAGTGTTCCTTTTGTTCATCATTGTGGTTGGATATTCTCAGAAATAGTCATTCATGATAATATTTTGTGGCCTCATTATAACGTTTTGGGTCAAATAACTACTGATATACTCACTGCTTTCCCTTTTCTGATTCAGTTCTATTTCACATTACGTGATGATCTTGACTATCTTGATGAGAAACACACTGTAAGTCTTCTAAACTGCATTTCAATGCTTTGAGGTTTGCATCTCTCTCTTTTTTTTCCCCAGATTTTACTGACTTCTTGACGTCCCTTCATTCAGGTTTTTGGCAAAGTTGAAGAAGGGTTTGATACTTTGGAAAGGATAAATGAAGCATATGTGGATGAGAAGGAACGACCATATAAAAATATCAGGTCATTCTCATTTTCCTCTGTCCATTTCGATGGTCTGCCTTATGAACAATTTATAGTTTTCCATTGTATGTTCTTCGTTGGATTTATAACTTAAGCTTTCTCTTTGTCATAATGTAACAGAATTAAACATATTCATATACTGGAAGATCCTTTTGATGATCCTCCTCAGTTAGCAGAGTTGATTCCTGACGCTTCACCAGAGGGGAGACCACGTGATGAGGTAGTCTTCAATTGGCTGTTATATTTCATCTGATAGAAAGTATACTATTATCTGCCTGGAAAGAGACATTGGCGCTTCATATGGAAGGTTCATTAAATTAAAGTGATCCAATAATGTAGCCGGAACATTAAATGCAAGTCTATCATTTTTAGTTATGTCCATAGGATGATTGTTATGATTAAAATGGAGTGTAAGAGAACGCATAAAATGAAAGACTTTGGATAGGGCATCCCTAAACATTATGGATGAGGCGATGTTGGATAGAAATGCATTTGCGGAGAATGTGAATCTAGGACATGATGGTCAACTGGAAAAAGGACAATTTTGTGATTTGATTCAACGTTCGTCCAAGCTCAATTTTGTTGAACTATATATATTGATTTTTGATAAAGTTAACTCGGATAGTCTCTTGAACGTTTTTGACGAGTGGTTTGGTAGCTAAGAGTTATATTCTGAGCAACATTTTCAGGGTTCAATGACGTTTTTAATGTTTTGTTCATCTATCTAGTATTCATCGTTTTTCATCACTGCTCTACTCAGATTGATGATGATGTACGGCTTGAAGATGATTGGGTACCTATGGATGAGCAAATGGGCCCAGCAGAGCTTGAGGAGGTTATGCGTGAGAAGGAAGCGCATTCCAGCGCAGTTGTGCTCGAGAGTGTATGTATTTCTCATGTCTAGTTGGTATATGATAATATTTAGAGTAACTTAATTATCTTATTTTTTATGCATCACAGATTGGAGACATTCCTGAAGCTGAGGTCAAACCTCCAGAAAATGTATTGTTTGTTTGTAAGCTTAACCCAGTGACTGAGGTGAGTGTGTTCTTCCATAACAGTAAAAAAGTATTTTCTGATGTAAAGGCTTAGCTTACTTCCTAATGAAAAGACCTAGTTATCTGAAGTGAATGTCCTACTATGTCAATTTGTTCAAGTTATGTCCTACCTTCTTCATTAATTATGAAATAAAAAAAAACACACTGTTTATTTGATTATTCATTTGTTTATTATTATTCTTATTGGAGTGCATTGGGCTTGGCAAATAGCTTAGAGTGTATATGTTTAAATGCAGGATGAAGACCTCAATACAATCTTTTCGCGCTTTGGAAGTGTTGTATCGTGAGTGCTTAGCAAGACTACCTTTTTTCCTTATTTTTTTGGTCGAAATCATTTCAAGCATTTTGCGTACTTTACTTTTGTTACTCAATTATATTATATTGTGTATCTTTCATTCCAGGGCCGATATAATTCGCGATTTTAAGACTGGAGATAGTTTGTGTTATGCTTTCGTTGGTGAGTAACTCTCTCTCTCCCTCTGTGTGTGAATGCGTTCGGTGTTGGTGTGCTTCTTTTTGTTTATATATAGGCTGCTCCTTTGAATTCATCTTTCGTATAGAATACAAGCTTCCCGACCGTTCACACGAGGAAAAGGATCCAATTACTTTGTGTCTAAGCTTTCTGTTCTTCTTCATGTAGTGTAGTCAGCATCCGTAGCTCGCTACTTATATTTATATGAAGCACATTTATTATATTCCTTGACAAGTCCGATGCATTTTAAAGATTGATGAAGTGAGCAGTTAAGACAATGCTCGTTTATTAAGGTCTTGGCCTGACTAATCTTCTGAACAGTCAGAGAAGCCTATATCTATACTTTTCATCTGTACCTACTGCCTAGACTAATACACAGTATGCCAAGGCTTAGATTGATTATGTGTGTCTATACGACGTTGTTATGTATTTTGCCATATTTATAACTCAGCATAACTTTTTGGTGCTTGTTAAGGCTAGTTTATATCATATGATTGAATCCTTTAGCCTAATTTATGATGTAGCATGAAACTCTCATCTTTTGCATATAACGAAATCATTTTTTTTGTTATCCCAGAGTTTGAGACGGTCGAGGCATGTGAACAAGCGTACTTTAAGGTATGTCACATTGGCAGAATTTTTTGTATGTATATATAGTATAATCCCCTGCAAATAAGTGTTTGCACGTCTGAGGGCAGGTGAGGGTGCAGTTATGTGAATGGGTGTTTGTTCAGCTTGGATCCACATATTGCATTATGGTGTTCTTAAATTAGTATCACTAGAATAGGCAACATAGAAGTGACATGAAGTTTGACTGGCTGTTATTGTTATTGATTAGTTTTCTGGTGCATGTCTTTGCTGTTTGGCTGTTGTGGTATCCCATGTTAACCCGTGGTCACTTTTGCAGTGAAATGGTTTCAACTTGGTTTTAGAGAGGTATCAGGTTTAGTTCAGGACTATCCCTCAGGGTGCTGTAGTATGCATAGTACAAAATATCAGGATAAGGGGATATATCGATCTCTGAAATCTCAATATATTTCATTGATATATCCCCTTCTATGGGGATATTTTATAAAGAGATGCAGATAACGTCGACATATCGCTAAATATTGCTAAACCGTCGATATTTTTGATAGTTTGGCAATTTTTTGAGATATTCTTAGAAGATATTAAGGCTATCAGCAAAAGCATCTAGTATTTTAATCCAGATCTATGATCTAGAGAAGAAAATCAAAGAGAAAAATCTAAGAGGGTCGAATCAGAATCTCCCCTTTATCATCAACCCATCGATACAAAGTCTTTCTAATTTCTTAATCAAACACATCTCCCATAAATAATCTGCTGAAAATTGTTGAAATAATCCCATAAATACTCCCCTAAATAATCTGCTGGAAATTGAACAAAACTCAGAATCTTCGCCTATTTCTTCTTCTCAACAACACCAAGAGAGCTCATCTTGCGAATAACATTAAACATCTCTCTTGTGAGTACCCAACTTTCTCTTAGCAACTTTCAAAGCACACTTATCCTTCCCAACTTTCAAAGCTCATTAATTCTCTTTTCATGTGGTGCAAATCCCGCTACTTCCCTAATCAGATTCTTCACAAAGTGACCTTGCTAGTTTTCCTTTTGTGGTGAGTGAAGAAGGTTTGAAGCAGAGGAAGTTGTGAAGTTGAGGTGGCTGTAAAAAAGTAGCAGATATATCGTAAATTATCAAGTTTTGTGAGATATTGACGATAATTGCATTAGATAGTAATACTAGTACTAGTATCCATACCATATTGTCAGCACCAGGGGCGGATGCAGGATTCTCCACAAAGGGGGGAACTAGCGTTAATTGCCACTATTATTTGGTTTTTGATTTTTTTGGGGGTATAATTCATGAATAGTGACCACTATATATTATTTTTTTGGGGCAAAGTTAGGGGGCGCTAAAGCCCCGGACAGCCAACTCATAGATCCACCCCTGGTCAGCATCATCATATCTTTTACTAAGAATACGATAGATGTCACGATATTTTGTACTCTGGTAGTATGTGTTTTTGCAGCTTTATGAACCCACAAGCTTTCTTATATATTGCTGTGCCTCTCCTTCATTTGGGGTCTTACAATGATTATATTCGCCAATGCAAAGTGTATTCTCAAAATGTTAAAATTCAAGTAACCGACAATCTTTCATAAGTGCAATCTCAAAATGTTATTTTTAGTGGTAGGACTTTTAAGTTTCAATCAGTTGCTATGAAGTCTTATGTGCAGTATGCGTCTGATGGAGTTCAATTTTTTGCTTACAGTTCTACAGTTATTTTCCCCTTAACAGTACAAGTACTCAGTCATTTTTCATTTACTTTGGATGACCAACTAAATTTTGGCAGATGGATAATGCTTTAATTGATGATCGAAGGATACATGTGGACTTCAGTCAGAGTGTTTCTAAGTTATGGTCGCAGTTCAGGCGAAAGGAAAATCAAATGGGCAAAGGTAAACCATATATTCTCTTAGGGCTACTAAATGAGAACCTTCACAATGTCTGGTAATTGTTCAATCTTTTTGTAATGCACCAATTGTTTTTTAACCTATCACAATTGCAAAAGGAGACGATACAATGCAACTTCTATTCTGATTATAGTTTCTTTATGCGGTCTCTAGGCAACTCTTTACTTCTGTAGCTGTTTTTAGTTTTTTAAGCACATCTGAAATAGTTTATATAAACAAGAAAAGGTTAGCGTCCTTATGACATTTGTAGGAAAAAATTGAAAAAAAACTATGAATAGAGAGAGACTAGTCTCTGTATTTGCTAAAATATATTGGTGAACTTTTTTTTTTTTTTTTGGTGGTTAAAATTGAAGTTCCTTTCTGTGACCGTTAATATTTAACTGAAATGTGACTAGGGAGAGGATGCTTCAAATGTGGCGCTCTTGATCACATTGCTAAGGAGTGCTCTGGAGGTCCGAGTACCACAAAGCAACAACCAAAGTACGTATTAAAAGATGAGAATACCCAGATGGGTGGAGATGGAAACTCAAGGTGAAAATCTAATACTTTACACAGCTCTAGTTGGCGGTTCCAGGATTTATTATCACTGTTTTCTAACATAATGTAACCATCTGTTTAGGTATGATATGGTGTTTGATCCATTGAGTTCAGCAGAAGGAAAGAGTCACCATGAATCTGATCGGAAGATGAACAGACAAAGCACTGAGGGCTTGAAACAGAGAGATCGTGAGAAGAGAGACAATATAGGTGATAAGTATAGAGATGGTGAAAAAAGAAGAGGCTATAGGGACGATGTGAGGAACCACGAAAGCAGACGTAGTAGTGGAGGCAGAAAAGATGAGGAGTATCATGGTGATCGAGCAGTCAAAGATAAAGAGAGTCACAATAAGCACCATGCCCATGGGGACAGAAGAGACAAGCCAAGTTATGAAAAGAGTGATACCCAAAGAGACAGGAGGGATGTATTAGATTATCGTAAGGTTGAACGTGGAGACAGGAGGGATGATAGAGACCAAAGGCACGAGCATGGCTCCAGAAAAAGAAGCAGACACAGCGAACACGATCACTCTGAAAGAAGCTACAGAGAGGAGAAGCGGAGATGAAAATGGGAAATGTTTGTGTTGATCATTTGGCAATTTACAGTTTCATATAATTGCTGCTCTTCTCTATCTTTGTATCCAGGTTAGTGTGATTACAGATCCAGTAAGTAATGAACTCATGATCCTACTTGTTGGAATATATCCGGAACACTGGTATTTCATCGGCACTCCACAGTTTTGCAAACACAAAGCTAACTTCTGCATTTGTTGTTGTCTTGGCCTTCTCTAGTAATCTTGTTGGAGATATTTCACGTTTCTCACTTGAAAATGCAATTGAAATCGGAAATATGCAATGAATTGGTAGAGGATAATTTAAAACTAATTAATCAGTTGAGAGATTTGTAGGGCATGATAATGGAAAAAGTATTTAAATCCGTTGTGACTTGCCTGTATTTGATACCAGAAGAATTCGTGGTTAATTGTTACATTATTCATTACGAGGATCGTGAAACAAGGGACTATTATTAATGGTTATTGCTCTCACAAGGGTTTTGTTCACATCTTAATCTTACCGTTGGCAGTGCCACGACGGATATAAGATATGGGTGCATGAAAAGTTCACAATTACTTTTTCAATCAATGTCCTGCAAAGATATTGTTACGTGGAATACTATGCTTTCTGGTCAAGACTCAAGAGTGGTCATTCTGGAATGGAGCTTGATTTGTTTTATCAACTGCAATGTGAAAATCAGCATAGGCCAGATCCATAGTTAAGAGATTTGGGCCCTATCAAGAATTTAGAGATTTTAGCCCATAAGCGGTTGCAAACAGAACCTGCGTCTTGAACTAGCCCATAGTTAGGACAGCACCCAGCCACCCGCTCCACACTTCCACTGATAACCTGGATCCTCCGTCACTCTGTGGAGAGTGGGAACCCAAGGCTTCGACCTGAAACTATGGTGCACTTTAAAACTCAGCTAGAAGTTTTAGCATAAATCCTCCATCTTTATTTCTTGGTTTCTCTGAAAAATCACAATCTAAATTCAAGCCGTCGGTATGAATGACCTTGGAAAATTATTTCACCTCATCTTTATACATCCTTTATGAGTATGTACAGCTATCTCGTGATCAAATCACACCCCCAACCTTCGAAGCATGTGTGAACGTCTGAGACTTTACATCTCTGACAGTCTGACATAAAATAGTAGACTCCTTTGAGCTCCTATTCGTAATTTCATAGGTTTCGAATCTAAATTGAAAGTCAGTAAAACCTTTGGGTGATAATACCAGAAATTTGGGGCTCGAACCCCGCCAGTATCAAAGAATTACTGATCTCATTTAAAACAGGCTTGCCAATTAGAAAAAAAAAAACATGTCCTGCCTCTCTACCTCTCTAGACTTCGGTAAGATCAAGTTGTACCTAGTGTCATTACCAACATCCTTGATCAATTAAAGTTAATAAGTTCATACATTCGCCTGAAAGTTAATAAGTTCATACATTCGCCTGAATACCATCTAGTTGTTTGAGTTCAATAAACCAACTAAACCCAAATACTACATCTACATCATACAAAACTTGACTCTACTCGCGTATCTATTTATCTGTTCTTTTGGCAGTAAACCACATTTCTTCATCAGGTCCTCTTGCATGATTTCTTCAATAGTACAACGATGGTTAAGTTTCTGAACAAGTGATAAATGCAAGAAAAGGAAAATGAGAAGAAGCTGGGCTTTGGAGAAGGAACTGAATTGCTTAAATGTTGGAAATGCCAATGAGTGAAGACGAAAAGTTTCTAAGCTCATAAGGCATTGGGGAGGAGAAAGTGATTTAGGTCTAAAAGAGGGACTATAACAATTTTGCAGAGTTCCGAACTGATTCAATTTGGCTCTGTAGATGGGATATATACAGTCACTGCCACACCTCTGGTGACTTGTCTGTACATGTTCTCCAGCAGTCGTTTCAAAGACCCTAATCAGAGTCCAACTGTTCACAGCCTAAAAGTACCCCTTCATCCCAAATCTCAGTCCACCTGTACATTTAATACGTATAAATAATCACACTAAGTACTATAACAAGATTAAAAAGAAGGTACTATATAATTGAGAAAAGTAGAGTAAACAAGCCACTTTATGTAACAATATAAGTTTGTTTTATATATTTAAACTCAAGGTCAATTATCAAACACAGTAAAGTTCAAATGCAACGATTCTGATGCCCCGCAAAAAATGACAGATTAACACAATTATCCTTTTAGTCAAGCTTACCTTGACTTGGCAACTTTCCAAAAATTCCATAGTTAGTTAGTTACTACCCTTCCACATCCCCAACTGTATTGTTTACTTTATGGCACACAACGATTCTACCTCAATTATCTGAGGTTTCTATTATGTGAGGTCACACATTAAAAACATAATCCTCTTTATTGTGGGTAAAGGAATTCCTCTAAAAGCTAGTAAGAGATGATATTTAGTGTTACAACTTACCTGCATCAACATAGATGCTGGTCATGCAAGGCCATTGGTCAACTAGTCTATAGGATTTATCTGTGTTGCAGCATTGGTACAGGTACGAGTGCCTGATTCAGACACCGATACGGAGATTCGGACACAGAATAGTCTAAGAAAAAGATTTATGGACACGTCTAATATTCAATTTCATTTTGTTTTTATTTCTGTTAAAGAAACTATTGAAGAAGAAGGTTATAGAAAATATAAGTAATATTCTAATATTTTATCTTATTTCAGGTACATTATCATCCACCTCTTCATCTAGAACTCTAGAAGTGTCGGTGTCATATCTGAGTCGTGTATTCCGTGGGCATGTCAGACACGGGACACAGCACAAAAAATGAAGTACGCGTGCAACAGAGGATTTATACTAAATTTGAAAAGAGAGACCACTCTGTTGTGGCCTAATAGTAATAGTAATAATTCGAAGTAAAACTCCCAAATCTAGTGCATTCTGGAATGAAAATTTACAAAATTTACCAAAATTTGAAGCATAAACTTTTTGGAAAGCTAAAGATATTTGAGAACTACACCAGCTGGTAGTACAACATACTTTCTAAAGTATTAAACACAAAGTGGTAAAGAACCTCAACCAGAAGCTAAATATATCGGAAGTGTCCAAGACAATGTTCTTCTGAAAAAATCATGTGTTGGAGGCTAGAAGTTTATGCAAGAAGTTAGATTAAAGAAAAGTATAAGTTTGCTACAGTAAATAGGGCTTAAAATAACCAGCCGTTCTTTCTCCAATCATATATAAAGGTCATTGGCGAAATCCATATATGAAGGCAAAAGCCATCGGGAGTACAGCAACAAAAAATGAGTCTCAATGCAGTTGGATACAAAGACAAGTAAAGCGTGGATTGTGATTCTGATTATTTGTCAAAAGGATCTCATGCTCGAGAACTAGAGAACATTAAGATGAACATGAACGTATTAAAGATGAAAGGAAACATTTCACAAATATTTAGAAATTAATTACATATGTGAAGCAAAATTAGTTTAGTCCCGATGAATGTAAACTTGCAACTCTAGCATGCTATAGAAAATGGACACGACTGTACTGCATAAGATGGGTGAACCATATATCTTACCTTACTCCATCAGCACTGATACACAAGCTGTGGCCATGCCGCCAGCCATCTTCGAAATGACCAAAAAAGATCTCACCATTTTTTGAATAGAAGCGTCCTTCACCATTTGCTTTTCCCTTCCAGAAATTTGCAAACCATCGATCACCGGAGCGAAAATAAAACCAGCCCTGAAAGAAGACCGACATTTATTTGCTTTCCAATTTACATTTTACAGATGATGATCATCAGACTAAGTATTTTGCTATGGAACTGAAACTTTTATTTATACATATAGCATAACAGAGAGGAACACATTTGAACTTGGAACATGTTCACAAAAGAAACACATTCAACAGCACTATTCATACATATTTGAATATGCAGAAAAGATGTCAAATCTCTTATCAATACAAAAAACTCCAAACAGTGAAGCACTATATTCATGATCAAAATATTAAAGGACCATTATGATTGTTTGACTAATTTTTTTTTTAGGTAATCACGATAATTAATTTTTTAAGTTGGCATGTAAAGTTAAATGAGCATACCTTTCCATGTATAAGGTCATCTCTCCATGATCCTTGGAAGACATCCCCATTACTATAGTAGAATGTACCCACACCTGATTTCTTACCATAACGCCACACGCCATCATAGATGCTTCCATCCACAAGGGTTAGACGTCCCTGTGAGGCCAAAGTATCAGGTTATTCAGCAAATGAACAAAGTAATGGCATATACCAACTGAAATGCTCCCTTGTGCAAAAGAATACCTTTCCTTCAGGTAGACCTCCTTGGCAACGCCCCCTGTAACTTCCTCCGCGATATTGCATCTGAATAATAGGAGCCCATTTTTTCTGTGAATCACGCTCACTTTCCTGAATGGAAATCATTTATTAAGTGAAACTCAGCCTATGTGATCACTATTATTTACCGAACTCTGTATTATAGAATTTGGGAGTATTACTGCATAAAAAAGACCTGCTTCAAAGTAATAGCTACTGAAATCGAGGAACTCAAGAGTCGAGAACAAATATTTTTCTTATACAAGATTTTGAAAAGTTTTCTACTTGTACTACTCAAAGTCTCAAACTACAATCACATTTCTAATTCCTTGATAAGTGAACATTTGACACTAGCAATTTTACTATGATCCTCAATGGTAATAACTGAGGGGCTGTCCTGCCTTCCACATGGAACAAAGACATCCACATCCAGGCTGCCTGGGATGTCAGCCTTTCACATGGAATGACATCCACATTCCACTAGGCTGCCCCCCTCTTGCAACTGGACCCCAATCTGGTAAAGATGAGTAGCATAGTCTGATAGGACAAGAATATCTACTGATGCAAAATTAATATACAATCCAGCTTACACTAAGCAATGAAACCATAAGTAGTTCAAGCAATCCCTTAACAATGGATATCTCATGGAAACACATATGTTAGCAAGGCATAATCTCATGAAACTTAACCTTACCAGCATGGATGCCGCACGCGTTGAAAGCAATCCTGGCTTCTTAGAAGTATAACTGTTTTTTCCTTTTAAAATTGTCGATGTCGCATTATATATGTCCATTACAGCTTCAACACCTGCATCAGTTAATGCATCCCAGGAAGGCACATTTGGACTTCCTGGTGTCTTCCCATTCATATCATTTGAAATTCTCGACTTCAAGGATTGCATGTTTGTAAATTCTGGAGTCTCCATTGACCGTTCAGAGGGTTTGACACCAACTGGAAGAGTGTAGGTACACTGATTGCCAAGAACAGTATTAGATCCAGAAATAGCTGCTCTCTCTTTGGCCCATTCTTCTGCAACGTCGAAACTAGGCCCATTCCACCAAATGAGTGGCTCCCTATCAAAAGGTGGCTCATCTGCACAATGCATAAAAACCAAGATTCTTTAAATTCGTGGTATATATAAGTGGATCATCAACAAGAAGACTGTGTTCTTACAATACAGTCATACAGACTTTATTTAACAAATTCACAAGTAGGTAGGGGTCTTTGAGAAACGAGAGAGGACTTTCACAAGTTGGTGGGGCAGGTCAAGGGAACAGTTTTTAATTGGGAAAGTGTTTGTACTACTTTCAGGGAACTTTGAAGATCTAATATGTAATTGGAATACACTCGTAAGTTGAGATTTTTGGGGTTGGGAGCATGAGAGAGTCAAGTAGCTTCTTGGTGCTTTGACCTTTACAAATGTGTCTGTGTACACATAGTTCTTTTATGAAGTAGAATGAACTCTATAGATACTAATTATTATTATTATTAAATAATAATAAAAAACCAAATTTCACTTAAAAATAGAAAAAACAAATAGTAATATAGAGTACAGAATAAAGAAATTAAGAGCAAGAGGACGAGTGCAGACGAACGAAGAAATTAAGAGTAAGAGGTAGACTGCAGGCAAACGGACTCTATTCTCTCAGGATAAAATATTTAAGGTATAATAGAGTAACAATATTTGCTTAAAGGGCCACAGAAATCTGGCTTTGTAGTTGCTGTTGTTGTTTTGGAAAAAATCCTCTATACATTTCCATCATGTAGTAGTATGGTAGTGCCACAAACACAACCTAATAAAACAGATACAACATTAACTATCATCGACTATTTTATAGTATATACCTTGAGAAATTTGATTATAATCATCAGGAAGTAAATTGTCACTAGCACTTGAAATCTCAACCTTGGTTCTTTCGTGTTCAGTATACCTACAATGAAAATATAGTATCAAATGTGACCAAAACATTAGGTAATCTGAAAAAAAGGGGGGGAGGAATTAAACAGAAAACCTGAAAGCAGGACTTTGAACATACTTGCGACCTGATGGCGACTGCAGTTTATCCAAGTATCTATTAGGACTGCTGCTGTTATCATCTAAAGAATTCAAATTCACCATAGCTTCAGTACTCATTGAACTTGTGTGCTCTACAGCGTGAGGGCTTTCAATTAAATGATCTGGTAGAGGTTCTTTAGATTCTGGACGGTCTCTCCCAAAAAGAGAGAGAACAAAAGGAAAGCGTTGGGCCAAACCAGATAAAATCCCATTTGTCTGCGAAACCTTTTCTCTTAGACCGCTAACCATCAGAGGGAAGAAACATCAGAACAGAAGTAACTCACAACTATGGAAAGAACCAGTTGAAATGACTTCGGCTTGCAAGTTATTGGATTATAAATATTTAAACCGTAACAGACTTTTATAAAGACCATATGTTATTGAATAACAACTTTGTGGTTTATTTGACTTGAAAATACGATACTACAATTGAGAGTTTAGTTGTTTGGGTATATATAAGTTCAGGCGCATGCATTTACTTAATTCAGTTGCATGTGTTATATACTTATACTAGGTATCTTTCCTGGAATCTCTACTAAAACATAATCAAAAGTTACACTATTCATATTAATCAACATTCTCATAAGATAATGACATCTTACCCACAAACTATAACTGTTGAAACAAACAGGTTAGGCTCCAGATTGGGTTCATGAACTATAGAAAGAACAAGTTCGTTTTGCCATCCTGTAGCCTGACGGAAGGTATGCAAGAAGGTGTGAAAATTACTGTTGTCAATGACAACTGCACAAGCAAGGGTCCAGAACACTACACCATTCAGCTCCTGTAACAGCACAAAATATTACGACACGAGTTTAGCTTGACGGACAGAGCACTCTGAGTGTGCTGTTGTATTTGGCAACAAAAATGGAGATAATACAAAGACAAACCGAGGGTCGCTGATTGCAGAAGGAAACCATCATGGCTTCTCTAGATAGGTGACCCATCTAATAGATATTTCTACCCTCAAGAACATTTGTGGGTGAGATTTCATGGGAGAATTCACACAGGTTGAAGTAAGTGCAAAAGGAAATTCCAATCTCATATACATTCCTCACTGAAAAGTGGGATATATCCACAAAATTTTCCTGTACAGTCCAATACACCCTGAGTCATTCGGGCTACAAAGGGAAACAAAGGGTTGCATCACCTAAGATACTTGATAAAGGCTTTAATTCGTTTTTCACATGATGATTCATAAATTGTATACCCTATTGGTGAAGCATGATAGGTCCATGTTAGCTTATTACAGACAGTTATTGAATAAGACTAATGCACACTATTAACTATGTATTAAAGAGCCAATGATAGAGGTTTTCTGGACCTTTTGGAGTGGGGTTTAATGCAGGTGAGTTGTGTGTAAACTGCATATAAATCTATAAAGGCCTTGAAATTGTGTATGACCCATAGTGAAGGCATTGAAGCGGATTAGCTGTGTGAAATAGATATCTAAGGTCCATGGTGATTTGAGTACAGTCCTTAAGGTGATAGGACCCCTGGTGGGTGAGCAATGTTTAATATCTACTTAAAAGCCATTGGATAGTAGTAAAGAAAGCCATTGATAATGAGCACCATTCAGAACAAGAGCTACTGGCTATACTATTTCTTTTTCGCCCTCGCTCAGTGTCCCTATGTCACGAAAAGAATTGTACCTTTAAACCACCAGCAATAAAAGGACAATCAAAGACAGCCCGTACAATTGATGATTTCATGTTGTTACCAGCTCCATATCCAACTCTTGCTTCTTCAGAGCTTTCCAACAGCTGTTATAGAAATAAAATCTCCATAATGTTTTAGAATTGATCAAAGGATCAGACAAAACATGAGAGAATAAAAGGAACAAATGAGAAAGTAGAAAAAAGGTTTTACAAAAATTGAAAATCCAATTAGGATATAATATTTATTGGTCATAAGATTAAGATATGCTCTGATGCAGTAATGAAGATTATGAACTATCCTAGTTAGGTCTGGAGTATCACATCAGATATATAATTAGGGAATGACACAAGTAAAGTTAGAGAAAGATAAACTTACTGTTAGTAACTCTGGGACACCGAATTCCTTCTTAATATTTTGTGGACACTCAAAAAGTTTCTTTTGCTTTGCCTGCAATATTCACAACTACAGTTCTTTTGTCAGAATTCATTTTGACGAGTTGCACCTTTTCTGTTGACCAAATGTCCAGCATAGATGAAAGAATAAAGCTTTGGTCTCATCCTTGCACAGATGATTGCAGAGAATTCAAAGAACTTACAGACATGAGAACAAAGATGGAGTTAATGGACAACAGAACAACATTATTTGCACTCTTCAAAGCCTCTGCCAGAGTTACCACTTCCTTTTTGAGCAACACATCAGTGTCCACCACTGCTAATAAAAAAATGAAACGAAGATGATTACAAGATTCTTCTATTCAAGAATGTAGAGAGGGGAAATCTTAGAAAATAAACAGCATCTGGTAGTGTTCCTTTGAAAGGTAGAATAGAATTAAAAAGAGAAAGAAATAGAATTAAAAAGAGAAGGAAAAATGGGTGGGTTCCATATTTTATTACGTAAAAATGACAGCTATCCCCAAGTAAATATAGCTGTTCATAGTCCTAATGTGTTATAATGCAAAGCGATCCCTGTGTCCAAGAATTCTTGTTAGACTGATATGATGTTGCACTCTGTGGGTCTAAGGCCACATGGACTATAAGATGATTTCTGAATGACGTTAGAGAAGTTAGTATGTATACCCCATAACAGGGTGTTCTTGTCTTTGTTACATAATATGGCAATTAGAAGATAAATTAAAACTTATGAATATATGATATCAAAAGAAGATCTCACCAATACAACAATTTGTGTGCTCCCGCAGTTTAGTTACCAACTCTGTGACCTGCAATTTCACGCAATCATTAAGCTTAAATTGAACTTGTCTGGTTTAAAATGTAAGATCCAAAGTTCCAAACCATGCCGTCAAGATACATACATACATACATGCATAATACATAAGCACGTACTTACCTACCTACCTTATACACACACACAAATTAAATTGCCCACGCATAATAAGAGTTCCTACAAAGACATAACCCTCTAAGTAGTGCCCAATTGTCTACGGGTATATGGGCTGCGAGTTATGGCTCTCTCCACCAGTTTCATCTACGCAACCAAACTTTGGCGTATGTAAGGGTGGCTCTAGTACATGTTGGCATGCCTCCAACACACCCATGCTTAGGTCACGACCTATGGCACACATACCTTGGACACTACATATAAATTCATGATAAAGTAAAATCCTTGCTTGCAAGCGCATTATACCTCCTCTTGACGTCTTCGTCCCTCAAAGCTAAAAGGTTTCAGTACAATACCAACAGCCAGTCCTTCTGCTGATTTAACAGCTTTGAGAAGCTCAATCGCTGTAATGTGATCTGAGCCATATCCTGCACTTGCCACCTATATAAAAAAGAACCACAGACAGTAGCCGATGGGAATTAGAAAGTGTGAGACTCAAGCACCAAAAAGAAAAATCTGTTCACCAAAATCCTTTAAAGTTTGTACTTTAGCATAATTTCATATCTTTGCATCCCACTGTTAGGCGAGAAAGTGTAATACAAGCACATAAAATATCTTTGTACTTAGTTTGAGCCCTAGTACAAAATATCCCGATATATCGTGATATTTGGGGATATCTATCCAAATTTCAAAAAAAGATATATAAATATCACGATATGTTCAGAGATATATATGACTGCAAATATCGACGATATTTGTGATATTTGGAGATATTTAGCAATATTTTGTGTATATAACAATTTTATTTAATATTTACCATTATATTTCAAATAAATATAAATAATGTATCATGATATATCAATAAATATCCACAATATCTACAATATTTGTCGATATTTTGGATATATCCACAATATTTGTATGTGAAACAATGTCAAATATCCTCAAAGAAGGGAATATATCCACGATACATATCCAGAAATTGAATATCGATAAATACCCATATCCTGATATTTTGTACTATGGTTTGAGCTGCATGAAAGCATTTTTCACATTGGCCCATTTATAATATAATTCTCCATCGACTTTTATAGATGATGACTACAGAACAATGTGATTTCCAAACTTAAAGCAAAAAACACAAGCATTGATTAATCCTAAAAAACAGGGAAATAAAAGAGAAGGAATGTACAAACAAGGATCACGGTCCGAGGAGCTGACAATTGGAATTCTTGAAGTTCCATACTCATCATTGCATCTGGATAACAAGTCAATAAATAATCCATTTAAGATAAAAAGTTTATATTACAACAAACTAAACAGAATACCTTCTCCAATAGTCCTCTGTTGTAATTTCACCGGTGACGAATCACTCGAGATTATATTCCTGCATTCAAATTGAAACCCTAATTTGAAACAACTTCAAAAAAATTCAAAAAAAAAAAAAAAAAAAAAAAATGTATTACCAGAATCTGATAGAAGAAAACGAGGACTGAAAAGGAGAGTCGAGACAGAAATCAAGAATAGCATCTTTTCTACTACCAATTCCAATTACTTGAACGAAATTATTATCTTCTCTCCATTCAACATCTTTACATTGTGGATATAAATAATAATCATTCGAAATTTGATCTGATTTTAACGAAATTTGTGGTTGGAATGAGACGTGATTAGGGTTTCTGTAATTTTTTCTGCGTTTAGAGAAATTGAAAAGTTGATTTGAGTTGGGGGGAAAAGAGGATAGTGTGGAGTGAAGGCAGAGCTCCATGAATTATTATTATCAAGTCTCAAATTTTCAAATGCCACGTTTTCAGTTTTCATAGATGTATTTATAGACGGTGGACTGTGGGTAAAACTTAAGCCCAGTTGTTACCGGGTCAAAATAAAGTCCAGCTGTCTTCCGTAAAACTTAAGCCCAGTTGTTTCTGCCCAAATTGATGATACAATCCGACATTTCATGGGGCGGGTTGGGTCGGTCTTTAAAATTTCAGCCCAAATTCTAGTCCGACCAATTCGGGTTGAATCGGGTTATGTTGGGTTGGTAAAAAAAATTCGAATTTTTTTTTGGAATTATAAGATAAAAAACACTGAAATTGAAATCTTATAATAAAATAAAAACATGTTTGATTGTTTGAAAAGAAAACTAACTTTATTGATTACATTATTTTATCTAAAATAGAAATTTTCAATCTTATTTTTAATAAAAATAGAAAGAATTAAATATATATGTACATATATGCAAACCAAGTCTAACCCAAAACTGAGTTGGGTTTTGATTTTATAAAACCAAATCCGGACCACGGATCATGTTATCCCAAGACCAACAAAAATCGGGTTTTAATCGGCTTGGGCTAACCCGACCCAAATTTCACCCCTATTTATACTCATTTGTATCTGGACTTGTTTATAGATTTATTCTTAAATTTCTGATACACGTTCTTTTTTCTTCATGATACAACGCATATTATTGTTGGTAAGTTAGCTGTTATATGGCATTGAATATAGACACCTAAGACATTAACCCAAAAAGGAAAGCATGATAATATGCCTTAATTTGCTTCAATACTGTGAAAGAAATTTTTCTATAAAGGCAACACATATCTTTTTAATCGACTAACACGATTTATTTTTCATCCACGTATTTCTTTGCCCGTTAGTTATTTATTCAGTCTTCTGCGGTATTCTTTCTTCATCATAAATTACACACTGACATACAAATCAAGAGAGAGTGAGGCGTGGCTATGGAGATGCATAATAGAACCTCAGTCATCAATCAAAATCCCGAGATAACAGAACATGGTTTAGATGGTGACATTTTCGATGATGATGGCCGAGTTAAACGAACAGGTATTTTTATAATTAATTTTTCATTATGTTTTTAAAGTAGTTGTTTCATTCTTTGTTTTACCTGTATCTTGATTTCTTATGGTGACTGCGGTTGCATGTTTTTGGTGAAGGGACATTGTTGACTGCAAGCGCACATATAATAACTGCAGTTATCGGTTCTGGGGTGCTCTCATTAGCATGGGCTTTAGCTCAGTTGGGTTGGATAGCTGGCCCAATAGCCCTCATGACGTTCGCACTCATTACTTTGTTCACTTCTATGTTACTGGCAGATTGTTACCGATCACCTGATCCACTTACAGGGAAGAGAAACTATACCTACAGTGATGCTGTGGGAGCTAACTTAGGTAATTCTAATGGGATTTGTCATCTTATAAATCCTTTGAAGGCAATAACTTAATTGTACAAAATAGATTTTTTTTCAATCCATTTATATAAATGTGTGTTGAAAACACTGCAAGTTATTTTCTTCAATCGCTTTTTTACATACTAAAATTTATTCAAATTCTATACACATATTGAGATAGAACCTAAGAGATTTGAGTCTCTTAGTTCCCTTTACCGCATATTAGAGATTGACAAACATTTTTACAGTGGGTAAGTGAGAAAATGCATTGTGTAGAAGGGGCACATCTAGGATTGTGATTCAAGTGGGGTTGCTACTACTAAATACACTACAAATATTTTTTTTTGCGGTGACTTATACACAATTATAACTATTTTTTTTTTCGGCAAAAAATGGGTGGGTTGCAGCCCTGTGCAGAATATTGTGAAATTCGATAAGAGGCTCGAATGACGAATCCAATATAAACTTTGTTGGTAATTTAATTTTAGACTGTGATTTGGTCAAATTGTCAAATCCCTGTTGATCTTAGTAACACATATTGATATATATCTACTGGTCTTTCTTGGCAAAATGAGTTTTTTTTTTTTTTTCTCGATGGTCAGTGGTAAAATGGATTGAGTGGTATTGTTTATAGTAGTGTAGTAAAGGCGCAAATAAGCGCGCGCATAAGGCGCAAGACGCACTTTAGTGCCTTGCTTTGACCAAGGCGCGAGAGGTAACATAAGGCGTGCGTTTTTTGTGCCTTTTTAGCATTTTGTTGGTATGAGAGACAATGGCGATGCCTTATCAATTTTTAGATTTTTTGTTTTTTTTACAATTTTTGCTATACGTGACACATTTACACTCGATCCAATTGTTGTGCATATAAGAAATTGTACAAATTTAGTAAGTTTCATTGTGGAATTTAATTTTGACTAGTTTTTGTTAAGTTGTATGGATTGAGAGAAGACACAAAGATAAATTAAATTTTAAATGAAGTTTTACGGAAATCTAAAATTTGAATCACGTGTTCTATTTTATGAAGAACTCATTTGGCTCAATTCGATCGGTTCATTATTTTAATTTATTGAAATTGAGCTAAATTGTATTGAGAGATACTAGTTTTATTTTGCTTTTTACTTATTGTTTAAGATTTTTCTTTTAAATGACTACAATGGTTTTATGTTTACAATCACATAAAATTAATTTTAAAGTTTGGTTAAGCAAACCAGTGATAATTCATGTCATATTTAATATTTATTTTATTACTACACACCTCACTTTAATCAGGCGCGCGCCACAAAGGCACAAGAGGGTGTTGCGCCTTAGGTGTGCTTTAACGCCTTGACTACACTGGTTTATACCCCTTTCTATGTAGTTTTATTTTATGGGCCTAGTTTTATATCTGGTGTGGCTACGACCTATGTTCGTTTTCTATTAATTGCATGTTTGTCGAATATTCCTCCTCTGGTTTCCTCAGGAAGCTTCCAGTTTAAACTTTGTGGGGTCACTCAGTACGCAAATCTTGTGGTAATTACAATTGGATACACTATCACTGCCTCCATCAGTTTGGCGTAAGATTCACTGCCTACAATTGAATTAACGTTCACTAACTTAATTAATTTAGTGCCAAGATTTTTCTAATCCATGAATATTTCTTTCAGAGCTATCATCAGGTCCAACTGTTTCCATAAGAACGGCCAGGATGCCGACTGCCATGTAACAAATTATCCATTCATGATCATATTTGCAATCATCCAAATAATTCTCTCCCAAATTCCCAATTTTCATAAGCTTTCATGGCTATCTATAGTAGCAGCCATCATGTCTTTTGCTTATGCCATCATAGGCTTAGGTCTTGCAGCATCCAAACTTGCAGGTTAGTTAACCAAAAGAGAGACATATTTTCTTCTTTCTTTATTTATTTTTTTCTTAAAAAAAATTCCTTATTAATTAGAAGAACATATTACTGTATTAGCTTTCTTAGTTAGTAGGGCATGGTCTCCTTTTCATTTTCATTTAAGCAGGAGGGAGCGATGCAAGAACAACACTCACTGGTGTGACAATTGGGGTTGATGTTTCTCAGGCAAAGAAAGTTTACAGGGTCTTTCAATCCTTGGGAAACATTGCTTCTGCCTACTTCTACTCTACTGTCCTCATCGAGATACAGGCAAGCGAACTCCACCATAGAATTTCCCTGCATTCCCAAACTTTTCTGTGAAAAATGACTCAAAAAATGGGCTTTTATGAATATTTTGACTACACGGGCTTCTAAAGTGGGCCACAACTTAAAGCCCCTTACGAAAAGAAGTTTTAACCGTACGTTGTTTGCATCTAATTATAACTTATTAAAGCCCATCCATCGATCATGAAAAATAAGTTTGATTGGACGTTGTTTGCATCTCATTCTAAGCCTTTAAAATCGGTTTTTAAAACTAATGAAGTCGAAGTCCACCGAAGAACAAATGTTATGATTAAGGCGGTTAATCAGTCTCGATTTAATGTGTTTTATATTGGAGGTATATATTTGATACTTTCAAAATATATAATCATATAAGATATTTATATATATTTATTGTCTATGAACCCAACAAAAATATCAAATTTTCATAATCATGCCTAATCAATCATTTTTAGAATACTACATATATGCCAAATGTCAACAATTATGTTTAATATTTTAAATAAATAATTTTGGCCTAGAAAAGAGCTATAATTATATTAGAGAGATGATACAATAATTTGTATATTTAACATTAGAGAAGAAAATAAGTAAACTCTTAGGTTTTGTTATATTAGGTTATATTATTATTAATAGGTTTAAAATCCAATTTGTTAATTTTAAATTTTTGGATGGGGAACTAACAATTTTATAAAATTTTTTTTATTATTTAAACATAAATCGGTCAAAATAGACTAATTAAATCGGTTTAGTGAGAAAATTTTAAAATTTGGTAAAAACTAATCAGGTTACAAAGGATACACGATTAATCTACGATTAATAGGATTAATAGGCTGATATAACCGATATTGATAGCATAGATCTCATTAGTTCACACAACTATATGTTCACAGAATACACTGAAGTCAGGTCCACCAGAGAACAAAGTTATGAAGAAGGCTGCTACCATTGGAGTCTCGATAACAACTGTGTTCTATATGCTATGTGGTTGTGTTGGGTATGCAGCATTTGGTAATGATGCACCGGGGAACTTTCTCACTGGATTTGGTGTCTATGAACCCTACTGGCTCATCGACTTGGGTAATGCCTGCATCGTTGTTCATCTTATTGGGGCCTATCAGGTAAAAATGTCAACAACCTTGAATCATCTGTATTGGTGTTAGAACATTAATTTTGGCCTAGTTTTCGCTAGATTACAATCTATTTACGAGAATATTCTCAATTTACTAGGTAACTTTCACTTTGTTATAGATTTCTAGTTCATTGGTTAATTGAAGGCCCATCATACCTTGCGCAAAAACTGTTGACTGGGCCCCTAGATTTGGATCAGAAGGGATCAAACTTTATTTTGAGCGACTATAATGATTCTAAACATTCAAGCCCAAATCCCAAGTACCTTGTGTTGGATTAAAATTTCAATAATTTGACTTATGTAACATGCAGGTATTCGCCCAGCCCATATTCAGTTTTGTCGAAGGATGGTGCCAAAATCGTTGGCCTAACAATGGATTCATAACATCGGAGAAAGGTGTCAACATTCCACTGCTTGGCGTCTACAACGTCAATTTCTTTAGATTAGTGTGGAGAACCATGTTCGTGGTATTAATTTCTGTGGTTGCCATGATTCTTCCGTTCTTCAATGATTTCTTGGGATTAATTGGTGCTGCAGCGTTTTGGCCTTTAACCGTATACTTCCCCGTAGAAATGTACCTCGCTCAATCAAAGTTGGGAACATTTTCAGCAAAACGGATATCGCTCAAAATATTGAGTTGGGCCTGTTGTATTGTATCAATCGTAGCTGCTGTTGGATCCATTCAAAGCCTAATTGTAAATGTCGGAACATTTAAAGCCTTCAGCTAATTCCAACGCCAAAACCATGGTTAGTTATTATGGTTACTTCAAGTCAACGGGATGTTTTTCAAAACAAAAAATTATTTCCTATTATTTTAGATTAAATTGCCGTTGTTTATTTTAGATTATTAATTTTAATGCGCAAATTACGATGTTAACTTCTCTGCCAAAACATTTGAATTTTAACATTTTACAGTTTCCACTGCTCCAAGAGCATCTTTCACTCAGGTAAGAATTTTCAATTAAACTTGGACAGATAAATGATACGCATTGGAGTTGTGCAGACTGCAGAATTGCAGATGCTCTTCTAACTTTTCAAGTATTCATCAACTTTATACAACAAATCAGGCCTCACAGCAATGATCAATTTTGAATCTAAATTTTACTCACTATGTGCTTGGATATATTTGAAATTCTCCTAACGAATTAATGGCTAGAATTAACCAATCACACTGCAGGTTTCTGGTGTACATGTCTGCCAATGTTGGTCGAAACATTTTTGGGTAAGTGGGCTCCAAATGCTGTACTATGGGACCATAGTTTGAGATTTTGAAATCCTAAAAATTTCGAATTATTGAAAATCCGGAATTCCAATCATTCCGAACATATTTCGAAATTAGTAATTTTCAATCTTATATTAAAATTTCAATTCAGTTTCGTTTGAAATATCTGACAGAATTTCGAGATTCCATTCGAAATCATGAACACTGACTATGGCCCATTTGACATGCCATTAGATTTCGTGTGACATTGTGGCAAGTTTGCAACTTGCAAATTATCTCCTTATCAAAGAGGTGTTATTACCAATAAACAATCTATTTTGAAGTTATAAGTTGATGTTAGAGTTGACGAATGCTTCCAGCAAATAAGCCAAAATCTATGGAAACAATACAAAAGACATACTTTTTCCTGTCTTTTGATCAATATTCAACATTAATTCACGCGTACCGTTGCTTACTTGTTTTAACAAAAGAATATGACACACTGATTTCTATATTTCTTTATGCTTCCCAAACACTTTATGACTAAACACTATTTTAATCTGTTTTCTGCCTATTTTAGTTAGAATGGAAGATTTTGTTATGGTTGTCTTCATTCAGGGTTATGAGATTCTGGCTAGCCTTCTTCTAATTTTTCGTCTTATTATATTATTATCCAAAGAATATCATAATTAAACAGTTCTACCTAATGTAAAGAATTTTCTTCCCGTTTAATAATCAGAATCCTCTTAATTAGTTAAATAATTGTAACATTAGAACTCATCATATATACTTTGGTTTGTTTGGCTTCTCTCAGTTTGATTGAGATAATGTTGTTTTTTGTTTCCTCTTAATCTGCAAACTAGCTGCCGGGTTACAACTTGACTGAGGCTCAACCTGAACTTAGGTTGTGTGCTCCGATCCCCAGACAAAAATATCGGAATTGATGAAATATAAACAAGTTGAACCTTTTATTTTCACCAGAATTCAACATATTTCAAAACTTACGGTAACTTGAAAATAATTGTCGAGTTAGGCTGGTAGATATGATTCGCATTTTCATGTTGATTAGCTACGTTAAGATCAAAATCGTTAAGTTGCTCAGAAAGCTGAGTTTGGTTTGAGATTGTGAGGTATAGTAAATTAATTAGAATGATGTGAACTTGCACTTTCTTGTGACTTAGGTACGATGACTCCTTTCAGTTGAGGCATACATTACCGTAAGTTTTGTTTTTAATGGATGGACACTGGACAAGGACAAATTAAGTTATTAAAGCACATGATTGCAGTTATTCACAAGAAAAGTACGTACCCTCGCGAAAATTGTGTATATTGCAGGACGGATTAACAAAATTTCTGTGTCTTATTCAAAACACAAAATTGTCTAGCAACAAGCTAGCAATGCATCAAGATACTAGTTTTAGCGACAATATCCTTCTGAGTACAAATTTATGTATTAAAGCGTTGGAACTTAGAATGGTGATTATATAAGTTAGCTGGTTGTAATATGCAACCGATCACTAGTGTGGCTGTCAGATCTCGAACTGATCCTTATGAAGTTATGATCAATGCATATACACTGATAGTAGATCGTACCTCAAGAATATGTTAGATATAAGAAAGTCCGCACAGGTGACCCAAGTGTTAATAGCTGCGCTAATTTGGGAAACAAGAGGATTATTACATGAAAATGAAAGAGAATCGAAGAAAAGAAAAAGGAAGGATTCACTCATTCACATGTGAATGCCAAACCTGTCTCTCACCATTATTTGGTACTAAACAGTACTTGAACATATACGTGAAATGTAGGCAAGTGAGGAGCAGTCTGATAACTGATAACACATCAAGGTACAAGTACATCAATGATCAAAAAACCTGTAGGGCCAGATGGATGCATGTATTACATGAATGTATAGAATAGGTTCCCACCACTTTCACACAACGTACACATATGAAAATAGGCTTTCTTTTGTGCAAGTACTTGTGTACCCTTTTCCAGTTTCCTTCACCTCTCATCTCTCTCATCATTGCATGTTGTGTACAACACTAGAGAAAAATTTCATCTTAGGCATCAATACAGCAATGATTATGGGAAAGAAAGAAAGAAAAAGATGAAAGTTATGAAAAGCTGAACTGCTTTCCAGTAAAAGACTAGATTTATCCTCGATAATTCCAAAACGACAAAACTGCCACCCAGGTTGGACCATAATTACTATAACGACATTACTAGATTCTTGCCTTTTTTTCTGCTCCCTCTGCTAAACTCTAGATCCCCAGGCACTCATACTATCTATATATCTCTTTCAATCCATCATTTCAAAAAGCTAAAAACCAAAAAAGTTATGAGTTTAACTATCGTGCACATTGCGCAGGAAGCTTAAGGGAAAACAATGAACAAGGTGCACGTGGGAGGTTTGATGAATAGAGTCAACGGTAAGAGAAGTGTTTTTCAACACCATGTCAACCATAGAATTCAGCATTTCTACCAATTGAATTTGTATTTAGTCTTAGTAGTAGTATAGTACCCTTCTTAGGAAATAGGAATGGAGTGTGCCCGTAATATTATCCAGAGACTTCTATCTATTTATTTTTCAAAATTGATTCCAAATGCATAGCTTAGAGAATTAGAAGTTTTTTTTTTGGTAATTTTAGAGAATTAGAAGTTGAAATGTCTGAATTACCAACGAGTCAAAAACTCAAATTGTTTTGCGATAGCTTCAGTAATATTTGGAAATTTCCAGACGTTATTTTTGTACAGATTCTGATGAAATTGATTTCTTAAGTGACATGTGGAATGTATTGATATTGGTGTGTTCATCAGATCACTTAATAATTTAGAATCTATATATATCAGATTTGGTCAAGAAGATCAGTTTCTTTCTCTCTATAATAAAGTAAGAGATTATTATAACGGAAGGTATACATAAGAAAGAATGTGCATCTATAGTTTAGTATAGGCTGGCTGGCTCCCGACAAGCAGAAAAAAACACCATGGGAGACAAAAATGCTCAGCGAAATCTAAATAATTCCATATTAATATCTAAATATAGAATACTGTACAATTATTTAGCTCTTTTTCCCTGTCACACACATGAAAACATATATGTAAGTCTTAGATGAATACTCGAATTTCTCCTCTCCCAACAAACACATGGAGATTTCAGACTTACATACTTCCTTGGAACATTGCATGGATTATCAACATATAAGCCTCCTCACATTGTATTTGTACGAGATTTAAAATATTATATCTTCATAGTACGTAGTCGTAAGCAATGTAAGCCATACAATATAATGTACTAAATCTCAACTGTATAGGAGTTTAACAAATCCAGTAGACGAAATTGCTTATATTGTAGCACTAATATGTCATTATTTTTTCTTGTACTACTTATTTACCCCATCTATTCTAATACATGTTTTTTCTAGAAACCAACAACATAAAAGAACTAGCACTATTTTCTAATTTTCTAATTAGATCAATTTGCTATTATTCAATCTATTTTCGGCTTGTATATATATCCATTTACAAACAAACCAAAAATAAAATGCAACCTTTAATTATTGGCCATGGAGACCAGATACGGGATAATTACATGTCCTCAACAAAGATATGTTTTTCATTATATTGCTAGTTCTCCAATTGGCCATGGAGCTGAGGCTTTATATTCAGATAGAAAGAGGACAAAAAGGAGCAAATCAAAGAAAATATAAACTTAGTACATGACTATCTATTACGCAAAAACAACTTCTTATCACAAAACTAAAATTAAGTGAAACACTCTAGGGGAGACAACAGAAAGCCTTAAGGCAAATTTACGTAAGCAATCCTACTACGATGAAACAACAACAACAACAACAACAACAACACAGCATTATAATTCTCCAACAAAGTCGACAATTCGAATGCTTACCTAATTTTCCTAGCTCTTCTTCTCACTGCAAATTGCCACCCCCAAATGATCGATTTTCGGCTGCAGATTTTATGTCCGAGTCCAAAGAGCTGATATCAAGTCCATGATGCTGTTCTCTCTGAGATACACCACCACTCATGCTTCTTACCATCCCTCCAACACCTAGAAAGTCCCTAGTTAATCTGTCTGACCCTCCGATACTAACTGTTAGATTCTGATGCATCTTAGTTTCGTCCATGTTGTGCAAATTCGAGTTACTGTGTTGTTGATCCAGTGAGAGTCTATTCGTGTTAAAACCAGTAAAACTGGTCTCTTGCCCATGTCCACCATTACCTCCATATGAATTAGGCCCACTTCCAAATATTGGAGAATTACCATTTGCAAGAGAATTCATAAGATCTTGAAGGTGGTTTTCATTTTCAATCTGTGATCTTAGATTCTCACCACTACTACCTCCAGTGAAACTACCTCTAAAATTAGCTGACATTTGTGGCCTATCTGATCTGGCACTGCTTGAAGATGAGCTGCCAAAACCTCTTAGCAATGTGGCACTATTGGCACTTGTAGTTGAGCCCATTTGAGCTGCTTTCTGAAGCAATGCTGTTGCAGACATTTGAGGTAGCGCATTTTCATTTTGTACAGAAGTATTGTAGAGAGAAGACACATTGCTATTCATGTGATCACCCATTATGTTCCCAGAAAAGAGGGTTGTTCCTTCGGTTCCGGCATTCCCACCATTAAACTGATCCGGCATTAGCAAGCCCGTAGACGAGAGGTGGTTGTTACTGTTATTGTTATTAGTATTGCTGCTGTTGTTCATGTTGCTAGTAGTACTGCTATTGGAAAAAAAGCTGAGGTTGAAAAGATTGGCAGCAGCAGCAGCGGCCGCAGGAGAAGAGTTATTGGCATTGGACTGAAGTTCCGGCAGTTGCATCAATCCGTGAAAATTCTTGTTTTGCATTAGCCCATGGTGAGACTGGGAATCTTCATGGAAGTCTTGGTTTGAGGGACCTTGAAGGAAGAAGGCCGACGATGGCGATTGTTGTGGAGGACGATACGATGAATTGGATGGAGGAATGAGGTGATCATACTGATTTTGTCCAGCACCGCCAAGTCGCAATATATCATTTGATGAATGGCTTTGATCTTGTAACGAGGACATCTGGGAGCCAACTTGAGATAGTGCTAATGTCATGTTGCTACCTCCGTATAAGTGACTCCCCATTGTGCCAAGTCCGGTAGGAAGCCTTGCACTCTCTTGTGCCAATGCATCACAGAAGGCCCTATGTGTGATGAAGCTATCGCGCCTGTAATCATTGGACAACAAATGCCGTAAGATCACCTTGTTTAAGACTTAGAATCGAAGTGGAAATAGAAAACTAGTTACTCAAAGTCAGGCAAAATATGATTCGAAGTAAATATTTGGCGCAGTCAAATAACGGTTGAAATTATTAAACATTAATGCGAAGAGTTAGGTCAACGTAGGTTTTTCAACGGTAAAAGTTCACAGTGGAAATTCAACTCTAGAATTGACTCAATCAATTGAGCAATGCACAGCTGGACCACCAAAAGAAGAAAGAAACGGAAGATAATATATATGAAAAATACACACTGAAGTACTGAACAAGTCATTCACCTTGAAAGGAAGAGAAATCAATTGGGGGAGAAGAAAGAATCTTGCTTGCACTTAGAAAATATTCAACCAATTCAATAAAGAACGCACATTTGAGTACTGGTTAAATAATAAATGCAACAGAAAAGAATTCATCAATGCTGAAGTCTATATCACTTCAATTAATGCAAAACCCATGAACTGTCTGTTTTCCAATCTAAGAATTTTGCCAAATTGATGTAAGTCACCATTAAAGAACCCCCCAATTTAAGGAACCCTTTGGTTCACTTAATGCTACTGCAACCTATGGGGAATATTTTTGTTTGGACATAGTTTTTTCATATGTGAGTTTGTGAAGACAAGAAAGAAGACCATCTTCGTAACTTGTTCTAGACTTAATATTGCACAAACCCAAGTCATGATGATGTTGGGAAGAGAGAGAGGGGAAGAAAAGAAGAGAATCTTGGGTATATTTGTTTCTTCACTGGCTAACCCTAGTGTTTTACTTTTCACGAAAAGGGTACTGTAAGAACCCCAGTTCTGATCACATCTAGCCAACCCACATGAAAACAAACCTGCAAGAAACCACCTCCTTTTGGGTACTTGGCATGGCAGCACGTGAATAGGGGAAGAGTAGAGAGAGAAAGAAAGTGAGCTAGAGAGAAGGGCGGTAGTTTCAAGGGTGTAAGAAAAAGATGAACTGTTTTTTGTTGTTTTGATTCTCTTTCTTTCTTTCAAGGCCAGTTTGTGAAGATTTTTCATGTCACGTGTGACCAGTTTCTTCTCCACTTTCTTACACGTAGTGGTAGTAGGAGTAACAGAAGAACCTCCAAAACGAAAGAATACAAAGTGAGATGGAAAAGATAACATAATACTTGTAACAAAATGAAAAAAAAAAACCAAATAACCAAAATCTACACACTAACTTTATCTTCTTAGACATCTAAACACAAAGACAAAGTTATTAGACGAATTGATGAGAAGGGGCATTGATATGATTGAAATAAGCTATAGTCATGGTACGGAAATAATCTGGAAGTTGATAGCTAGCCTAGGCAGATTGAGGACTGAGTAAAATTTGATCGAAATGAATCACCTTGAGAAAAGAGTACCACAATCACATCTATATTCTCGAGTACCACAAGTCTTAGAATGCGCCTTCCAATCAGATTGAACTGCATATCTCTTAGAGCACTTATCACACTTCCATTTCTTCTCTCCATGTTTTCTACAGAAGTGTTTCTTAATACCAGTAAGGTCGCCCAGAGCTCGCGAAGGATCGTGGTGGACGCATGTGGGTTCTGGACACAAATACACTTTCCTCTTCACTTCTTTTGTAGTCTTCTGTTTTAGCTTCCAAGGGAGGTTATGTCCTCTTCTGTGAAGTTGTAGGTTTTGCTCCCTTTGGAAGCCTTTGTTACATACCTCACATATGAACCTGTTTGTGGCCATTAGAGTCTTGGGAGATAGTGCAATCACTTCTGCATCTGGATCTGTAGTAAAGAAAAGAAAAAACCAAAAACAAGAACAATCCAAAATATAAGAAAACAATAAGGAAAAAGTTAGTAAAAATCAAAATTCAAGTACCCCTCCCTCCCCATTTCATTTTCAGCACTTGAGTATAAAATTAGGGTTACTCAAATGGGATTGAAGAGTGAGAAATTAAGCATCAGCAAAAAAAAATAAAATAAAATTAGGCTACTTGCTTGGTGTTCCTGGAAGATTCCTCTTCTTTTTCTGAGTAGTTGTGGTTGGAGCTGCTGATGAAGTGGGTGTAGATTGCTGTTGTTGTTTTATCTGGGTTTGATCTTCTTCTCTGATTCCGAAGAACGGTGTGGACGAGGAACCGGCAGCCATATTCAACAACTTCTTGTTCTTCCTCCTTTATTATCCTTTCACCAAGTCACCAAACTACAAGTGAGTAATTCTACAATAATCCAAAATTTTCACTAGAGCAAGCACATGAAATCTCAAACTTGTTTTAATTTTCTTATTTCTTTAGCTAGACACCTTGTTTGGACTCTTGCTAAGAAGAAATAAAATTGAATTAAGAGCTTGTGGGTGTTGATCTTCCTTCACTATACTCCCTAGAAAACTTCCAAAAACTTGTTCAAAAGATGAAATAAAAACAAGAAGATAAAATCTAAAGAAAAGAGTGGACTAAAAACATGAAGTGAGAGTAGATAATCAACTGAAAGACCTCTTTTTCTTTCTCTTGTTCTCTTCTTGCACTCACTTGATATATTGTTTGTTGTTAAGGAGAGAGAAAGGAATTGAACAAGAGCTTTTTATTATTCTCTATCTCTATTATCATCATTTGGTTGTCATACTCACTCCAACTCATACACATAACATACATAGAGGCTAATATAGACTACATACATGCACTATGCATACATACATACTTTTTCTTCTCTTCAAAATTTTTTGTTGATTTCCTTCAAAGCCTTCCCATCACAAATAAAACTATAAAAATTAGTATTTATTGAACAAGTGAGAAGAAAGGGGTTGTGGTGGACTGCTGATGTTGTTGTTGTTCATTCATGCTCTTCTCACGCAGGCTATTGTGTCGTTATTCGGCGATTGATTGGGGCCACCGACCTGTAGGGCTTACCCTCTCCCATCTCCTTCTCTAATTTCGTATCTTTCTTACTCATGTCAAGACAAACTTCCTTTCATCACCCTCTTCCCCACAGTTAAAAGCTATAAATAGTATATATTTTGAGTTTAAACAAAAAGAAAAACTGCCTCTCTTTTTCAACTTTTTTAACCATCTATCTCACTCCAGATTCTTCTCCTCTAGGCATTTTGATGTTTATCCAACTTCAGGGTGTTTTTAGCCTCCATGTGGCATTTGAAGTGCTGGATTGATTGCAGTACAACATTTGTATGTCTGGAGTACATTGAGAAGGTGGTGGACGAATTTGCTGCTTAAACGCACTTAAGACTCACTTGGCAGTTAGATTTGCAAAATTATTGCTATTTGACATACATTGTTTGAGAGATATGTGCAATGAGTACCAGGCATTTGGAAAGGTATAGTACATGCTTCTAATGATTAAGGGGAGTCAGGACTCGGAACAGAGAAGAGCTCAAGAACAAACTTAGTTCTAGATTTGTCTAAAATCAGCTCATTACTGACTAAAAGGTACTTGGTGTGTACATTGCAGGACTAAGAGGTCATTGAATTGGTCCCAAGCTGAAAAAGATTAATTTTCCCCCACGGTAGTCAAGTGCGTGCTGCTAGCATGAGCTGTGGGCTGACAGGAATGAAAATGATCGACTAGGAAATTCACGAATTACATTCCCGTAACATTGGCATTAAATTTGAAAAACCTGCAATATCAAATATTCATGTTCCTAGTGACACTACCCAAGGCCAATTAGAGTGCTTAAGAAGGTCATGAACATTGGCAACAACTTGCACTGTTTCCATTAAAGATGTTTAACGTTATATACTTCCAGGCTTGTTGTTCCCGCGTCACATCTCTACTCATTTCGAGAAACAATATAAATGGTCAGTGAAATCTGGACTCATTATTTGGGAAAATGATATCGTTTTCATTGTCGACTTGTGCAATATACCTCGCATCTTTTGCAAAACCGTAACGCTAGGGTTGTTAATAGGTCAGTGCGTCTTTCTATTATTGGTCGACTTGTGCAATATACCTCGCATCTTTTGCAAAACCTTAACGCTAGGGTTGTTAATAGGTCAGTTGCTTCTTTCTATTATTGGTTAATCAATTTTCAGTCCTAAACTTAAATTGTGCGCTGAAAATTTACCTTGATCAGTTAATGTTTCAATTCACTCTTGTTTGATGGAATTTCTTCGATTTGGTAACAATTTCATTAGTACTGGAACCAATATTTGTAGACATCATGTCTAAATTTATTTCAAACGTTTTAATTAACAAAAGGCACCCTTAACAAAATTTCACGTTTCCTATTATTCAACATGAAATTCTCACCAAGTTCTGATGCAGCCTTTACTGAAAAGTACTGAAAGTTATTAGAATACCAAAATTTCTGTAACACCTCGGGCCTGTAACTTGTCGGAATATTGAAATTTTTAAAATTGTCCGTTTGCGTATTGGGTAAGAGTTTAAGTGCTAATTCTAATTGCAATTTGGTTTGCTTCAGTATGTAGCTATGGTTGTTGTAATCATATATGGCTTCACATTTGACATATAAAGCCTCGTATATGTTGTTCTAGGGCCGCTCTGCTTATTGCTAATTAATTTAGAATTGGATGTTTTGAATTTAAGACATTCAAATTCAGACTGTCATTTGGATGAATTTTGTGTCATGCTGAACTCAAAGTGGCATATTTTGATCGATATATTGAGCAGTATAATAAATATTACAGTAGACGATCAGTAAAAACTAAAAACAAAACTCATTTTTCTAGGGATCGATCTCTTTGTCCAACCGAAGGGAACACTTGCCTAATTGCTTTTGGTAATATTTACATTGGCCTTATGGACCAAATTAACCAGCATTCAATTATTTGATGGACTTAGAAGGGTAATTAAGGAGATTAATTCTGGTCCCAAAACCTTGTCTAAGTTAGACAACTGGTATTTGGTGGAGCAATCAAGCTAGCTAGATTCTTATGTCTTTTCTTGTTACAGTTGAAAATGCACCAGCATTGGTTTCTCTTTTATGACAATGGAAAATCAGGAACACTACGCTTGAAAAGGAAATAACGAACACAAGTTTGTCATGTGGAATTTCATGCATAAAATTGGATGTTATTTGGAAATATGTGTAATCTAGTATAAACAAACATTTACAATGGGCCTCTCTCACAAATGCACAATAAATTTATGGATGTGTACACAGAATGATAAATACAAGCAGAATGTTTGGAGACAAGGAGAGAATAATAACATAGCTAATGTCTTCATCTGAAGACTACCACACTGCCATAGAACAATTAATAATTTTATGTGAGAAGACAAATTAACTCTAGATCAGACTAGATTGAAGCTCAAGGGAGGGACAAAGAAGCCTTCTCAAAAATGACTTGAAAAAGGCTCTTACCTTTTGTTGCTTACCTTGTAAACAGGAAAATTTTGTTTCTTACTTGCATAAAAGCTTTTTGTTACCTTTTCCTTTGGTATCTTTTTTTAATTTCCTATAACTTCTCTAAGGAAAACCAAATGAATGAAGTCTCTTTATATATTAGTGAAAAGCTTGACTCTTGTCAACAGGAACTTTGTGAACATACTCACTATTATACTCAAGTTTTTGACAATTTCAGCTTCTTTGGCCTCTTCTATATCTAAGATCTAACACTCAAGCTCCCGTTTTTTTTGATTGGCAAGCTCCCTTTTCATAAGCACTAGACCGTATATCTTGGGTTGGTTATGGAAAAAAAAAATATACATCTTGGGTTTGATTAATAGTGTTTTGGTATACGTCACAGGGGTATTTTGGTCATTTTACTATTTTTTAAAAAAAAAATATTTTTCTTGTCTTCTTTTTAAGGGGTAAAAAGGTTATTTTATATCAAATTTACTTTTTTATATATAAATGTGGATCCACTAAGTGCAAAAGGTAAAAAATATATTGACACATGTCATTTGAGATTTGATCTTATTATATTGAGGGCATCTAGAGGGTGTATGAGTGTGCAGGAATGAGGGCCCTTGGACCGTACTTATTTGTTGTAATACACCAGTATTTGTGCCTATATGAGTGGGCCCAAATGCTATACGCTGAGTACACTCTGCGCACACTAGTTTTTTGGTATTATCATAACACACATACAATTTATTTTAGAATTAGTAGAAAATCTTTTGTTTACGTTGGATTTTTTTTAATAATTTGGATTTGTAAATATGCACGAGCATAATTTTGTAATTTCACATTTTTATCAAGATGAGAGTCCTAATTTCTCAAATTTACTTTATTCATATGTGGGTCCTATTCAAGAAAAAACAAAAACTGAAAAGTAAATAGTTTGAGGTTTTATCACTCATATACCACATAATTTTTTTTTTTTTTTATTGTTTGTTGAAATTTATAATTTCTTTAATGCATTAATCAATTAAGTTTTTTTTTTTACCAAGTTGGAGTAATAATAAATACGCACGACGTGCGCGTGCATAGTTGCTAGTGAGACAAAGGTTACCAGAATTGCATTAAGCAGTACTCTTAGTTTAAAATCTGTCCTTATGTCAAAAATGAGTGTAGGGCCTAGTAATTGGTATTGGCCCACGAAGGGCCATTAGAAAGTGACAGAACAAAGGTTTTTTTTTATTCTTCGATAGTAAGTTATTTGTGATAGTGTGTAGGAGAGTGCTATATTTTTTTGCATGATTCAGTATAAAAATTTGGTCGACTTGGTTTTGGGGTATCAAGTAGTTTTAGATGAATGAAGCGCAACCAACCATGTCTGATCCGATCAAATCATCTAAGAATCCTGTGTGGAGCCAGGAGCCAGGAGCCAGGTCAACGAATCACACAATTGCAAGCCCATTGTCTGGAGGGGGTTAAGTTTGACTCATGCTCTTGGATCAATTCTTACCTTCAATACCATCTCCTGTTGTTGTTATAAACTTATAATGCTATCCAATGTTCAATACTAGAATTTTGATTTTAGCAACTAAATGGTGTTCGACTTATAGATTGAAGGAAATGTCGATCTACCATAACTAAAGATATACTGGCAAAGTTTGAAATGAGACTAAAGCTAGCCCAAAACGGTTCACCCGGGAAAACCAAATTATTCATCTCAGAAATGATTTGGTAATTGTTCGTTATGCGCTCATGGAGGGTGGGCCTTGTAAGTGGACAAAGGTCCCAATTGCATGCACTTTATCCTTAAACAAAAAGAACAAAACAATATTGCATACATGGGCAGGGTCTGGATGACTGGATCCCCTACAATTATTAAACCCCGAGTAAATTCCTTTTGTAAAAAATATTTTTCTTTCCCTAAACACGGTTTGGGTCTTTTCCTTCTTCTAGACCGAAGTATTTGCGCCAAAAACCTCTCCATTCAGCACGTATGCGCACACAGCAAAACCACCGCAGTCATAAAATGTCATGGATATTTTTCTTTTGGTTTCTTGTGCTAATATGGCATCAAGCAGGAGTTAATCTCCCCAGGAGCTTGCCCCATTTTTTCTCGGTGTTATCTCGTCTCTTTTTCACTTTTTAGTCTTAGAATTCACTATGTCAAAGTTCTATATGTCAATCTGATTATTAGAAGGCTTACTTTCATAGGCAATCATACCAAATTGTTCTTGTTTGATCGAAGAGACAAAAAATTATTTTGAATGGTTGTGATTAATTCTCTTTTGGTGATAATTAGTTCTAAGAAAAAGCTTGCAGTATATGTAACACATCACAACTTTAGTTTGGTGGGCCTTCAAAAACTGTACGGCCCGACAAACCCAAATCTTCATTGTGTGTTGTCCTGTCCTTCACGGCCTATGCTCTAAACATCCAATACACATGCAGAAAAGCAGATGCATAGATCCAAAAAAACTGATAAGATAAAAAAAAAAAAAAAAAAAAGATCCAGCTATAACAATATAACTGAAGTACTTAAAAATTGCATATGAAAGAAAGAAAATGTATAATTAGAGTCATTTTTAAGGTATTCTTATATAATTTTTAATCGATGAAGTGATCACATTGAAATAAAAAAAATACAATAACAAAAATGTTGAAATATACAATGAGATGAGGAGCATGGAATCTTCGTCAATAATAGAATGGCGGAGAATGTAAAATATTTGACAATATTAATTAATATTTTGTCAAATTATATGAAATATATGATGTATGAAAGACACGTTCTAAAATATTCTAGACTATTATGATTTATTGAATTTTATTTTTATTTGAGTTTTATGTAATTTTCTATAAATATCTTTCAAGAGTCTGATGGGTTTGCAACTTTGATTTAAACGATTTGTCCTATTATTATTTTCTTCGATTTTTTTTAAAAAAAATAATAACTTTTGGTTATAACTTCTTGCATTAGTGGAGTCCTCTACTTTAGTGTAATTTTTTCACAATTAAAATATTTTTCATGAATAAACTGAGATAAAATAATTTACATAAGAGCATTCCCAATGCATGTCAATGTTATTCACCTTCACGTAGGCTTATTTTTTTTTTTTTTCTTTTCCATGAGGTGAAAAATGCAATGGTGAATATTAATTTCGGACGGGATGTTGGATTATTAATGTAAAAATCGAAAAAATGGGTTTGGCCTTAAATGAAACATTAAAATGTAAAGTTAAAAAAAAAAAAAAATTGAAAAAAACGAGACATTCCGTCTAGAAAAAAAAAAACCGATTTTTTAAAAAAACACACGAGACCGAATCTAACATTTCGTCCGAAATTTACAACTCAACCACTATCTCGGTTAAATGTTTCACCATCGTTTTGATTTGGGAAAATAGTCACCTTGATATTCACTTTTGTATTGGCAAAGGTTTTCAACCATAATGAGGTGAATATTGTCATATTCCCACCATATCCACCTGGAAAAATAGTCACCTTGATATTCATTTTTGTATTGGCAAAGATTTTGAACCATAATGAGGTGAATATTGTCACATTCCCACCATATCCACATGCATTGGGAATGCTCTGAGCCTCGACAAATTAATTAACGTTGCAGCAGAATGAATCAATTAATACACATTTATGAGCATGATGAGGTCAGGAGCGATGAGATGAAATCATGAAAACCTATTTCATGTTTTGAAAGGAAAAAGGACGGCATCGGAAAGCTGTTAGTTGGCATGTCATGTTGGTGCATGATTCCATAAAACAGGATATTTGTTACATCAGCCAGTGGTCTCGTTACATGGTACCACTTTAATACCAGTTCCACACTATAGATGAGCCTGATGTGAAACTGTGAAGGAATCTTTCTCTTGTATTTTATCCTCTCTCTATCATGAGTTTGCCCGTGAACCCTTTGTTATTTGTCTGCTTTCAGTTTCTTGCAGTCATATTGCCAACAACAAGAAGAATATCACCTGAAAAAAAACAATAAAAATAATAAATAAACAAATTGCTAATATGTATCTAAATCAGTTCTCATGTACGTCCATCGTATTGACGGCCAGGATGCCGATATAAATGCCAATAATCCTTGAAACTTAAAATCCCAAAAACTACCCACACACTGTAGATTACATTCTTCAAATTTGGGCAGATCTCACTCGTATTCGTGATTCTAAACGAAACTTCAGAATTCCGCCTAATATTTTGGTTTTTTAAAAAATTAGAATTCCAAATATAAAATCAAAATATCTGAAATTCCAAATGTGATAGAATTGAAATTTAATAAATTTCAGTTTTTAAATTTGTTGGAATTCTAAAAATTCCAAAATCCCGAACTATAGATCTCTATGAATGTATGATCTGACACCATACATAGACTTTGTTGCAATACTAAAAATAATGACCACACTACTGGTGTTCGAAATGTTTACACAAAAAACACGTCAACTAGAACCACCAGGGCTGGTCCGGCCTTGGGTTTGCTCGATCCCCAAAGGTCATTAGCTCGATTTCCCTAAAGGTCACTGGTGAGGCAGTATCCGGCTAAATTTTCAACCAGAACCCTCGGATTAGTCGAGGTATGCATAAACTAATCTTAACACCTAGTAAAAAAAACTAGAACCACCAGACTCTTGTGGAATGTGAGAACCACCAGACTCTTGTGAAATGTGACGAAAAGCCCTGACAAACATCAAAATTACAGCAAATTTGAAATTGACGACTATTGCGAGATATTGCCTCCACTTTAATAGGGCATCACAGTTAAGTCTGAAAAAGTAAAGAATAAAAAATAAAAAATAAAAAAACTATTCCATCCAAAAATATTGTTGATATGGTCCCGCCAGTACCTTATCGCCCACGTATCGATTGCTAGTCGCCATCCATCACATGCAACCTGCAGAAAAGCCACATGGTCGTGGAATTGTCTAGTCGGATTTTCATATAATTTTCTAAATTATGATGCATGTATGTTGGATAATGATTAGGAATGTAGGACACACTCAAAAAACAAAACGAGAGATTGATTCGAAAAAAAGAGAGAAAAACACTGAAAGGAGAAAATGTACTGTACATATATTTTTTTCCCTAAACTAAAAGAGTCCCAAATTTGAAGTTTATTTAAATGCTATTTTCTTTTTCTTTTTTTACTTCTTTCTCCCTAACCCAATTAATCAACTACTTAAACCACCACTTGCCCCTAAGTTAAGCGCTCATGCTTTGAAAAAGGTTTATGCATATTAGAAATTCTGTTCTTAGATCATGCTATGACATTCTAATGTAGTAAAGTATATTATGAAATTTGAGAAAAGGGTGGAAAAATTAAGGAGAAGAACAAATATGAGAAGTATTGAACTTAATAACTCCAAGAGGGGCAAATAAATATGAATTATCATTAATCAAAAGACACATGTCTAGTGATGGCACTTTGGCTAGTTGAGGAAAAGTAGTTTAGTGCATTCATACTTTCACAGGCATTTATGAAAATTAGGGTTTACGGAAACTGTCAAAATGTGATATATATACCTTTTGTGCCGAGTCTTGTAAATTACAATTTTTATCCAAAGTGTTTCCATCAAATTCTATGTCCATTCAATTCGTTAGAGGCGAAAAACATTTGATGTTGATTCCCAGTAAGAAAAGACGTCACATCCCTATCTAAAATTCTTAATTTTTGTGGTAATCATATCCTCAATTAATGAGGGACATATCATATCTTATTATAGTTCATATTTTTAAATTGTTGATGTTAACAATCTGGACTAATATTTCTTACTTGTTGACATATAAAGTTATACCTAAAATATAAACTACACAAGAATCAAATACCTTATTTTAATATAGAAAAAAAAAAACAAAGAAAAGAACGGTTAAGTGAAAAAGGCATACAATTTGGCTTAATTATGTCTAAACTTGAAAAAATATATATATAAATCTCTACACTATATGATAGGCGGGTATTCCGGAAGCCCCCTCAACTCTCGAATAGGCAAATTGCAATCTCTCTTTTGTTATTATTTAGTCATTCCTCCGATCTGGGATCAGCTAAATACTATGAAGTATGAATTTGTGGGTTAACACCATCCAGTAAAAATTTGTGGTCTGGTTCATCTCGCTATCCTGAGTTGCGAAAGACAAAACAAAAGAGAAATATTGAAGTGAGAAATGCTCGTGCGAAAAAATAATAGTCAAATTAAACAAGTGGTGACTCGGAGTCACGAGTGTCGTTTATGATGTCTGTCTCACGAGTTTAGCCGGCAGGGATTCTCAACAGTGTGGTGGAACCTACACATCAGAGAAGTATGGGACCACAGTGAGTGAACGGGAATCTTTACAACCCTCAAAAGGCCGTCTTCCCATAGTGACATCTCCGCTCTTCTCCACGCTGCTGCACATACATCAATTTCACCACATCTAAGTATCTAACTAAATTTAGCTCTGGTTATTTTGTTTACCCTGCGTACTATTTGGAATTCAAACTTCACAGACCATGACATCTTTTATCTCCCTGGCGGCTGTGTGCCTGTGGATAGTCGATGTACCGTTTTACACCTGGAAAGTCGAAACATAAGCTACAGCCTACAAATACATGTTGTTTTCTTCTTTTAAGAGTATTCCCAATGAATATCAATGTTATGGCTCAATTTTTCTTCCTTTCTACCGTTTTAGTGAAAAACAAAATGAGATTGTTCAATGCAAAAGTGAATATTAATCTCGAACGGGATGTTGGATTTCATCTGAATGTAAAAATCGAAAAAATGCGTTGGACGGAATGAAACATTCCGTCTGAAATTTAAAAAAAAAAAAAAAACGCAAGACGGAATGAAATATTCCGTCCGAAAAAAAAAACAATTAAAAAAAACACACAAGACGGAATCTAACATCCCGTCCGAAGTTAACAACTCAACACTATCTCGATTGAAAGTTTCAACTTCGTTTTGACTTTAAAAAATAATCACCTTGATATTCACTTTTGTATTAGGCAAAAAATTTAAACCATAAAGAGGTGAATATTGTCACATTCCCACCATAACCACCTACATTGGGAATGCTCTAATAAAATTACAAGTAAATTAAATGTAGATATATACTCTCATACACAAAATTTATATTTACACGTACATATGATTATTTTTAATTAAAGTTGATTGGGATGTTTGCAGTCAGTCAAGACGAACTTGTTTGGCCCAAGTCATTCTCTATCAATTACAGCTTACTGATTAGATAAAAAAATATTGGTTATTGATTAGATTCTGTAGGGAAATTGGTCTCCCTCAAGTCTCAGACGGGATTTTTCAATATTTAAAAGGAGCTTTGATTGAGATTGTAGTGAAGGTGACGGCTTGTGGGTCCATAGAATTTAGATTTAAGATAGAACTTTGATACACACGCGCCAATGATGCAAAGTCTTCCCAGATCTGAAATAGCAAAAGAAGATTAGTCTTGTAGAGTAGTCAGCTTGTTATAAACCAACGCTAAACAAGCGCAATTTATTTGAAAGACTTTCCTAACCATTTTATCATGGTTAAGTAGATCCTATTTGACTTGGTAAGTGGACGGCCATTCTTTCAATATTTGGCCTAATACTTCAGCCACCTGAGGGCTCCATCATTTGAAAAATCTATCCTGTTGGATTTTTGCTACTTCTCACAGGAACATCTGCAAAAGAAACGTAATTTTACCAAATATTCGTATCGGTATTGATCTCAGACTTTGCTACCCAACTATCCTTAGAGGCTAGAGGATCGCTGCAAGCAGGGGTGGGCAGCTGCACCTCCTGAACTTTCCAAAAAAAACAAAATTACAGTCATGTCTCAATTTACTGTGTCGTGCATTTGTTTTTATTTTAATTTCCAAACGTGCAAAACTTTGCTACCTTTGAGAGCACCTTGTTCAAACTTAGAGTAGAAAAAAAATAAAACGCCCTCGTTCCTAATCTGTTTCACAAAAACTCAAAACTCAAATACAAAACCTTGTACATGGCTTCTATTATTGTCTGGCTTGTGTGGCTTGGCTTGCTAATTACTTCAAATTTATTCTACCAATCACTACTCCCATTGAAAATATTTTCAGCTTTGTATATTGTAAAGAATCGACTCCAGAATTGTATAGGAAATAAGTGTTTGAACATATTTTCAGCTTTGTATATTGTAAAGAATCGACTCCAGAATTGTATAGGAAATAAGTGTTTGAACGTTATTTAGTAACATACATTGAGAAAGAGATATTTAAAAACATTGATTATAAAGCAATTATGGTTGCTTTCAGAAAATGGATACTTACTATGTACATTTGTAATTTATTTGTTTGATTTAATTAATATACACATATTTGGAATTTCCGATTTTTGGTATAATTAATTTTGTGTCGCTTTTCTAATGAGTTGGCATATTAATCTGCCTACCCTGATATAAAATCCTGGCTCCATAAAATGGTAACTCAACAACCCCTATAACATATTATCACAAATATCACTCACCTAATTCACTTCTACTGTCTGTAAAATTAGCTAAACGATTTTAAGGATGAGCAGTTGTCATAAAATAAGACGATTAGAGTAATAGCTCTGCAGTCATTCGTAATGTAAGAATATAGATGCGATAAGAATATAATGTGATACAACAATCCAACTTTAATGGAGGGGAAACTGATTGCCAAGCTTCGTCACACTCCACAAACTCCTTCAACCGTCAGAATTTTGATCAGTTTAGTATTACTTTTCAAAACCTTCCTCTATTTTGATCAGTTTAGTATTATTTTTCAAATCCTTCCTCTACAAATCCTTGATTCCTGAAGCAATTTGATTCTTATTTGCAAGGAAGGGAAGGGCTTATAAGAGGTTTAAGATCATGAGATCAACGTGTTCAACTTGTGAAGCAAAAGACAGTAGTAGACAATGTTGCTACTCACATTCACCCCATATACACCATCTACCCCAACAAAAGTGCTGAAAGTATCTCTCCCATAGTCTTCTCAGGCACGTTACATTGACTGTCCAATTCCACCCCCGACTCCAGAACCGCAGCATCCAAAATCAGTTTTCTCTTTGCAATTTCAAAAACATTCTCATCAACTGTGTCCTTTGTAACAAGCCTGAATAGGAAACAACAATTGAATAATATAGTGTGCCAGAATATGATTAATATTGGAATTTGAAGGGAGGTCATTGAAGAACACACACCTATATACAGTGACTGGCTTTGTTTGGCCTATACGATGGCAGCGGTCTTCTGCTTGCCGGTCAATCTGTGGATTGAAATCCATATCATGTACGATAACAGTGTCTGCTCCAGTTAAATTCAGTCCTTGCCCTCCAGCTCTTGTTGATAGCAAGCATGCAAAGATAGATTTATCATTGTTGAACGTGTCGACTATGTTCTGCCTTTCGGTTACCTGGGTACTGGAATTTAAACAGGGAAATTGATGTAGATTGTCATCTTTAACAGAAAAGAGTGTTAATGACTACAAAGACACAGCAATTATGCATACATGCACACGCTGACAAACGAACCACACCCTCTATATTGAGACTAAGTGAGTGAATGCGAAGTAGTAACTCTTAAAAAACTATTTTGTGCAACCTCCAGTGCTTGCCACTTGGAACTGAGATAACAACAAAAGACATACAAATTTGGTCCATCCCTTAAATATAAATCCAGGCTTTTACTTACTCGTAAGCAATGGATACAAGTGCTTGAAAACTCGGAAAAATGTAACTCAACCTGGTAATAAAGCTCAATAATAATGCAATTTATCATTTGATTTTGGAAGCATGATTTTGAAATACGTCCATGAGGGATGACACTGTGACAGTATGATAAGCTAAAGTACAATGCATGCTACCTTCCATCAAGCCGTTTGTATGTAACTCCAATGACATCCAATGTCCACTCCAGAATATCAAGCATTGAGGTCCACTGGCTAAAAATCAGCACACGGTGACCACCTCTTTGTAGCATAGGTAAAAGTTCAGCCAACACCTGCAGCATAAGTATCATAATAGTTATTTTAACACATAACTCTAAAATAGAAGAAGAAGAAGAAAAATCGCAATATTAATATTTCCGTTGAATCAATGTATATGTACTGAAATCATATCACCCTATTTCCCTGAGAAGTAGTAGCCTCTGATACAAGTTACTACATGTGATTCCACAATTTTTTTAAAGGAATTGTACGAAAAAAAGAAATTAACGAGTAAAAGTAATTGACAAATTAAAGCTAATTTCTTTTTTAAGGGAATCATACAAAAACAATAATTTTTTCAAAAAAATTAAAACTAGCGAGTAAACTGACCTCACATTTCGCTGAAGCGAAGGCGTGTTCATCTCCCAATATTCCTTCTTCTTCGGCACCAAGATATGACAGTAAAAGCTGCAAAGAACAGCGTAAATGATACTAGACTTACCATATGCCAGAGCATTACAGCAAGTACCAAAATAATTGAAAATTTTGGACTCCAAAATTGAATGAAAATATTCAGGTTAGAGGAAAAACACAACTATTGCTAATCAAACCAGTATTCTGAAAGTTTTATTTATAATAAATTGTGCGTATGAACCTAATCATATTACATATACACTTACAAAACAACCAAATAGACAAAACAAGGTAAAGGAAAAGGAAATGATAGAAAATAATTAAAATAATAACACTAAAATAACAATAATAAATACTTGAAACTGGACAAATCGTAAAACCAATAATAAAGTAGCAAATGGAGGATCAAGAACATGATTTACCTGATGAATGGAGAAATCGTTGTAACTTTTGAGTTCATTTATCACTCTTTCTAACGTGCATTCAAAGCCAAATGCGCCTTTTGGATACAACTTTCTAGCAAAACGAACAACATCTTGATCACTATAAATACGCCTCACCAATAAAGGATGATTAGCAATCTGAAAAAGTATAAGCGTATGGAATCAGAACTGAAGGACCTCAATCACAGCAGGAATATACAAACACAAAAATATCAGCACCTTACGAAATTGAAAAAAGTAGTTGGAAATCTGACGTCGTGGAAGAAATGCCTCAACACTATTAGATGTAACATCTGAAAGCTTTGACATACGTGCTCGGGAAGCTGCACGATACTCCTCAATGGCCTCTTTATATGCTTGATCCTGTTGTTTCGCCATAGGCACACACTTAACCTGAAGTAAGTTTTCCTTAGATCAGCATAAGTACAGTAAAATGAATGGAAAGAATAGCAAAAGGCAACGAACGTCCCATATACAAGGTTAGGTATCCAAAGAACATAAATGATCAATGTTGTAAACTTAAATAGGTAAAAGTAATCCAGTATACCTGCTGTATCTTTGGTGTGAGTTGCTGCATAACATCAGATTTCAAACGTCTCAATATAAATGGTCCCAATATGGACTTTATCCGAGTAATTAACTCTTTATCTTCTGCACTTAATAGTTTTTTTAGATCCACGTCTCCAGTTTGAAAGAGATCGGGCATCATGAATTCCAGCAATGACCATAACTCCTGAAAAATAATAAATTAGGTCTCCGACAGTGGCATCATAGCATGCATTTTGTTTAGGACCAAACCCAAGTGCAAACAAAGAGATACAGGAACACATCCAAACGTTGACAATGGTGTTATTCCAAAATAAAGGTGTAATACCACCCCCAATACATTACCTCATTACATCAGTGAACGCAAGTAAAAGTGTTCCATGAAAATCTTGTTTTGTCAAGCTACGCTGTATAGAAACTATTTCAGTCTGTCATATATTAATTTCCTTAACCTTCAATTGTAATGCACAACCTTGATCTAAATTAAGCTCAAAATGTATAATTCAATATATGCAAATATAAAATATTACTACCCAACTTCTATGCAAATATTAGTTCACGAAAGAGATCGGGTATCATGAATTCCAGTAATGACGATAACTCCTGAAAAATAATACATTAGGCCTCAGACAGTAGCATCATAGCATGCATTTTGTTTAGGGCCAAACCCAAGCACAAACAAAGAGATACAGGAACACATCCAAACGTTGACAATGGTATTATTCCAAAATAAAGGTGTAATACCACCCCCAATACATTACCTCATTACATCAGTGAACGCAAGTCTAAGTGTTCCATGAAAATCTTGTTTTGTCAAGCTACGCTGTATAGAAACTATTTCTGTTTGTCATATATTAATTTCCTTAACCTTCAATTGTATGCACAACCTTGATCTAAATTAAGCTCAAAATGTAAAATTCAATATATGCAAATATAAAATATTACCACCCAACTTCTATGCAAATATTAGTTCACGGAAGGTATATTTCTAATTACAATAATGATTTATCAAGACAAATGCCATCTGCGAAAATGTATAAAAGAACACAGTGAGGTAGAGACTGCTCAAACGCGAGGGACCCTACTTGTCATGTCACATTAACAGAATTACTATTACACATGAACTGATATTATACAAGCTTTTGAAGACTTTCTCCAACATGGAACTGAATACCCGAAGTTCAACAAAGTGCAATAGCCCATAAATGCAGCTTCTATGATCGATATCAATGAAAATGAATGCACAAGCAGCTGAAAACATCCTGGTTTTTAAAGTATACTGGCCTACCAGTTAGCATCTTAAGTGGACTAAAACCCCAAATAATAGATAAATTTGCTTGAATGCACACATATGAGAAAGCAAAATAACACTCCATAACAACCAATGTGACTAAATATCCTGACAATCTATTCATATCTCCTAATTTCAGGTATCACAAGAGTTCAACATGCTAATCTTGAAATTCATGCATATATCGTTTCATTATTTTATTATGCAATTGCATTTATACACATATAAAGTAGGTACTTCCGATTTTTAATGATACGCTCAGTGTATAATGAACACACACATACACGCATAGTGCATGCATAGATACACACATTCATGACTCATGCATAGTATCTATGCTCAGCGTTCCGGACCCCTAATGCATTATACAGCATATGATATATGTCACTGACTCACTGCAAGGATGTTTCTGGATTTATTGTCAAACAATTTGAAGAACATACCATCAGAATATGAAGATTTACCGTAGAGTAGAGCAACCATTGCCTTAATATAGAATATGCCATAACAAACATAAACAGAAAACTTGAAGGAGAGATTACATGAAGATCATTTTGGAGTGGCGGCCCCTGTAAGCATAAGGCGCTGATTAGCATTCTGTGCTACAGACATCAGATTTTTCCACCTATAGCTGTTTTTATCTTTCAACGCATGAGCTTCATCCATCAGGACACAGCTCCATCGACAACGCTTCAGAATCTTACGGTCATCTTTCTGCTGCGCGCTGCAAGAGTATTGGTTACAATCTAATACTTGATATCCAACAAGAAATTTCCAGGAGGACAACAAACCTGTGTCTTTCAAATAGTGAATAACAAACTAAAAGCACATTGAATGGAGGTCGCCGACCAGACTTGGCAAATGACGTCAACACCTTCAAATGGGCTACTCGTCCAGCCCCATGAAACTGTAATACAGAAAATGATGGGCACCACTTCTTTAACTCTCTTTCCCAGTTCTCTAATAGAGAAGCAGGGCATACAATTAAGTGGGGACCTGGATCATTGTCCAAGTGTTTCAACAAAGTAAGATATGTGATAGCCTGGGAGACAAGAGACCCGTAAAATGTTAAGCACGAAATGCCATAAAAAAGACTACTCATACGGCAAAAGTCACTGATACCCTTCATACCTGAATGGTCTTACCAAGGCCCATCTCATCCGCCAAGATAGCTGCAAGAGAGATAACTTAGAACATGCCAGAACAAGTCTCTCAAAACTGTGCCTGGACTGATAATATGAAATAGTGAACGAAATCACATTCAAGCATTTTCAGGCAATCTTAGATACAACATCACCGATAATACCAAACGTAGATACAATCTTAGATCCAACATCACCGATAATACCAAACTGTTCTTATAACCACTTAACTATGTTTAGTTAATACCAAACTTTTTTTGATTTTCCGATGATAGTTCATACCAAACTGATGTCAATCAAACAAGTAGGATAGAAAGATTTGGGAAATTAAGATCTTGCATCATAAGCATAAGCGGTGGCTAATATCTATTGCAACTTACAAGAAAATGCACATAGTTATATTATTACTGAAAACAACCGGACATGGTCATAAGAGGAGATCCCGCATAGACAGAGAAAATGAATACTTGTTGTAAGCTGTATCACTAGACCATTATTTTCTAAGCTCTTCAGTGCAGTTCTCATATATCCTGCTGTTACTTTACACAATCTTCCCGTTTTTATGTTCTCCAATTGTTTCTCTACTGACTAGTGAAGGCAACATCTGCAAGAGAGAAGCCAGGACACTCATTTTAAGTGGTCCAAAAGCGAACCCTTGCTACCCATACAGCTTATTCGCCAAACATGATGCCTTCAAGGTTAATCATTTCCATCACATTACAACTATAGTAAAACCCAGGTAAGGATCAGCGTTTAAGATATGACAGTTACTCCAACTCACTATGTCAGGTTTGTACCTGGAAATGGCAGAGAAAAAAACTGTGATGGTATCTTAGCAACACTGCCGTTTGACACGGAGATGATCTAGTTGAATTCCTAAACTTCTCTTGGACATAAAGGCTATTCTTTAAAAACTCTTATAAAAAAACAAGGTTTGATAGTAAATGGCATGGGTGGACTGGTAGACAAAACACTCTTAAAAAGATAAGAATCAAACAACCACCCATTGCCTCAAAAAGCGTTTCCTATAAACCAATCCATCAACCATAAAAACACATGACTTCAAATAGAACTGAACCACATAATGGCACCAAAGACGAAACCTACAGGAGGAAAGAATGAAGTCCCACAACCCAAGGATGATTTTCAACTGACTCAATTATCAACTATAGCTACCATTTAGATTAGTTTCGGATTTTCAGTAATCATGGTGTTATTTTCTACTCTAAGCATCACCACTATGAATCCCCTAATCACTTTCCCAACTCCAATATCTAGTAACATTACAATCTCTTAACAAAGTTTGGTATCTATAGATGTATCTAGTGAAACATTTAGTCCACTACATAAGGGGTCTAATAACATGGGCCATAAACGTAATTGTTTCTATCCAGTAGTTTACACTTCACTTGATGTAGTTGTTTGGCAACAAAGAAAGTCCTCTTCACCACAAATGTGAACTTTTATATATTAAATTTAGCTTGAATATGCAAAGCATTAAAGTTGTAAACTTTACTTCACATTGCATCCTACATTCCTAATGCACGAAACCAAAAAACAGCTGTAGTATGTAAATAAACATATACCTCCTGCGACATTTTTCCTATGCAACAAAAGAAGAAAGTTAACACCAACAAGCTGATAAGGTTTAAGAACAGGCTGAAAATCTGATTCTTCAATTTCACAAGCTGCATTAATATCCTCCTGTAAAACAAAACCAACAACCGAATTCTAACCTCTACTTTTCAACAAAATCATAATTACATCAGTCATACCTGTGTAACAATCCTAACACTAGAATTCTCAACTTCAGCATATCTATCACAGTTACACATAGAAGAGCCATATAATTCTTTCCTTAACTCCTCAGATATTTTCGAACATTTTCGCAACGCCATCCCAACAACATCATTTTTGTTATTCTCATCCACCTCCACCTCCACCTCCACGTCATCACAATCATCATCACTATCATCTACAGAAAAAATCTCAACTTCAGATGAAGACTTAATTTCACAAACCTCCACGTCATCATCATCATCATCACTATCTTCACTGATTATAAATCTTCTACCTCTATTTCTATGTGGTCTTATTTCTTCAACGTCGTCCACGTCATCATCTTCTAAACTTTCTTTTATTCCGGTTGATATTTCGCCGTTTTTCGGACGATATGAAAATGATTCGATGGGTGGTGGGGGTGAGTTTTTGTTTAAAATTCGGGATGGGTTAAATGAGTGCTTCTCCCACTGGTCTGGGGAAATTTCGTTAATGTGACGCTTCTTCATTTGGAGGGTCTAGGGTTTTTATTTTTTCTTTTTATTTTTCTTTTGGGTGGAAGAAATAAATAGATTGGGAATTTTGAACAAAAAAATTTAAGCACTTTTTGAGACAAGTGCAAAAAGGCGGGTAAAGAAGTAATTGGTTGGGGTTTTGGTGAACGTACGCATTTTGCGTAATTTGCGTATAAGACCGACACAATGATTTATGAATCTCAACTACAATGTGTACGGTCTGGTTCAGTTTCAGTTTTGAGCTTGATTAAGAAATTTGGGCTTGTGTTGGATTGGTCCAATTTGTCCATTGGCATTCTTAAGGAATTGTCCAACCTGTAAAAGGAATAAGGCCATGTATATCAGGTCTTAGTATTTGGTCCGGTCCATTTTATGAATTGGAGCCACAACTAATGAAGGTGGATTGTAAAACCAAAAAATCCGTGTATAGTAGATATTTGGGGAAAATAAAAACATAACTAAAAAAAAAAAAAAAAAAGGAATTGGGTCATATTCTCCATATTGTTTACTAACTTCACTCTATGACCCCAACTCATCTATTCTTTCGACAAAATTAAAATCACAATTCATACTCACCCCACCACAAACAATCCACTATTATCTTTAAGTATTTTCGAATCGGTTGAAATCAATTAATCAAAATTTGTTGTTAATTTTAAGTTGGGTGTTTTGTTTGTGGGTTTGAAGAAAATTCTTTTGTATTTTTATAGCGTCATGAATTCAAAGAAGATCTTAGAAGATTGGATTTGTTGTCTACTTTGTGATAATAAAATTTAGGAGAATTTTGAGTTAACCCCCCACAGATGAGTAGCAGTTTGACTAAACCCCCCATTTTTAAAATCATTTGAGTTTGCCCCCCACTCAGTCAATTTTTGTGTAGAATGAGGCGTTGGTATTTTAGCTATTGACCATTTTACCCTTATGAAATATTGCCACCCACATTAACACGTTAAACCTAGCTTTGCGAAAACCCCCCAAACGTTACCATTATTTAATTCTTGCACTCTCTCTCTCTCATTTTTTACATAATACCCATTTTGCCCTTTATGTTGGGTTTCCGCCACATTAAAGCGTAATACCCATTTGGGAAAACCACCCAAATATTGCCCTAATCTAACTCTCTCTCTCTCTCTCTCTCTTCTTGATTCGATCTCTGTATGTGGAGATTGTTGGTAAGTCTCTCTTGATTTCTCTCGATCTCAGTATGTGGAGATTACATTTTTGTTTCATTTTTTTGTACTCATAGTCTCTCTCTCTCTCTCTCTCTCTCTCTCTCTCTCTCTCTCTCTCTCTCTCTCTCTCTCTCTCTCTCTCTCTCTCTCTCTCTCCTCTTTGTTTGTGTTTTGGTTTTAGGGTTTAGGTTTTACTTGTAAGGGGAATTCTCATTTTGTTGTATGTTGTAGTTTGAGAGAAAATGGTTGCTTTAAGGTATCGAAGTTCTTAAATTGCATATTAATGGTGAATGGAGAGAAGCTACTAGGGATGGTGTTAGTAATGTGTATATGGGTGGGCATGAACTAAAATACGAGTTAATTGATGGCGAGAAGGCAAACATGGCGAATTAGTCGAGTGGATCACAAAAAGTTGTTCAAACGCAACCTGTAATCCTATATTGGAGATTAATTGGAATGAACGAGGAAATCTAAGGCGCCTAGTTTTGATGATGATTTGAAGTATATGTGGGTTTATGCAAAAGCCGATAGAAGTGGATATACTAATTTGTATGTGAAAATTCATCGAGGGTTGAGGAATTGTCGAAAGTAGTCTTGATGAGGGAAGAAGTAAGTGACGATGAGGAAGAAGTAAGTGATGATGATGTTGTAATTGTAGGAGGGAAACAAATATAAGAAGGGATTGAATTTGATCTCGATGAGTGGCCAACTGTGGAAGAAGTTAATAGGATTGTGGACTTAACAAGTGGTTCATGTAAGGGTAGAAAACTTTTAGAGTACAATATTGATGGTAGTGGGTCTCAGCCCCAGACTTTAAGTGGTGAATCACTTGGAGGGGACCATTTGGGTGAGGTGGAAACCCAAACTAGTTGGTCTACTGAAGGAAGACCAGAAAGCTCTAAGTCCCAAAGCAGCTCTAAACAGAGTCAAAAAGAAAAGTAAGGCAAACTATACTTCCCAAGCCTCTTCTTCTCAAGTTGCAGGTACATCTTCATTTATTGGGTTTACTTCTGAGCTTATTTTTCATTTATTCTTCTTACATATCTCATTACCCCTTATTCATTAGATGAAGTTGTTGATGACTACTTCAACTTGGATTTTCTAAACTTTGGAGTGGATGACCATGCTGCTGGTACTGCTAATGTGACCACTGATAATGGTATATTAATTAGATTGGTTTTAATTTCATATGTAACCATTTTCTATTACAGTGTCTAATTACATTGGTTTTAATTTCATATGTAGATGAAACCCAAACTGGTGGAGCACATACAGAAGGGGGTAGATTAAATGTGGATCAAATTGATCGTAAGAGGCTTACCATAGTGAGTTCTCATCGGATGAAGAATACATACGATCTTTGATAGAGAGTGATAGTGAAGAAGAACAGGTTGGTTGAAGAAAACTTGAGAGGAAATGATAATGTTGTAGATGAAAGGGATGTTGGTAGGATAAATGAGGTCTTGAGAAAACATACAACATACCAACCGATGAAGGAGTGGTTGGGGTTCCACAATCTTTGAAGTTGGAGGTTGGGCGATCTTTGGAAGGATAGGTATGAGTGTAGGGATTATGTCGACTTTATGCTATTAGTAATAAGTTTGTTCTTGAATACACAAGAAATGATAGTAATAAGATTGAATGGAAATGCAAAGGTCGATGGTCGTCCCCTGGATGATTTATGTGAGGGTGTTACCAAATAAACATACAATGAAGTGTAGGAAGTTGGTGAACACACATACATGAAGTCCGATAGGGAAGACAAGAATCGATGGCAAATGCAAGTTGGATAGCAACCGGACTTGAGAAAGAAATGAGGCTTCATTATAGGGTATACAAACCTAATGATGTTATGGTGGAAATGATGGATAAGTATCAGGTTAGGATTAAGTATTGGCAAGCTTGGCATGCAAAGAACATGGCAATGGAGAAGATCCATGGTTGTTATGATACTTTTATGCAAAATTACGAAGTTGTGTAGGCAAACTTTTGCAAGCTAACCCCGGGAAGTGTTGCAAAAGCACTCTGACATGAAAATTTCCATACTTTTATTTTTGTGTGTATTGCATTCAAGGCTAGTCTAGATGGTTTTGTGCTGAAATTTGTAGGCTATGATAGGACTTCGATGGTTGTTTCTTGAAGCGGAAAGCATGAAGGTGTTTGCCTATCTATTATTGCATTGGATGGTAACAATGGATTGTTCCCGTTGCTTTTTATTTTGTATTGCTGAAAATCTGAGAGACATGGACTGGTTTTCTAGAGAAGATGGCACCACACTTAAATAGGCACCCTCGAAGTTGACTATTATCTCGGAAGAGCGAAAAGGATCTGCGGTTCAGTTACAAAACTGTTTTCCCCGGTTGTAACCGGAGGTATTGTTCGCACACATGGTCAAGAACATGAAAACTAAGTACGAGGAGGAGTTGAGCTTGAAGCCTGGAGTGCTGCCAAAACATATTCAGAGTCAGAGTTTACAAAAGCTTGACAGTGGAGCAAAAGACTATCTGATGGGTGAAGATCCAAGGTTGTGGGCAAGATCATACTTTGATGAAGTGTGTAAGTCTGATCATTTGTCTAACAACTTTTCAAAAGCATGGAATAGTCATATATTGATGGCTAGGGACAAACCCATTGTCAAAATGATTTCACAAGTGATGATCTTGCAAATGAAGTTATTATATGACAGGAAAGAGAAATGTGAGCTATGGAATGATAATGATTTAGTGCCAAGGGTTAAGGATATTATTATTGACCTTAGCAGCAAAATTGGAAATTTGAATGTGAGTGGTTCAAAGAATTGAAGGCACATTTTTAGTGACTAATGTCTTTCTTGGAAAATGGTGGAATGTGGACTTAAAGAGACACACATGTGATTGTCATGAATGGCAAGTCACCGGCATTCCTTGCCTTCATCTTCAGAATTTGTCATTAAACCAAGGAGGCAACAATGGATTGAGTAAGATCATTGAATTTCTCTTTTCGTGAATCATTTATGTCTTTTCGTGAATCCTTTTCGTCTGTCTTTGTCTTTTTTGTTAAAGGGAATTTTGACTTAACCCCCAAAGTTTGGTAGCGTTTTTGACTAAACCCCCAAAGTTGGATAGCGTTTTGACTAAACCCCCATTTTAAAAAATCATTTATGTCTGTCTTTCTATGAATCATTTTGTGAATAATTTCTGCTATCTTGTGGAATCATTTATGTCTTTTGTGAATCATTTTATGTCCGTCTTTCTGTGAAGGAGTCATTTCTATCTTCTTCTTCGTGAGTCATTTATGTGAATCATTTCGCCTCTTTCGTGAATCATTATACCTCCATTTGTGTTGTTTTAGGTATTGTAGCCCTTATTTCTCTGCAAGCAACTTACAAAAGAGCTTGTCTTTGGTCACATTGTACCTTACTTGCATGAAGATGAATGGCCTATTGTAAGTATAGTTGCACTCCATTTCATGTTTGGTATTATAGTTGTAGTATGTTATCCGATAGTAGTGTGTTTGTAAACAGCCTACTCAAGAAGAGTATATCTATCCACCAATCGGACAAAACGGCTGGCGGGCCAAGGGTGAATAGAAGAAGAGGTGCAGATGAATCTAACGAAGTAAAAGGTGTTCAAGGTGCCAAGTTTATGGGCATAATAATGGAGAGGTTGTCAAGGAGGTTAGGTGGGAGATAATGTCAATGCGAAGCCACCGCCATTGCAAATTTGTTGCAGAGGAGAATTTCATAGAGAAAGAGGAAGGCCTGGGAGACCAAGAACAAGGCCACTCCCAAACCCCTTTCTTCTCGGACCAATCAATGCACAAGATGGGAGTCAAGTTCTCGGAAGGTGATTTGCCGCCAAGAGGTAGAGGCGAGGAGGTGGTAGGGTAGGGGTACAAGTGGTGAGGATGAGAGCCAACCGCCTACAAGTGAATATGGGAGTCAAGTTGTTGAAGGTGATTTGCCGCCAAGAGGTAGAGGCAGAGGTGTTAGAGGTAGGGGGGGTAGGGGTACAAGTGGGTGAGGATGAGAGCCAAGGATCGCAAGTGAAGATGGGAGTCAACACCTGCAAGTGGGAGAGGAAGTAGAGGTGGTAGAAGGCGGGAGTAGGGGTGGGGGGAGAAATGCTACGGATGGGAGCCAAGAGGGGACCGCAAGTGAGGATGGGGGGGGAAGGAAGAGGCGAGGGAGGAGGTGCTAGGGGGGGTAGGAGGGGGGGAAATGTTTCTAATCAAGATCATCCATCCGAACTTTTATTTGGAAGTTCACAAGGTCCACAACCTAGCCGGTCCGAACCTATTCAAACTCAAGAAAGTGTTGCTCCATTGAGGCCGAACATACCCTGCAATGCCACCAATGCCACCTCCAAGAAAGAGGTCGGGGAAGGGTACAACATCCTCTCAAGCTTCTTGACAAAGAGTCTTGACTACATTAATGCTATGTTTTTATGGGGTTTTGTAAGTGTTGTGTTATGGATTTGTTGTAAGACCGAGGTTAAGTTAAGTGTTATGTGTAAGACTTCAATGATTTTGTCTGTAAGACTTAATGATTTGTGTAAAATGTACTTGATTTGTTGTGTCGGACACGAGTCAAGTGCTATGTAAAATGTACTTGATTTGTTATTCTATTAAGTGTTAGAGAAGTGTTATGTATGCTTGTTGTTGTGTTATGGATTTGTTGTAAGACTTCTTAAGTCGCCGTGTTTTGATCATTTTAAGGCATGTTTGCTGTTATGCATTTTTTATCATATTAACATGTTAGACTTAAATGTAGACTTGAACACTATGTCAGAATTAAATATAGACTTGAATATATCCATTACATTAAAATGCTAATTTCCTCACAAGTTCGGGTTACATCGGACCTAATCGCCTTCAATATTCATCTTAATAACACCATCAATACACAACTTAAGTTTCCCTCCTCTTTAGACTTCTCTTTGTTCTTCACTTCACTCCTTTCCACTTCCACTTCCACGCCTTCCCTTTTGCTTTAGTTGGTACATCTATCCATTTGTAAACCGCAGATCTTGGTGCACTATTACATCCGAGGAATCTCAATCCTTTAGTGTGTTCTTGCCCACTCCAAATGAACCCTCATAGTATCCGGACATCCTAAAAACAGGGGATAATCAAGCCAACGACAATCAACCTTCCAAATTGCCCTCGCATCCCCACAAACAAAACAAGACCCATAGTTGATTGCTTTTGATGATGACATTGCAATCTGAAAACAGAACAAAACAAATTAAGGTTGAGGTTTAATATTAGTTAGTGTAGACCCCCCAAACGTCAATATGTTATTTGCATAAACCCCCCAATGTTTAAGTAAACAGTCAACGAAGAAGAAGAAGAAGAAGCAGAATAAGAAGAAGGTCAGGAAGAAGATTAAGTGTAATAATAGAACCTGAGATGGTTGATTTGTGTTGCTAACCTCGTAAGTGCCACCGCCCATAAAAATGAGATGAGATTTGTGTTGATTGCAGACTAAAGGGTCGAGCCGTCAAGGAGGTGATGAGATTTATATAAAACTCAACGGCTATTTCATAAGGGCAAAATGGGTATTATGTAAAATACGAGAGAGAGAGTGCAAGAATTAAATAATGGCAACGTTTGGGGGGTTTTCGCAAAGCTAGGTTTAACGTGTTAATGTGGGTGACAATATTTCATAAGGGTAAAATGGTCAATAGCTAAAATACCAACGCCATTACACACAAAATTGACTGTGAGTGGGGGCAAACTCAAATGATTTTAAAAATGGGGGGTTTAGTCAAACCGCTACTCATCTGTGGGGGGTTAACTCAAAATTCCCCTAAAATTTATTGTGTCAATCAAATTGAAACATTGCACTGATTTTGGATTAATCATTTCAAAACTTGTTTTTATATTTTCTATGTCAATCGTAGACAAACACTGGACAAAGTATAGAGAAAACAACGAAAGTGAGACCAAACAACTTCCATTCCCACTTTGTGTTGTTTGTACATCTACTGCGTTGGATCATTTAAACTAGGTTAGCTACTACACATTTTTCTACTGCCAAACAGAGTCTTAATGTGGTGGCGATACTAGTATACAGTACTACACGTCTATTGTTCAAAATAAAAATAAAAATACAAAACTACAAAGAAACAAACAAGTGTTGATCACCTTGCTGCTATTAGCAAACAATGAGGAAGTCATGCACTTTGACTCCCCTTTTGATCACCTTATAAAACTTGGTAAGGATCCCAGATGGGAGTTGTAACTTTCAAGTTATAATATATATGCAGGTTTGGATATGCCTAACCCAGTTACCATTCCAAACAAAAAAAAAAACTTTATTGACCGTTAGGTATACACATAATAAGACAGAAAATTGGGTATAGGTACACACATCTGTCTCAAATTTCAGACTGACTTTTACAATTTTGACCTCTTTTATTAGTCCCAACTAAATAAGCCAACTACCAACAAAAAAAAAACTACAAACTAAATCAGTTACCAAAAGAGTAGTAGGTTAATCAAAATAACTAAAATTCATCTGAAATCTATAAAATTCCAATTAAAAGTTAGATGAATTTATGGAGAGACCAAAACAATGTAGAAAACATCAACTTAAAAAACGGAAAAAATATATGTTGATTACAACTAATGTCAATACAGCTTTAACAATTTAAAATGCATCTCTGATAATTTTGAATAGTATGTTTAAGCTTTGTTTGATGTAATTCAAATTGTGAAATTGTGAAAGGACAAATGATTTTTTTTTATAAGACAATTGTATTATTTGATTGCAGTACATCTTAGAGCAATACACACGCATCCTTGCTTGATGAGTGGCCTCGATTGACACACACACACCTACAGCCTGCACATTAGATTTTCATATTATTTATTTGTGGAAGAAATTGATAGTTACAAATGAAAGGGTAAAAAGGATAAATAAGAAGTTTTAAAAACAGTTAATACATCCAAAAAGTAACTTGTTGTTAAAATTGGAGTAGAATCAAAATATAATATTGGTCTTTCTCTAGACAAAAAACACACTAAAGAAAGTATTTAGAGCCCCATTTCTAACATAATAAATTAATAAGAAGCTGCTAATTTAAAGTGATTTCGTTATGGATATTTTGCACTAGTAGCCAGTGTGAATATTCTGGGAAGCATTCCGAGAGATTCCAAGTCTACGAGGAGTCAAGGACCAAAGCACGGAATGTCTTCAAGTGGTCGTTCGGTCATTTTCAGTACAGAACATGAATCACATTTTGAAAAAAAAAACAACAAAACATGAATCACGTGCTTGACCACTTTTGCTTGGCTGTAGTGTTTGACAATGTGAAAAAAAAACCTGGGTTCATGACTTCTTCCAATATGGAATATCGATATATTATTGGGTTCCTATTCACCTGAAATATAACGTGCGATGCACATGACTAATCCTTTTTCTTAACTTTTACCAATGTCACTTGAAAAACAAAAATTTTGTCTTAATTCTCAAATATTATTAATGTTGGGAAAAATTATGCAAATTGATTCCTACTAATATAGTTTATATATGTACACTCCAAACTCCAATCAAATATAAACTTTCATTACAACCAACAACCACAAACCTAAATTGAAGAATCAACAACCTCAATAAACAATAACAATGTAGAGTAAAGACATAACACAATATGTAACATGATTCGTCCAATAACGTTTACTTCCACAATAGTAAATCATTTATAAGATTGAGAATGATTATTACAATTACTCTTCTCAAGTCGCTCCAACACTTACTAGATCTCTCTTCTTGTATCTCTCTCTTCTTACAAATTTATCTATTTGTAAGAGATTCATCTCAATTTTGGTTTTTCTTAAAATTTTTTTTTTTTTCTAATTCTTATTTTGGGTATGAAACCATAACTTCTTTTTATATCTTATCCGCAATTTTGGTGAGCCATGATCCATTTTGTAAAAAATGCCTGGGTTTTGTCATTTCGTTCACATTTCAATAAAATTGCAAAGCGTTATTTATAAACAAAACTAAATCGATCACGTGATGTTTGTGAAAATAGATTTAGGTGAGAAAATGATGAAAAAAAAAGAAAATTGACTTTGATTTCGGAGATAGAAAATCCGTTTGAACGAATCATATCTCCAATAAAAGAGTTAGTCTCGATTTTTGATCCCTAATAACGACTCTTCATCTCTGAACGAGCATTATTAGCGCGTGGAATCGATTCAGAACCCCATCTCTGGGTGAACTTACTCGGTTCCTAATCGTTATAATTATCGAAACACCCTCTCCAATAAAAGAGTTAGTCTCGATTTTTTATCCCTAATAACGACTCTTCATCTCTGAACGAGCGTTATTAACGCGTGGAATCGATTAAGAACCCCATTTTTTTAGTGAACTTACTCGGTTCCTAATCGTTATAATTATCGAAACACCCTTCCTAATAGAGATAATCTTCACTCGGGCAGAGTTTTTACTCCGAGATCACAGAAACTAAATTATTATTCTAATTAACAGAAAATAAAACTGAATTAAAAACATTTTAATTAAAAACTGTAAATTAAATTCTCCATTACACTAGGAAAGCAGTAAACTATTGATGGAATGCTAACCATTCCATTCGAAAAATTGAAACTAGACCTTTCTATTTATAGTTTTTAGACGGTCTAGATTCAATCCATCTAATCTAAATCTAACGGTTACAAATAAAATATAATATCCCAAAGAATATTTTATAAATATTATAGGAAATATTCTAGGAAATATTCTTAAAATATTCTCTAGAATAGTAATAGGCTTGGACTAAATAGTAACGGGCTTTGGTTTTATCTGCATATTCCAAATCGTACGACCATTTTTTGGAAGCTAGATATCGTTGCGTAGAGTTTTCTGCATTGATCATTTTAGTTGGTCGAATGCATGAATCAGAGTTAGGAGACGGAAGATATCGTCATTTGAAATTTTCTCCTGACTTTCGGGCTGATTTAGGTCAGTTTGACCAAAATATCTTCTTTAGCTGGCTTAGGGACTCAAGTTTGGATTCTTCAACTTGTTTCATGGTTCTCTGAGTTCATGAGCTTTACTGGCAGTTTGGAGTTTTAAATGAGCTGATACTGAAGATTTCAAGTCCAAGCTTTATTCGGCTGTATTTCATGCTAAAACGCAGGTTCTGTGTATATTTTATCGTTGGCTGTTGAAACCTGTGAAAACATAAAAATACAATTAATTTACATTTATTAAACACATAATTGACCCAAATGTAATGTTTCTACGGGGTTTAAAACACAATTTTTGGTACTTATCAAGCCACGAAATTTCAGTTCATCTCGATTCAACAATGAAAAAAATAATAACTTTGCTCTTCTTCTCACATGGCGAGGGACGCCCAACAATCTCTCCCTCCCGAGCCATGAGGGGGGATACCTCCACACATCCCCAAATCAATTGGAGGAGTGTGATACCAATCCGGCGGTAGCACAACAAACATCAAACTTGCTATTTGACGAAACTTTGGTCATCATATCCGACTCATTCTTGTCGGTATAGATCTTCTTAATGCACAATCGTTTCTCTTTAAGAATTTTTCTAATCCAATAATAATGCACATGTATGCTTGGATCTAGAATGAAAACTATGATTTTTGCTCAAATGGATGGCGTTTTGCATTTGTGTAACCTTCAAGTAAGGTCTTACTCCCACCAAAACACAAACACACTTTAGAAGTGCCCTTGAGATATCTTAATATCCACTTAACACCTTCCCAATGCTCTTTACCCATATTTGACAGAAATCGGCTTATAATACTAACGACGAAAATAATATCCGGTCTTGTACACACCATTGCATACATCAAATTGCCCACTGCGGATGCATAAGGAATCTTTTACATTTCTTTCATCTCATGCTCACCCTTCGGACACTTACATTTGGTCATGCGGAATTGGCCACCAAGCGGACAACTTACCGGCTTCATTTGATCCATGTTGAATCTCTTCAACACCTTGTCAATATAGCTTTCTTGAGAAAACCATAACTTTTCACTCTTTCTATCACGAATGATCTACATACCAAGTATATGTTTTGCTTAACCCAAATCCTTCATCTTAAAGGACTTACTCAAGTCTTTCTTCAACTTGGATATCTTGTTGATGTTTTAATTTGGCCAACTATCAACATATCATCCACACATAACAAAAGCACTATGAAATCTCCATATGGAAAGTTTTGAACAAACACACAGTGATCAGATGCAAACTTCTTGTAGCCATGTTTCACCATAAATGACTCAAACTTCATGTACCACGGTCTTGGTGCCTGCTTCAACCCATACAAACTCTTTCTCAGCTTGCATAATATGTGCTCATTGCCTTTGGCCTCAAAACCCTATGGTTGGTCCATGTAAACATCTTTCTCAAGATCACTATGAAGAAAAGTTGTCTTGACATCTAGTTGCTCAACCTCTAGATTCATACTTGCAGCCAAACCCAATACCACCCTGATAGAAGTCAATTTAACTACCTGGGAGAAAATTTTATCAAAGTTAATACCTATTATCGACCAAATCCCTTCACAACAAGGCGAGTTTTGTGCCTTGGATGTGGATTACTCTCTTCATGTTTGACTTTGAAAATCCACTTGTTCTTGAGAACTTTTATTCCTTTTGGTTTCTCAACTAAGTCATAGGTGTGATTCTTATGCAAAAAATTTATCTCATCTTGCATGACATTCAACTATTTCTCTTTGTTTGTACTTTCAAAAGCATCTTGATAGTGCATAGATTCTTAACCATCAGATAGTAAAACATACATATGTGGTAGATACCTGGTTGAAGCTTGTATTTCTCTTTCGGATCTTCTCACCTCATCTTCTTATGGCTTAGGAGGATGCAAGTTTTCTTGCTTAGGTGCTAGTTCATACACTTCATCTACATATTCTATCTCAGTAGGGTCAATCTTATCATGAACAATATGATTATCATCATGAACCTCAAACCTATGGTTTTCTGCATTTTCAATGCCTTTTGCAACTCGTTCCACAATATGAATTTCTAGTTCTAATCAACAAGATCATTAACGAAAAACTTATAGTTTCTCACCATTCTCAAAGTCTTATATTGTTTGGTCTTCTAAGAACGACATCTTGACTTCGGATTACCTTCTTGTTAATCGGATCATAAAGTTTGTAACAAAACTTCTCATCACCATAACCCATAAAAATACACTGTTTGGCTTTGCCATCAAGATTGGATCTCTCATCCTTAGGAATATTGATAAAAGGAAAAACGATAGTTTTACCTGCGAATAAGCGATGAAACTCAAATGTAAGTAAAACTAAAACTATTTTTTTGCTTATGTATCAAAGTTATCTACTCTCGTTATCAAAGCAATATGTTTATAGTAGAGAATTCGTTCCACTCCTAGTTTATTTAGGTGTAACGTTTTCTAATTCGTGTAAGCTAACAAAGTTGTGAGAGTAATGGAATTGAAATTTAACTACGATGGTGAATCAACAATCAAGATGATATAAATCAAACTATGGAAATACTAACTTGACAATATGGGGAGAAATTAGGGGGATTTGATTTCACCTTAATTCGACTTAATAAACTAACGAAGAATTGTCGTCATCCGAATTGCCATGTTTTCGCATAACAATTGGGTCTATCTAATCCCTAATCGTTCATGGTAATCTCTACCAACTAACAATCAGCATGTGAAGCAATCAAACTCATTCTCAAGGAGAACTAATTACTTTCTAGAATGAAATAGATTACTACGACCATTTCTATGCTAATCGAAATCAAGTTTCATCAAGATTTTCTCAAACCCCTCTAATGGAGGTTTTAGCCTTGAATCATTATACTATCATTTCTAACCCAAAAACAAATAGAACAAGTCATTATTGAATAAGCAATAAACTTTATTAATCTAATTGAACAAGAGTAATAATGATTCAAAATGAATTAAAACTGAATTTAAAACTAAGATTATGAATAACTAATTATCAAATTAAGACAAACTAAATGAAATGAACTAAGTAATGGATTCTAAAAACTAAATTTACTGTTCTAACTAATTTATTAATAATTCACTAGATAAAAACTAAGTTATTGATTATAAAAATTAAATTCTTGCTCTCAAAACTAATTCTATGAAAAATAACTATATAAAAACTAACTATTGGATTCTTGACTAAGTAAAAACTAAGTAGCTTCAGAGCTAAGTCTTTTTCTCTTCATATGGAGGAGACTAGATCCACAATTTCGTGCATGGGCTGAGGAGCCATGTTTTGGGCCGGAAAATCGAGCCCAAAACCTCATTACTTCAGTCCATAAATGGGTTTTCAGTTGGAAATGACTTTAATAGCCTTTTCGTTCATTTTTGCTTCTCTGATTGGGTCACAGCTTAGACCATTAGAAAGCTCATTCCGAGCCGGTCGTTTTGACATAAGGTAGGCCCAATTCCAAGGTATGGGTCCAAAGATACTGACGCCGAAAGTCACGACTTTTCGCTATTTACGCCCACATTGACTTTGACTTTTCAGCTTTGACCGGGCTTTAAAAATGGTTTTTCTCCTTGAATCTTAGTCTTTAATCATAGAACTTCTTAGCAACTAACATTTGCTCTATTATCTCACAAAAGTGGTGCATTTATGCACATATTCGACTCTAATGCCTAAAATACATAAAAACACGATAACAGTACTAACTATTACTTATTAATCACATAATTGGTCAAAAAACAATATTGTTAAGGGGTTAAAACTACAGTTTTGAGCTCTTATCAAATATGAACAAATGCTCTGCACCCAAATGCCCTCAGGTATCCACAATCAACATCTCTGTTTGACTATACTTTTTTTTCGATAATCATTATTTAGAGACTTCGAAGGTGGATAGGTTGATCACATGTACGACTATGTGCATTGCTTCTACCTAGTAACTTTTTGGTAACTTAGAATGAGACAATATACATCTCATCCTCTCTACAATGGTACGGTTCATCCTCTCGGCTATACCATTGTGTTGTGGTGTCTTAGGCATTGTGTGCTCATGACAAATCTTATGACTCTTGTAATATTTTTCAAACGGCCCAATGTACTCTCTCCCATTATCTGAACGGATACACTTCAAAGGCTTCTCGGTATGTTTTTCCACCATACTATGAAAAATCTTGAACACACTAAGAACCTCATTTTTGGTTTTCAAACCATATGCCCATACCTTACTTGAAGCATCATCAATGAAAATAAAAAAGTATAAAGTTACCCCATGGGACTCACGCACTTTCATAGGACCACATAAATTCGAGTGTACTAGCTTAAGAATATTCTCCTTGCAATGAGAGGGGGATCTTTGAAAAGATATTATATGTTATTTTCCAACCAAACAATGAGTATAATTATTTAAATACATACCTTTGATGTTTGACAACACATTTTGCTTGACAAGAACTTCCATGCCTTTCTCGCCCATATGACACAATCTTTTTTACCATAGATCGGTGGAAGCTTCTTATTTCTTGTGCCGCATTTAACTCTGCTTTACACAAACTAGCTTGTGTTTTGTAAAGCGAGCAATATTTTTTCCCTTTGGCTACCACAAAGGAACCTTTACTTAGTTTCCATACTTCATTACCAAACAAGTTTTAGAAACCATTATCATCTAACTTCCCAGCGGAAATTAGGCTTAGTCGAAGATCGGGGACATGCCTTACATTCTTGAGCATCAAGGTGTAACCGTCACTAGTTTCCACATGAACATCATCAATCCCTGTAATCCTTGAGACTCCACTGTTACTCATCTTCACCTCACCAAAATCACCATAATTGTAATCCCTGTAATCCTTGAGACTCCACAATTACTCCTCTTAAGTCTTTTGAACACTTACTAGATCTATTTTTTTATATCTCTTTCCTTACAAGCTTATCTATTTGTAAGAATTTCATCTCAATTTTGGTGGCTCTCAAAATTGGTTTTCTCTCTATTTTTTATTTTGGGTATGAAACCCTAACTTATTTTATATAACATGTTGAAATTTTAGTGAGCCATAAAATTTTAGTTCATTTCGGTTCAACAACAAAAAATAGAACTTTGTTCTTCTTCTTCTCACATGGTGAGGGACACCCAACAATCAAATCATCTTAAGTTCTAACAAATACCATATTATCAAAGTCGAAATCTATGGTATATTTAGATTGAAACTTTGAAAACTGAAAACACCAAACAGTCACGTAATTTATAGTCTATACAAAATTACAAATGATCCGATCAATACTTGTGATTTGGTGGAGGAGGAGTTTACATTATTTATTTTTCTGTTTATTTTTTTCGATTCGGTGGACCACATCACGAATGGCAATGCATCTGCTTTCTTTGGGCAATAGAAATTGTTACCAAATGGACCGGGGCTTTTCTTGTATGTCCACAAATTAAATCCGGTTAATATGATTTATTTGTGGCGATAGATTTTTTTCGACATCTCATCATTGGAGTTATCCCTCATGAGGAGAGAAACCGAGCTCGACAGAAACGGCAAACTTCGACATCGCAGAAGTCGAGAGGCGCCAGGCTCGATAAGAAGCGACTTCGCGGCTCGAGTTCGATAACATAAGGCGACCAGCGCTTCAAAGTGGCGGCGCCAGCCTCAAAGGTCAGTCTTTCCACACTTCATTTCAAGCTCGAAAAGGGAGCCAGCGCGGGCATAAATTTTGTGGGCCTTGCTACAAGATACCCATGAAATTTGGTTTTGGAAAAAAAACCAAAATCAAGGTTTTGGAAAACCTAACTAATGAACCAAACAAGTCGAGGAAGGATTGGAATCCGGACTAAAACAAAAGAGAGTACCTTTAGAGATACAACCCCTGTAAAGAGATAAAGAGTGATCTAGTAAAGGTGAGATCCGTAAGGGAGAGATTGTAATATTCCTTCCCATTTTATTAAGACCGACTCTTGTGGAAGTAGGCATCATTGCGAAACCACGGTAAATCTTTGTGTTGTGGTTTTTTACGCGCTTTACATTATTATCCATTTGTTAATAGTTGTTTTAGCGAGTTGGGCATGTTAGTATAGGTTGTAGTTGATATTTAGAATTTATCCGGAGTTGAATTGTGTTCATACAAGTTATCGTGTAGTGGGGAACCGATTGGTATTGGTGTAATCCCAACAAGTGGTATCGAGCCTTGGTTAGAATAGCTAGGGTGTTATCCGAATCTTGGTGAGGAAGGTGTTTGTGAAATTCCGAGAGAAGATTTGAGGTTAAATAACTTGTAGAGATGGACCATTCCGTGAACACTTTCGTATGATGAGTCGAATAGGAAGAACTACACCATCCGGAAAGCTAAGATGGAAGACTTGCTATCATTGCAAGGACTTGGCACTTCCCATTGAGAATGAGGGAGTAAAACCGAAAAAAGACGATGTGAATCGGAGTGGAAAAAGCTTTGAGAAAAAGCCATTGGGTACATTCGACAATGGATAGACGATTAATCTTTCACCATGTGGCCCAGAGAGAGACCTTCGATCATGGAAGAAACTTCGAAGACCGTATGAGAGGAAGTGAGGTGGAAACAAAAGTGCTAGTCGTTAAGAAGTTTGCGAACCACGAAGTACCAAGAAGGTTCTTCAATGTCCGGAGCATCTTAATGAAGTCAGAATATCATCAATCGGATGCATTTGATGAAGATCAATTTGGGAGACGAAGTTGAGGCTTTGTTTCTATTAGGCTCTCTACCCGAAAGTTGGGAGACATTAGCGGTTTCTCTACATGGAGCGACCAAGGATGGAATTGTTACCATGGAGATGGCTACCACGTCTTTGTTGAATGAGGAGACTAGAAGGAGTGCAAAGCGGCTCTTCTAACTTCGAGGTCCTTTTCATAGAAACGGGGAGAGGTCGAAGCGAAAACCATCTCGTTCTAGAGGTGATGACAGAAGTAAATCTAGGGGTGAAGCTAGAACTCCTGGCGCGAGAGAGGCAATGTTACTATTGTGCCACCAAAGGCCACTTCAGATATGAGTGCGTAACAACGAAGAGGGATGAGAAGAATAACTGTGTACATGAAGACATGGTGCAGAAGAATGGAAACACAGGCAGAGATACTACCGCACTAGTCGACGACCTAGTGGGAATTATGTCGATTGTGGTGCAGGCCGCCTTAGTACCTCATGTCAGGATACGAGTGGGTGATAGATACTGAGCATCCTATCCGTCAATAATCGCATGGGATTCTTCACTACCCACACCGTGGTGAATATGGTGAAGTGAGAATGGGTAACAGTGGCGTCTCGAAGATTATAGGCATTGGAGATGTTCATGTAGAAACCAATGTCGGCTACACCTTGACACTCAAGGATGTAAGACATGTCCCCCGACATACGGTTAAGCCCTAATTTCGGCCGGGAAATTAGATGATGATGGCTTTGTAAACTTCGTTTGGTAACGGGTATGGAAACCCGACCGGAGGTTCCATTGTAGCAGCCGGAGGAAAGAAAACTTGCTCTCTTTACAAAAACAGCTGGTTTGTGTAAAGCGAATCTAACGCGCGAAGAAGAAGAAGCTTCATCCTAACCGTGGCACAAGAGACCGTGGTCACATGGGCATAAAAGGGATGGAAGTTCTTGCTAAGCAAAAGGCCATGCCGGACATTAAAGGTACACATTTAAATACATGTACTCATTGTTTGGTAGGAAAGCAACACAGGTGTCTTTCCAAAGATTCGATCTCCACGTAGAAAGGACAACGTCCTTGAGCGAGCTAGTGCAATGATGACTTATGTGGTCCTATGAGAGTGAAGTCCCACCGGGGGGAGCCTTCTTCTTGACATTCATTGATGATGCGTCCAAGAAAGATATGGCCTATAGTCGAAGACCAAGAGATGAAGTTCTTGGCGTGTTTGAGAAATTCCACAAAACATGGTGGAAAGAGAGATCGGGAAGTTGTTGAAATGTATTCGCTCGGATAATGGGGGTGAGTACATTGGGCCATTTGAAGAGTATTGCGAGTCATGGGATTAAATGAAAGCGCACCGTTCCCAAGACACCTAAATGAGAATGGAATAGCGAGAGAGAATGAACCGTACCATTGTAGAGAGGATAAGATGCATGCTATCCCACTCTAAGCTACCTAGAAACTCTTGGGTAGAAGCAAACGCGACAACTGGCAGTGCATGTGATCAACTTGTCACCAAAGAAAGCCTCCGAATAGTGATTATCCGCAGAGAGAGTATGGTCAGCCAGAGATGTTGATTATGGATACTTGAGGGTATTTGGAGTGCGGGGCATTTGTGCATATTCGGGAAGGATGAGAGATCCAAGCTTGATGACAAAGCCACGCGATTGCATTTTTCGGGTTATGGAGATGAAAAGTTTGGTTACAAACTCTATGATCCGATTAACAAGAAGGTAATCGGAAGTCGAGATGTTGTGTTCTTAGAAGACCAAACCATAGCAGACTTTGAGGAGGGTGAGAAGCTCTGAGGCTTTCACCAATGATCTTGTTGATTGAGAACCGAAGTTCCTACCTTGTGGAACGTGCGAGAAAGGCATTGAGAATGCAGAGAACCATGAGTTTGAAGCTCGTGATGAGAATCTATTGCTCATGATGGGATAGAACCTATTGGTATAGAAGATGCAGATGAGATGCATGAACCACCACCGAGCAAGCGAAGTGCATCCTCGAGGCACCGGCCGAGATGGGGGCAAGGAGGTCCGTGCGAGAGAGACTAGCTTCAACGGTATCCACCACATACGACGCGTGCTACTATCGGATGGTGGAGAACCTATGTACTATCAAGAGGCACTTGAAGGTACGACAAAGAAAAAATGGTTGAAGGCCATGCATGACGAGATGGATTCTTTGCATAAGAATCACACTTATGAAGTTAGTTGAGAAACCCACGGGGAGAAAAGTTCTCAAGAATAAGTGGATATACAAAGTCAAGCATGAGGAGAACAATCCTCACCCAAGGCACAAAGCTCGCCTTGTTGTGGAAGGATTCGGTCAAAGGAAAGGAATTGATTTTGATGAGATTTTTCTCTCGTAGTGAAGATGACTTCTATCCGGGTGGTATTGGGTATGGCCGCAAGTATGAACCTAGAGGTTGAAAGCGACTAGATGTTAAGGCGACTTTTCTTCATGGAGACCTTGAAGAAGATGTCTACATGGACAAATGAGGGGTTTGAGGTCAAAAGCAAAGGAGCACCTAGTATGCAAGGTGATAAAGAGCTTGTATGGGTTGAAGCAAGCACCGACGACGCTGGTACATAAAGTTTGACTCCTTTATGGTGAAGCAAGGATACAAGAAGTCCGCTTCATCATTGTCGTTTGTTCGAGAGATTTCGGATGGAGATTTCATTGTCTTTATTCTTTGTATGTGGATGATATGTTGATAGTTGGCCCCAAACATCAACAAGATATCAAAATTTGAAGAAAAGACTTGAGTAAGTCCTTTGAGATGAAGGATTTGGGTCAAGCAAAGCAGATACTTGGGATGCGGATCACTTTCGTGATGAAAGAGTGGAAAGTTGTGGCTTTCAAGAAAGCTACATTGAGAAAGGTGTTGAAGAGATTCAACATGGATCGCCGGCAGAAACCGATCGGTTAATCCGCTTGGTGGCGGATTCCGCATGACCAAAGAGATGTGTCCTAAGGGTGAGCATGAAAGCGAGTCAGATGGAAAAGATTCCTTATGCATCCCAGATTGGGCGCTTTGATGTATGCCATGGTGTGTACTAGACCGGATATTGCTTTTCGCCGTTGGGGTGGTAAGCGATTTTCGCCAAATCGGGTAAAGAACATTGGGAAGGTGTTAAGTGGATCTTGAGATATCTCAAAGGCACTTCCAAATCATGTTTGTGCTTTGGTGGAAGTAAGCCCTTACTTGAAGGCTAATCGATGCAGACATGGCATGGTGATGTTGATTTCGATGAAGTCCACCTCCGGTTATCCGGGTTACTTTCGCGGGGGGGCGGTTTCTTGGCAATCTAAGTTGCAAAAGTGTGTTGCCCCTCCACTTCTGAAGCCGAAAGTATATTGCAGCCAGCGAAGTGTTGCAAAGAGTTGCTATGGATGAAGAGGTTCTTCGACGAACTAGGGCTAAAGCGTAAACAGGTTTGTAGTTCTATGTGACGGTCGAGGCGCCATCCCAGCGAGCAAGAATCCGAAGTTTTCATTCTAGATCCAAGCACATACACGCGTTATCATTGGATTAGAGAAGTACTTTCGAAGACAAGCATTTGTGTATCGAGAAGATCCATAACCGACAAGAGCGGGTCGGATATGATGACCAAAGTCTTACCGAAGGTAAGTTTGATGTTTGTTGTGCTATTGCGGAATGGCGCGACACTCCTCCTGTTGATTTGGCAATTGCATGGAGGTAGCCCCAATTTGTTCGGAGGGGAGATTGTTGAGTTATCCCTCACATGAGGAGAGAAACCGAAGCGGGCAAACTTCGACATCGCTAGAAGTCGGCCAGCGCCTTTCAGATAAGAGCGACTTCGCTCGAGTTCCGATAACATAGGGGACCACCTTCAAAAAGTGGCGCCAGCGCTTCAGCCTCCAGGTCTTGGTAGCGACTTCAGCTTTCAAAGGGAGCAGCGCCAGCGCGGCATAAATTTTGTGGGCCTTGCTACAGTACCCGCGAAATTTGGTTTTTGGAGAAAAAAACCAAAATCAAGGTTTTGGAAAACCTAACTAACAGAACCAAACAAGTCAGAAGGATTGGAATCCAGACTAAAACAAAGAGAGAGTACCTTTACAGAGATACAACCCTGTAAAGAGATAAGAGTGATCTAGTAAGGTGAGAGATCGTAAGGAGAGATTGTAATCTTCCTTCCCATTTTATTAACCGACTCTTGTGGAAGTAGGCATCATTGGCGAACCACGGTAAATCTTTGTGTTGTGGTTTGCTTTTACCGCTTTTACATTATTATCTGTTGTTAATAGTTGTTTAGCGAGTTGGGCATGTTAGTATAGGTTGTAGTTGATATTTAGAATTTATCTGGAGTTGAATTGTGTTCATACAAGTTATCGGTGTGACGTGATAGGACGCTTCGGTATCTACCACCCACTATGTATCCTGACGTGAGGTACTAACACAACACTTACCACAATATGATACAATTCCCAATGAGTAGCACTTTGTTACTCGCAGACTTCCTCTCACAGAGTTCTTCCAATTTCTTCCACAAGTTAAAAATGATAATCTCTTGGGATACATGGTGAAATACAGTATCATCAATCCACTGTCGAATATACCCAATAGTTTTTTTATCAAACGTCTTCCAATTTACATCTGATACTTCTATCGGTTTTACTCATTCATTTTCAATGGGTTGTGTCAAGTCTTTGCAATAAAACAAGTCTTCCATCTTGGTTTTCCAAATGGTGTAGTTACTTCTATTTAGACTAGTAATGCGAATATTTATAGAATGATCCATCTCAACAAACTATTTCAACTCAAACCTCCTCTTATGAATTTAATCAAATACCTTTGAGCAAAATTTGGAACAACAACCTTTGTGATTGATCTAACCACGTCTCTAATACCACTTGTTGGAGAAAACGATGTCAATCGATCCCCGCTAAGATAGTTTGTATATGGACACTCCAAATTCTAATCAAATCTAAGCTTTCACTCTGACCAACAACTACAAACCTAAGCTATGAAATCAACAACCACAATAAATAATAACAATGTAGAGTAAAACATAACACGGGATGTAACGTGGTTAAATTTAATAATGTCTACTTCCATAAGATCAAATCATTTCTAAGATTGGAAAAGATGATTACAATTACTCCTCTTAAGTCTTTTGAACACTTACTAGATCTATTTTTTTATATCTCTTTCCTTACAAGCTTATCTATTTGTAAGAATTTCATCTCAATTTTGGTGGCTCTCAAAATTGGTTTTCTCTCTATTTTTTATTTTGGGTATGAAACCCTAACTTATTTTATATAACATGTTGAAATTTTAGTGAGCCATAAAATTTTAGTTCATTTCGGTTCAACAACAAAAAATAGAACTTTGTTCTTCTTCTCACATGGTGAGGGACACCCAACAATCAAATCATCTTAAGTTCTAACAAATACCATATTATCAAAGTCGAAATCTATGGTATATTTCGTATTGAAACTTTGAAAACTGAAACAGCCAAACAGGTCACGTAATTCTATAGTCTATACAAAATTACAAATGATCTGATCAATACTTGTGATTTGGTGGAGGAGGAGTTTACATTATTTATTTTTTCTGTTTATTTTTTTTCGTTCAGGTGGACCACATCACCTGAAGATGGCAATGCATCTGCTTTGCTGGGCAATAGAATTCTGTTACCAAATGGACAGGCTTTTCTTGTATGTCCACAAATTCTGTCTGAAGTTAATATGATTTCGCTGTGGCGATAGATTTTTTTCGACATCTCACCTCATTTTGTCCTTCCAGATTTTTAGTGCAACGCCTGACACCACACATTTCTAACTGATGGGCAACTGACCGAACACCTGGGGTACGTGATTTGAAAAATTCTAGGACAGGACACACGTTTCCCGTAACGTACCTGGGACTCCCTATCAAGTCCTCGTAAGTGAGTCACATTATCACCGACCACCAAGTGATGTGACGATTTAGGAGCGGGGTAGCTTCATATTCTCACATCTATGTCGCAACACAGTGGGCGAATAGTTTTGGATTTTGATCACCACTCACTTTTTTTTAAACTGATTTCAGTTTTAATTTAGATTACTTTTGGTATTTGCCGCTAGCTACAAGAACATAATTCTTTGCGTAATTAACCATGTTTCCCGACGGAATATTGTTGTCCTGTCCTATATATTCTTGCTTCATTTGATGACTTGTGGAGTTGTGCTAGCCATCTTGAAATTTTTCAAAAAGTCATAGCAAATGCGTATCCCATAACCATAAGAATGGTAAATATTAAAGATAGTTCGAAATACCTGTATATATTTAGCTAAGATCGACGTATCAAACTACTGAAAGTAGGCATCTTGACACACAAACTACAGAGATGATATGTCACACCTCGAATTTCGATAAATCATATAACATAATTAATATCCAACTCCTTGATATCCGAAGTGTGACGACAACTTCAAATCTCAACCTATCGTCATACACTTCAAAATAACATAACACCAAATAATATAATAATAATAATAATTAATACTCAAAAATATCTCTTCGTTATGAAAACTTAGGTTAAGTTACAAACTTCCTCACTTAACAATTCGAAATAATATATATATATATATATATATATATATATATATATATATATATATATATATATATATATATATATATATATATCATCACAAACAATTTCCACCACATCTCAAAGGGAAATGAAAGACATTTTATTTAAACAAAGCTAACATAAATCACGGGCAGCAAACCACCTCCTCGAACGTCAATTAGCTCTGTCTAGGCTGATAGACTATGTTCATATATGAACACACCTGATTAGCAAAGATGCAAATCGGGTCAGCATTAAAAACAATACTGGTGTGAATAACTTTAGTTATAAAACATTTTTTTTTTTATTGGCAAACTTTTTTTAAATGAGATCAGTAACTCTTTAATACTGGTGGGGTTCGACTTCTAGACCTTTGGTATCATCACCCAAAGATTTTACTGATTTTGCTAGTCAGTACCTAAAAATTAGTTGATTTATGGTAAATGATACATATATTAATAAGGCAGTTAGTTTCTCCACCAATACGCCTTAGCTTAAAGTAGTTAGTTCCTCTATGGAAGCACCTTAGCTTCTAGCTAATAACAAATAAAACTTATGCTACACTTATCTCTATGCATGCTCTATTACATAATGGGTCATCTCTGCAAAAATACTTAGTTTAACCCACTCTCTGGCAAAACAACTTTTAGTTGTAATATCATAAAACGAAACGTAACGTGTAAGTCTTAAAATAATAACTATGCAAGATAAAATGATCATTTCAAAAACGTTTAATAGGTGTTAATACTCCTCGATATTTGAGGTGTGACACGATATCACATTATCACCCTGTCCCCTGTCGATGTGTTAGCCAAATAAAACTTAGTACCACAATGATCAAATTTGAAGCTGTCTATAGCCTTTATCAAAAAAAAAAAAAAAGGTTGTCTATAGCCTGCATATGCAGGACGCTAGGACCACACAATGTACAACGATGCCATCAAAGATTTGGTATCTATACTTGTTATAAAAAATGGATTTGCACAAATCCATTGAGATATGAATAAGTAATTTGTCTCCCAAATTATCCTACATTAAGATGAAATGAGTTTCTCTTGAAATAATACGTAAAGTGAGAAAAACCTTTTTCGAAAGGGTGCATTGGTTCGAAACAGTGCATTATGCCGAAAATGTGCGACCTTTCAAAATATGCACTGGTTTGAAACAGTGCATCATGCTGAAAGGTGTGACTTTTCAAAATAGGCACTGGTTCGAAACAATGTTTTATGCCGAAATAGTGTGTCCTTTCGAAACATGTGACTTTTCAAATAGTTGCTTACTTTTTTTCACAATAATCGTGTTGTTCAAGAGGCACCACTCACCTATAAATAGTAGATGAATTTGGAGAGAAAGACACACGGATCACACGAGTTTCGATATTTCTCTTCTCTGCGTTCTTAGTCAAATACTATGTTGTGTTATTTGAGTCATAGAATTGAAGTCTTAATTTTATGAAGGAAATTGCTCTATCTTGGGAGGCCGGTTTTCCATCAACCTTCAAGCACCGTGAGGGGAAAAATCTGTCTTAAGGACATAGTGAATTTTCACTAGGCTCGAATTTAATAATTAGTAAATTAAGTTCATTAGTTGAACTAAAAGGTTTGTTTGTTTGTTGAACTAAAAGTTTGTTCATAATATATTTGTTATATCAATTTGATTTTCTTATTTACTTAACAATAAGTATATTTTTGGAATAAATCTCCTACAATACTAACTTCATCTCGAGCATCAAGAATCAAATATTTGGTATCTATACTAACTTCATCTTGAGCATCAAGAAACTAGATGTAACGATATTGAATTAACTACATACATTTTTCATTACAGAGACTTAAAGACGAGATACTACTCTTTGATTTTTCGCCTTATGCAATTTAAGTAAAATTAAAATGTCCTTTTTTTAGAAAAAAAAAAAATCATTGTCTAACAGTGAGAATAATAATTATCTACTCAGACTCCCTCAATAACTCTCTTGGGACTCCATTTTATACGTGACATCAAAATTTTACTCTTTCCAAAATTTTAAAAACAAACATATAAATAAATTAATACCAAATAACATATCTAATTAAATGACTAAAACCAAAATAACAAATAAATAAATAACTTGCCTATATTTTCACATACAAATCAACCAAAAAAAAAAAAAAAAAAAAATCTTAACTCCCAAAAAAAAAAAAAAAAAAAATGGATGCACTTGTGAATCAAATCATTATATTTTTTGACATAATCATCAAAACATTTGTTTAAATCAATAGATAGATAATCATATGATTTTTTTTTCTCCATTCAAAATTAATGTAAATTAAAGTGATTTTTTTTTGTTTGAAATTTTGTGACAAGAAATAGAGTGAGGGGGATGAGAATGACGAGGGTGCATTTTTTGGGCATGCAACTTTTTTTTAGGGCGTTGGGTTTTATTTTTCTTTACTTTTCTTTATCTTATTTCTTTTTTTTTTGTTTAATTTGTTTGTGGAAATATAGACAATATTTTTGTTATTATTTTGGGTGTTAGTTGTTTAATTGGGTAAGTTATTAGTTATTTTTTTGTTTTTTTATTATTGGAAATAGAAATATAATTTGAATGCCACGTAAGATATGTAATCCCTATAGAGTTATTAAGGGTGATCTTGGACACACCCATAGAAACACTCCCATACCCCATAACTAAATTAAGTTTTAGTCATACCCCAATAATCGCCTCAATCCAATAATATCTCCCAAATTAATTTGGGGTATTTATAATAGAGGCAAAATGATTAAAAAAAATAAAAATAACAACATGTCTTTTGGGTACTCGTTCTTTTGGAAGAAGAAATCAATAATATATATATTTTTTCTTTTGAAAGAAGAAGAATAATAACACATTTTTTTCAGTTACAAGTGAAGAACGTAGAGTATCTAGGATTTAGTATGGAGTCCCACGATATATATTAAATAAATTACTTGTTTTGTCTTAGGTATACGTAATAAAAAAAAAAATTATGAACCTAAATGTGTCTAAAATAATTGTATTTATTTATTTTAAAGTTGGGGTATGTAAGTGTTTTTATGGGTGTGTCCAAAATCGCTCGTTATTAAGGGAGTCTAAATAGATTTTTTGTATAATTTATCTAGTCAGGTTATTAAAAGTTAAAAAATATATATATATATATATATATAAAATAAATAAACACAAAAAAACAATGTTATTAGCAAGTGAAAAAAGTTTACTAATGCCAATTAAGGAACAGGTCCCACTAATAAGTAACAAAGTAACAAGTCGATCATGCGACTTCTACATGCACTCCCCTGCGGTCCACCATATAAATATTTATAAGCTAATTTATCATTAAGGCACATGGTGTGAATGTTAATTTCTTTTCAGGTCAAGAATACTTGACTAGTTGACTCTAAATGTTCACACGTGATGATTATATAGTCAATAATATATTGGCTAACTAATTTCCAACATTGTTAATCATAGTCTTTTCAATAATTCTAGGACTACATTATTTTTGGTCTGGTTAGTGACATAGTGACATGGCAAGCCTATTTTTTATTCTTTAACATCTTTTCCACGTGACAAAAAATTAAAAAACCGAAAATAGCCCCGACGCCTCTTTCTCTATTCCCATTGATGAACACCGAACAGGACCAATTATTTATTTAAGAAGAAAGACAAAAAAAAATCGAAAAAAAGAAGATGGTGTATTGGTGTCTTTATACTGGTTCGTTTGTTCTAATTGGAGACAAAATCTCATTACAGTTAAAAACTTGTGAAAACCATTTTTTATTAATGAATTCTTGAAATCCTCTTTTCTAACAAACCAAGTTCTCAAATCAAATTTTCTTCTAATTTTCTATTCATCAGAGATGAGGGGTTTTCCTTTAATTTACAGGTCCTAAAGGTATGAAATAAAATTTGTGCCTCGTTTTGTAAGTTGCTAATGAAAAATCATTAGCAAAAAAAAAAATCATTTTATTTCATCTAATACTTATAAAACGAGACACAAATTTTATTTCATACCTTTAGGCCCTGTAAATTAAAGGAAAACCCCTCATCTCTGATGAATAGAAAATTATAATATATATATATGAAAAAATCAAGAGTGATCACAATCTGAAATTGATAATTTGTGAGAATGTGGGATATTAGTAAATGACTAAATGGGTGGAAGAAAGAAGAGAGAGTAGTAGAATAATTGTGTTTTATTTGGTTTGAGTTGAGAGAAAAAAGAGAAGTAAAAAACTGGAGACACTTCAGCCAGTCACTAAACCGGGCCAAAATGTCTGTCTGTAGAATCTCTAGTATTTTTAATCCAAATCCTAGGCAAGTGCCAGTCCCCCAAAACGACTCGAACATGAGAGGTAATCCTGTGAGTTTCGGTGTACTCCGATCCAAAGTCCAAACTAGCCAAGTTGACTCTAACTTGAACTTATGCAGTTATGTACTTATGTTGATCAATTTAACTTAGTATGTGCTGCCTATACATACAGACATGGAATTTGATTGAATATGCCAGTTGGGCAGTATAGTAATTCATCTGAAAACAGACTGATCAGTATATATGAATGTGTTCCACAAGCTGCGGGATTCCTAAATGCCTGTACTTTTCTTTAAAAAGTTATGGTCCTAAGAATTATGATCATATTTAGTGAAGATACGATCCAAGGATTATAAGGATGTTTAAACTTGCTTGTTAGGGTTGAATTATTGCAAATTGCAAAAGGATTGGATATTAATTGGCCATGTGGATCATATCCCGTGTTAGTTCTGACCTTAATCTTTATGCTTATGCTATTGTTTAAGTGTTGAGCCATCGATCATATCTCTATCTCTACTATATTAACGAGGCTTCCCCCCTCCCCCCCTGCCACTTGGAGCCGCCCCAAAAATCCAGCCAGCCACACACTTTTGTAGGCAGAAAAAGTAGCTGATTGTGACATTTTCCCAACTGACGGCTCAATTATTGAGCTTTCCAAGCTGTCCTTAACTTTGACACATAAAATTACATTTGTGCCCTTTAATCCTATAACTAATTTAATTCGGATCTAACTTACCAATGGAGATTAGATCGAGCTGGGGTTTCTTCAACCAAAATGAGAACTGGGAAACCAAACCGAACTGAATCAAACCGGACAGCTTTTACGGTTCCTGGTAACTCCGGTTCGGGTTACAATTTCAAAAGTTAGGAGCCGATAGGTTAGGTTTGGTTTTGGTTTCTAGGCTTTGGTTAAGTAGTGAAAACTGAAACCAAACCGTATAATAACTTTAAATATATTAGTATACAGGCTTTCTCTTAAACGGACTATCCTTTTACAGACATGTTATGTAGTTAATATATGTAAAGTTAAATAGTATGGATAACTATATCAAGCCCAATAAATATTTATCTTATCAATTGGGACATATTAAGATATTTAATAGATTATAAACACATCTCTTTATGTGGAAATGTAAATTTGTGTAATTAAATATTTTATTAGTGTTTGCTTCAATTTTAAATTAGTCTATGGTTTCAATATGTTGTGTTTGGTTTCAAATTGGCCTAAAATATTTTGGATATGGAATTTGATGGCAAGCCCAATAGTTGGCCCGAACCAAATAACGGAATCGGGACCGAACCGATAAGTTGGTTCAATTTTATATTGGGTTCTATTTAACAACGGTTTAGTTTTGGTTTTGAAAATTTAAAAACCAACTAGATGGATTAGTTTGCGGTTTCTATAGGAACCGGACTATGAACACCCCTACTATCCGATAGAAAGATGGATGACATGCAAATATGCAATATTCAATAAATGACCAGCTTGATTTAGCCACATGTAAGTATCCTCCATTCTCAAACATATCACTACAACACACGTGTCTACACCCCAGGTCGTATCTTCACAGCTCATACATCACCAGTTCGTATCACGTCACCAGAACGTAACAACGACCCAGACTCATGTCGTCCTAAATATCAAACACAACCATATATGGAAATAAATGATCTACCGCGATCCTAAAGCTTAATCAACACACCAATCAATAAGACATTTACTTTATAACATTAGAAATAATGATGAATCATCAAGATAGCACAAAATATGGATATACACTTGACAACGGCCTGAAACAAATAAGAAAAGTTAGCTAAAACATCTATAAGTAGATAGAGATGAACTACGTAAGACTTGATTCAAATTTACCCAAGAAACTTGATATGTAAACAACTCTTATCCCAAGAAAGAGTGCAGCCATTTCCTATCAACCTTAACCTCAGGTCGTAAATACAAATCTACACCTCTACACCACCCTTGAGAGAGAGGTAGTCCCTAGCTAGCGCGTGGAATCTACATTCTCCGCCGCTCATGCACAATCCAATTTTGTCTCCAACAAGACCTGGAGTCTTTGGAGTATATATATATTCTGAAGGGATTGCCCCAAATTACTTTTTATGCCCTTTTATTTTACCAGCGCACCTTATAAGGTAAATGGTTAAAGATTTCAGATTTTATCCTATCCCCTGCATTAGTCAGCGCAAGGGATTTGAGGAAAGCATTTCACCAATTTAAATCCAAGACCGGCTAGAACTGCACCAGCAATTTGGCTTTCAACATAGCCCTATTCGACGGCACATCTTTACTATATTAAAAATTGCGCTCCCACTGCACCTACAATCCCACACCAGTGATTTAATGATAAAGAAAATTTGTGACTCTTGATCACTTTTTTTTTTTTGCCTCTATATAAATTTACATATTATTATTTTATCCTATTCCTAAATTTCAACAGTTTTAAATTTAAAATACATGACGAAATTTCAAATAAATTTCAACAATTTTTAATCGAAATTCTAGACAAATTTTTTAAACTAAAAATTATATTGTGGCCCACACATAGTAGTTGTTGTTGTTATTTTTTTTACAAAGGTGTACACACGCACAAAGTGAGTACATCATACTAGTGTATCGTACAAATGTACAATTCAAGAATTCTGTGTCCGTATATTGACTTGACTTCTTAACAACTTTAAGTTTTTAAGACTACATGTACCTAGCATAATTTCATAATAATGTTCCGCTGAGCATGATAATTCCAAAACCAAGTACTTAAGGTCTTGTTCACTCGTCCCCACAAGCTCGAAGTCAAGCTGTCCCGTAGTGTGAATTGAGAAACCCATGCAATATATTTAGAGGTCAATAGTCGAAGTTCAAATACAGTGTAATATATATTTGCATCTTCCTGATCAACTTCCACCAACTGTCCCACCCCAGCCCCGGCCAATTAACATGCATGCTTCATACCCTCCCTTACCAAGAAACATTTCTCATCTATTTAAACCCCCTTACTGAGGTCCCTCACCTCAATTCAACAACCTTAAGTTAGCCATAACTTTTCCCTCCCTAATCTCTTCTATCTTGCCATCTCTCTTTTTTCTTCCATTTTTTTTATTTATCAATTCCTGAACTTCATCATCTTCTTAGTCTTACATTAATCACCAGAACTATAATCACTTTTAAATGGATAACCTGCCAAAATGTGCAGCAAATTACTCTCCCCTTACCCCTATCACTTTCTTGAGGAGAGCTGCAGCAGTTTACTCAAGTCGTACCTCTTTGATCTACGGGGGTACACGGTTTACATGGAAGCAGACTTATGAACGCTGTTGCCGCCTTGCATCTTCACTCCAAAAGCTTAATATTGTCAAGAATGATGTGGTGAGTGTTAGTTACATCTTTTCTATAGGACCAAGAAAAGTGTACTAGCTTGTAGAGTTTTGTTATTATAGTCTTCTTAGCACTAGTGGGAGTGTAGGACCTTATCTTAGTTTGCTTTTCTCTGTTATAGGTTTCAGTACTGGCACCAAACATTCCTGCCCTCTATGAAATGCACTTTGCTGTACCCATGGCTGGAGCTGTGCTTAACAGCGTAAATACCAGGCTTGATGCAACCAATATCGCCACAATTCTCAAACACTCAGAAGCCAAAGTTTTCTTCGTCGACTACCAGTATGTGCCAGTGGCGCGAGAGGCCCTAAGGTCACTCATAGTGAACTCCCATATAGCTGATGAACCACTATTACCACTGGTTATTGTTATCGACGACATCGATTCCCCAACAGGAATTCGCTTGGGAGAGCTGGAGTATGAACAGCTTGTCTACAATGGAAATCCTGGATTCTCACCAAGGGAACTCGATGATGAATGGGATCCAATAGCCCTAAATTACACGTCGGGGACAACTTCTGATCCAAAAGGTGTCGTATACAGCCACCGGGGTGCCTACTTAAGCACTCTCAGTCTCATACTGCAATGGGAAATGGGAAGTGAGCCAGTATATCTGTGGTCACTTCCTATGTTCCACTGTAATGGATGGACTTTCACTTGGGGGGTTGCTGCACGCGGAGGTACTAATGTGTGCATCCGCAATACCTGTGCTGCTGATATGTACCGAGCGATTGCTGAACACAAGGTAACACATATGTGTTGCGCTCCAATTGTGTTCAACATCATCCTTGAGGCTAAGCCCCATGAGCGGCGAAAGTTAACCACCAAAGTGCAGATATTGACTGGAGGAGCACCACCTCCAGCACCATTATTGGAGAAAATTGAAAGGCTTGGTTTTCATGTTACACATGCATATGGATTAACTGAAGCAACAGGACCAGCACTAGTTTGTGAGTGGCAAGCAAAGTGGGACAAATTGCCACGTCATGATCAGGCAAAGTTGAAGGCTCGACAAGGACTAAGTGTCCTTACACTGGCTGATGTGGATATTAAGGATTTGAAAACAATGGCTAGCGTGCCACATGACGGGAAATCGGTAGGCGAAATCGTTCTACGTGGAAGTAGTATCATGAAAGGATATTTCAAGGACAAAGAAGCCAACCAAAAGGCTTTTGTAGGTGAGTGGTTTGCTACTGGTGATATGGGCGTAATCTATCCTGATGGATATTTAGAGATCAAGGATAGGTCAAAGGATGTAATCATATCAGGCGGCGAGAATATTAGTAGCGTTGAAGTGGAAACCGTTTTGTATAAGCATCCTAAAGTGTTGGAAGCCGCCGTCGTAGCAATGCCACATGAGTTCTATGGAGAAACACCTTGTGCATTCGTCACACTAAAAAAATGAAGCAATGGGAGAAAACGCCGAGCAGATTGAACTCGACGTTATTTCATTCTGTCGAAAAAATCTTCCTCATTTCATGGCTCCTAAGAAGGTTGTGCTTTGTGAAGATCTTCCAAAGTCAGCAACGAATAAGATTCAGAAGAATCAATTAAGGGCTCTGGCTAAAACTTATCCAAGTTTAGAAAAACCCAAAAGGACCAAAATTTGAACAGTTCTCATGTTAAGAGCCAACGATCTCGCCACATATATCATGAACCTCAAGAACAAGTCCTCGCTATATCTCGTCTTTAAGCTTCGTATTTTATCTCGTCTTTAAGCTTCTCAAGAGTGCTAACTTAAAGGAACTATGTACATAAAAAGAATACTATGAGGATTGTGTTGCGAGTTGTGACAGCTTACCAAAATAGTGATGTGTTTGCTTTCTTTCTCTTGGATTAAGAAATCTAGTTTTGTCCTAACAATGCGTTTAATGTTAAGGCCTATTTATTGAGAACAGAAGTGTAGTTCACTGTTTTTCACTCCTGTTTTCAGTAGAAGTACTTCACCCATTCACTTTCAGTGTAAACTACAAAGTGATAAACCAATTAACTCTTTCAACCGCTTAACCAAATTATATTGAGATTTTAACTAATAAACACAAGAAAATATCAGACGTTTTTTTTAAACCGTAAATCAGCAACTTCAACCAATGAAAATCATTTGTCACAAAAGTCTAGTGAGACATCATCAACACTATTTAGAGTGATTTTTTGCTCCCAGCGTTAGTTCCTCCAAGCGCTCCAAGGGAATTATCAGCCACACAAATTTCATTTTTTTCACAAAAAATGAATAGTTATACACTTATACCTGACACAAAATCCTCAAAATTCTCAATTTTACTAGTTTGTCCCTCATAAGTCATAATTAATAATTAAAAAAAACATGAAAAGAAAAATGAAACAAAACAAAAAATAGGAATCAAAATATGAAAAACAGGATGGATGCATTAAGAACAACCTAACAAGAAAATGATATTATTATTATTAACACGTTTTTGCAGGAAGAAAATAAAGAAAAAATACACTTGGTTTATTCCCCTTTACATTTTCTTTATTTCTTATTTTTATTTCCTTTATGAAGAACGAACTAGTAAAATTGGAAATTTTGAGGATTTTGTGCATGTTGTAACTTTCTTTTTTTTTGTGGAAAAGATGAGACGTGTAGGACTCAAAATCTCCTTGGTGCGCTTGGAGGAACCAACGCTAGGAGCTAAAAATCACTCCACTATTTACACCAATTACTTGGCAGTATACCCCATTTGCAAGATCCAACAATAATGTTTCATCGTGTGAAAAAAAAACTTCATCTCGTAGCCATTGGATCTTGCAACTGGGGTGGTATCCCTAATATTTTTGAAAATGGGAGGTTTCCCTAATTGCAAACTAGTAATGGGGGTATCCTAACTAACCCTGATTTTGGCTTTTTGGGGAACAAATGCATTACTCAACTTTGATTTTTCGAACCATGAAATTCATTTCAATTGCGAATACATATTGCTAAATTCGCGCCCGTCCCTTCAACTGGAAGGGTCGATTATCTGTTAATTATCGTACTGTTGAGGAATACAGGTGTAGAAAGCAAGAAAGATCTGAAATTTGGTTAAAGTTTACATGCATGTTGCCCAAAAAGAAAACAGTTCATCCCACTTCATCCTAAAAGTCAAATACAATTCAGAAAGATTTTTGGTTTGGGAATGCAGGAATTTGATTACCTTAATTTTTAAAGGTAAAGTTGATATTTCTCAGTTTCAATTCTCTACCAAATATGGCAAAGCTAGCATTTCCTACAAATAGAATGAAAAACTAACGATTCTCAGCTATGAGATATCTCTCAAACAGTTGCATTGAAATAGTAACTCAATCATCAAATATGAAAGTCAATCTTCTTTTGCCCTATGTGGCTATGTGTAGTTCTCTCTTACAATCATACACAACACTGACACAGAGTGTACAGTTATAAGCACTCCAAATGTCTGCTCTTTCATCTCATGCACTAATAAGGATTATCACTAGTTCTATGTATCTATGTGTATTGTATCTTAGTATCTACTCCAAGACTTACTATGTATATTTACTTGGTGTCCACTCCAAGACTTACCATTTGTACGTGTGTAATATTTCCATATTGCTTTTTAAGTTTTGTACATATATATTGGGGAGCAGTGCAATCTCTCATGAATAAGAAATTATTGTAGAAATTTTGATATGCGCAGTGGGAAATTCACAGAAATATGCTCAAGGTACCAACAGGTTGTACTCCTAGTCTGCTCATGAATCTCTAAAATTAAGGCCTGATTCATTTTTCTCGTGTAACAGTATACACCAGAAGTCCATTCTAACTGAACTGGCTAGTTATAGTCCAAGTGACGCCCGCGTTTTAAAGTTCCAAATTTGTAAAATTTCCCCATTTGAACATATCTAGCTAGTGTGAATGAACATATCTATACTAAACCTTAGTGTAGGAGTAGTAATATCCTAGTGGCACCTATGTGAAGATGTAACTCTACACCCTCCATTGGAGATATTCTTAGATATAAGTACAGGATATGGTCGAAAGAAAGAAAGATGTGAAATCTAGTTGAAGTTTACATGTTGCCCCAACAGTTCGTCCCACTTCATTGTAAAAGGAAAATACCACTCCAAAGAGATAAGATTTTTGTTTTGGGAACGCAGGAACTGGATATATTACCTTAAGCTGTAAAGGTATTGTACTATTGTTGATGTTTCTCAGTTTTCTACCAAAAATGGCAAAATTAGTGTTACCTAAAAAAAGAATGTAAAACTTATGTGGCTGTCTGTAGTTCTCTCTTACAATCATGCACAACACTGATGGAATGTACAGGTACAAGCACTACAAATGGTTGCACCTTCCTCCCATGCGCATTGGGATATTAACACAAATATGCCAAGGGAACCAACAGGTCCTACTCCCACTCTGCTCATGAGTCTCTACGCTCTAAAACCAGGTCTGGATTGCTTTTCTGGTATAACAATTTCCATTAGAAGTTTTCTAACCAAACTGCCTAGTCATGGTCCGAATAATTTCACGCATAGATAGATGAACTACTAATATTTTATGGTCGTGATCATTTTCATTCAGCTTTTCAGTTACCACTCTTGAGAAGTCTGGTTGTGTCGTTGAGCATTGGAGATTTGGGCTCACTCAATGCACTTGCGCATCAGAGAGTTCTGTTTTGCTTTTTTTGGGCCCCAACGACCAAGGTTGCTTGGTTGCATCTCTCTATTGCGGAGAAAATCTAGTACAATATGCTCAGAATGATTTGTAACTTTGTAAGATCATAAAGATTTAGATGTCGCAGCCATATCTTAAATAATCAAACACGGGATATGAAAAATGAACCATTGCTTTCCGACGAGAATTTCTTTCAAACTCTGTACCATACTACTGTCAACTGGAAGTCTGGCAACTCTTGTATTTTACTGCGCTAGGATAGTCGAGCAAATGTTTATAGGGCAAGTGTTCAAAATTAAAAATGCTAACCAAATGTGTCCTTAAGATAAAGACATTGACCGAGACCCATGACTCGAATAGCATTAAAGTCCTTGAACGTGAGAGCTTCTGCACTCATCTTACCATTTTCAAAGTCGTCTTTCTGCAAGTGTTACACTGTAGAACTTCAAATTAAAATTTTTGACCACTAAATACATAATCCCACTCGCTCTCCCAATTCCACAGTAATCAGATTACCTGCACCTGGGTGTTATGATGCGGTACAATAGTTGTGTTTTGATGCATGAACAAATTAAAATAGAAAACAAGAGTTGAGAGACGACAAAAGGAATACCAATGCTATAGAACAGATAACAGAAAGTGTTCAAGGCATCTGTGCTACAAAATTAGGAGCTAAATGGGACAAAACTGTATGGTAATAGAAATGGAGGACAAGAAAATCATCTCAATTGGTTTTCGAAAACCAGATTGATTGGGTTCCCACAGGGTGATTAAATCAAACACTGGACATAGAGTAGCGTTTCATTAAATAATACTGGAAAACCAGGCTTTACATCAACTTTTTTTTTTATCACTACCCAATAGGTAGTGTTTCATTAAATAATACTGGAAAGCCAGGCTTCACATCAACTTTTTTTGGATCGCTACCCAATAGGTAGTTAGGTAAACAGATGCTGTTTTAGCGAAGTAACTAATTCTCTCATTTTCCTGTATTCCAAAGCAACAGGCTTCTGCGTTCAGAGGTTTCTTAGAGCCAGAATCCTAAAGTTTCATGATGCACTAAGGAAAGAAACCATTAAAACTAATAATAATACATATCATCTTCAACGAGGTTTGGGATGCTCACAATTTTTGGGGAAGAGACTCCCTAAGATCAAGCAAGAATTGAGTGCATCTCCTCACCATCGCATTTCCATAACAGGAAATACTACTCAAAGAATGTAGAACAATGCAGGATCTTACATCACTGCTATATTCAGGAATTCAATTAAACAAGGCTGAATTACCATAGCGGTCTGGCGGATTTCAGATATAACAAAGACCAAGTAACACCTCACTCCTGCTGAAATCACAATAAAAACACAGTGGCAATGCATAAAAATAACATTCATAAAAGAGAAGGGATATTTTCAATTTTTACTTTTAATGATTAAGTGGATAGAGATGATGTCACCATTGTTAGCCGTCAATTAGTCCAACAGATCAAATATATAGCTGAACTTCACTTGGGACATGTAAAGGTGGACGGTCGAGTCAGACCCAGAAAGCTCACATCTTCTAACGCTCTTGTATACCCTTCTTAGAGATATCTCATGACTTATAGTAGGAAAGGTCTTGTATCACGATAAGATATCTGACGTCGTTTTGAGAATCAGTATGATATATTTCAGAGATTTCCACCCCCAAAACTCAATGTATCGATATTCCAACTCAATGTGACCACTCTGACTAGCAGAAGGATATCACTAAAGTCATGGCGTAAACACAAGAAATATTCACCTAATTTTCCATTCAATTAAACATTGCAACTGTAGTAACTCCACGAGCACTTCCTAGCCTCGGATTGGACAAGAACCAGGAAGGCATCACTATTTCCTAGGCAACTTGATCGGAAATAATGGGGTTATAGTGATGAGATGGTGATGAGATGGTGGAAGGAAGGCAACTACAAACATAAATGGAGAGAGAAAAACCACGAGAGAATGAGAGAGCAACCCACAGAACACCTTCTAGAGGCGTCACAGATGAAGAGGAGTCAGAGAAACAAGAAAGTGAGTTCGAGATGCTTTATGGGAAAGGATCATTGAAAAGACTCATTCAGAGAAGAATGGTCAGGATACACAATGACTTGTTAAACCATCGAGAAGAGGAAGAAGATGTCAACCTGACTGATGGCATCACACATGACGGAAACATACCTGGAACACGTGGGCAACACACTGATAAAGGGGAAAATGAAGCAGTAATCCAAGACATGGCAGTGCAAAACCCAAAACTAAGATCCGAAATATTAGGATCTGACAAGAAGAGCGATATAAGGGCAGACACAGCAAAGTCCAATCATGTGGAAGCAGAGCAGCAAGTAGCATCTCGAAGTATAAAGATACAGAATAACAACTCATTAGATGTGGGCAAGACGCAAGATGATACCATCAAAGCCAAGCCAGTGGTTATGACTGCGCCAGTGATCAGTGCTGAAAGTGGTAATGTGGAACAGGACAATGGTGCCACTAAGAGTACGTGGGCAGATATAATTGGGAAGAAAGCTGTAGGAAGTGCATCACTTTCCTATGTTCCTCCAGCCATAGTGAATGGTAAACCAGTTATACACGTCACAACTGCGCAATTTTCAGAGTATAACAAGAAGTTCGATAACTTAATTGTTGGTTCCTTTGTGGGTAGACGGATGAATTACAATTATGTGAAGGATATTGTGAGCAGAACGTGGGGGATAAAAAAATTTGCAATGAAGCCTTATGGGGAAGCAATGTTTACTTTTAAGTTTGAGACTGATGAGGAGAGACAAGCAGTATTGGATGTCGGATCCTTTCATATCGCCAGCCAATTGTTTGTTGTGCGGCCTTGGAGAACGTTTGTTGAAGCAGAAACGAGGGAACTTCGAACAATACCAATTTGGGTGATTGTCAAAGGCTTGCCAATGGAGATGTGGAACAAGGATGGCTTTAGCCAAGTGGGAAGTGCAGTGGGAATACCAATGTTTACAGATCGATTAACTGAGAATATGGCCAGAACGAGTTATGCGAGAGTATGCGTCGAGATCGATACTGAATGCTCGTACCCAGATTACATCCCAGTCATACTTGATCAAAGGAGAGCGTACAAAGTGACTTTTGAGTATAATTGGAAACCACCTAAGTGCGAGAATTGTAAAGTTTTCGGACACGCAGACCAAAGATGCCCGAAGAAGGAGAAAACGGAAACAGATACAAGTAAAGTATGGCTACAGAAGGAAAAAAATGATAGGAAGGAAGAAGAGAAAGGAGTGAAAGGGAAGCAAATAGGAAGTGATAAACCAAAGGCGGCACTCGCAGAAACCTCAGGGAGCAAGGAAGCACAGGAAGTACATATAGTACATATCATAGAGGATGGAAAGGGCTGGGAATCACCCAGCAAGAAGCACAGATGTAAGGCCAGAATTTTGGAAGGGGAAGACAGTCCACAAACTGGGGAACGAGAGGAGAAAGAAGGGAAAGAAACAGAGAAGATGAGGGCAGAAGGAACAGAGGTTGAAAAGGAGCAGGAAGCTAGTGTTAGCCAGCAGAGAGAAATACGAGACAAGGGGGAAAATAGTCTGGAGAAGAGAGATACTAAAACACAAGAGGTACATATGAATGAGTATCGAGAAGTGAGGCAAGGTGATGTAAACAGAACTGAGGAAAAAAAGAAGCAAGGGAAGGGGAATGAGGAAGAAGAAGGTGATAAAATGTCAGGAAAAGAACCGACCAGAATCAGCAGAGGAAAAACACTGGTGACAGAAGGCCAAAGAGTACAGGTGCTTGGGCATGGAGATAATCGATTTAAGCATCTAACTGAAAACAGCAGCACAGGAACGATACTGAGAAAGGAAGAGGGTAAAACACCAAAACAAGTAGAACGAACATCACAGAGTACGAGCAGTAAAGAGGTGGATCAAATCAGAACAGTAGGAATGAAGAGCAGCAGTAAGGCCAAAGAAGGATCAATAACGAGTCTCGTTACTAAGGCACAGCTGGGTGGACAAAAGGCAAGTACTCCAAAAGAAGGGAATCGATACAGTCCCTTGAACTCTCAAAAAACATTGTAATGATAAGAATCGGGTGTTGGAATATGAGGGGATTCAACCAAGGATTCAAACACTATGAAGTAAAAGAGATGATAAGGAAGTTTGAGCTAACCATTATGGGGCTGCTAGAAACAAGAGTCAAGGAAGCGAATATGGCACAAGTACTGAATAAGGTATGTAATGGATGGCAATGCGAACACAATTATAGTAGCAATGATTTGGGAAGAGTATGGCTCTGTTGGAACACACAAGAGTGTGACATGGTTTTGATTTTAAAGGATGGGCAGAGTATTACAATGGAGTGTACTATGATTAATGGTAAGAAGTTCTTGGTAACAATGGTGTATGCTTCAAACAACATGATTAGCAGGAGAACATTATGGAATGACCTAGTCAATATCTCAGACACGACGCTACCATGGATAATTTTAGGGGACTTTAACTCAGTTCTTAATGCTCAGGAAAGAGTGGGTGGCTCAGAAACAAGAACTGTACACTTTCAAGACCTCCTTGATTGTGTAACAATGGCGGGATTGGTTGATATGAGATATAAAGGCCATTTTTTCACGTGGAGCAATAAGCAAGAGAATAGAGCGTGGAGAAAGTTAGATAGGGTGTTAGTTAATGCTGAATGGGTAAGTGAGTTTGGGGATACACAAGCTGAATTCCTGAATCAAGGAGCTACATCAGACCACACGCCAATGGTGGTATACCCCTTAACACAAAGGAATTATAAGAAGAAGACCTTTCGCTTCTTCAACTGCTGGATTCAAGAGAGAGGGTTTGTGGAAACAGTAGAGGAGGCGTGGGCAATCGAAGTAGTTGGGAATCCAATGTACACCTTCATGAGGAGACTGAAGAATGTAAAGCGGGAACTGATTAAGTGGAATCGAGAGGTAGTGGGGCAGATACAATCTAGAGCAGAAACGACAAAGAAACAAATGAATGAGGTGCAGACTAAGCTACAAGTGGATCCTATTAATCAGAATCTTATTAAGGAAGAGAGGATAGTCATAAGGGAGTATGTGAAGGCAGCAAAAACAGAAGAGTCTTTCTACAAACAGAAATCGAGAGATCAGACTATAATTCTGGGGGATAACAACACGGAATACTTCTTTAAGTCGGTTAAGACAAGAAGAAGTACAAACAGAATAACTTGTTTGAAAGATGCACAAGGGAAAATCTTAGAGGATCTGGAAGACATTGGCGAGGAATGTGTTAACTATTACAAGTTACTATTCAGTCCAAAGGATTTACATAGGGTAAGCTTTGCTGATTTTGAAGGAACGCATACAAGGGAAACATTAACACAAGAGGAGAAGGTTCAGTTGCAAGAGCAGATATCGAGAGATGAGATTATTGAAGCTTTAGCAGATATAGATAATGACAAAGCACCGGGAATGGATGGGTTTAATTCTTTGTTCTTCAAGGCATGTTGGAGGATCATAGGTGATGATTTTGTCAAAGCGATAAGGAATTTCTTTAACTCAGGAAGAATGCTCAATGAGGTAAATGCTACATGTATTACTCTTATTCCAAAAGTTCAATGCCCTACAACTCTCGGAGAGTACAGGCCTATTGCATGCTGCACGGTCCTGTACAAATGCATTACAAAGATTTTAACCAGAAGAATGAAGGATTTCATGCCCAGAATGGTAACACATAACCAATCAGCTTTCATATCAGGAAGAAGCATACAAGATAACATATTGCTGTCACATGAGCTAGTTCACAACTATCATAGAGAGTCGTATCCTCCGAGATGTATGGCTAAGATTGATCTAAAGAAGGCATACGACTGCGTGAGATGGGAAGCAGTTATTTTTGCATTGAAGAGAATTGGGGTACCTGAGAAGTTCATCAATTGGGTTAAAGTGTGTATGGAAACTGCTACATACTCAGTGATGTTAAATGGCTCTCCATATGGCTACTTCAGAAGCACCAGAGGTATAAGACAAGGAGATCCAATGTCACCGTATCTGTTTGTTCTTGTCATGGATCTGTTCACTGATCTTATGATGAGAAGTGTTGCGGAAGGGAGGTACAAGTTACACTTTAAATGTCATGATCCAATTATCACTCACCTCTCGTTTGCAGATGATCTACTAGCATTCATGCAAGGTGAAGAGGACACAGCTAGGTGTCTAAGCCAAAACCTACAGAAATTCAAGAGATGTGCAGGACTAGAAGTAAACATAAACAAGAGTCAAGTTTTCTTCTCTGGAATGGACCAACATCAATGCAACGCTATCCAAAATGCATTACAATTCCCTATGGGAACTCTGCCAGTGAGGTATCTGGGGCTTCCATTGATTACAACAAGATTGAAATCATCAGACTGCATGTCATTATATGGAAGAGTTCAGAAAAGAATACAGAGCTGGAAAGGAAAGTCACTGTCTTATGCAGGGAGATTACAGCTCATCAAAGCAGTACTTAATAACTTAAGCATTTACTGGACTGCTTCGTTCATACTTCCTATGAAGACTATTGAGGACATCAATAGATTATGCAAAAGATTCTTATGGAAAGGGCCAGACCTTATGACAGCTAATGCTCTAATTAGTTGGGAGGACATGTGCTTCCCCTTTGCTGAAGGAGGACTGGGTATAAGGGATTTGAAAACAGCAAACAAGGCAGCAAACCTGAAGCAAGTATGGCAGATTGCAAGTAACAAGGAAACGATTTGGGTTCAGTGGGTTAAGAAGAACTTAGTCAAGCAAAAGAACTTTTGGGAAATGAAGATACCAACTGATTGTTCCTGGAGCTGGAGAAATGTACTGAAATTGAGAACCGAAGCTATTCCGTTGATACTATACAAGATTGGAGATGGAAAGAACACGAATCTATGGCAAGATCCATGGCATCCAACAGGCATTCTCAGAGAAAGATTCCCACAAGTGTTACGCTATGCATCTACAGGTAACCTTAACTCTAAAGTATCATGCTTTATAGAGAATGACAGATGGGCAGTACCACAATACATAAGAACACAGTTGAATGATATAGTCACTGTGATGGAAGAGGAGGTTGAGATTGAAGGAGGAGAGGATAGTATTGTATGGAGGGAGTCGTTCACAGGAGAATTCAATCTTAAAGATACCTATGAAAGCTTAAGGAACATGAGACAGATGCCAGCTTGGCAGAGTTTGATTTGGTTCCCGAATAGGATTCCGAGACACTCGTTTGTAGGATGGATGTTTTTCAATGAAGGGCTGAAAACGAGGGATAAAATGCGACAGCGAAATGTCATAAATGATGACATATGTGTGTTATGCTGGAGGGAGACGGAAAGTCATCAGCACCTGTTCTTCGAGTGCTCATACTCTCGGAATATTTGGTGTACGCTGCTGTCATTATCGGGCTACAGCAGACAGAATGTGATAACTTGGCAGGATGAAGTCGAGTGGTTATGTCAGAAGAGTAAAGGAAAAGGAAGCAAGGCAGACGCACTAAAGCTAGTCACAAATGCTTTTCTCTACTGGATTTGGAGAGAGAGGAACAGCAGAATCTTCGAGAGGAAAACAAGATTCCTTAATCAGATGGTACAGCTCGTAATACAGGATGTAAAGACAAAGATCAACTCGATCACATACAAGATGGAGGAAGGGCAGGAAAGAGACGAGTTCATGCAAAGATGGAATGCACACATTGAGCCCATTTCGATAACAGCTCGAAGATGCAAGTGGGAAAGAGCGGGAACTGGAATAGTGAATTTGAACACTGATGGAACACTAACAGGCACGCTAGGAGGATGGGCAGCGAGTTTAAGGGATGATCAGGGACAGGTAATGGCAGCAGCTAAAGGGAAGTCGCACTTCCACTCAATCGCATTCATTGAGCTAGAAGGACTACATCAAGGGCTGAAGTTAGCGAACAAGCACAATATTAAGAGGATCAAGGCCCAAACAGATTCAACGAATGTGATCTCACTCATAAAGAACAAAAGGAAGCCATGGAGAGCAAAGAAGATGATAGAAGACATAAAGGAACAGATAAACAGCCTAGAGTCATTTCATATTACTCATATTTATAGAGAATGTAATAGGTTAGCAGATAAACTAGCAGAGAATGTACCAACTGTTTATTTTATTGAACTCACCCCAAGCTCATTTTCTGAAGATATAAAGAAAATTGTGTTTGAAGATGCTAACGGGGTCGAGTACTTAAGGTTGTAATAAGTCCTGTTTTTTTCTCCCTATGGGAAAGGGGTAGGGGACCTCTTAATTAAAAAACCCCGCTTGCCTATCAAAAAAAAAAAAAAAAAAATGGTGGAAGGAATACCGAATCTCTTCCTCAATACAGGTTCCAAAGTAAACTACAATCGAGCACTATTTTGTATTTTATTTAGAAGTAATCTCATTCTCAATCACAAAGTCTTATCAATCTCCTAAAGTATGTTTTTAAGCTTCAACGCTCAAGTGCAATTCCAGACAGACGTTGGTCGACACAGGATGTACTGATATATATATATATATATATATGTGTGTGTGTGTGTGTGTGTGTGTGTAAAATTATTTATGGTATCTGTAACTCATGCCACGTGGCATATGTTGACTTGTACTTACTACATCAGCACTAACTTCCTCCTTGCCAATTGCATCCTAAAAAATGAAGGTATAATATTCGAGCAACAAAAATTACACTTCCCCGCCAAATTCACTAATACTACATTAAGTATAATTTTAGCACTGGTTCCTCAATTATAACTAACGTCTAAATCCAAGTAGCACACTCATACTGTAAAAGCTACACCGAAGATTCATCATGGCATTAACTAACGTCTAAATCCAAGTAGCACACTCATACTGTAAAAGCTACACCGAAGATTCATCATGGCATCAAATAGCATTCAACAGCTACATTCTTGGATAAAATAGCTATCTAGAAATTTAAAAACAAACACGAAATACCAACAATAACCCTGAAATTTAAACAACAATAGGACATAGGCAAAACCCTAACCCTAAAACTTGTCACACTCACATTACCTCATTTACAATAACGATCGGCTTTCTTCTTAACACGGTCATCAAGGGCTTTCTCAACCGAGGTCAATTTCTCTTTCGGGTCGTACCCGAATTTTTTAGCTTCAACTGGGAAAAGTTGGTCATATTTCATACGCCTTGCCGCATCGATAGAGTAGATGTCAGTAGAAGCTTCTCCACCGTTGATGTTTTCGGAAGGAGATTGATCTGACGGTGGAAGTTCTTCTATGGATTCATCTTGTTGTTCAGGTTTCTTTTTCTTCTTCTTTTTGTCGATGGATTTGTTGACAGTGGGAAGTGCACCACCTTTGAATTTGAGTCTTCCTGTTTTTGCTCTCTCGTATGGAGTCGACATCATTTAATACATCATATAACATTGAACAAGTTATCTTTTATAGCCCCATCTCTATTTGGGCTTTATTAGGTCCATTAAATATACTTTGGTTTTTGGACTTGGGCCTGGGCTTGGGCTTCATAGACTCTTAGATAGAACAGCTAGATACTGCTTCGAACGATTGATTAGATAACTGAAATACCGCTAGGAACAATTGATGGATTAGATTTTCTAGAGGTCTCAAGGTTTTATATATAGTTATCTAGTAGTTCCTCTACTGGAGATCTTACCGGAACAGGACCCAATCTAGATACTTGTTGTTGTCTTTGGGACAACTCACGTATCAATCCAGGAAAGCCTTTGGAGGTGGTGGCTTTCGGTAGCCTTTCTTTAGCGATATTACAAACAAGAAATTGGTCACAAGACCCATTTTTGGATGAAAATCATTCAGGTGAAAATAACCCGAAAAAGTAATTTTCGAGTGAAAATAACTCGTAAGGACAAATAGCTAGCCTGAATTTGAAATAAATATTTTCTGATTTTACTATTTCTGTTGTTTTGGTATAAACAATGATTGTTCATACTTTATGTTGTTGTATGAACAATGATTGTTCATACCCAAATACGTGAACATACTTCATATACTATGTTGATGTATGAACAATGCTCATAGTTCATGTTGAGATATAAACAATAATTGTTTATATCCCAAATATGTATAAACAATGATTGTTCATATTCCAATATGTATTCCATACATTATGTTGAGATATTGAGGTATGAATTTATGAATAGTGATTGTTCATACTCCAAAGATAGTGTAACTGATTGTGTTCAAGATTTTTTTATACATGATAAGATGAATACTAGTTTTAATGAGACTTTTATAGCTCTAATTCCTAAGATTTCTAACCCGATGATATCTCCAAGTTTAGACCTATCGGTCGATTGTAATTTTTGTTATAAAATCATATCAAAACCTTTGGCTAATAGATTGAAAGCACATATAAATAAAATTGTTTCTCCTTTCCAATGAGCTTTCATAAAAGGTAAGAACATAGAAGATAATATAGGCTTGGCTAGTGAAAATTTTCATAATATGAGGCATATGAAAAATAAAAAAAAGGTTTGTAGTTTTAAAAATGGATATATCAAAAGCTTATGATAGAGTAGAGTGGTCTTTTATTGATAAGTTATTCTAAAGATTGGGTTTTAATGAAAGGTGGAGACTCATCATCTCCCAATGTTTGTCTACTGTCTCTTTTAAAGTGCTTTTGAATGGAGCTCCTTTGGATATTGTTATTCCTAGCAGAGGGCTGAGACAAGGAGATCCTCTCTCCCCCTATCTATTTATCTTGGTCTCAGAAGCTCTGTTTAGGATAATAGCTTCAGCTGAACATAAAGGGGAGTTACATGGGATAAAGATTAAAAAATGAGCTCCACCTATCACTCATTTATTGTATGCTGATGATCTAATTTTGTTTACTAAGGCTAATCTTATAGAAAATGGGAATTTAAAAAAGATTTTAGAAGATTATTGTAAGGTGTCTGGACAAAAAATAAATTATGATAAATCTAGCTTTTATAGCAGTAGGAATGTAAATAATAAACATAAAAAGATTTTGAATTTTTTTTGGAAAATGAGGTTTTTTTATAGGAAAGATAAGTATCTTGGGGTTCCTATAGTCCTCTCTAGAAAGAAGAGAGATGATTTTGACTACTTGGTTGATAAGGTTCATGAGAAGATAAAGGGATGGAGGGCTAAAGTTCTTTCCTTGGCCGGCAGAACTACCCTCATCTTATCATCTAGGCTGTGGTATAAGCCACACCAATTTTTGCAATAGCCCTTATCTTCTTCCAACATCTACTTGTGAAAAGATAGATAAGGCTTGCAGAAATTTTTGGTGGCATGGTACTGAGGAAAGTAAAAGCATCCACACTATGGGGTGGGATAACATTTGTAGACCTAAGGCCCAAGGTGGCTTAAGATTCAGAAAAACTCAAGATATGAATAGAGCTATGCTAGCTAAGTTGGCTTGGAAGGCTATCACTGATAAGACTTCTTTGTGGGCAAAAACTTTTATAGCTATATATGGAAGGCATTGGTTTGATGGAGTTGGGGGGCACCAGTCCCAAAACAGAGTTTCTACTCAATTAAATAACTGTCTAAATGAAAATGTATTTTCTGTAATTGAAATAGATACAATAATAATAAGATTTGATGCTGCTTTTTTCAGGAAAAATGGAGAAGCGGCAGCTGGAGCTATGGCATGGGACAATGAAGGAGGTTTAATAGCAGCAGCCTCAAGGAGATTCACAACAAGGGATGTAGAGGAAACATAAATGGTGGCAATAGAGGTAGCAGCAAAGCTAGCTAGGAGTACAGGCGTTAACTCCTTCTTGTTCGAGGGAGATAGCAAGCTAGCAATCCAGAATGTTGTAAACACGATCGAGTCAAATTCATGTAGTTGGAAACTTGAACCTATAAAGTGTATGGTAGATGAGGTTTGTAGGTCTTTTGGGTTTCTTATCCGTGAAGACTTGCTTTCACTCCTTAGTCTACCGATCATAGCAGCACCCTTAGCTTGTCACTAGCCCAAAGACTCACCTAGGGGTACACAACCAATTGAGCTAGCTAGAAGCTCTTGTTATAGGTGTAACAATAATTGTTTATACCTCAAATAGGTATGAACAATTATTGTTCATACTCCAATAGGTGTTCCTACTGACCATACACTATGTTGAGGTATGAACAGTGATTGTTCATACTATATACACTGTGTCATTACGGTTGAACCAGGCCGTTTATTATTTCACGTCAGGGGTATACTTGACTTTTCATCTACCCGAGCCGTTTTTAATTTCGCGTCAAAGATATACTCGACCTTTCATCTACCCAGTCGTTGTGAGTGATTAAAAAAAAAGTTGGTTCTGAGAGTTATTTTTTCCCTCGATCTGTTCTGGAGAGTCACTCCCTGTATTACCAAAACTAAGTATCCAGGCTGTGGAGTAAAAACTAAGAATTAGAACAATTGGTTGTTGTATCTAGAAGAAAAGGTTGGATCTTAACATGATTAACTAAACAAGAAGAAGCAGAAAGCCAATCGTATAGTTGTAAATTGCAGTTGCTTTGTGCGTGTGTGTGTATATATATATACAGCCCGGCTCCTAAAAGGACCTTAAATAAGTACCAAATCTAAAATGCCCACAACTTCACCTACAAAATGATTTAAAACCTAATATTTGAGGTAAACACTCCCCCTCCGCGGGGACACGCTAGTAATACACAGGTAGAAATGCTAGATATTTTCACCTAGCAAGAGTTGAACTCAAGACCTCTCATAAACCAAATGCTCTGATTCCATGTAAAATTGTAAATTCTCCATAAGCTCGAACTTATATGAATGGTCAATTCTATTTATATATTACTAGGTATTACCCGTGCCTACGACACGGTTTGTTATGAAGTGTTTATTATATTGTTTGTGGTATTAATCTTGGTACACCCAAATATTTTCAAATGTGTAGGCTATGTGGGAATTTGTAGACATTTTATTTTGAAGTAGTACTATACATTGTTATATGTGTGGCCTATGTTCAAAACTTGCATGTTCAATATTTATACTCTAGGTATTATCGAAGGCACGAAGTGCTATTGAAGTTATTTCTGAAGCAATATTTAAATTGATCGGAGAAAATAAAAAAAATAAAATAGTAGTAAAATTAGGATAAGTCAAATCTTTTTATTCTAGTTATTGGTTTTAAGCCCGTGTTTCTCAACTTCTCAAGTCGATAGCTAGCAATACTAATCTGTATCTACGGAGACCTTAACGACATAATAAAAGTACACTACACAATAAGTTACCAACTATATCAATAATTAAACTAAACAAATGCCAAACATTAACATGTTTCTTCTTGATGTGGTGAGAATCAAGTATTCTGGCCTACCAAAAAATTCAAATATGTGAATTAAAAGGAGGCCTTCCAAGAGTGCATGAGCTGTCACCAGCAATGCGAAGTTACATGGCTTTGATAAAATTCAATATATACAATCCTTACTTATGCTCTCACTTATTATACTACTTGCTCAAGTTCATAGATTGTCTCAATTACAATGCACATTGGGCCATCAAAAGTGAAGCTTCGCTGAAACAATGATATTATATATATGACTGCAAAACCCACACATCAAAACCTAAAAGAAAAAACCCACACAATTAAGCCAGGGTTTTGAATAAGCCAAATAGCTTTAAGGTTGCTTTGAATGATATACTCTGAAAGCTTAGTAAGTTCATGATTTTTTTTATTATTATTTTTTTGTAGTATATACTCTTCGAATAAAAGAAAAGATTGTTGTTGTTTTTGTTTTTGTTGTTGTCGTTGTTGTTGTTGTGTGTGTGTGTTTTTTTTTTTAAAAATTATTATTATTATTATTATTTTTTAATTTTATTTATTTAAGTATATACTCTTCGAATAAAAGAAAATGTTGGGGTTATTTTTTTTTTTTTTTTTTGTAGTATATACTCTTCGAATAAAAGAAAATGTTGTTGTTGTTTTTGTTGTTGTTGTTGTTTTTTTTTTTTTTTTTTTTTTTTAATTTTATTTAATTTTATTTATTTAAGTATATACTCTTGAATAAAAAGAAAAAGTTGGTTTTTTTTTTTTTTTTTTTTTTTGTAGTATATACTCTTGAATAAAAAAAAGAAAATGTTGGGTTGTTGTTTTTTTTTTTTTTTTTTTTTGTAGTATATACTCTTGAATAAAAAGAAAATGTTGGGTTGTTGTTGTTTTTTTTTTTTTTTGTAGTATATACTCTTGAATAAAAGAAAATGTTGGTTTTATTTTGTTTTTTTTTTTTTTTGTTGTAATATATACTCTTCGAATAAAAGAAAATGTTGGGTTTATATATATATATATATATTTGCCATTTTGTTTTTGTGTAGTATATACTATTTGAATAAAAGATTTTTTTTTTCCAAAACATATAAAAAAAAATATAATTTCTACTTTGAAAGATAATCCTATGTGAATAACTTAGCCAAATAAAGAAGACAAAGTACTTAAATAAAACTTACAGTAAAACTTATTTCCAAACTTCCAATTCAATGGGAATCGAAAGAAAGTCACCATCTCTTCTTCGATCTCCGTTTAACTCAATACTACAAAATCAATTACTTCGGATATGATGTACATTCCTTACACACCACAGATTGCAATATCAGCGTTTAAACATTGCCATCTGCCCTCTCAAAATCACAACAAAGCTATACATGTGGCACCTTTGAGATAATTCCCTTGAGTTATAGTTACTTAACTTCAAGAGTCTTTTTTGTTGTCTTTAGTGGTGGTAAGAAAAGCTAATGTACAACAACTTCAGAGATGCTGGCATTGCCGTCTTGATTAATTATGATACTTCAAAAAGTAAGGTGATCTGAGAGAGGTTAGGCAATGATACCGACAATTAGAAACAAACTGACACCCAATGCAAAGTTTAGCCTGATGTCTAATCCCAAGGATCCCGCTTAGGCCTAAGACCTACCTGCAGCATTTGCAATGTAACATGGTAAAGTTATTCACAATTTAAATCAAACTTTTTGAAAAAATAAATATTGAGTACAAATGTTCCAATCCAACGTCTAGAAATGCTTAATTGAAAAAAAACGTTATGACTATATAAATGAATCATCTGTCGTGGAAAGAATAGACTTACAAAGCAGAGACCAATTACAGAAGCTAGCAAAACACTCAGTATTACCCATAAATGTTTTAATGTAAATAATCGGCAATTAGCAATACCTCACAAACATTTTAATGTAAATGTTATTCTTTATTCCAATACAATTTCACGATCTATTTTCCCATATACAAAAGGATTGAAACTGTACATGTATTCTAACTATAATCATAAGGTATTCAAATGACAAATGAAATAAATAAAACTTTCAAGAGGGGTTCCAAAGTCGCACATAAAAATTTACCAATAATATAATAGTAAAAAAAATCCAAACATTAAGGCATTTAAGGGCTATGTTCACTAATGAAAAGCTTTAGCCGACCAACCAACTGTACCTAAATCATGTTTCAAAAAGATTCAAATTCCTCTATTAACCGCTAAGATCTAAATTAATGCCTAATTTTGAAACCACGTTTCCTACTGTTTCAACGTTACCCCAAAGGACACTGCTAGCTAGCATATCTTTTATTAGTCCACTCCTTGTGCCTGGCACATTTTAACATGCATGTGCAAATGCTTTTGTATTGGATGTGCATTTGGTAGAATGCTTGAATTCATTTATGAAATGACTTCCAAGTCATGAAGGGAAAAGAAAAATTGAAAAATCCAGCCTCAAGAAAGAAATCTTAAGAATTTTCTTTTAAAAAAAGTTATGGGCTAAATTTCTTCAATCTTTAATAAAGATCGAAATTATTAATAATGAGAACATTAGGGGAATTAAGTTAGGAAACTTCTTCATTTTTTGAGTTGTAAACAAACTATTCCTCCATGTTAGCAGTATATACTCTTTGGCTTGCAATGACGCAAAACCAATACGCATATTTTCAAAGAAAATCTACAGTTCTATTCAAATCTGAGTCTTTCAGTAAGTAAACAATATATGTTTCTTACTGAAATCTAAGTTTGGTTTATTACTAAGAGTTAACGAATAATTGACTAAAATACGAAATGTTCCCAGTGAAACTGCTTAACCCACTTATATTTATGTCATCGAACTGAAAATAAACCAGTGAAATACATAAAATATGCCTCATTGGCAAAAGCATTATGCTGCCACATCAGCAAATAACTATAGTGTGCAATCAGGAAAACATCACCTATGCAGTTGATCAACCTAAAATGAAGGGGTTTTTAAGTGTTAGTCCTACTATTAGTACGGAATTTTGGTTTTGGTATATAAATCTTAAATATTAGTCTTTAGTCCTACTTCCGGTAGTTGCCCATCAGTCAACTTAGTTGACCGTCAGTCAACTCAAGTATTGGAAGTAGGACTAAAAACTATTATTTAAGTTTTTTTTAATACCAAAGCCTTATTTAAGGTCCTTTTAGGAACCCATATATATATATATATATATATATATATATATATATATATATATATATATATATATATATATATATATATATATAATTGACTTTTTATATAAATTCAAGCTTATAGAAAAATTGGCAATTTAACAGGTCTCACGCGAGTCTTTTGTCCTATGCATGGGAACTGACTGATGCAATACATTAAATCATTATCGGCATCGTCTCATGGAATAGTCTCATATTCTTACGAGAAGAAAGTGGTGTTTCTCTACTATTGTTTTGCATCCTAAGATGTTCTAAAATTTGAATCTTGATTCTTTTAGTTTCTCTCTTTAATTATTAATTAGAAATAATAATGGTATAATTTTTTCATGCTAGAAAAGATTAATGTGATTTTAGCTATAGTTTTTATTATGATCATTAACTATCTCTATTGCCTAGTCCTAATCACCTCTAATATTAGCTCTCTTTACCTTCCATGCAGTTGTTATAACACTTTAGCAAAATTATTCCAAGGATTTGAAGATGTTAACTTGTAATTAGTTGTAACCAAAATTTGTTTATGCATTACTACATCATATAAACTGATAAACTTCACATATATCATTAATCATTCATTCATTCACTTCTACCTTGGAGAGAGTTAGAAAGAAGCATGAGCAGAATGCAATTAACGTAACACGAAGAAGAAGTTGGTTTGAACTTTGAAGTACAACAGCTAGCGAGGTTAGTATGCGAAAGTAAAACATAGTTTTTCTACTAATAAAAGGTTATTACCCCCTTTAAATTATTCTTGAAAAATCTTGGTATGTCTTTTTTCCACTACTTGTGTTTGCTTATCTATACAAACATCCTCTATAGGTTGGTGTCCAGTAATCCGATCCTGTATTCTCGCGATAAACTTGAGGTGTACAAGAAATAGGAACTAAACAAAGGCCCCTACTCTTCAGATCGAATTTCAACTCCGCTTTTCCTTTTCTCTCTAGCATCCCCCAGGGATCCTGAATTAAGACCAAAATTTAAACTAAAGAGTCAACATCTACATATATGCTGAGATCCCTTAAAATGATCAGGGATGATGGATTTAGATGTTCTGCGTTTTATGTATGTACCTTATTTGCATTTGCCTTCATGTATGGATTGCTAAGTAGCTGCATGAGGATAAATTAAGCATCGTTAAAAATGTTTTTCCTTACAAACAAAAAGTTATACTACTAAATCGCTGCCAGTGTGATGCTGCTACTGTTTAGTTCCTGTTGAATAGGCAGATACTGTTCGTATTCCCGTTCTCATATGCACTTTCTTGTTTCAACTTTCAACTAAAGCTAGGTGCATGAAAAGGTTAGTAGCGTAGTACTGTTACACAGTTAACATAAAAATCAGTGTTTCCATGGCCATTGTTTGTTGTTTACCTAGAAATAGGTACATCGCCAACAACAAATGACAATCGTGATGATGACTATGATTGTGAAAATGATAGTTATGATGATGATATTATAGAAAGTAAGAGAAAAGTAAAGACTCAAAAAGCTATAGTTACCTGCACTTGCTCTTGCAAGAACTTTATATAGCCGATTGCTTCTTGCAGCACAGATGCAGTATCGGTCTGAAAAAAAATTGAATGTCAAAAGAAATTAAGACACAATTAATGTGCGTGTTTTGTCCAAATTTCTGATTAATTAGTTGCAAGGAGGATCAATTTGATATACCTTTCCGAAAGGTGACACAATTTGTTGAAGGGTAGTTATCCTATCTCCCCACTTGACTTTAGGAGGTTGTACCTGTGTATTTTTAAATTTCTGATGGTAAAAGAAAGCTTACGCAGACCTAACAATCACAAGTTTGATTGAAAATAAAGTGTTAGACTACCTTGACAGATGAGCCTGTAGAGGTCTCATGCTTAGGCTTTTTGAATTGTGCCTCCGAAGTATCCTCAGATCTTTTCCTCTTCCCTTCAGTTACAACTCCCGTTCCTCTTGCGCTTCTGCTTGCCTGCAGTATGATAATCGAAATTTGAATAATATTATCAAGAAATAAAAGTCAGGAAACAAACATATACATCATTGAAAATTTGTGCTTACTGGAGCCAAAGAAACTTCATTTTGCTTTTGCTGTCTGGTGCAGTGGAGGCGGCCTTTAAACAATGCCTAGACGACTGAGGATCTACCATTGGCTTATTTATACAACCATTAAATGAAATAGCATCTGCTAGATTCCTTGTAAACCATGGTGCTTCTGACATTCCATAGTAGTACTTGTCGTTGTATCCCATAACTGTGGGGCTGTTGTGACCCATACGGTATTTGCTACTGTTATTCTTCGATGATTTATGCAACAAGGCCTCCGAATCTTCTATCTGTTGATGCTGGCTCTCTACTTTCATTTCATGGGCGTAACAAGGAAGGAAACTTGAACTGTCCGCTACTCCATACATGGTTGAATTGGACAGATTTTGAGAAAGATCAGGTTCCGAGTGCTGGTGCATTGAGTCACGAGACATATTACATACTGGTGGCTGAGTAATTTGGTGATCTACTTCTGGACACGGTGGTGCAATGGACCAGTCAGTAACCAAACTCGACAAGTTAAAGCTCCCACTAAAGCTGTTTAACTGTCTGGCTATGTTGTTATACGATGTCGAGGTAGCAAGTTCCCAACCATTGTCCATTCTTGTCAAGTAATCAAAGGCTGCTGGTTCAAACAATTCTGCCGGTAGGTTTTTGGATGACAGTGTCTCAAGAAAGTTTTCTCCAACATCTTGGTTGTGGTGTAAACCTCCGCTGCAGCTACCTACACTTCTGCATAGAAATATATAATGATCCCTTCATTAGGTACCACACCACATCTAGAATTAAGAACTTTCAAACAGAAGTTGGTCATTGGCGAGACTTGGTCATACCAGTAGGTTTATGAAAGAGTTCTCTTCTTTTGAATTAAAATAGCGTATAAAAAAAAAAAAAAACTTTAGAGCTTTGTCCGGCCAGTGCACTTTGTATAGTAGAACAGATTGTCTTTTTCATTTTATTTCTATTTTTTGGTTCTTTTTAGATGCTTTTTCCACTCATCTCAATTATGCATACATTAACTTGAAATGATGAACAATAATAGAATCCACTTATAAATTTTTTGATTGTTGATAATAGTTATACTATATGAACTTACAATAAAACTTTGCTCCATAGATGACTATCAGCTGCACGTTCTCCAGTCAGTCCATCCGAAGATGGAGGTTGAGTTAGTTGGCGAGATGACTCATCAGTACTTAAACCAGAATGATTTGAGGTATTGGTAAATGAGTTTGAGATTGAAATATCTTCTTCACACGAAGAGTTAGAATTAGGGTTTGAAGGGTGCCATGGGATTCCATTATTCCATGAAGAAAGTGAGTTTCCATGAAGCTCCCATATGTGTAATGAAGAGGATGAGTTCGCCACTGAACCTTCTGACCCTTCTTCAGCCATAACTTATAATTAGGTAAATGCTAGCTAGTATTTGCTATTTGGATGTGTTCTTTCTTTTCCATCAGTTGTGAGTGGGATTGGAATTTAAGGTGTTATCCGTTGCTGGTGACGCATGCCTTAAGGGCTTTAAATTATACTAGGGGAGACAATAGAATATGCAATCTGGGTTCTCCACTATAGTCGTGCACAATTATTATAGACTGTGATGGGAGATGAGTCTTGGGCTTGGAAGCACACCATGCCGCCCGCGTAACCACCAGTTGCACGTACAGGTGAGCGCGCACACACACACCCACACACACAGCAACAAACCTTATTTCACGTACGTACTTTTAGAGTTGCCATAGGTGGTGCCCGTTTGCAACGTAACTTCTGGACCTCAAGTATCATGTTATGAACAATGCCCTGAACAAACTTCAAGAGCTAAACATCCAAACAAAAGTAATTACAGTTTAAAAATTCTTTCTCCAACTCAAATTAATCACATATACAGTATTTAGCCACTTAGCCAAGATTGGTTGAACGATTTTGGAAATCTTTCAAAGACGGTTCATGGATTATGTATAGAAAGTTTATGAATATGGAACTTGTTTGTTTTGTCTTTAATAATTTGTCAGAGACATGGAATTCATGGAATTGTGTCATGATGGTAAAGAATACACCATCATTTTTAGACAGTAGATAGTGTAAGGAACTAAGGACACAGGGACACAATGGCAAAAGGAAGATTACTGTGCATGTGGGCCGAAGGCACTGGCTTTTGTCTACTACTAGGAGATAGACAAAAAATCATAAAATTACAAGACTAAGTTTGCTGTTACGTTTTATAAACCTTAAGGAGATGCACATACCATTTCTTAGTAATTCATCTCAATTTTGGTATCACTCTTGCATAAGCTTATGATAGTTGCATAGTATAAGCGCAGGGAACGTGAGGCTCCAATGAGCTTGTATGGATCAATCTGTGATTTCTACTTTTCATATTAGTAAATATATAGTAATAGTATATAGAGTAATTTTCATGGGAGGTAACTTAAATAATTAAGGAGTCTTAGCTTCCATTAGTTGCTCAAACAATAGAATCTATTAGAAAATAACTTTTTTTTAAAGAAAAACTTGTATTACTAGTTGCATTTGTAAGAGTTCTATGAAGTATGAACATGATGCACATTAGAGAATTGAGTGGTGTAACTCTTTCAAGTGCTTTGCTACATGTTTTGATCAACTAAAAGGAATCAACACTTCATTATGAATTGCTTCCAAGTGGTGATCAATTTTCTCAAACAGGGGGCCGGGGTCATACAGAACATGAGTTATGTGAGGAAGGGAAGATAGACATAGTTAGTCAGAAGATGAGTGGGAATTCTCTGGACAAGCATGATTTGGCAGTAAGAAATGAGATTTTATCTCAACCCCTATTTTTTTCTAAGGCACGCCACCGTATAGTCGTACTCTGAGTGATAGAGTACAATCTTGTTGACGTGTGGGGATTAAATAGCTACAATATCAGCCCACTTTGAGCGCGGGCTTTCTTGTTCTCAGATCAGTATCTTCTGGGATCAGTTTGAAGTTTGAACACATTCAAACATGAAACTGACTTGAATTCCATCTGTTGTCAATTTCTCTGTTTTATTATTCATGCAGGCACAAATGCTTAATAGTAAATGTTAATTTTCCCAAAATCTCAATTCACATTGGAGTATTGGACACTTTTGATCTTTATCTATAAAATACGAAAGAATTACAATTCATTCCTTAATTCCCAATATTATTTGTCATCTTCATGCCCAACCAAATATAGCAGCGATGGTACCCAACGATGTAATCAGCATCGTAATTGACCAAACATTGGCACGCCAATGTTCTACACGCTAATGATTCTTCTTCTTTGAATTTAAGCTTTAGTCCTACTTCTTCCATCGTAAAAAAAGGTGTACTTTAGGGTCTTTACTTATTAGTTCTAATGGTTTTGCATGTTTTACACTTTTACCCAAATTAGATCGAGTAGCAAATCTGATCAACGACACAATTTAAGACCACCGGTCCTGTAGGCGGGTATTTTAAGATGGTGGCTTTCAATGTCATTCTGATCTAGCTAAACGTTACCGATGTCTGATACCACTAATTTTTTTTCCCGTTTGCTTTCATTTCCATTGACCCTGGACATAAAAGGATTGGTTAGTAATGGACCAGCTATATTTACATGAATTAATAATTAGTTGTTTCCAAAATAGGTTGAATTGGGATTCAGTGATATGACCATTGATACTAATAGTCTGATATTGATTTATGTGAATTTTTGAACTTAGTGGTGGTGCAAAATAGAGGAAGCGTGCACCCTGCCCGTAGTGCTAAAACTTTTTAATATTTTTATTTCTTTTAACACATAGAACTTTCATATTTTTTTTAGAAAAATTAAGCTGCGGTTAAGGGCAGACCCCACCTATTATATTGCAAAAAGTTAAACCTTATAAATCCTCCCTAAGAGTTAGATAATTACAAGAAGTTACACAAAGACAACAAAAACTACAGGCTTCAAGCCTAACATACTTGAGAGTTAAGATAGTACGCTGACCATGCTACATTCCAAGCTAAAAAAGTAGAGATACTAATCCTACTTCCTGATCATGATTTTCTTTACAATTTTAGGATGATCATTCCTAAGATGATTATGCGCTTTCTCGTAGTTGCAAAATAATCATTTGCAAGCGCAACAAACATAAGTATTGAGTCCCAAGGTATCATCTCAATACTCTTTGGTGTGGTCCTGAAGATGTCTCATCTTTTTGTTTTTCGTTAGCGAATTTTACATTTTTCATCATTGCAAGCGCCAAGATAGACTCTATTTCTCTGATGCAAGCTCTTGAATCCTTTTGCTTCTTTTTGGCTTCACAGTAATTCATTGATTTTGATCCTCAGAAAACGCTACATGCCTTGATGAGCTCTTAGGCAAAACAAGTGTTGGGTCTACTTTATCTCCAAACAACTTGGTTTCATTCTCTGAGAGATCATCCTCTACATCCTCATATCCAACAACTAACCCTTCATACATATCTCGTTCTCTACTATTCAACAATTGGTTTATCGGTAAAATTCTATGGCGATGACTCTCATCTGCACTTGCCACTCCTTCAATTGTGTGCATATTAGCAAGTGACTCATCCTCTAAATAGGCTTCACTAGAGTTCAAAAGTAGTGGCTCATTCTCATGCTGCTCAACTTATACCTTAACATGTTCCCTATTCACATAAGGAACAATGTCAGTAATCAGTGTCTCATTTGTTACTGGAATGATCACATCAACTTGATTGGGCACTCCAAGATTTGCAGTGTCACTAGTTTCATCCCTTTTCCCTTGTTGAGGAATCCATCTCCTTATACTTCTAATGTCACATCTTCCCGTAGAATGCCCAAACTTATTGCACTTCGTACATAAGAGAGCCTTCCATGTATATTCCACCCCAACCACCACATCTTTCCCTTTCACTTTGAGACAAATTGTAGGTTCATATTTGTGATTCACATGGATCTGTATACATAAATTCTTGCAAATAAAAGTCGTTTTGCAGTAGTATCATCCATGAACATAGGTCCTCTGACTAAACTGGCAATATAATGTCCACATTTCTTTCGTAAGATCATTTAGTTTCACCCACACTAGAGCTGTTGTGAGCTTACTTCTCTGAGCTTCAATATTTACACTCTATGGTTTTAGCACAAAAATCCTTCCCGCAATAAAGACTGGTCCAACTTCCAATACCATTTGCCGATCCTCATTACCAGTAAAGCTTATGTAAAAAAGCTCTTTGTCTGTTGGTATCTCAAAGCTAGCCTTTAGCTCCCATGTTTTGGTAAGGAAGTCTTTAACAAAAAGGGAAAGACAGTCGCTTATCAAGAAAGTAACCCACTGAGATAATCATCCCATTGTTGGATTCCTTGGTCTACCAAGTCATCACGGGACAAAACAACACCATCGAGAGAATAGGTGTAAAGCTTTTGAGAGTTGTAAGAGTTCTTTGCCGCGCTAGATCTTTTGGAAAATAGAACTCCAAGAAATGTGAGTGGCAGTACTCAAGCTACTAGCAAGATTACTTGATGAAATTGTTAGAAAAATAGATTTGTGATATGAATGAGTAATTTGTCTCCCAAGTTACCATACTTGAAATGAAATGGGTTTTTCTTGAAAAGTACGTAAAATGAGAAAAACCTTTTTAAAAGGGTGCACTTGTTCAAAACAGTGCATTATGTCGAAAAGGTGCGACCTTTCGAAATGTGCACTGGTTCGAAACAGTGCATCATATCGAAAAAGTGTGACTTTTCGAAATAAGCACTGGTTCGAAACAGTGCTTTATGCCAAAATGGTGTGTCTTTTCAAACATGTGACTTTTCAAAGAGTTGCTTACTTTTTCCAATAGTCTTTGTGTTGTTTTGAAGATGCACCACTCTCACCTATAAATAGTGGATGAATTTGGAGAGAAAGACATACTAGATCACCGTGGAGTTCGATCTTTCTCTTCTTCTTCTTCGTTCATTCTTAGTCAAATATTATGTTGTGTTCGCTGATTCTATAAAATTGAAGTGCTAGCTTTCTATAGAAGGAAATCCGTTCTATCTTGGGAGACAGTTTCCCATCAACCTTCAAGCACCATGAGGGGGAAAATCTGTCTTAAGGATATAGTGTATCTACACTAGGCTCGGATTTAATTAAGAAGTACAAAACACTTATAAGACAAAAAATTTGTATAGTTTGGTAATTGGTAAAGAGTAAGTACAATTAAGTTGTATTTCGAAGAATAGTTCTTGATCGAATATCTATCTTGTTAATGTCCTAAGCATGGAAAGAAAAGCAAAAACGAAGAGATAAACTAGCTTACGTTCTAAAAATTTGCCAAACAAAGTAATTTTTGGGAGCATTGGATCGAGAAACAGGCTAGCTTATGTTACCCTGGGTCGCCCTCTAATAGTCCCCATAACATTAAAGATTGTTTGGTTAACCCAGGACAAGAAATCTAATTCTAGAGCATACATTTTAGTTTGCTCGATTGAAACAGATTTGAACAGACATAGGCACTAAGCCATTACAATCCAAAAGACGATTTGCCTTGGCTTGTTCAGCCAACAGATGCGCATGTTTATTCATCTGGCTAGGACAATACACACACTTAACAAAAGCTAAAGACTCCATTAGAGAGATAATCTCTTGCAAAAGACTGGACAAACTCCATTGAAGTTCAGAATTGACTTCGTTCATAGCATTAACCATGTTATGACAATCTGAACATACCACCAACTTCTTAATTCCCAAGAGAGACACTTCCTCAATCCCTTCCTTTACTGTTTGCAGCTCGGCTTCCTCTGCTGATGAGGCTGCTGTGAAGTGCCGGCCTGCTTCTTGCATATGTGATAGGTTTGTTCCACTGGTTAAAAGTGAACCCAACACCTGCTTGATTACTAATAGGATCATAACCACCATCAGTACATCAGATATATAATCAGTACATAAGATATATAATTCCTCCAAAAGAGATGTGGAGATAAGATATTTGATTGGAAGGGATGGTTTAATGGGTATGATGGAATTTTGTGCTTGATTGAGGATTTGAGGTATATCCAGACAGGAGTAGTTGGGATCAAAGACAAGGTTATTTCTATCTAACCATATACAATATGTGTTGTGAATATATGACTGCGGAAACAACGTTACCCACAACAAACGGATCAATCCAACATAAGGATCGATCCTTCTCAATAGACAAGACTTCAACACCCTCCAAGCAATATCCCAACACTTCTCAATATCAAATAACAAGCATATAAAGTAAAGAAATTAATGTAAAAGAAGAACAAACCACAAGACGAGATATATCGTGGTTCGGCAATTTGCCTACGTCCACACTGCGAGTTTCAAACTTTACTAGATGTCTGGAGTAATAGATTACAAGTCTCTCAATTCACTCACAAAGAATGAATACTCAACTCACAAAGAATTGTTCTTTTATAATCTCTCTCTTTCTTGGTTTTGGAAAAGTTAGGTTTCTACATAAAAACCTATTTTTATACAATTTCAGAAAAGCTTAAAAACAGATGAATTTCGGGTGAAATTGGTTGGAGCGCCGGGTCTAAGCCCATCGAGGGAAGCTGGTGTTTCAAAACACCGGAGGGTCGCCCATCGGAGGTAGTGCGCTTCTAGACATGAAAAGAAAAAAAAATCCCTTTTTCTCTACAATATGCAATATTAGAAAAGGTGGTTAAGGAAGCAACAACATCATATTTATTAATGCAATTACTTATAATCAAATTTATAATACCATTTGTAGTACTAGCATGCAAATTTCAAGAATCAACACAAATAGCTAAAGGAGAAGCAAACCAAATTTTAGTAATATCTGGGACATGTAAATAAGGCATGCTCAATAGATTCAATACAAGTATCACATCTAGAACATATATTAGTATTACATCTATGTCTATCAAAAAGTAATTTCCTCGTGGGCAGAATTTTCCTTGTTATTTCCCACAAAAAGGTTTTAATTCCCAAGGGTGAACATATTTTCCATAAAACATTCCAAGCTTGTTTAAGGAAACCTAGAGTGTGACTAGGTTGAATGACATTATCATGCTCAATGAATTGCTTATAAGCAGATTTAACAGTGAAGACTCTATTCGTCTCTATGGACCAAAACATTTTCTACTCATGATTATTAGATTGAATCTTAATTTTAAGAATCTCAACTGTGACCGCATTAATAAAAAGATTTTCAAGCATAAAACTGCTTGAAAACGTTTTAATATCAGTAAGCTACACCGACTCCACTATTTGAAACTATTGATGTGTCAAAAGTCATAAATCATTGATTTACATAAAAATACATGTCCGTGTATATTGTAATGCAAACCAACGTTATCCAAATAGTAAATCGTCAATAATCTATGTAGATATAAAAAATAGGTCCGTGTAGCTCTACTTTTAATATTTCAAGGCCAAAATCATTCCCAAACAAAATCAGCTAAATTCTTTTTCGCTTTTACTTTCATTGACACTCTTGTTTTGGGTTGACTATCATTATCACAGTTTATTTTATTCTGTTGAAGTGGCAAATTCCGTATTCGTTATCAATTTCATCCAAAGCCGTGATGTATTTATTGAAAACCACCAATCTTCACCCAATGGAATTCACATTCAAGGATAATTCTCACCCATGTATTTTTGAATGATCCAGGTTCATTTCTCCTCGGTTACGCAAATAATATTATAATTTGTTATTTATTCACGTGTTGAAGTTAAAAGCTTGGGAAGGTCGACTTAGAATGCCTGATAAGTTTGGTTGTTATGTTAAACTACTTACGATGAAAGTGCTATATGCAAGTAGGTATCCAACTTTTCTAACTCCCCACCCATAAACACATAAACCCTTTTTTTCCCCGAAGCACGAACAAACATATAAACCTACAGTAGTCTCATGGTAAAGAACGTCTAAATTGGCCATAAGAAAATAGATTTATTCATGAAGACAAGTAAATGAAATTTCCTGTTGTAGAAAAGTTATAGCACGGGTTGTATTGGTTTTTCCAAAAAACAAATGTTACTATAACAAACAAACACTACTTAAATTAGTTAGGTGACCTGGACACTGATAGTGCCTAAACTTCATTAAGAATTTATATACCTCCATTATCGTAGTGGCTGATATTGTCCCTTTAGACATGCTTTGCTTTTGGAAGAGAAAGCTCTACGAGGTGTAGCCATAGAATGACAAGTGGCAATATCTAAAGTGAATCCTAGCTTCTTCTCTATATTTATATATTTGCTTTTAAAGATGAGACAATTTATATATGATCATGCAATGGCACGCCTTCTTCCAAAGAAAATATAATTAGAAAGATAAAGTAAATGGCTCTCTACTTGTTCACTTATCACCACCAATCAAACTTATAAATCACATTTTAATACATATTGACCTTTGTTTTTTATAATAATTATCAAATCGGTTCTAGCTTTATCACTCCTTTTACTTGGTGTACAATTATCTAATTCCTTTCCCTTTTCCCTGAGTTCATTGGCACAATGGCACTAAGGCTGGCGGTTCCTTTTAGGAAACCTTGCAAACGTCCAACTTTTATCCAATTTTTAAAGAGTCTTTCTACAGCAACACACACTTTTAAACCGAATTTGTGAACACAATGACGTGGCAAGTAGAGAGACCTTGATTTACAATACTTCTTTAAGCAATACACACGCACCCCTGCCTAATGAGTGCTACGTCAGTGTGTTCACAAATTTGGTTCAAAAAATTCGGTTGCTATAGAATTTTAGATTTTTAAATACTCTATCACCGATAATATGATGGCATGACATCAAATCACCAACAAAGCAATGCATATATAGGTAATTGGGCTATTTGGATTGTCGCTTGCCTTCTGCCAATAGCCACGTACAATCGTACATACAGTCTGTTGGAATCTTCATGTGTATTTCAAATACTTGTGTGTTGTTTAGTCCCACATTGATAAACCACCACTAGCAAGTGAGGTATTTGAGGTGAACCTCTAGCATAAGGGCGTGCCCTTAGGGTACAAAGGCTTTTGTGTTAGGAGGGAGGACTCACCCAAAGCCACACGCGCTCCCGCCCGCCCCGCACCGAATCGCGTCGTGTTGTGGGCTTGGGCTATTAGTCTAGTGGGTAGTGGATTATCAATAGTCTAAACTTTTGTGAGTTCTACTTCAACTTGGTTTTGTGAAACCGAATTAGAGAGGTGTCCTTCTCCATCTATGATACGATCATACCTCTATATAAACACTGCTGTGTTCATAAGAGAAGGATCAATCACAGAACAGAGAGAGAGAGACGCAGTGAGAGAACTCGTGTATATTGTGCTGCTGCTGCCTCTATATCAAGAGAGACAGAAATCGTGTATACTATGCTGCTGTTGCTTCCTCTATATCAAGAGAGACAGAAGTCGTGCTATTGCTAATTCAATTCAAGAGAACCAGAAATAGTGAATACTCTATAGCCTTCATCCCACTTTTCAGAAACAGAGATTCACACCTATTCTTCTTCTCTTCTTTCCGCCGCGTATGAGAGAGTTATATTCTTCGTTCAGAGGGTAGTGCGTTCTAGTGCAAAGTCGATCGGTTTAACCATTGAATTGAATCCGTGAGGAAGGCGCCAATGTTGCTTTCTGCGCACCATTGGAAGGGGCGAAATCTTTTCCTTAAGGACTGACCTAATCCAGCGCTTGGTATATTCATTATTACGTCATTGTCTTCTATTGTTTTCTTTTATCTGCATACAACACAGTCTAAGTACATCACTAGATGCCATGGTTTTTCTTACCCCAACAGCCCAACAGGCAACAGTTGAGCACCCAAAGCTAAAAACAATGGAACCACTAAATAAAGCGTTTGGATTAACAAAGCCCATACAATTATGTCCATATCCATGGTTCAATGGACTGACCAAACCACCTGCAATATGATTTTCCACTTTTCCAGCTGTTGGAGTATTGGGTCATTGGATACAAACCGACCCGACTAAACTACATCTAATTAAACTCTCTTATCTTGTCCAACAAACTATTAGCAACCAAACTACAATATTACCCAACCACAACTGAAGTTCTCAACTGAACAAAGCCCGTAAATAAAAGAAAAATATAGGGACAAATATGTAAATCAGTCTTACAGAGGGAGAGAGTATATAACCAGCAACCAAAACCCATCACTCAAAATAACTTCATTTATTTTTTCTGCCGAGTCTGAAAATGAGCAAACCCTAGTTCACCAAAAAAAAAAAAAAAAAAAAAAACCGATATTTTGAAAGATGGAAAGCCTTTTATCGGCGGAGAATCAGAGTTTGGTTACCTCGTTCCTTGAAATCGCTGTTGGTCAAACTTCCGAGACTGCTAGACAGTTTCTTCAGGTCAAACTCTTTTTTTTTTCTCATTTTGTTATGTTTAATTATTGTTTATTGTTTATTTCTTTAAACATATTAATAGTTGAAATAATCTTTACCCTTGTATATGACAAATGACAGGTCTCTTTTCTATATTTTGTATTATTGCATTGTAAAAGATAAATAGTAAATGTTGTGCAATTTATGTGGATGGTATTAAAAGATATGGGACATTACCATGCATAGATACTAATAGAACAGTTACGTGAAGGCTGAATGCGTGTACGACAATAATCTACCACATTGAGGAATAGACATATGAAGATTTTATGTGTAATTGGTTTACTATTGTTTTGTAAATGGGAAGGTAATGTTGGGTGTCTTGTAGAATCTTGATATGAGAAGTAATTCCCGTAACTTTAGTAAATTTTGAGTTTTACCAATCTTTTTTTTTTGTTGAGTAATAGTATTGATAAAAATTTCAGAACATATCATAATAGTGTATTAGAGCAGTTGATCAGTTTCGTACTATTTATTAGAGTTAACTTTGTTTCTTAGGTAGTAATAGAAATAGGATCAGCAATTGTCGTACAACTTATTAAATTTTCAAATGAACCTTTTCTTTTAAGCTTTCTTTTAAGATCCTTCTTTATAGGGTTTGGTGACGAAATTTGTATTAGAGAATATGGGAACATTCTTGTAATGGTTAATTACCCGTGATCCTGTTTGCAATGAAAAATTGAGAAGTATACAAACACTCATACACAATTGTGGAGTATGTACTGTTTCATAAGGCCACTTTGATGTATCAATGTTCAGTTAAACCTATGAATAAGAAAAGCATGCCTAATGTTACAAAGAAGTATTGGTAGATCTGATTAGTGTTTCTTCAATGTTACCAAGATTTGTGGAGTTATTAGTAGAATTGTAAATAGTTTTAGTCTTTGTATTTTTAGGATTCGTAAACATTATCAGAACAGATTTTTACCCCATTCTTTTGGCACATGTTGGCATGCCTAAAGTATGATCTATGCCACACGTGTCTTAGATACCAAAAAGTAATTTTTATCATCTGTGCCTTCTAACATGAAGGTGTCTCTTCGACAAATCCTATTCTTTGAGCTACTAGTGCATGTCCTATACCAATGTCCTTTGCTCCAGAGGCCTAAACACATCAACTTATTAATTGTCTCCCCCAGCGCCTTCCTCGCGCACTTAAATGACTTCTCAAGGAATAAATTTGAGATGGAACCATAGGGTATACTGTAGCAAGAAACATCCTTCTTATATTTTAAGTTGAGGTACTAAATTTGGAAAAGCACCCCTCCCATAAGGGGTATAACAAATGTTTGGTGCCTATACATTCTGCCTCACTACCACTGAAAACCCTAACGCCACCGTGCCACCGCCAGAACAACTTCCACTACACCACCATGGCTGCTACAGCGTTGTTGAGGTCCCAACTACTTTTTCTTCATTCTCTCATTTCGTTCTTCTTTCTTTCTCCTCCCCTTCTTTCCCCATGGAAGAAAATGTGTTTGTTGAGGAAAGAGGAAAAAGTGAAGGAGAAGTAAGAAGAATGGAAAAATGTGAGAGAATTACGTAGGAAAAGAGAGAGAGAGAGAGAGAGGAAGAACGAAGAAAATACATTAACTGTAACGAAAGAAATATGGTGGTGTTCATGGTAATGGTGGAGTCATGGTTGTCGCTTTAGTGGAAATGGAAGGAGATGATGGGGTGCTTTTCCAACTGAGGCGCCTTACCCGTGTACTTAAATGGATGAACAATATTGGTTATTATATGGAAAAAAACAATGCTGCATACTTTCCACCAGACTTTAGATCTTATTTTGTGTCTGTTCCGTTTATTTTTCCTTGGTAGCATCTAAATACTTATATTTACTCCCTGGCCGTGAATTTAGGTTATGTTACTCATATTGAATCTAATTTTGGATGATGATTGCAGGCAACTAGTTGGAAGCTGGAAGAAGCTATTCAGTTGTTTTATGTTGGGAATGATGGCGGAGCGCTACCTCCATCTTCCAACTCTCTGCCACAAGGTGTTGCAGTTTCACATAATCAGAATACTAAGTAAGTTGAATAACAGGTTCAGAGATTTCTTAATTTTACCTTACGAAGTTCTTCTGTTCTGACTTAATAGTTTGCTATCTGGAATTGACTTTTGTACCTTGGTACAGTGGACAGGAGGGCATTGTAAGTGAAAATATGGAAGGGAAGGATGGAGGTGAAGTGAGGGCTCCTTTACCAGTGAAACGAGATATTTTATATGATGATCCTATGTTGTATAGGTGCGTCTTTTGAAGGTCAATCAATGAACATATACACTCTTTTACCATTGTGATATTTATTTTTTGGAACAAGACGCACCAATGAATTGGATGTTTGTCATTTGTGAGCATAGCCCTGGCCTTTTTTAACAAAAGGTTTTGACATTTGATCTTTCTCACATTAGAGCTAACATATAAAATATTACATATCTATGTACAGGCTGTTACCAAGTTCACAAATGCATTAGCTCAAACTGACAGGCATCAGCATAGATCTTTCTTGAATGTTTTTCCTTTGTTGTTAAATTGGTTTATAGTTGGTGGTAATTAATTTCGGTGATAGGTTTTCTTGTCCATTAATTGCTTTTGGGAATTACACGACCTCTTTTTGTTGTTTTGGTACAGAGCTGCGAGGATGGGATATTCATCAAACGAGCCAAGTTCGTTGGTTGCATTTCGAAATTTTAATGAGGAGATGAGACGTCCTGGAGTCTGGGAGACTGGGCAAAGTGCCGAACCTTCAATTGATAATCTTGCATCTCTGTATCGTCCACCTTTTGCCTTAATGCATCACGGATCGTTTGATAAGGTAATTCCTTTTCTGCTGAGAAGCTTACTTCTTTGGCTCTGGTTTATTTTAGGTAATTGTCTTGGATTCAGTCTCTTTATCTGGCTGCGCTTTGGATGATCCATCGTATTATGATATTCATATAATGATTACAATCCTTTTAAGCATTTCTGTCAGCTTCGTTTGAGAATATATCCACACCTTTGTTGTTAAATGTGGATTTGAAGGGTATTCAAAATTTGTTGTCTCATAGTGCTCTCACTCTCAAAATTTGTTTCATTCAGATAAGCAGTATACAATATATGCACTTATCAAAAAAGAAAACGTGCTCAGTCTCAAATTTTGGTGTATGATATACTTTAGACTTGCATAGTAGTTGATAAACTATACAGCAAGGACATAAAATTGGAAAATACATACTCTTCTTTCATAGTTGGTGCGGGCTTTCAGTTATAACACTGCTTGCTACCGCTTACAGACATGTACTAGTATGCTGCTTCTTCATGCAAAAGGATGAACGAGAAATTTGTGCATCTTTTTGTTTGCTATATATACCTAGGCATGGCGCCAGTAGAAATTATGTATGCCTTTGTTCGACATTGTCATCGATATTGACATGCAAAATGGAAGATGTTGCTAATTTGAAGGAGTCAATTCATATTTAGAGCTATGGTAGACTCACTTGGGTGTGCAGTGTGCTAAGCCCCCTTCGGTCTGGAGGTTAGTTTATTATGAGTAGAAGTATTTGTGTGCAGCAGGCTTCCATTAAAAACATATCAAGTGACGAGTTAAATGGATTAGTGAAATGCTTCCTTTATCATAATTTATTTGAGAAGGGTGATGGCTTAAGGGCTTATGGGGGAATAAATAAACCAAATGGTCTTTATAAAGTCAATGTGGAACTTAGTCTACCTGAACCGGCTTTGCACTTCTCATGCCAGGCTAAGACCTCTCAGTGTGATCTTTACTACTTGAATTTAAAGTTTCTGGAGTTAGTGTAAGACGAGCTGTCTAGGCATGCTGTATCAATTTGGAGGATGGCTATTTGGGAATGGCTTTGAAATGGTCTGTACATTTAAAAGAAGAAAAGAAGGGTGAGTTGAGAAGGCAAGGTCACAACTGAGGCATTATTACCCAAATAAAATAAATTCACAGATGCCATGAATTGGCAATCAAGTAATATGGTGCTTTTATAAGGAAAACACAAGTTATAATTTGATGTCTTAAACTGAAAGGACTGTGTTGATTGTACAACTATTGGTTATAACTATTGTTGCTTCACCTAATTTGTTGATCATATCCAGGTTTTTCTTGGAATGTGTGCCTGTGTATTTTATGATGCGGAATAAACATAGATTTTAGAAGAAAGGATACGGAGATCCTCAAAGAGAGAACAAATTTAAAAGAGAAAGAAGATTGAATTGAAGAATTGTAGAAGTTGAGGGAAAAAAGTATAATAAGATTTGGAGATTTGATAATTGAATGAATGAACTAAACTACAATGGCCTCCTTATATAGATAAGCTATACTTGATAACCAAGAAACCTAGGCTTCTAAATCTAACCAAGACTTCTAAATCTAATTAAACTCTAAATAGAAATTAAATACTAAATATTCCAAATTCCAAATTAATAATTAATAATAATTTCAATTTCTAATATGGAGCAAGTTGAAAGTATTCTTGGTATTAAAGAAAAGGGGGTAAGTAATCCTATATCATTTTATATCTTCATCTATCAAAATATATGAAGGAGAACACAGTTATTTTTGCCTCCCCAACCCCACCCCCCCCTTTGCTTTTTGGCTATTTGATTTGAAATTAAATTTATTCTGCTCCACTTGAATGCAGGCAAAGGAAGCTGCTTCTGGACAGGACAAGTGGCTTCTTGTAAACCTGCAGTCTCCTAAAGAGTTCAGCTCCCATATGGTAGTAGTATGGTGTTGTTTTATATTAATTAGTTGGCTTGAGTTGGGAGTCTGGGCTCAGTTCTTAATATGTTGATGACTTGTTGTACAGCTGAATCGTGATACATGGGCAAATGAAGCCGTGGCTCAAACTATTAGTACAAATTTCATCTTTTGGCAGGTTTGTGTATATTATTTCCAGTGTGTTCCAAAATTTTATATTCTTAGCACGTTTAGCATTTTCAACAGTTTTTAAACTTTTCTTATTTGAATTTGGCAGTTGATGGGTTTACCATGTCTTTCATTTAAAAGGCTTAATCTTGGTCTGGTTCTTTCAAAAAAATTCATGAAAAGATCTATTTGCATGGGCTTTCTTTTAACTGGTTATGGTTAGTGAGCTACATTTTTTTTGGTTTTGTTGACTTTGTGTCAATATGTGCTTTGCATGGACCTTCTTTTCACTGGTCATTGTTTGTGAGCTATATTAATTTTTGTTTTTTCTACTGTGTTGCTACGTGTTATTGAAAACATGCATATTTAGTTTATGCAATAAGACTTGGTTGTTGTATTATGAATAGTATGTTGCCATCTAACTTGGATTTAGGCATGTATATGCACAACAAAACCTAAGGATAGCGATCGTGGATTTAATTATCAAAATAATAATAATAATAATAATAATAATAAATAAAGAAATAAAGAAGAAGAAGAAGCAGTCGTGGATTTCTGAAGAGCACTAATTTTTGGTAGAAATTGCAGCAGAGTTACGGATGCTTTGTAGATGAAAAGGTTTGGAAACGTTTGACCTTGTAAAGGTGGAGTTATGTACCTTACTTTAAAAAGCAAGGCCATGGAGCAAGGATACACACATGGTATGCAATTAAAATGAAGTAATCCTAAGACACAGAGGCCCAATCCTGTCTAGCTTAGATTTTCTTAGGGATTGTCATATACACGTTTTCCAAATTGTCTTCCTCAACTGTTAGTCATATTAGAATGCATTTCTTGGTAGAAATTTGTTGCTCAAGCATGCCTTTATGGAATTGTTTCATGAATAATGATAAATTAGTTAAACAGTAACAGAAAATTCTAAAGATTCTATTGGTAACAGGATATTACTCATTTTCATATAACAGTTTTGAATTTCTACTTGTTTTCAATTAAAATCAATAGGTGTATGAAGAGTCTACTCAAGGCAGGAAGGTATGCACTTACTACAAGTTGGAATCTTTCCCTGTGGTTCTTGTCATTGACCCCATCACGGGGCAAAAGATGCGTTCATGGAGTGGAATGGTTCAGCCAGATAGTTTACTGGAGGTGCTTCTTAATACGCTTATTTTAGGTGTTTTTCATTTATTTTTCATTTTAGATTGATATTTTTATTTCATGTATGAAGCTATTGAAAGCGTTGTATGACTTGTATCCACTTATAATGACCTATATCATAGATCATTAACTAAGGTCCAATTTTTTACTCGATTCTTTTCTAGCTTACTAGTAGCCAATTGTTTTTCTTTTAGGACCTACTACCATTCATGGACAGTGGCCCCAAAGATAATCATGCTGCTCTTCCTCATAAGCGTCCAAGAGAGAGCTCTCAGATTTCTGTGCATAAAGTGCAAGGTATTATAATTCTCTGTTTCTTGCACATATAAATATGACATTGGATATTCACCATGCTGTAGAGTTTGCGTTAACCTTGAAACACTACTGTTAACCTTTAAGGTTGGCTGCATCCTCAAATGTTCAAAATTGGCGGCATTTTGGGCTACACATGTTATGCAACACAACTTGTTTTGTTAAATGCATTAGTTTGAAAGTCTTGTCAAACTAAATGTGGGAATTTCTAAACTTCTAGGGACCAGTTAATGTTCAATATTATTATTATCGGGGTAAAACTATCATCATTCATATAATCATATTGAAAGAGAATGGGCTGGGAATTCTCTCTCTTTCTCTCTCTCTGTAAGTATAAAACTATATTGATGAAACAAAGTAGGCTGGGAAAGCCTTCATGTACAAGCAAAAGGAAGAGGCAATACACTCCAAGCAAAAGAAAAGGCTAAGCTGACACATACACATATATACTAAGAAACTGGCATGCAAACACATATGTACTTTAAATTTTCTATTGTGACTGACAGCTAAGTCCTGATTTCAAGCTTGCGCTATATCTGTAGGTGAAACTACTGAAGAAGATGAAGAGGTTCTAAAGGCACTTGCCGCTTCTATGGAAAATCTGAAAGATCCAATTGGTCAAGCTTCTGCTAGTGAAAGTGAACCCACAATTGAGGAGCCAGAATCATTATCAGAAAGTAAGCCTGCATATCCTCCTCTTCCTGAAGAGCCTGAGGTTGATAAGAGCCTACTCTGCAGGGTCGGAGTTCGTCTTCCTGATGGACGGAGGCTACAGAGGAATTTTCTCCGCACAGATCTGATTCAGGTAGAACCAATCCCTGTAAAGTGTCTTTTTTTGCTCTAGACGTCCACCTTTTTGGTACAGCTGTTGTGTGCCTGTTTCCCTGGATCAGATCCTAGCAACGGAAATAATAAAGCATTTGCACATAATTTTAAGTAAGCAACTCACCTGTGAGTTTGATTCGTACACCTCTGGAAGACGCTTGCTCCCTTACGAAAATGATCTTTTAGGACAACTTTTGTAATCAATCTTTTGGTGAGATGGTATGCATGTAACTCACACGTGAGTTAGTTGGTTATATCTGTAAAAATGTGATGAAAGTCATCTACACAACAAATTTGTAGAGTCCTTCAAGTAGGAGGTGGTAACACCAGCATTCTAGGATAATCAAGACATGACCTTGACAATTAACTGTAGTTCAGTTGGGCATAATTTCTCATGGATGATTTGTTGTTTGCAGCTTCTGTGGTCCTTCTGTAGATCTCAGCTTGGGGAAGCAGAGGTGCGACCATTTAGGCTGACACATGCAATTCCTGGTGCACAAAATTGTCTTGATTATGCTAGTAACTTGACTTTTGAGGAGTCTGGCCTGGCAAGCTCAATGATTTCTGTGACGTGGGAATGATGGTGTTTTATAAGTTTGTCTTAAGCAGTTAAACCTGCTAGAGTACAGGGGAGAATTGTGTTTCATAAGTTTTCTTAAACCCGCTAGAATCAGAAGGGAGGTTTTTTTGGCTTTGCAGTGTTTATTTACCTTCCTTTTTTCTGGCATTTATCCTGGGGCAGTGTGGTCTTGGTCCAACTTGTGAGGAACCATACTAGACATAGATTTCAGTTTCTGATGTGTATACCGTCCTTTTTCGCTGTAGCGTTTGGTTGTGATCTCCATAGTACCGTTTCATCAGCATTATTTACTTCAATATATTGTATACTGATGAAGTGTATATGAGTGTATGACCGACCTGGAAAATAGAGAACCAAACCCTAGATAACCTTTTATGACACTGGGAAATAATGATTACAAAAGAAAGTAAGACCGTTTGATCTCTTCGTTTCTCAATATCATTTTTTTCTTTTGAAATTTTGAAATTTTGAATATATATATATATATATATATTCCAGTTTTTCATTTGTTCAACTTCTATGGATTCCATATTTCCATGAACCATCCTTTAATAAAATACAGTCAGTAGTAATAAATTCTCATAAACTAAGCTCTGGAAGCTGTAACACTTGTAGTGATTTTTTGTTGATAATTATTGTAAATTACTGCATTTTTTATTTCCAGAAGATGGCCTACTCCATAATAAGAAATTCCAAAAGTACAACAGGTCAGAGTACAAAATATCAGGATAGGATATGGGTATTTATCGATATTCAATTTCTGGATATGTATCGTTGATATATCCTCCTGTTTAGGGATATTTGACATTGTTTCACATGCAAATATTGTAGATATATCTAAAATATCGATAAATATTGTGGATATTTTTTGATATATCATGATATATTATTTATATTTATTTGAAATATAATGGTAAATATTAAATAAAATTATTATATATATAAAATATCGTCAAATATTTTCAAATATCACAAAATATTCCCAAATATTATAAATATCACAAATATTATCAAAATATCACTGATATTTATAATTTTATATATCTCTAAACATATTCTGATATTTATATATTTTTTTCTAAAATATGGATAGATATCCCCAAATATCCCGATATATCAGGATATTTTTTACTATGCAACAGGTCTTTGCAAGTCTTCATATCAAGCGAGGGAAAAAAAACGCATTTGTATCAAAGTAAATTTTGTTGAATAGACATTTTTTGTTACATCTCTCCATCCCACAAATCAGAAACTGATTTGAACGGTCCATCTTCTGATACAAGAAACTCTAATGTAAATATCCGACTTTGGGGAAGGGTGCTCATCTTCTGCAACTCTTCGTTGCTCAGCTCCCAATCAAATATTTTCATATTTTCTTTCAACCTTTCCTTGTTGAAGCTTTTTGGTAAGAAGCTCACTCCGTTTTCGAATGCCCATCTTAAGCAAATCTGAACATAAAATTATTGCTTATATCTCTGTTTCATGAACAGTATACGCTATAAAGCAATTTATATAGAAAACATCTGCAAATACCTGAGCAACACTCTTCCCTTTAGCCTGAGCTATTTGTTTAATTTGTTCCGAGTCAAAAACTGCGTTAGACCCCCAGAAAGCTCCTTTTCCTCCTAGAGGTGAAAAGGCACTCACATGAATGCCTTTTTCTGCACAGTAGTCTCTCAACTTTCTTTGTTGCCAAAGAGGATGCATTTCTACCTGAACAAATATCTTAAGTTCAAATTTTTTAAAAAAAGAACCCCAATTTAATATTAAATAATCGAAGTCATTAATTGAGGGTTGAAGGTTTGTTCGGTTGAAGGTTTGAACAAATTAACCCTAACAATGACGATAAGCTAAAGGTTGAAAACGATGAGTTATTGACAACAAACGATGGGTTGAAGACGATACACAAACCAGATCTACTGTGGGGATTTTTGTCACCACTTTGGAAGGGAGGAATTACATTTATTTCAATTGTGATGTTTACAAATACGGGGGTTTTATTATAAATAGTAAAATAGGAGGCAATCATGGACATCATTAAGGGGTACATTTGGTATTATGTGAAATACTGCCGAAACTGGGATGGAAGTCAGAATTGCGGGTGACAAATGTGGGGGGTTTGGACAAATTAACGATTTTGGTTAGTTTTCTAATAATTGGATTATACTTTAATTGTAATTTTATTAGAAGAAAACAACAACATTGTAGTTTCAAGCACAAACATTATATATTAACCTGATTCACCGCAGGTGGTATAGTAGCATAATCCAGAAGTTGAGATAGCTTCTTGCAACTGAAATTGCTAACACCAATGGACTTAGCTAGCCCAAGCCTCTGGCATTCTTCCATTGCTTGCCATGTCCCTTTAACATCCAAAGGAAGGAGATCTTTTTTCGTAGCACTAGTTAAGCTTATTTCTTTGACGTTGAATCTCACATGAAAATGGATCAAGTACAAGTCGACATAATCCAACTCCAAAGTTCTATCAAAATAAAACGCAAGCACGATTACTGATTTGTATAGAACAACTAAGAAAAAGCAAAACCGACAGACAAACAAACAAATGGGAAGCAAATAGGAGCAATAGCGCAAATATGTTCCGTCTAATACCTAGATATGAGTGCAGCTAAAGTTAAAGTACAACTGGCTAACGCTATCAGTCTATGTTAGTAATTACCCAAGAGATTCACGTAGAGCTGGAAGAACAAGATCAGGGTGTGCATGGCCTGGCCAAAGTTTAGTAGTAACAAAGAGTTCACTCCGACTGGTGACCAAACCTCGCCTTAAAGCTTCAGATATGGCTCGGCCTAGAGGTGGTTCTGATTGGTAGGCACTTGCTGTATCGAAATGCCTGTAACCAAGTTCAATGGCAGCAATAACTGAGGACTCAACTAGTTCCGGTGGAGGTTCTGGGAATGCCGCTGTTCCCATTCCTAGCAATGGCATAACGTGACCAGAACTCAATGTGGTCTCGTTAACCATTCTCATGTTTTTTTCTTTTTTCTCTTTGTACTACCTAAACTCTCAATATAAAGGTTAACCAGAATGCTTAATCGAAATTTATAGGCTTAAGAAAATGTTGTTGTTGTCTAACAACAGTTGAGCCTTATCCGAAATGTTTGAAGTCAGATGAAGAAACCATCGTGTTCGTCCAGCCAGCCAATTTTGTCTAATCTCAATAATGGGATAGAGAGATCGAAGAATAAGACTACACATGAATATATTGAGAAAAACTTCAGTCAATAGCGCATGCGGCATCTATCCACTACACGTATACCTCTGTATTTTGGATAACTTGATCAACTCTGTTACGCAAACAAATGCGAAAGCGTGACAATTGGACAAATAATATTGAATATGGTGATGAAATCGACCAAAACAAATAAATCAAAATGCTTACCGATGCAAAGCGAATAACTAATAGAAATAGAGACAATATTTATGTGGTGTATCGTTAGCCTAATCCACCAAATAAAATAAGAGAACTTTACTAATCAAGAGATAAACAAATAGAGTACGATTCACAAAAGAATCTCGAATAACTCACTAATTTTCTCTCACAAACGAACTCACGAATCTCACAAACTAAACTAGTATAGAACTCCTAGCTTACAAACTTGAGCATAACTAATTTGAGCTTAACAAATCCCACAAACCGGTCTCGTATTTATAGAGGTTGTGGGTATCTAATTGGTATTCTAATTGGTTTCTAAAAAACCAAGTTAGAAACAGACCGTGTGTGATGGGAACCAATTACAGAGTTAGTTTTCTATATCGAAATAAACAAGCAGTTGGTGCTTGTTTCCAATTGTGAATTTGGACTTTACCAAATTTAGAACCAATGTTCCCAACCACGTGCCCTAAATCAACAATTCTCCACCTCGATGAAGATTTCACAAATCTAAGCCGATCAACCGAATTGAATAGCAAATTAAATCTCCTCTTTAATGCACAAATGTCTGAAGGACCAAACACGATTGTACCACGTAGTGGCTGCCTACGTACCCTTGTAAAAAGATCAAACTGACCATAGTTCACTAATGCCCCCTAAAGGCCAAATCATCTCAAATGAAGGATATGAATCAAGTCTAAACAATGTTGAAACTTGATTCCAGAAACCACTTTGGTGTCTATTTTAGTGAGTAAGATATCACCCTCCTCTAAATTTCTCTGACAAGGTGAAAACGCACATCAATATATTTCATACGGGCATGATGAACTTGGTTAGTTCTTGACCAAATATATAGCACTCATGCTCTCACAATGAATCTCTAGCTGATTCTGCACAATACCCGGCCAAGTCATCCAATAAACCCAGCAACCAAATAACCTATTTCATAACCTCAGGTGAATAGGATCAAGTCATCTGTATAGAGGATATGGGTAATAGAAGGAGCAGCTCTCCTAATTTTAATCCCATGGACTTTTTCTTCCATCTCAGCTTTTGCAATCATCCTAGATAAGACCTTAGACGACACTATAATAAAAAAGTATAGGGAAAGAGGATCCCCTTGTCTGAGGCCTCTCTCAGGAGTAAACTTGTTTAAAGGATAACCATTAAGCAAAACTCGGAAAGACAAAGTGGATAAGCATTGATGAATAAGAGTTCTCCATTTGTTATTAAAACCAAGTCTATCCAAAATATTATCCAAAAAGAACCACTCAACCTTGTCATAGGCCTTAGTCATGTCCATTTTTAAGGTAGCCCAACCATGACTTTTTTATTTCATGTTTTTCATATTATGAAACAGCTCACAAGCCAAGCCATTATTATCTCATATGTTTCTCCCTTTTATGAAATCCCCTTGAAAGGGAGAGATAATCTTATTCAGGTAACACTTAAGCCTATTGGATAATATTTTAGAAATAATCTTATAGCATAAATTGCATAAGCTAATAGGTTTAAAATTAGCCACAACCTTAGAATTACTAACTTTAAGGATTAAAGTAATAAAAGTTTCATTAAAAGTAGGGTTAAACACCCCAGAGATGAAAAAGTCTTTCACAAAGGCAGAGATACTATTGCCAATAATGTCCTAAGTGTTTTGGTCGAAGCATCCTTGGAAACCATCTGGCCTAGGGGCCTTTAGGCTTCACATCTTCCTAACCACCCTCCAAATATCATCATTTGTAGGCACAACAATAAGGATATCATTCTCCCTCTCAGTAATACAAGGCTGAAACAAGTTGAGAATACTCTCATTATCCTGAGGGTGTTCTGATCAGCTCCCAAATATGTGTTTTATTACCCCTTTATTAATGTATTACCGTCCCTCTTACACTTAACGAAAAGACAACTCATACCTTTTATTACATTTTTCAAGTTAAGAAGTATTTCAGACCACTTATCATAAAAGCTGCGTTTTAGCACCAAAAAGAATATTAATCACGCTTATTATGAAGACTAGTAGCTGCTATAGAAAAGTGCTGAAAAAATCAAGTCAACCGGTCAAAGTCAACAGTCAAAGGACTCAAATCAGAAGACCAAAAATGGTGGCCTTTATCTCAAATTATGAAGACTTATCCCTAAACCTATTTTGGTCAAAAAGGCACCCATAAAGCAAAAGCAAAAGCAAAAGTAAAAGTAAAAGGGGTGAGGTGTCTAGTTTAGAATGGATGAGGGCAAATATGTAATTAGCAAAAGGAGGGGTATATAATCATAAAGCAAATGAGAGAGAACTCATCCATTGTATTAGGATCCAAACCATTTGGTTTGCTTTACATTTCTAGCTAGTCTTGTTTTTCAATTCAAGTTTTACTTTATTGTTCTTTATTTTCTTGTTATGTTATCTTGTTTATTTCAATTAATCAATATTTCCTTGTTCTTCTTGTTTTAATCTTTCATTCAATTATTTGCTTTCAATATTTTGAGTCATTTCAATCTTTAACAACTTGCTTTTCAATGTTTTCATTCACAACTAAACTAGCCAAGTCCTAAACTAAGAGTCTACCTTCTTCCCTAAACTCCCAATCTCTTCAACTTTAAACAATCTAGGATGAACCTCAACTTCTTATAAATCTTTGAAGTATACACACCACAATCAATAGCTTCATGTTCAGAACTGAAGATATCTTTAAAGTAAGAACTAATGTTAGCAACCACTTCAGCTCTCCCCAAACTCCAACTCCCATTATTTTTTTTGAGCTTCTCAATCTTATTTTTCCTTCTTCTATAAATGGTGGAGAGATGGAAGAATCTAGTGTTTCTCCCTCCATCTTTCAACCAGTGTGTAGTGGATTTTTGTTTCCAAAAACTCTCCTCTTTTGCCAACCAATCAAACAACTCAGATTTGAGTACCTTAGCTCTCTCATAATTGGTTGGGGAAAAAGGTTTTACCAAAATGTTTTCCAAATCTTTTTGCAATTTGTTGATATTAGTGAAGATATTTCCAAACACTTTTTTTATTTCAGATGGACAAGTGTTGTTGAGTGACTTTAAGCTTAAGAACCACATTAACATTAGACATATCATGCATAATAGAGTTCCAGACAGTATCTATAATAGGCATACATGTAGTATCAGAGAACCACATATTATAAAATTTAAAAGGTTTATCATGCTCATTCCTATTATCATTTTTTTTATTCAGATTAATCATAATAGAAAGATGGTCAGAGGTAGCATTTACTAAGTTAGTTACTTGCATACGAGGAAAGGCTAAGAGCCAGGCATCAGTTGTCATACCTCTATCTAATCTTTCAATGATATGACCATTCGGGGCTTTTTTATTGCTCCAAGTATATTTTGGGCCTTTATATCCCAGGTCAATAAGGCCAAAGTCATTAATCAAATCATTGAACTCAAGCACACTTTTATCAAAGATACTCCCCTATTTTTTTATCTAGGGATACTATAACATTAAAATCCCCAAAAAGGCACCAAGGGCCAAGGATCATAGGAGCTACATCACGTAATTCCTTCCAAACTTTGTGTCTGTTACTTGCTATAGGTTCACCATACACAAAAGAGAAATACCATAATTCTGAGCAATGATAATTGGAAAGTTTACTTGTCGCTTGGTTTCTAGTTGCTCCCAAGATCTCCAGGTCCACTCCCTCTTTCCATAGGACATCAAGCCCATCATTGAGACCCATAGCTGCTGGGACACTGAAGCAACCACTGTACTTACCATTTTACTAATCCTACTAATCCTATCACTACTAACCTTTGTTTCAGAGAGACACTATATCTGGATCATGCCTACCTAATATGTTCTTTAGATTTTGAATTGTCGTGGAGGAACTTATTCCCAGGCAATTCTAGGCGTGTATCATTGACGTAGAGGTAGTTGTTTGGGGACAACCACCGCGAACCCTGGGAGAGAGACCAACAGGCCCCCACTGTTTCCCAAATCTTCATTCAAACATTCCTCATACCCAGAAAGGTTACCTTGTTGAACTCTAGACGATTCCCCTGTATTACCTTGGATGTTTTGGAACTGAAGACGACGCACCACTGATGATAAGTCCGAAGCAAATGGCTCTGGTTGTTCACCAAGCCCTTCTATGTTAGCTTCATATCCTACTAATTCCTGATGATTTTGCTCCACAAACGGGATCAAAGATTGTTCATTTGGGTTTACCATAGCTAGTGGCACTACAAACTCATTTGGGGCCATCACAACTAGTGGCAAGGCTGGCCCCATCATGTCCAGAACATCCGAATCTCCCGAGTCAGAGGAAGAGTCTTCCAATCTTGCTGGATCATTTGCAGAAACTTCACTAGACATAGCCCGATCATAAGACCCCAAAGAAGCTACAGACTCTGCTGAATCACTAGAGATGGGAATGACATCTGCCTCGTTAGGAATAAGCAAATGGCCTTCTCCTCTAGCTCTCATATCGTTTGCTAGTTGCTTTGCTTTCTTTGATCTGTGTTCAGCAACTTTTATACTCCTTCTAACCCAAACATCTCCATCATTGTTGTCCATATTAGTTTCTTTTATCACCAGATCACACTCTTTTATTTTTTTCTCTAATGGAGATCCAGAGAAATTTTGAGCTTTACTTAAGCCTAGACCAGATCTAACCATTTTCCTTTTTGGACCTCGAGAAACTAAAGTTTTAAAGCCCCTTCCACGTGTAGGTAAACTGTGAAATCTATAAACTGGGTTAGATTCATAAGGTGGCAGAATTGATATGTTTGGAGGTGTGGTGAGGCTCAGGATTAGGGATGTTATCATTAGAAATAGGCGTGATGAGATATGAGGAGAGAGAGGGCTGAAGATATGCGGCTTTATCATTTCCCGATGAGATTACTGTAGAGTTAGGGTTAATGAAGATGAGTTCCAGCTAGTTCTTATCCACATAGACCAAGACTCGCTTTTGTGCATTCGGCCCATCTCTGTTAGATAGATCCAGGTCCATATAACTAGAGCTCATCTTAGCTTCCCAATTGACTAATGATCTCTAACCAGGATTATCTGTCTCTGGCCCAACATTTTCTTTTGTGCTTCTACTTTTCCCTGGTAGGCCCAAGCCCATGCTTCTTACCTCAGAGTTAGATGTTGACCCTAGGTCCACAATAATATGGCTTTCAACGGTCTTTTTTGACCTAGCAGAGTTTCCAAATCCAACGGTCATATCTGTATCTAGAGTAGAGTGGGCCACCCCCTGATCAGATCCAACGGTTCCTGAGATGTGCTGTCTTGCCACCTGTTTTGGTCATGGTGGTGTAGCGATGATGCCAGATCCTCCCCAGCTTCGATTCCCCGGTGCACCCTTATTTCTTGCTGGAATTTGATCGTTCCTTGGTTTTTGTGGTGTACCGGAAAATGTGACAGAGGTAGGATTTAGATTAGTCATTCCATTGAAAAAGACATTTGCTTTCAGCATAAAGGAGAAATTGTGTTTTATGTCTCTAGGAAAGCCTCCACACTTAAGGAGATTGATCCCGTATTTCTCTTTTTGTTGACAGAAATAGATATCATGTCCTATTCTTTTACAAAAATAACAGAAAATATCCAATTTTTCATACTTGAAAGTGACCGGAAAGATATCTCCAGATTTAGTTCGTAGGTCAATCCCTTTTAATAATCTTTCCTTTATATCCATGAGTACTCGGACTTTAGCCACCGATTTTTTGAATTCTGACGAGCAGTTCATATCCGTAGCTTTAACCTTACCCAATCTTAAACCAATAATCTTAATGTTCTCCTCATTAATCATGTTCTCTGGTAGTCCAAAGATTTGGACCCAAAACTTAACCATATCGAACGATGGATCTTCCTCCAGTTTTGACGGAGTCTTCCATTTCTTAGTTGACAGAATAAAGCCGTGCACAACCCATGGACCATTCTTTCTCACATGATCATATTCCTCTGTGTTGTCAAAATGTAGCTTATAGAACCCCTTTGATATCAATTCCAACCTTGTCTGACTTCGAGTTTGCCAGCTCCGATGTAGCTCATCAGCTATATCTTGAATATTCATTTTCCGTTCTCCAAACAGTTTATCCAGTAACATGTTTTTTCCATCTATAACACTCTCCGAGTTTTTGCATTTGATGTCCACCACCTTCCTTTCCTTGGAACTAAAGAGGTTTTGCATTTTTGTTTGTAACAGTTCTATCTTTGTTTGAGATGTAGAGCTTGATGATTCTCCTCTCAGCATAACTTGGAAATTGGCTGCCATAACTAGCCGGCTAAAAGAGCTATCAGGATCTTATCTTTTTGTAGGACATACCAAACTATCGCTATTCTAGACAGCAAGATGAGTTAAGAAAACTGTGTGGCAGAACCAGAGTAATAAAGATTTCTTAAAATCAGTGAGAGTCCAAGAAAGTTAGCACACTAGAGAGAGAAGGATTCAAAATTCAAATTCAAAAACTTGGGGGAGAAGAGAAGCTGCTTTTGGCCACAGGAGAGCCCTGGGGGGCTGGCTGTTTTGAACTTAGATATTGATGAGGCCTGAGGGCATGTTGCATGAGGCACTAGATAAAGTGCCCACTGACTCAAAAAAACAAAACGCGCAGAATTTTAATAATATTTCTTCACGCAAATTTTGCTAATTAGTTATAGATTAGGATACCAACACCACAATTTATTTTAAAGTTTTATATAAATTTGTATTAGCTAATAACGGACTCATTCGTCTTCTTGCAGTTCCTTAAGCCCCGATACTTCACCTAGAGGAGCAAACAATTGGTTCACCACATCCCCACCCAGCATACAGATTCTCCTAGTTCGAAGAGATCCAGTGCCCTTCTATCGTCAGCTGAGTATAGCGAAGCGGGCTTTACCTAGACTTTGAGTTAAGTAGACCTTGGGCTGGACTGGGTATATGTAGCCCGAAAGTGATGTGCTACACAGCATATGGGGAGCACACGAAAGTCGTGCCTATTTCGCGAGAAATTAATCAAAGAACCGTTTCCTTTTTATCACGTAACTGTCGGTGTGAAAGTAGTATTTACCGTAGTAGATAAGAGTATATTGTACGGTTTGTCAGAATTGTAGACGTACAATTACGGTATGGAAGGGTAATTTGGGAAATGAAACGGACGAGGATCTTTGATTGGGGTTCACTGGTCAAAGAGATTTAACTACGGGTTTGACCGAAAGCCCCGAGTGAAGACTCTGCCAAATATTGTCAGCCGCTGCAGGCCGTAGTACTCAGAAATCATATTTTCAACAACAAAACAAAATAACTCAACACCCAATCAATAACCACTGCAATGACAATCCACAATCAGCATCTCTATTACCACTTCTACCCTCCCCCAAATCAGGTTTCATATATATACCCATAACCCATTAGTCCATTTAGAGCATTTCCAATGCAAGCGAGAGTTTTTAATACGTAGGTTCAATTTCTCTTGTTTCCTACTATTTTGGTGAAAAACAAACTGAAACTGTGCAATACAAAAATGAGTTTGAATCTCGAACATAATGTTTGATTATGTCTGGATGCATTTTGCCCGAAACGAAATGAAAAATTATGTCTGGTAAGTCTAATATAACAGACGCGAAACAACTCACTTTCAGTTTCTTCCATTGCGCCTCCATTGCGATTTTTTTTCAATTTCTTGAATTCCTAATGACTTCTCCACCCCCCCCCACCAATGATTCTCCACCTGCCTCACCACACCAGGAGTGTAGTAGATAGTTTGGAAATTACAAAATTTCAAAAAAAAATGGCAAAAAGGATCGTCGTCAACAAGGAGGACGAAATTGAACTTGGCTTTAACTTTCCACCACGTTATGAAATCGACCAACACCCACCATTAGCGTCAACATCCACCCAACACGTAGCAAATAGAGTGGCGGCGTCTCAAGTAAGTTTTAGATTTTTTTTATGTTAATTATTATTATTTATGTTAGTTTATATCAAGTTTGTTGTTGTGTAACTAATTTGAATTTGTTGCATTGTGTTAAAAAAATTTGAGTTGAAATTATATCGTGTTGAATAGTTTGTTGTATTGCGTGTAATATGAATATAGGCAATACATCTATGAAAAGTGCGTTGTGCACTTTCAAATATCGTGTCATGGTGGCGTTGTTTGAGATAAAAAACGGATTCTAATTTTGTCACGATTACTAACATTATAGCTGCCACACCATTTCAGAACTTTTAAATCCTTTTGCATTTTGGAAAACACCAATAACGGAGTTTTCACTAATTTTTATCCAAACAAGACATATAGCTTGATCTTCGGGCATGCTAAAGTGAGTTGATGTCTTTTTGGGTTTTGATTGAGTGCCACCACTTTCTTGAGTTGCTTGAGATGCTTGAGATGCCATTTGAAAGTAATTCAACTAATTTTTTTTTTTTTTTTTTTTTTAAGAACTAATTTTGAAGAATAAGAAATATGATTGTTGGAAGTGTGGTATATATACCAAAGTTTTAATTTTTGACCATTCTGACTTTCTAACCGTTGTTAGATATAGTCGTTAGGACTCTGGATGGAATGTTTGATTCCGTCTAGAAAAAAAGAAATATATCGAGACGGGATGTTTGATTCTGTCTGATGTGTTTTGTAATCCAGACGGAATCAAACATCTCGTCCGAAGTTCACAACTCAACTACTTTCTCGGTAGCAACTGCTACTCTCGTTTTCACTTAGTTACAACTGACCGACTTTGTCACCCTTGCATTGGGCAAGGGTTTTTTCCCAAAAAATGGTGAAATTTGTCAATTTTTCTCCATAGTGACTGTGATTGGGAATGTTCTTACACATACTGAAATGTGATTCCATCTTTTACACACTCTGCTTTCTCCAATTTACACATTTAAATTTTAGTATGATGTTTGATTACCGAGGGTGAAAAAAAATCAAGTGCCTCTTTGCTACAAAAATGCCATTTTACAATAAGTGTCGTCAAGAGTGTGTTTTGTGATAAAATTAAGAGGCAATATTTCAAGATTTAAGACATTATACATATAAAAAAATTTGAGAAAATTAATTGTAGTTTTCAACGAAATGCAATGTGCTGTACTAACTGAATTTGATCGTGAAGTTAAACATACTAAGTTGTATGTATTCGATTCAGGTCGACATACTACAAAAGTTTATCTAGTTTATTAATAATCCTACACCACAAAATTTACATTTGGAGTGTGTTTAGCAGCTCAAACTGGAAACTAATTAGGAATAGAATGGAGTTGGAAACCATTGGAATGGAATCCACTTAGATAGAATTCGATTCCAACTTACACAATGTGTGTTTGGCAAACTTTCAGAAATTATAGGATTTCGATTCCTATGTAAATTTTTGTGTTTGGTTGTCATATTTGTTCCTCAATTTAGTTATTTATTTCTTTTATAAGTCTTTATACTCTATACGTCAAATGGATTATTTCTTTCCAATTTAAATGCAAATAAGGAAATAAATAAAGAAATTCCTTTGAATTCACAAGGGTCCTCTCAAGAATGCAAATAAGGAAATAGATTCTATTTAGAATCCAATTTTTTCCAATTCCACTTAGGGCGGTTTACCAATAATTTCTCTAAATTCTTTTCCTCTTGGCAAACAAATGCACCACATTGGAAATGAAATTTGCCTAGATCCAACCGGTCAACAATTTTACCCACATTTGTTGGGTAGATATGTCATTTTCGATTCAATGTAGAGTTGGATTTTGATGTAGAAAAAGTAAAGGCCGAAAGCACCTCAATTGTATGGTAGTGCTGGCAGAAGTGGCCCAGTGCACCATTGCCCTGTGTTCATCACTTTTCAATAGGACCAATACTTGGACAGACCCACTACTCAAAACCAGTTGGATGTGGCTGTTACCTGACTCCACAATGCCAAAATCTTTTTTTCTTTATATATATATATACCAAAATCTTTTTTTCTTTATATATATATATACCAAAATCTTTTTTTTTATATATATATATATATATATATATATATATATATATATATATATATATATAATTATTTGCGTCAAAGAAAGTCTTTCGAAAAGGTATGTATTTAACCAAGTCTATGCTTTTACGCAAACAATTTTCTTCTATGATCGATATACCTTATAAGTTCATCACATGATATATCGACATGGTTGACTATCAACGTGCCCATGAAATAACTGATGAAATACCTACGACCATGATTTGACAATTATGCCCAATTTACATTGTTTTTGTCTGGCCATATATCAACGATATTAACAGATATGCAAAGTTTGGTTTTTGGGCTTATATCGAAAATAGTGCTGAAATTCGGTGATATTATGCCAAGACCAATGGTGTGCCATCCCATCAAATATGGCGAAAATCTTAATCTAATGGTGTGTCAAAACACCAACCCGTTAATACTATCACTATTAATTTACTTATACATAGCACAAGTTTTAGCAGAATGGCGTATAGTCTACACGCCACTCTAAAAGACGGGTAGAATATATTTTGTTTTTGTTAGCACCCCACTACAAATAGCGGGTAAAAAGTGTTTGCACGTCACTAGGAGTGGTATTTGGTAATACTTGCTTGATTTGGTACACGCTATTGGGAGCAAGGCCCAAAATATTGCCGATATATATTATTTTTTTGGTACACCGATATCGATATATCCGATATATATCCACCGAATATTGAACCTTTTTTTCCGATATATATCAAAATTTCCGATATAACGATATATATTGACCGATATATCCGATATAAATTGTTGACTTTAACCGATATTGTTAACTTTGACCAAATATTGTTGATTTTGACGGATATATTGAGAATATTTTCGATATAATTGATGATATTTTTGATATAATCGGCGATATTTCTGACATATCGATATACAAAACAAAATTTTGACTGGTCAACAAAAAAAGATATCTCCAATATTTTCGATATATCCAATATATATCAGTTTTTGGATACACCGAAATATTTACCGAATTCGATATTTTGGGCCTTGATTGGGAGAGGCGGTTAGAAATTCAAATATTTTCTTTATGCTTTTGGCAATTGCAGGTGGTTTAGAAGCCATTGGGTGTGACTTACACCATCCCGCTAACACTATTCCTGTGCTATTGTGTTCTAGTGGGATAGCCCCAAAACTATTGGACTTACCCTTATACATCAGTTTATAGAAAACTCACTGCCCATGAGAGAGTAGTGATTGGTTTTGTAATTTCAGGTGTAGCTACTTGGTACTTTCGTGGTTTTCCATATAGGTGGAGAGAAATCTCAATAAGATTTTCAATATTTATGGCATTATTTTGTTGGACTGTGAAAGTTCCTCTTCACAAATTGAAGAGAAAGCTTCGTGAGCTTTGAACGCTTTTTTTATTGGACTCTGTACTTAATGAATTTACTCACCATGCAACTCACTCGTGCTCTCATTTTCTTTTGCTGGGATCAAAAAGTTCTCAACCCAGGTAAAATATTGTTGTTTAGATTTGTTATATATTTGTGCAGATATCTTCTATCATGATGCCATAACATGTTAACTGTGATTGCCGTACCTAAGCATGCATGTTCTAAGTTTCTAGCTAGCTTCTAACGGTGTACGCAGTAGAAATTATAAGGTTTCATTCTACATACTTTTTTCAATTTCACTGTACGTACATAAGTCGCGATGCTGTTCTTATTTTTCCAAAACATGGCGCAAAATTCGTTTACCATGGCTAACCCCTGGACCCTGGTTCGCTTCAAAGGGATATTGAATCAAAACAACCAATTTTCCAGATCTAGTTTCAGTAACATTTTAGTTATCGAGTGAGACAAATTATCCATAACCATAAAAAATCATAATATATACCCTCATATATCCATCACAAGGTGTAGCATACTTACGTTATACACCTTTCAACTACTACAACCAAATATTTGAGGAAATCTCTTTTCATAGTTGAGACTTGAGACATGAGACCTAACTCTTCAGCTGTACAATGCAACTAAGACTTTAAGCCAAGCATCTTACTAATACAATAATTAACTACAAGTACAGGTCTTTAAGGTTATGTTTCCATAATAAAGCATAAGTTTGTTCAGGTGACCTTAATTGTAATGTAGATTCGAACAAAACCTTAATTGCATCACCAAACTACAATGACTTTTTTTTTGGAGGTGATAAAGATTTAGTTCTATATATATAATTTTTCAGCAAGAAGCTACGGCAACTTTTCCCTTCCAACCCAATGTTAAACTTAATGATCAGAATTTATCAACACTTCATGAGCAATTTATAGTTTGGTTGAACCTATAATCACTAGTCACTAGCATCGAAATTTCTCCAGCTAAAAGTGGTTGCTAAGTTGCTTAAATCTACAAATTCACCAGCGGAATACATGTAGCTCTCTTTTAGGTTTAATTTGAATTCATAAACTGGACGACATAGCTGCACTTTCATGGGTACTTCAGAGTTTCTCATTTTCACGGTTTCACCTCACTGCTGTATTTTGTTACGGTTGAACCGTATATGTAAACATCCTTAAGAAGGATGGGCATTATAGTCTTTTGACCACCTGTACAAACCCATCCGGCCCACTCAAAAGAGACACAAAAAGGAGCTCTGCACAACCCATGATTCATCTACTGAATCCTCCAGTCTTCAATAAAGAGAAGACATACAAAAGTAAAAATCTTTTTCAAGAAAATATTATTAACATAGAAAAATATTTAATAGAGAATCTGAAAATTAATAAATAACAATAATCACTAATTTTTCATAATTAAAAAAATGGTTAATTAATGAACTATGTGCCACCACTGTGCCTATCCGAAACCAGCGATTGTATCACTCCGGATAGATTGTTCACTGCACTTATTAAGCCGGCAATTCCTTGTCGATTCACCTCATTTCGAGTTTCTTCAATCTGAAGCCTTCGTTCTTCGAGTTCTATTATGTCTTTGTGCCTTTTCTCTCTTTTTTCTTCACAAGTCATTATTGTTTCAGCTAGTACTGATGCACTCTTCAGTATGCTCGTGCCCACATTCTTGATCTTCCGTCGTCGTTTCATCTTTGAGTCCGATTCAGATGACTCGCCTGATGTTTCGTCTGTCATTGTATAGAACATGAAAAAAAATTAAGTAAATGATTGGATATGCACCATACGGCTCGTCCACACGTATGCATGGTTGCTTAGCTACAAATTTTTTTTTTCTCTCTTTTTTGCTAGCATTGCAGTAATTCATGCTAATGTGAACTCAGGACATGCATTGAATCCCAAATCAAAACGCACCATCTTATTTTGTGTGTGTAATTTTTTTTTTTTTCAAAAAATTGTAACTTGTAACTAAATATTCAATACAACAGCTCATAATTAACTAGTGGACTATGTGAGCAAAACGAAGAAAATCTTTTAAAAAAAGATATCCAAACAGTAAGGAATTGTTCTCATATCAGTGATCAGTCTGTGTTTATTCTGTTTTTATTACATTCAACGGTTAGAGTTTGACCAATAATAAATATTTTCCAACTTCACCCGAAAATCCAATAATAATTACACAAAATACCTGAAACGGTTGGTTGTGATGGAGGAGGAGGAGGAGGAGGAGGAAGAGTAGGCAATGGAGGGGCAGGTAGCAATGTCGTCGGTACGGAAGAATAAGCATTACCCTTTGCGTCAACCGCAGCGGGACTCGATGAGGAAGAGGGAGTTTTGGCAGCGTATCTACGATGAACTACTTCATTAAGAGCTTCGAAAACTTCAGAAACAAGATTAGTTGGAAGATTTCTTTCTTTGCGTTCGTGTTTCTCCAGTTTCCAATAAGATGGAAGATCATTAGATACATCGGACCGAGCTTCGTATTCGCGAACTTTCTTGTAATCTCGTAACAAGTTATCCCATTTATCATTACATTGATTTTGACTTCTTAAACATCCATTGCTCCAACAGTAATTTTCAACCCATTTCCAACGAAGTTCAGCGGTTCGAGCCGAAGAAGAAGAAGAAAGATTGTTGTTGTTGTTTTATTCGGGTTAGTTGGATCGGGTGGAGTAGTGGAAGCTTTAGTTCTTCTTTCATCGTCGAGTTTTTTAGCAGTAATGAGAACAATAGTTTCGTGGAGTGTCCAATTTCCTTTACGGTATTCACGAATGAGAGAAGTGGAAGGAGAAGGTGAAGGTGAAGGACAAGGAGAGATGAATGGTTGTTGTTGTTGTTGTTGTTGTGGTTGATGATGAGCATTTTGTTGTTGTTGCTGTTGGAAATATTGATGGTGGTGGATTATGGATGATGGTGTGTTTGGAGGCTCAGACATAGCTTTGGCATTTGTGAAAGAAAGAAAGAGATGGTTGATGGTTGGGGGTGGGGGTGGAAGAGAGTCAGTGAGTGAGAGAATTGATGGAGAGAACTGTGAATGGGGCAATGTCTAGTGTGTTACATGCTTTATTTTCTTTGACCAATTGAGGACTTTGCTATACCGTGGTATTTTGCTTGTTTTTATCACGATATGAGAACGGTATCTTCTGGTGTACAGTGCTCCATGCTCCTGCAAATTATATGCTATGTGTCACTTTGCAAGATTTTAATTTGCCAGACAGATGTTTCATTTCATTCCGAGCGTTTTTTTCGATTTTTACGTCCAAACAGAATCTAACATCTCGTCCGAGATTAATATTCACATTTGCATTGGATAGTTTCACTTTGTTTTTCACCAAAACGGTAGAAAATAAGAGAAATACTGCCTACGTAGAGGTGAAAAGAGGAGAAAAATAATGACTTGCATTGGAAATGCTCTTACTTTTAAGAATTGTTGGTCAATCTTAATAAATTGCAGTCTTAGAAAAAACAAATTTAAAAAACTGATGTTAATGCTTCTTTTGGTGAGCTTCTTATAAAATGTGAAAATGATCAAAGAGTGTGAGCTTAAAAAATAATTACAATACAACAATCTTTTTTTTTTTATGGTTATTACAATACAACAATCCAACACTATATGAGCTCTTAATATTTTGGTCATGAGACATCATAATTTTGACACTAGTATTCTCGCAAGTAATTTGAATATAGTGATGTTCCTATTACATGTACAAGGCATATCAGATTAGCAATAGCTCTTTGCTTTCTATCAAATAAAGACCGATCAAACCATCAAAGCACACCTCCAGATCTATAAAAGTTGGTTATGACACTTATGAGTGAGTCTCATGAGTCATGACAGAAGTTCTCATACCAGGCAGTGGCATGCATAGCCAGAAATTTGTTCCGGGTGAGCACTATAAGTTTTCAACTCAATTTGTATGTACACAACTACTTTAGCTTAGTTTGTTTTATTTTAGTTAAACATTGTACATCAATAAGAGTACTTCATCAATATATATATAAATATTTTACTTAAATAATCATTTCTTAATTTATTTTGTCAATATTTAAAAATAAAAAAAATTATGTTAATATATTTATATAATGGAGATTTCCTAATTCATAAGTAGTGTTGAAGAGCTTGCTTTATCATTAACATTCTGTCCATGTACAGTATTTATAACTTTTCATTTTAAGTGGTCCTAATGAATCCATCAGCTCAACAAAAGAAATATGACCCTTCATAGTTCTTATTTTTACCACTAATTAAAGTCCTTTTTGAATGCAAAGATAAAATTCAAAGTATAATAGGGACAAATAATATTATCAGTTTTACTAACTACGAACATAACACTTTTTTTTTTGACAAATTCCTCCTAGGTGAGCTAGGGCGTAACACCCACCACCTCCCCCATGGAGCTCCACCACTGTAGGGGGGAGGGGGGCTAACTCAATGAGTTGTCATGAGGCAATTCCACTCACATTTTCAGTCCCGTTGTTTATAGAGGTTCACGATTATCAGAGGCTCCTCACTTTCTCCGTGTAGGTACTGTAAGATTGTAACAAAGATATGACCTTACTCCATACCACCCTAAAGAAAATGACTTGTAGTAGATGTCCAAGTAGGACACACTTGGTGGTCTTTCCGTACTTTCACTAGTCTGCATGAATGCCACTTTGGAGCAAGTGGACGGGTTTTCAACCAGCAGTATTTTATCTACTGGTTGGTACGTAGAAATTGCAGCTTAATGAGTCTTAAACTAGTAATAAGGAAGCCTTAATTTTGGGAAACTGAAAATAATAATAATGGAGACTGAAATGGGGCTGTTGCCAATTACCATATGTGGTTCAAATGTTCTATTCAACATCTCTGTGGCGGAAAAAGAGCACTTTAATGGATTTGACTTTCAGAACGGCAGATGAATATAATGGTATAAGTGTATAACATTAGCTGTAGTTCTAAATTTCTAATTATTGATTCACAATTTTTTCAACTACTACAAGCATGTTTCTTGATCAAGATTTGATGACCACCACAAGTTTTCTCTGTTAGATTTTCATGTTAGGTTGACTAATTTCATTTGGATAGTTTTTACTGCATAAAATAAAATCTCCAGAAGCACACATTTACAGTCGAGCCAAATTTGAAATCTCGAGTTAGATTTTCATTAGTATAATAAAAAAAAATTAAGTAACGTTTACATTACAAGATTTTTTCAAAATTTCATTAACAAAATTACAAACGCATAGTATTGAATTATTGATTGCACATCATGCACTCTTTGGATACTATGCTCGAGATTAGCGGTTGTGATTAACCAACCGTAGCTGTCCAAAAACAGTATGGACCATAAATGTGGTATGGGAAGACACATCATTGGCTATGTCAAAGCTTGACATTAGAGCATTCTCAATGCAATGCAAGTCACAAATATTCATCTTCACGTAGGCAGTATTTTTCATCTTTTTCACTGTTTTGGTGAAAAGCAAAGTGAGACTGCCCAATACAAAGGTGAAAAATAATTTCGAACGGGATGTTGGATTCCGTCTGAATGTAAAAATCGAAAAAAACACGGACGGAATGACACATCCGGTTTGAAATAAAAAAAAAAAAAAAAAAAGTCAAAACACACGAGGCGGAATCCAATATTCTCGTCCGAAAAAAAAAAATTAAAATTAAAAAAAAAAACACACACACGACGATGGAATCTAACATCCCGTCCGAAGTTCATTAATTCGGCTAATTATCTCGGGGTTGAAGATTTTACCATCGTTTTGACTTGGGAAAATAGTCACCGGAGATATTCACCTTTGCATTGGGCAAAAGTTTTGAACCATAAAAAGGTGAATAAAATCACATTCCCACCATATCCACCTGCATTGGAAATGCTATTAGACGTTGTGATTTTCTTTGTGTATATCGGGCTAGCATTTACAGCTCTATGTCCAACTTTGACCAGACCAAAAACTAGAATCAAAATTAAGTTGACCACTCTGTTGATCTACACATGCCAAAACACGGGTTCATCGTATTCTGCCAATGAATGCTACTTGGCGCGCATTACGTAAGCGCTTATATAACACCTAGATGTACAGAATCAGTAAAAAATAATAACTCTTAAACCATTTCGTTCCTCTTTCGTCACGTCAAATTACTTTGTCTTCTCTCTTTTGGAGTCTCCATCTCAATTCTCGATTCCAACAGGCGAATAAATTAAATTTCAACCCGATCCTCATATTCTCGAAATCGAAGATTTCAATTTTCGGTTTCAAAAAATGGCAACTACTGGAAACAACAATCTCAATGCAAAGCTCGTAAGTTCAATTTCACCCAACTCTTTTTAAATTTCAATTTATTTTATTAAAATTTGTACTTGTTGGGATTCGATCTTAGGTTCTATTAGGAGATATGGGAGCAGGGAAATCAAGTTTAGTGTTGCGGTTTGTTAAGGGTCAATTTCTTGAGTTTCAGGTAAATTTGAGATGAATTTCATGTGAATTTACTTGTTGTAGGGTTTTTGAGGTGTTTAAATTAGGGTTTTTGAGGTGTTTATAGGAATCCACGATCGGGGCAGCGTTCTTTTCGCAAACATTAGCAGTAAATGATGCTACTGTTAAGTTTGAGATTTGGGATACTGCTGGACAAGAGAGGTATCATAGTTTGGCTCCTATGTATTACCGAGGTGCTGCGGCTGCTATCATCGTTTACGACATAACTAGCACGGTGTGGTTTTTGTTTTTTTTTTTGTTTCCTTAGATTTATTGTGAAAGTTTGATTTTCGGTTGAAATTTGATTGTTTTGATGGGTTTTAGGAATCGTTTACACGTGCTAAGAAGTGGGTGCAAGAGCTGCAGAAACAAGGTTTGCGGTCTTTCCATATGTTAAAGGGATATGCTTGAGATGGTTTCCTTATTGGTACTTGTTATGAATACAGGTTTATTTTGAATTTTGTTCCAGGTAATCCTAGTATGGTCATGGCATTTGCGGGAAATAAAGCTGATTTGGAAGAAAAAAGGAAGGTGACAGCAGAGGTGAGTGTAATTTACGGAATTTTTTGGAGGGTTTATTTCTGGTTAGATGATAGGGGATTTATAATTAGGTTATGCAGAATTCATCATGATTAGTTGACATATAAGGAGGCAACAAGATTGCTGTTTATGATGATGTGCTCCAAGTAAAAATAAATAAGTCTTTTTTTTGGAAACATCAAATTGGTAAACTGCTCTCGAGTCTCAGTAGGGGAAGTGAATTTTGAAGTTGACAAAAAGTAAAGGGTATGATGTGCGAAGTAAACTTTTTCTATTACATTTTCTGATGGCGATTTGCTCCAATTATAATGCTTGAATCCATACACTTATTCGGATCGGGGATTTCCATTCAACTTGTAGGCTTTTTTTATAATGCAACAAAGATGTTTATTTTCACTATGGTGTCATGTTGCTGGCAGGATGTGCCCAATTTGATTTTGTTAAAAGTGTAATTTTATTCAATGAACATGTTCATGGTGCTATGCTTAAAGCCTGATACTGACAATAAAATTTTCAGTGAACTATTGTTTTTTGAAGAGGTTTTAAATGTATTTTAGGTTGTGTGGTTAATTTCATGGTCACATTCCCTACAGACCTTAGTATACACACCCTGCTTAATTGATGTCATGGTCATACTTAATAAAGACAATAGTATATACATGTCTAGTTAATGAGCTGCACGGGTCTTTGAGTTGCAGATATGGAGTTAAGGTTGAAGCTCTATAAGTTGTGTTTATAATTATACTGGTTAGGTTGGTCTGTTCTAGTATTTTTTGGGATACCAATGACTCTAGTGACAGTAATGGGGAAATGTTAGGTAGAAACTTCCATTAATATGATCACAGTCTGCTAGTACTTTGTGTCATACACTGTTTCATCAGGAGTTACTGAGTTAGGTAAAAGGAAAAGAAATTTTAGTACAAGCGTCCAAGTTATGGAAATAACTTAATCTCCTTTTCTGATTTGCACTTTTTTTTATCGCTCTTCCATGTAAGCATCCTGCGTGCCCAGCCGTGCTCGTATGTATCAGTTCTGAAAAAAATTCCCTTGCAGGAGGCACGCTTATATGCAGAGGAGAATGGACTTTTCTTCATGGAGACCTCTGCAAAAAATGCTACTAATGTCAACGACGTATTTTATGAAATAGGTGTGTTCATTTTCTTCTAATTGATGAAAATTCTTTCTGATTATTATTAATTTATTAGCATTGTTAGCTGGAATGGAATATGATCTGAACATCTATAGAACTCCTGAATTTTATGTCCTTTATCCTCCTGAAAATATGTAAACCACTACAATTTTCTGGCTGTAAAATATTTGTTATTCTGATAGTGGTTTTCCCATGGGTTAACACGCTTCCTACTAAGCACGAGCATGGCTGCAATTCATATTGTGGGGTATCGTTAGAACTTTATTTGACAGTGTCTTCATGGAACCCCCAATGTTTGAGTTGATGTTTGGCGGACCATCTCCTTGCACTAAATCGGTTAATTGTACATTTTATACCTTGTCCAAAGATGATTGCAAATTGAAAACTTTGAGCTGTAATTTTCCAGGGTAGAAATGTCAAAAATGGTTTGTTCCCCCCCTCTTTTTTGAGGATTATCTCTATGGTGAAGAGATCCTCTTGACCGAAAGCAAGTCCCATTTGGGGTTGTGCTCCATCTAGATGGTTGTCAAATAGGTTGGCAGCTAAAAGGTGTCACTGGATCTTAATCTTCTCTGTAATTTTTGATTGGAAGAGGGAGTTGATATCCAATGTTTGGTTTTGGTGAGGCCCATCTATGTTGCCACCATGTTCCCATATCGTTATCACAAGTGCAATTTTAGCTATGTAACACAATTATGTATGTTATCATTGCGGATTCTTTAAAAGGATACTTGTTTCATTGTCTATAGATTTCGATTCTGTCTAATGATATTTTTGTATATGTGAACCAAGCAGTTTCTATCCATTACTTTTAATTTTCTTTCTTTCGTCTTGACCTTGAATATTTGTTTTCATGCAAGCAGCAAGGAGGTTACCTAGGGCCCAGCCTTCTCAAAATCCTGCAGGGATGGTTCTCGTTGACAGACCAGCAGATAGGTCCCAAGCGGCTAAATGTTGTTCCTAAGTAATTTGTTTCCCTTCTTTTATTAATCAGATCTTTATTTTGTTCTGCACATTATAACTAGGCACCAACTTCTGAAATAGCAATGGGACTAGGCTGATACTGAACCACCATAGTAACAATAATGCGTTAAGCTTTCTTTTCTCAATAATGTCTGCATCAAGTGTCTGAGATGTAGCTAAAGACCATTCACACTACAAATGATGAGGGTTTCTGAACCAACCGTAGCGTAAATGTCTACGTTTTTTGGAGTATGCATTCATGGTCTTTGGTCTGACATTTTGAGATGTGGGCATAGAGTGTATTTTTATTTTTTGTGGGGACTTCTCCCGTTATTTTTCGTCTGTTTATTGACTCGATTATTTTCTGATTGGCAGGATTATTATAATTACAGTGACTTCTCAAATGGTTGGTTTGGACAGGGTGAATACAAATGCCAACAAAACACCGTGGAGGTCGTCGTGGTTTTGTTTTATGGAGAAGTTACTTTTGTTTTTATGGTTTATTCGGAATTCCCCAAACGCTGTAAATGTGTAGTAATATGTGTGTGGATCTTCATACATAAACATTTTAGTGTGATTTAATGTTCTTTTAAATATTGGCATTTCACACCTGTTTGGAAGAGAAAATATATAAAACTTTCGTCATTCATATATTTCGGTCACATATTCTATCAGATGCAGTAATGATAATCGTGACGTTTTATAAAAATACTTAAACAAACTCAAAACCGTTTGGGCATTTGTAAGTTTTTAGATCAGGTTAATTTTTGTGTGAATATGATCTCCAAATTATTCTAAATATTGTCACAAATAATCAAAAAAAATCTGAACTTACTAAATATAGTATTAAAAATCGTAAAAATGAACTGTTTATAAGTAGTCAAACTTCTTAATTTGTTGACTATATTCAATGAGGTTACAAATTTCAGATTTGAATAATTTTTTGTGACGATATTTAAAATAATTAGAAGATTATATATAAAAAAAAAAATCCGCTAAATCTAAAACTTAAAAATACCATAACAATCATGAATTTGTTTATGTGTTTTTGTAATACATGTCACTAAAACCCCTATTATAACTTAAATGAGGTTAATATTACTCAATAAACATATTAGTCATGGTTATTTTTGTTAGGTAAGTGACGTTTGAAATTCTGGTGTCGGACCGAACAGACACTATATAAACCTCTTTTTCAAGTTCAAAAAAATCTCTCAACGGCTACTCCTTTCTCTCTCTCTCTCTCTCTCTCTCTCCTTCCGACCAAATTCCATTTCTAGGGTTTTGAATATCTCCAAGAAAAAAATGAGTTCCGAAGAAGCCACAACAACAACAACAACATCAAGAGATCTCCCTCAAGAAATTGACGAGTTCATTAAAGAATCAATCGATTTCTCTTTAGGTCTCCCTATTTCCACAAACACACTTGAATTAAAACTCCGTGCCTCTGAACAATCAAGAAAATGTCTTCAAGATCAGTATTTTCTTTTACATTCCAGATTAAAAGATAAAGACCAAAGAATCGACCGTGCTAGGGTTAGTAGGAACTTTTTATTTTTCTACATTATTTCTTTTTATATATAATTTTGTTTTGTTTTGTTTGAATTTTTATTTAGTCGGAAGCGAGTCAAAGTGCACTAGCATTGAAGAAATTTGTGGAGGAGAATCAGAAGTTGGCTACTGAGTGTACTAATCTTTTGAACCAGTGTTCAAGATGGGAGAAAGAGTGTTTGCTTTATGATCGTGATCGAGAAGCGTTGATGGAATTTGCTAATGAAGCAGATGAAAGGGCTAAAGAGGCTGAGGTTCGTGTTCTTGATATCGAAGATGAGTTGAAGAATGCTTCAGAAGAGTTGGAAATTTATAGAAAAAAATGCGAGAAGCACATGGTATATTTATTATTTATATATATATATTCCCCAATGTTGTTTAATGATTTTAAAAGGTTTTAAATTTTTGTGTATTGATTAGTTGGGTTTCTTTGGTGGCAGGTTAGCGAAACACGGTTGACTGAGGAGTTACATTTGATGAGAGAAAAGATTACTATGCTTGAGCAATCAAGGTATATAAATGGGTACTGGTCAAATTTTATAGTGGGGATAAATGTTTTTGCGTGTATTAGTATGCTAAATTTGTTATTCATTTTGCATTAATCAGGTTGCAAGGATGTAGTGATAATCCTATTCACTGTAGCAAATGTTCTTTGCTGAAAGCAGACAACCAAAGTCCACGCCCACATGTACTAGCCGCCATGCCCGTGAGTTAATAACTCTTAATTTTTTTCTAAAACTTAATTTGGCACTTGATGTTTGATTACTGTTTTAAACAACTAATAGTGATCTTATTAGTGAGATGGCCAGTACCATTGGGTTGTCTATGCAATCTGCCAACATATCCATCAAAAAAGGCTCTTAGTTTAGTAGCAAATAGATGTTATTGTTAGCGGCTTATTATTGTGTGTTTGATTGGAAAAGGGTTATTAGTAGGAAGATACACTTTTTTGTGAAGATATCAGATAAAAAGCATAATATGAAGTTATTGCCCATCACCTTCAAAGACTTCTATGGAGAAGTTCTACGTGAACTTTCTACAACCTTCAAAAACTTTAAGGGAGAAGTTCCATGAGGGCATGTAGACTTTTGTTGGGTGGAATGCTGATGAATGACTTTAGGGGTGGTAAACTTCTCTTATTTACGCTTCCTATCTCATGAGAAGACGCACTAATAAGTGGCATCCCTTTTTGCACTAAAAACAAAGTTTTTAGTACAAAAATATAATTTTATGTACAATGAGTTTCCTTTTTCTAATAATCTTAAGTGACAGAGTTTCTTGTGATTTCTTTACGTCATTGCTTATAGTTCTTCAGCATCGGATGATGGCCCTGTAATACATTATTGGTTTTTAAATTTCTTTATTCTACTTTTTAAATTATACTGTTGAGAGGTCTGACAAATTCTTATCATGTTTTTTCTTAAAGCATGACTCGTCTCCATGTGGTGCAACTTTGGAAGAAGGTTTACTTGATTCAGTGCTAGCTTCGATGGTTGAGAAAGATGGATTAGCAGCAAATGCACGTGCTTTTCTAGAAGCAAATAAAATGTTCGAATCGTATAAGAAGTTGCTTAATATGTGGGACCAGTGAGTTCTTTATTCATTTTTCATCTTTAATAACTTATGTTGATAGTTTCTACTTTATGTGTAATGCACTTATATATTTTGGAGGTATGGGATGGAGTATTCATATCTTTCTGCTGGATTGATGCACACACACAAGCTAGAAAATATTTAATCACGTCCAATGGTTCATGTGTCAAGAAAATATATTTTGATTCACTCTGATTTTGTTGTTGTATTACTAAATCAATACACAAGAAGTTAAGAAGCTAAAAGAGAATATCAATGCCTCAAGCCCTCAATTAGTTGTTAATTTATTATAGATGCAAGTACTTCCTAGGACCTGCGAAGTGCGAACGCCTAAAGAAAAAAAAAATCTTGATTGATATGCAGAATTTTTGTTTTATCTGTTGCAGTTTGCGACCATCCAGTCAAATTGTTGTATCATTGGTGGCTGAAGTCAAGACACTGCAGAATGAGAAGGAGCATCTTAAAATTAACCTTACCAAGGCTGAGGAGGAGGTTAGCATGGATGGTTTTTCCTATGTTGTTTAAGGTTTATATTCCACTACTTCTTTTGGCAACGTTTTTGTATTTTATCCTACAGGTGAACGTACTATTTGAAGATAATAACATCTTGGATGTAGAGAACAAAAAGTTGTTGAGGCTGTACAACAAAGAAAAGCGCCATTCAGGGTCCGGGGATGGACATAATACTTCAGCAAAGGTGAGATTTTACATTTTGTTGATACTAATACTTTCTAAGTCTTTTCAGATTGAACGAGATGTTGAGTTAATATCAGAGTGATGATCATGTAGCAACTTCTATTGAGCTTCTTTTTAAGGACATAGTAATGGATATATGTAGCAACTTATATTAGATAATCCTTCTTTTTTAAGGACATAGTAATGGATAGTTCCTAAGATCATTATTACATTAGGACTATATAATGCGATTTGAGTCAGATTGTTAGCTTTAACCTATCTGAACATTTTTGTAGTGTCCGCTTATCTCTTGCGACTTTTAACGTTTTCCTATAAAGCAGTCCAATACCGTACTGCTGCATTGATCAATTATTAAAATTGGTTCATGTTTCTTTTTCAGAGCAACAAAAGAAAGTCGAGCCCCAAGAGGTGCAGTCCGATTAAGAGGATGATAGAGTTCGATAGCCCTAGTTCAAGACAGCCTTTGTCTCCTTTACTGCAGAACTCTGCTAAATCTCGAATGAGCAAGTAACGAGAACAAATGATGTATCTGCAGGTCTCATCTCTTGTATTAACAAATTGCCACTCCTCTTTGTAACTAGCGACCAGTTCAATGGATTTTGGATTTGTGCTTTGCGTACTTTATATGGCTTTTCATTTTCTTTGGATCATTTACCTTCAGTCATGGAGATTCGCTCTTAGCACCTTATTAATCCAGCAGAGATCTAACCTTTTTCAAACCATACAACGTCAACTCGTGTGGAGTACACGTCAGTGACATCATGTAACCCCATGGTGAATTTTCTGTGCTGAAGGATAAGTTTGCTAAGGTTGGAACTTCATAACTGTTGTTACATGATCCAAACTCGTCATCCTCTTCTCTGTGTACAATTGACAAAGGTCTACAAAGACACTTTCATGGCAAGTTCTTTTCCCAAAGCAAGGTCCAAACCAGTTCTGTTAGCTCAACTGAACTGATGATCCCAACTACTATGGGATTGTGAGGTATATCATTGGAAAAACAATTAGGGTTAACTAGTATTACCCACTAGAAATTGGCTCATCTAGTGTGTGTGTGTGTGTTGGGGGTAACACTAAACTAACCCAAACAATTATTCCTTGTCTCTTCGTAAACTACTTTATGGATTTGTTCAGGTTCTTTAGTCTACTGACTCGTGGGAGTTATTCTATATATGGCTTTTCCCACCAACACGTTTATGATTCGTGTGGAAGGTTTGAACTATTGTGCTACAGATTCAAGACATAAATTAATTGCAATTTTATCTTTATTTTACTTTATTGTTTTCCCTTTCCATTTCTTAATTCTTACCTTCCATGTCTAGCTTAAGAAGAAGAAAAAAAAAGTGGTTTAGGAAAAGTGCCTTTAACTTTGCTTTATGTGCTCGATTCAAAAATGAGTTGCATACGTAGTAGTTACGTACCTCCCTGAAAGTGCATTTTACTGAGGTGATACACTAATAAAATCGATACACTAATCCCTGAAAGTCATTTGTCAGATGCCTCTTAGAATACCTTATAAAGTTATAAGTAAGTGAAATTTGAAGAGCTAAAGCTTCGAATGTTAAATCTTAATATTACCTTATTTGAATTTCTGAAACACCATCATACACTCTTCTGGGTGTAAATAAAGAGAAGAATAAGAGACTAGAAAAAGAAAAAAGAAAACAAGAGGTAGATACTAAGGGATAGTGGGTCGACTCTAAAACTGTTTAGACTTTAAACAAATAAACAGATACGATTGCAAGAACGCCAGCTAAGTCATGTGTGCATTTTTATTTTATTTTCAAAAGTAGCTTTTGCATTTTTGAATTGGCTCTAACACTAGTGCCATACTTCTTTGCAACATGACTACTAAGCATGTATAGCTCACTGTCCAAAAAAAAACGCAGAAAGAAAAAAGAAGCTATTTGTACGTGAGGTTGTCGGAATCATGTAACCCTTTCACACTTTACAAGTTAGCCCATGTATTGCGAAAAAAAAATTATATAAAGAGAGGTACATGCTCTCTTCCATCTACATTCACAGTTCACTCGATCTACTCTCTTTCCCTAAACCCAATGGAGAAAAAAATGCGTCTGTTTTCGGCTCTTTTCACTGTATTGCTCCTTACGGCAATTGGTAAGTAACTGTAGTTTTGCATGGACAAAATTTAGTTATGTGCATAACTAAGTGTGTTCTAGACCAAATGGAACAAAACTATGTCTTGTTATTAGTATAAACGATTCAGAACCTGGCTTCCTCACCTTCTATGCCAACTAGATTGTGTTTCTTTTTTTTTTTTTTTCACAAGCATGAAATTGGCATTAAATATTGATCACAAACAGCGAGTGACACTCGAGTCCACTATCTTGTAAATCTGATCGATCACTATGTTGGATGTATATAATATTGTCAGATGGTGTCTTGTTTTGAAATTGTGAAAAAAATGTCTTTCAATTCTTTCAAAGCATACCGTGGCATACACAAGTTAACCCTTTTGGAACATTATAATAACTGAAAACATGTGGCATACACAAGTAAATTGTAAATGCTTGACACTAGGGTGAACTTGCTTTTCTTTGTTGAAGAGGTAGGAGCGACCATTATCGAGGGAAGGACTTGTGAATCACCAAGCCATCGGTTCAAAGGCATGTGCGTGAGGAAGAGCAATTGCGCTGGTGTTTGCCAGACTGAAGGCTTTCGAGGAGGGAAATGCAGAGGATTTCGTCGTAGATGCTTTGCACTAAACCTTGCCGTGAATGAGATCTCTTGAAGCAGTCTATATAAGATGGCCAATATAAACGTAGTATTTTGAGACAATATGCACACTAGCTGCGCTCTCAGATATTCCTTTGGAACTAGTAGTGTGAACTGTGAAGTGTGTCTTCTCTATATATCTATAATATCTGAGTTAAGTAAAATGTGCACGGAATTTGTCGTGTTAAGCTGTTTCTTCATGTTTGAGGAAATTTTAATGAAGGTTTTGGCCACTTTTGGACTGATCCAAGCTGTGTTAGTGTTTCCAAGTTCAAATTGTAGACGATTAATAATTTTAAAAAAAAATTACCACCCGGAGTCCGGATATGCAAAAGAAGCAATTTCCATATTATTTTTTAGTACAGTGGTACAACCACTACAACATATACTTAGAAGAAAAAAAATTCAGAAAGAAAACCACATTAGATTCTTAAAAGCAACAAATTTTGCATCTCGAGCACCCGCAACCTTAACAGAAAATATCCTCAACTCTTAATCCATAAGCTTCATCAATTTCTTCCAAGCTGGTCGACTGGAAATGTCTTCCCACCATGCATTCAAGTATTTTCTACCCTTTATAAGGTGACTCATTCCAGCTTCATTCATTAAGTGCTTAGTGGCTGGAAGGTGTGTTAAATCAGCAAGAGTAAATGAATCCCCAGCAAGATATTTGCTCTTAGATAGTCTTTCCTCATAAATATCAAGGACCTTCTCAAGCTTTTTGTTCACTAACGTGGGCTACTGCAATGTCCCCAGGCTTACCCATTTTGGGAAGGATAACAAGATTAAATACAATACCGAACACCAAGTCATCGAAGTTGTGGGCTTCTACTTCAATCCATTGATCAACTAATGCTCTTTCCTCTAGAGTGTTGCCTATTAGATTTGGACCGCGGTCTGCGTACTTAGCTGCATAATACCTTATAATCGCCCTTGACTCTGGATGATACATATCGAGGATTACAAATCAATTGAACCAAGTTCCATGACTTAAACTTGCAATAATTAAGAAGCTATGCCTTTGGAAAACTGGTGTTACACTCATAGTTAACCCTTGATTTTTTGACAGTGCGGTGGAGAGTGAACATTTAGGCAAAGAGTTGGCATAATATATGTTACATACAAGCATACAGTTAAACCTATTGCATGATTAATTCATTGTTCATTTGTTCATAGTGGTCACCTCTTTGTCTCTATGTATATTAATCAGTGTACTTACCAAAAGTTTCAAATCTCCGTCCTCTATGGCTGGAACTTGTCCAAAGGGCTGCAAGGAAAACAAATATGCAAAGGTCAATTGTGGATTGAAGCTTGATCCAGAGTCCGGATCGGAGGATTGTCAAGAAAGCAGATACATACTAAGGCCCCTTTCTATTCTGTGGTTGGGCTGGCACAAGGCCTAGGAGTCTAGGACCAGTTGGAGATGCTCGTACAAGTAAAGGATACCGAAAATGAAATATTCAGAGAAAAATTTAGAGCTAACATTGAATCATAAAAGTAAAAATTCACCTGTCGAACGAGAAACTCTGGTCTTTTTATGCTCGCCAGTGTCTAAATCGACGTGAATGAGTTCAAATTCCACATCTTTCTCAAGAAGGCATGCCATGACTCTCTGAGGACAAACTGCCCTGATTGAACCATACACTTTCACTGCCATTTTAAAGCCCACTAGCGAACTTTGTGGAACACTTTCAAAACAAATTTGATGAGCAGTTCTAGTCGAGTTAGATTCAATTTATACATTTGAAGTTTGAGGTTGGAGCTTAATGGTTTGTGTTTCTTTTGGGGGTTGCGGGATTATTAAGAGTACTGGTTGGTAACATGAGGGTATTACTTGCCATTTCTTATCCCCCGACAGGCCGACATCAATTCACTACATTCCGTCATTCCCCAGAGATTGACATTTTGTTACTTGGACGAGACTTGGCCACATAGTGAACCAATTTATACCAAGGAGAAAATCCACAAAACGCACAAGCGTACTTTTTTACTTGGAATTGGGGTGGTATTGGCATTTCTATTTGATGGGACTAGCATCTCTTTGACAAAAAGTAAAACAATAATGTCTTGTGTTTAATATGTACAATTTGAACTGAAAAAAACAAAAAACACAAAAAAATAAATGCCGCGGTGGATATAGTATTGTTTTTGTTTTTTTTTTCAGTTCAAATTTTGCGTATTAAATATACACGACATATAAATACCTCATTTTCTTTTTTAAAGTTTCTTTATACACTCCAAAAACAACACTAAAACCATGACAAAAAAAATATACAATCAAATCATAATTTTGCTATTTCGCAATAAATATTTTTATATGTTATAAGAAAATTTTGTGATCAAATTAATGAAAAAGAGTTTTGATAATTAACACAAACAAAGACTCCATTTTATTAAACAAAATCATCTAGCGGCAACTAATTTTTTTACGAAAAAAAAAAAAAAAAAAAAAACTCTAATACTATAAATTGTGTAATCCCGCGGCAACTGCTTGATGTTAGTGCTTTTTGTGTATTTAATAGAAAAATACTAATAACTTTGAATTAGTCAAAAGGTTTTAGTCCTATTTATGGAGTATTAATACGCGGACCCCTCTGAATTCCTAATTCAGATAATCGCGTCTCTTCATAGTTAAATATCATAAAGAGAGGGAGAGGGAGAGGGAATGGCTTTATCCCTTATGGTTATAACGTAGTCCACTATACACCACGATTTATTTATTTATTTTTATTTTTTAAGCTAAAGCTCACCCACGATTCATGAACAAGTAAAGCCACTATGCTGGTGTACCTTCATGTATTAAATAGACAAAAGTGAAGAAACGTGGGCCTAGCACAAGAGACAGTAGCACCACCGCCAACGACAAAAGCTGGAGCCTTACACACACACCACAAATAAGCAATAGTAGAAGCAACAGGTAATGGTTTTGAATAACTCACCCAACTTATCCTAACGAAAAATATGAGATAAGGCTCCCAATTAACTTCAAATCTTGAACCGTTTTTTACTAATCAAATCATATGATGGTTTCGACTTTTCGATTACTGACACCAAGCAAAACATTATCACTCTGGAGGTAGCGCAGGTTTCGTTGGAATATTTGTTATTTTATTTAGTATTAATAAGTATCTTGTAGTATTAGTAAGTATCTTGTAATCTTAGTAAGTGACTAAGTGTATTACATTTTCCGAGATATGTGGATCTATGAGATATTCTGTATTTATGGAGTTTTTTCTTGTATATATATCTGCTGGTTATATCAATAAAGACTATCAGAAATATTCATTAAAACATCTTTGACATGGTAACAAGAGCCAACTCCGATTTTCTTTCCACTACCCCATTACTATAGAAATCAGAGTATTTTTTTTTGGATGTTTGGTTTCTTTTTATGGTCATATAATACAATTTGTTACACTATATCAGATTGTATTTATTACCCTCTTCTTCCTTATCGTTCTTGTCTATTAATCTAATTCATTGTTTGTGTTATATATCATAATGACAGACTTATCTACTAATAATGATTCCGTTGTTGTGCATTCCAATAACGATTCAGCTGTCATGTCTACTCTTTATATGAAGAAGAGTCACTTAGTCACTACTGCCGGATTTGTTGCCCAATCAGATATATCTAACTCTGCTCTTATTGTTTTTATTGGAAATAGTGATTGGATAATTGACACGGGTGCTACTGATCATATGATTTGTGATCGCTATAAATTTAACCATTTCTCCTCTAGTTGTTCTAAATCAGTCATTACTAATGCTAATGGTGTGTCATCTCCGGTTGTTGGTGTTGTAATCGTACCTCTATCCTTTTCTTTATATATCCATGATGTTTTATTTGTTCCATCACTAAACTCAGTAACCTTCTCTTTGTTAGCCAATTAATCAAATCTAATAATTGTGTTGCCTTGTTTTTCTTACTCATCGTATTTTTCAAAACATCCATACCAAGGAGAGGATTGGCGTGGTAAACAAAGTGGAGGATTGTATTATCCGGAGGATGGTTTACAACGGTCCAATCAAGGAGTACAAGCTCATGTTATGAGTGATGATAAAGTTAATAAATATAAAGGCTTAGATTTGGCTTTGGTATAGAGACTAGGACATCCCTCATTTGGTTATCTTAGGAGATTATTTCCATCTTTATTTAATGGTTGTAGTCTTTCTAATTTTGCTTGTAAACCCTCTCAGAATGGCGAAAAGCCATCGTGATTATTTTTTCTTCGAAAGTGATAATAAAGTTGATGCTCCTTTTTCTTTAGTTCATTCGGATGTTGGGGGTCCCGCCCCACGCCCTACACATAACGGGATGAAATGGTTTATTACATTTGTTGATGATGCACTTTCGGATGACACGGGTATATTTTTGAAACATAAAAGTGATGTCCAGACGGTTTTGCCCTTTTCCATCGGATGGTGCTCACCACGGTTTGGAATCTATGTAAAGGTTGTTCGCCTCGATAATGAGGGTGAGTATTTCAAAAAGGAATTGATTGGCTTTATGCATTAAATTTTGGTATTCTACATCAAACATCTTGCTCTTATTCCCCACCAAAATGGGGTTACCGAATCGAAAAAACATACATATTTTGGAGGTCACTTTCGGTCTTTATTAATTGGTGGTCATGTTCCATCTCACTTATGGGGAGAAGCTTTGAACTCTATTTGTTTACTTGATGAATTGTACACCTTCTAGTGTTGTCCTATTTCGGAGACTCTTAGATGTGCTTTATGATCATTGTACGCTTCCACCCATTGTTCATTTAGCACCCTATATCTTCGGGTGTGTGGTGTATGTTCACTTACATGCACAACAACGCACCAAACTGGATCCACGTGCGTTGAAGTGTGTCTTTGTTGGGTATGGCTCAACTCAGAAGGGTTATAAGTGTTATCATCCATCTTCTAACAAAAAATTTGTCTCAATGGATGTCATTTTCCATGAGCACGATCTTTTTTATATAAATATCACTGATTCTTCACTTCAGGGGGAGAATAGAAATGAAATGCATAATCATGATGATATAATGGTCTTTAATTTATTGAGATCACAATCACCAAATGATAAAAACTTAATAGAAAAAGTCGATGCAACCTCCACTAAGTGCTTAAGTGAAGGATGTGAAGATCAAGTCCATGATAGTACATTACTTCCTACAACGGATCCACTAATCCAATCTTCTCCAGAAGACCCATTAGAGGTATCGCCTTACTCTATTATTGTTGATTCAAATACTCATAATGTTGGTGAGTCTAATATTCATGATGTTAATCTACCTAGTCTTAATTCTGAACTAGTTCAATATCATCTTCCACCTCGATCTAACCGTGGCCAACCACTAATTAAATATGAACCTGATCCTAAAGCTAAAGTGAAATATCTCATAAGCAACCATGTGTCATCTCACAAGTTGTCCAAGTCATATGCATCTTATGTATTCTTATTATCATTTGTCTCTATTCCTAGTCAAATGCAGGAAGCTTTAGCAGATTCTAGATGGACCAAAGCTATGGCGAAGAAATGGCAAAGAAAAAAAAAGAATGCCACTTAGGAACTTGTAATCTTACCAAAGAGAAAGAAGATTGGGGTGCAAATGTGTATTTTTGATCAAGCTCAAAGCAGATGGGGCTATTGAGAGATACAAAGCTCGGCTGGTCATGAAAGGGTATACACAATCTTATGGTGTAGATTATCAAGAAACTTTTGCACCGATTGCTAAACTTCAAATCTTGTGAGAGTACTTTTGTCATTAACAGCTAATAAAGATTGGCCTCTTCTTCAGTTTGATGAAAAAAATGATTTCTTGCATGGAGATCTTACTGAAGAAGTATATATAGATCCTCCCCCAGGTATACCAGAATACTCAGATACAACAATGGTCTGTAAACTAAAGAAGACATTGTATGGGTTAAAACAGTCCCCAAGAGCTTGGTTTGGCAGGTTCACCAAGTCTATGAAGAAGTTTGGCTACAAACAAAGCAACTCGGATCACACTTTGTTTTTAAAACACAGAAGAGGTAAAATCACTGCTTTGATTATCTATGTTGATGATATGGTGGTGACAGGTGATGATCATGAAGAGATTTCTAGTTTACAACAAGATCGGCTTCGAATTTGAAATGAAACAGCTCGGAGACCTTAAATATTTCTTTGGGATTGAGGTAGCCCGATAAAAAATGGTATTTTCTTATCCCAACTAAAAATATATTCTTGATTTATTATCTGAGACGAGAATGCTCGGATGTAAGCCGATTGATACTCCCATTGAAGCGAGAACCACAAGTTGTTTACGTGTTTGAATGCAACTCCAACCGATAAGGGGAGATATCAAAAGCTTGTATAGAAACCGATCTATTTATCGCGATACCAAGCCAGATATTGCATATGCAGTTAGTGTCGTGAGTCAATTCATGCATGACCCACGTAAACCTCATATGGATGCTATAGAATGCATATTGAGATATTTGAAATCTGCTCCGGATAAAGGCTTATTGTTCTCGAATCATGATCACCTAAATGTATAAGGCTACAATGATTCAGATTGGGCAGGTTCTGCCGACAACAGAAGGTCTATCTTAGGATACTTCACTTTTGTAGGTGGAAACCTTGTGACTTGAAGGAGTAAAAAATAGTCAGTCGTATCAAGATCAAGTGCTGAAGCTGAATATAGAGGTATGACATATAGGGTATGTGAGTTGCTGTGGTTGAGAAATTTGTTGAAGGACTTAGGTTTTAAACCAAAAGTGAAAATGAATCTGTATTGTGACAATACGTCAGCTATAGAGATATCTCATAATCCTGTTCAACATGATCGAACGAAGTATGTAGAGATTGATAGATATTTTATCAAAGAGAAACTTGAAGCTGAAATTATTACTTTTCCATTTGTAAAGTCTGAAGAACAACTAGCAGATGTCCTTACTAAAGCAGTGGCTAGCAATGTATTTATTAACTCTCTTGTTAAGTTGGACATGTATGCGATATCTACGCACCAACTTGAGGGAGGGTGTTAGAATATTTGTTATTTTATTTAGTATTAGCAAGTATCTTGTAATCTTAATAAGTGTACCCTATTTTTCTAGATATGTGGATCTAAGAGATCTTACGTATTCATAGAGCTTCTTCTTCTATATATATATATGTTGGTTATATCAATAAAGACTATCGAAATATTCATTAAAAAAACATCTTTGACAGATCTAGTGTATCTTCATGTATCAAGGTCCGACAAGACATGTCATGCCGACCGTCAAGTATGCAGTATACAGCCCATGCCACCTCCTTGTATAAATTTGTCAAGCCTGGAGGTTGTGAAACAAAATATAACCAAGAACTACGTATGCACATCAAAGAGCAAGCACAAACCCAGGTAATCATTTATAACATTCAAAATTCAAAAGGCCTTGGTTCTAAGCATAGTTTCATCGTCATTTGAGCTATGTTGTGAAAGGCGCCTCCAACCCGGCTCAAGGCAACCAAGGCACCCATCGGCCGAGGCGGATATTTTCAGTGAAAATAGTCGCAGGTGTTGTCAAAGGAGTTAATTAAGATTAAGGCGCAGCTTTTTATTTATACTCTCACCTTCAACAAAATATGAATTTCTGTCTGAGCAGCTTCCAATACTAGTTCAATATAGAAATAATAAAAATGATAATCCTTTAGGGTGCTGAAAAATCAATATCCGTTTTTATTATTTCATTCCATCTTATATGTTTTTTCAATTTTTACATTCATATACAATAAAAACATTCCGTGTATTACGTCGGAAGTTTATAGTCACTTATGTATTTGGCAACCACTGACAACTTTTCACCATAAAAGTAGTAAAAAAGAGAGATGAAAATTTGGCTCTAAGCATTCCCAACGCAAGTCAAAATAATCCCCCCTTATCACCTCTACGTAGGCAGTTATTCTCCCTCTTTTCACCGTTTTGGTGAAAAACAAGGTGAAGCTGTGCAATGCAAAGGTGAAAAAATATCTCAGACGGGATGTACGTAAAAATCGAAAAAACACTCCGGACGGAATGAAACATCCGGTCTAAAATTTAAAAAAAAACCGAAAAAAAGTCGAAAAATAATGCGAGACGGAATCCAACATCCCGTCCGGAAAAAAAAAACCCCCATTTAAAAAAAAAAAAAACATACGAGATGGATTCCAACATCTCGTCCGAAATTAACAAATCAGCCACTATCTCGGTGATGAGTTTCACCTTGAAATCAACTTGGCAAAATATTCACCAAATAATCACCTCTGCATTATATAACAGTTTTTCCCCAAAACCGATGACTATAGTCACAAACCCCTTGAAATCCCCTGCAATAGGAATGCTCTTACGATTTTGGGCTCCATCAAAGATATGATTTTTGAGGTTCAAACTTGGAAATGTCAACGAGAGTTTGTGGAAAAATCAGCAGCACACGAAGACTTTTGGTCATTGCTGAAAAGGTATGCAAGAGTCAAACTGGAATCTCTCTCCCCCTTCGTTTAAGCTCCTCCTAATCCCAAACACTGAACATCTTCTTCTTCGTCCAAATGGCATTCTCGGCAAATATTTCTCTCACTCCTCCCTATGCCACACGCCTATTCTGCAAAATCTCTACTTGCCAAACTTTTCAGCTCAGGAAACCTTTCACAACAATCAGAGCTTCAGCAACTTCTCTAGATTCTTCAAGGGTCTCCGTTGTCGATAAACCTTCATCTCCATCAACTGTAAGTTTTCTCTCTTAACGATTCAATGTAATGTTTTCTTGCTTATGTTAGTGTTATTTAATCTGATGTTGTCGTTGGGCTTTTTTTTTCTGTTGCTTGTGTTGGTTAAAGACTGGTACTTGGCAATGGAAATTTCAAGATAATTTGGTAAACATCTACTATGAAGAACATAAAGGGGATAGCTCTGAACCTTGTAAGGATATTCTTATGATACCTACAATCTCTGATGTTAGTACTGTTGAAGAATGGAGATTGGTGGCTAAAGAGATTGTTCAGAAGAATGGAAAGGTTAACTGGCGTGCAACTATTGTCGATTGGCCTGGTCTTGGTTACTCTGATAGACCAAAGATTGATTATACTGCAGACATAATGGAGACTTTCTTGATTGAATTTATTAATGCGCCTGATAGCCCTGTACAGCGAAAAGGTGTGCAAATCAAACTTGTAATAATCTGCAGTTGCATCATATTGATGACTTATTGGCATATTGATGCATTTGTTGAATAGGAGGGCCAGCATAATTAACGTTTCTCAAAATATTTCTAGATTTTAGGATATGAGCAGTTAAAACCTATTTTGTACAGTGATTAGAAGAATGCACAGTGGGACTCTCCATGCCGCAGTAATTTGTTTCTAATTTGTTTATACTGAAACTCTTCAGAGCTTTTGTTATTTTTTCAGGAAAACTTTGAGATGTAAGTTTTAGCTAGTAACTTGACGTGTTTGCTTCTGCATACGGAGAGACATGTGGTCACACACACACACACTAGTGTTATCGATCGATGTGTTTCTTCTTCTTTTTCCACTCCTCATAGTAGACTACTTGCAGGCTTGTTCAATTAGTCTCCTTAGGGCATCTTGAGCATGATGTTGGTACTTTTCATCCTTTACTTTTTAGGTAATTTCTCACTGTCACCTTCTTCTGCAATTCAATCAGATGATGATTTGGTAGTTTTTGGAGGAGGACACGCAGCTACCATTGCACTTCGGGCAGCAAAGAAAGGCTTGGTGAAGACCTCAGCAATTGCTGCTATAGCACCGACCTGGGCTGGTCCTCTTCCTATAGTCTTCGGTCGAGATTCCACCATGGAATCAAGGTAATATGAACTCATCATTGGCTGGTTGAGAGACTGGCTCACTGGTTTCTGTCTTTAGTTTGACGTGTCCATGCAATAGACAGATGACATTGCTAACCTACTGCATTTTTTTCCCTGGTTGTTAACAGCCTATTGCATTTATTTGGTTCGTTGGTTGTCTTTTCACTATCGTCCATAATCTGAATAGCTACTGCATAATCAGACAATTAACTAATTTATAAAGCTCACCCTATAAGATTTTCTCAAATCTCTACAATGGTCTTTACCACAATCAGTTTCTGCTATCCATGAATATACAGGTATGGGCTGTTGAGGGGTACCCTAAGGGCCCCAGCAGTGGGTTGGATGATGTACAATATGCTCGTTAGCAATGAGAAGGCCATTCAGTCGCAGTATAAATCCCATGTTTATGCAGATCCTGAACATGTAACCTCTGCCATCATTGAAAGTAGATATAACTTGACAAAACAGAAAGGGGCTCGGTATGTTCCAGCTGCTTTCCTGACAGGCCTGCTTGACCCAGTTCAGTCAAGGGAGGAGTTCCTCAATCTTTTTGCAGGGTTGGAAGGGGAGACTCAAATTCTAGTTGTTTCAACGAAAGGGTCGCCAAAGAGGTCAAAAGCGGAGATGACTGCACTCAAAGGAGCTAAAGGAGTTACCAAGTTTGTCGAGGTGCCTGGTGCACTTTTACCACATGAAGAGTATCCCGATGCCGTTGCAGAAGAGCTTTACATGTTCTTGCAAGAGACTGTTGAGCTAAATTGTTGAAGCAAAATTGTTTGAATCTTCTTTTCTTTTCACAAAAGATGGTGGATGTCAGAAACTGAAATTCCTCTGCTGACAAAAAATTCATACACTACACGAAATAGATATACATTCTCGATTTTCTCATGAAGGATATTGGGGATATTTGATCCACTATATTCCTGTGGAAAAATAATGATTTACCCGGGAAATTCCAACTTTCTCGTATTTGATTCGTTAAAAGTATGTAGGAAAATTTTCTCCATATAATCCCCCTAGAAAATTTTCTCGTGGGAAAATGAAAAATATTTTCCCTTGTTAATTGCTTGTTTTTCCATGAATAATATCAAACAAAGTAATGAATTGAAATTTTTCCATGGCAAATTTTGTTGGTGTCAAACGTTTCTTGGATGCAATACATACATTTTCTTAGATAAAATTTCATGAGAAAATGAATATTTTCAAAATCTTGAAGGGATGAAAAAAAACCCAAAATGTGGTATCAATGTGTGAGAACTGAGACTTAAAGTAAATCGGTATAAAAAAAAGCCCCAATTAATAGGTTTACATGTTATTTTTTTTTTTTGTTTTTTTGTTTTTTTTTTTTTTTTTTTTTTTTTTTTTAAGTCCACAAAAAAGCCCTAAAAAAAAGAAAAGCCCACAAATTTATATATTGAAAACGTTTCGCCCTTCACCGAGGAAAAATAATCAAAACTGTAAAAAATGAAAAACCACTAAAGAAAACTCTTAGGCCAGCTAGCACTCCACCACTCAGACATATAGGTTTTTGACTTTATTTTGTTTTAGGTTGTTATATCACTTATACGTGACATATATATTATAGGTTAACTAAGCGACTTGCTCCCGATTAGCGCTTAAACTACACTCGAAATATCTTGGACTGAAATTCTGAAATAACAGTCAACAGGTAAATTCCACGAAATGTTAAATCCATCGTTAAAAGCAGAGTTCTCATGTGTGAAGCTGGTATTTGAGATGGTTTTATCTATTCCTTGACCACTTTGGAAACCTCAAAAGAAAATGGAAGGCAGCATTCTGGAATCAATTGGGGTAGAAATCATAGGAGTAATGTCCCCGGTCTCAATATGTATGTTTCTAGTAGTTCTCTTAGTCTACTCTCTCTCTTCTCCCACACCAGTCTCCACCCCAATTCGAACTGCTGCCAATTTAGTCTACCTCGAAACACCTTCAGACTCCACTACCCAGAAACTCGAAGGCGCTTTACTAAACGCCGCCGTCTTCGTTGTCCTCATTGCTGTTGTCACTTTCATTCTAGTCCTCCTTTACTACTACAATTTCACCAATTTCTTGAAAAACTACATGCGTTTTTCGGCATTTTTCGTGCTTGGCTCCATGGGTGGAGGGATATTTTTGTCGATAATTCAGCATTTCTCGATACCTGTTGACTCGATTACTTGTTTTATGCTGTTGTTTAATTTTACTATACTGGGTGTTCTTTCGGTTTTTAGTCGTGGGATTCCGATATTTTTGAGACAAGGGTATATGGTTTTGTTGGGGATTATTGTTGCTACTTGGTTTACTAAGTTGCCTGAATGGACTACATGGGTGTTACTTGTTGCATTGGCTGTTTATGATTTAGTTGCTGTTTTAGCTCCTGGTGGACCTTTGAAGATTTTAGTTGAGTTGGCTTCGAGTCGAGACGAAGAGCTTCCTGCTTTGGTTTATGAGGCCAGACCGACAGTGGCTCGTGATCAACAAGGGCGTGGATCGTTGGGTGTTTTGGTTGCCGGGGCTTTTATGGCATCGCCTTCGATCGAACTTCAAAATGTTGGAAGGAATTTAGAAAATGATAGCAATGCATATCGCTCCAGTATCCAAACTGAAGCTTACAATGGGGGAGAAGATGAGGAGAGAATCCCTTTGGTGTCGCCTAGCTCAACCGTGGTGGACGTTGGATCTCTAGGTGCTCGGCAATCTGAAATTGTTGAAGAGAGGTCATCTCATGTTATGGGGCACGAGGCAGAAAGGTCGCGAAGGGACATTGGTGGTGGAGGTGGAGATAGTGGTAGAGATTTGGATATCATTATGAAACCAGGTATCAAATTAGGTCTTGGAGACTTTGTTTTCTATAGTGTTCTTGTTGGTAGAGCTGCTATGTATGATCTCATGACTGTCTATGCATGTTATCTTGCTATCATATCTGGACTTGGGTGCACACTTATCCTCTTGTCTGTGTGTCATCGAGCTCTACCTGCTCTTCCCATCTCTATCACATTGGGGGTGACGTTTTACTTCTTGACGCGACTGTTAATGGAACCATTCGTTGTTGGGACTTCCACAAATTTGCTGATGTTCTAACATTTTGTTTGATCTTGAGATACCGAATACCATTATTAGAAAACAACCTGTATACTCACTCAATCATACAAGTTTAACTCTTGCATCACCACTTATGCCGTTTGAAAATGTTGTGTATCGTTTTTTTCATATCCTCCTATAGCGCAGTGACCATGAGAGGGATCTGGTGTTGCATACTTGTATACTCGTTCTCTTTGGATGAAACTATTTTCCTTTTTGTGAAACTGGTTTAGATGTTGACTTGTTGGCTGGTGAGCATTTTCCATTTTTTATCTGCGTTTTCGTTGAGTGATTGGTACATTGATTCCATAGTGGTTGATGTTCTCAGGAACCTCAACTGATGGATCTTAGTAGAGAACAATGTTTACATTGGGTCACAAAATCAGTCCGAAATCGAAACATAGCTGTGGATGAAGGTTACTGACATCACACTACCTTAGAATTTGTGGATGAAGGTTACTACCACCCAAAGCAGTAGCCAGTAAGCTTTAGATTCAAGAAATCTGTTTCACAGCAAATCGAAAACAGCATAATTTTCAGAAAATAAAAACTAGGGCCCAAATGAAAAGGAGTACGGAGTTAAATCCATTCTATCTGGAAATACAGCTTTGAATAATGGCAGTAGGACGTCAATGTACACTGTACAACTCTTCCCCCCTATCCCCAATCTAAACAGCTTTAGCTTCAAGCCTCACAGAGATGTTAACCCACTGTCCTTACAGATCACACCACATGGCGTTGTGAATCATATCGAAGTACCACCTCGTATTGATCATAAAACTAATTTTATAGCGTGCAACCTAGCAGTGCCGTAAATTCCAGCCAAAGAAAACGGATCTCAACTGCACCACTGAAACTCACTGAGGCCCAAAGAAACCACAAACGAGCAGGGGAAGACATTCAGTCAAGTTAGAGCTTGTACCAGAACTTACTGTTTTACTGGTGGAATACTAGGTCATATCACAGTTGCCATAGCCAGATCAACATATTGGTATTCGAACCATGCGCTCAACTAGCCTTTTAAACCTCTGTCCAAAGTAGATCTTAAACCACACAGCTTCCACTTTAACTCCTTCGGGCCAAAGAAAGCACAAAGGAGCAACAAAAGGATTTTGATCATAATTGAACCTTGTGATGCAAAATACTGTGTTCTAGGTGGCACACCAATTCTGTGAAAAGTTTGCCATTGACAACCAGATCAACATTGAGAATGTTTGTGCCACCCCAAACGTTTTGACATGCGCACAACTGTAGCCTTCGCTACCATTGTACAAAACAGATCTTAAACAGCACCGCTGCCACTGCAAGTACTAAAGGCCCGAAGGAACCACAAAAAGTGGAGCTTGTGATAGAGCACAATGTTTACTTGGCGGTGTACCAATTCTGTGCAGACTTGACATCAACAGACAGATTAACACCGAGATTGTTGGCACCTTCAAAAGGCTGGGATATACACACCCAATTACCTATAGCCTTCGCTACATCTGTACAAAATGGATCTCAGACTGCACCACTGCGACTGTAACTTCAATCTAACTGGAGCTTGTGATACAATCACAGAACTGGTGTTTACTTGGCGGCATACCAATTTTGTGCGCACTTGGCATCTACAGCCAGATCAACACTTAGAATGTTGGTGCCAACAAAAGGTTTGGACATGCAATCAACAACTATAACCTTCGCCACCTCTGCTGACTCCGTTGGACCTTCCAATATTACTTCATCATGAACCTGCTTCAACAAAAGCATGTCTCCACTCATTTTTAACGGATAAATGCTAATGTACTTGATACATTTTATAAGAAGGATACCGAGTCACCTATCTATTGAGCTACAGATAGATTAATCAATAAAGAACACTTTGACTAATTAAGCAGAGAAGAGAAGAGATGAGCATAGTAAGAGGAAGGAAAATCAGAAACAAAGACGTTCGTGACAATGTAGGAACGGCTCAAGCATGGTAAGACACAAAAAATGAGTGAGATAATTTAGTCGAGTGCTAACACAGACAAATGCTCTAGTTTTAGTAAGTTGAAATGCAAAAAGGTCAAAGGAAAGGGAAAATAAAGTAAATAAGACAAACAGAAGACGTCATTTAACTAGAATTGAACAGAGGCTCACGATTTACTGAACCAATCAACTGTATCCTTATATTAGATAATAGGGATATGCAATTGGTAAGACAACATTTTCATCTTGCAAACCGAAGCAGTTTCAAGGTGCAGCTTCCAGTGAGTTTAGATACCATTAAAAACCTTTACTATCCAAGTCTAACACTTTGAAGATAGAACTTTGAGTTTAAAATTTTAAATAGAACGGTTTACTGCTACGAGAGATATCGAGGGTGCATAGAAAGTGAAGAGCCACAGTAGATGTTTGCAATTGAGCACATGAAAAGCTAAACCAAATAAGTCACAGGTAGCAAATTAAAACTAAAAGTGTCATATGAGAGAAACCTGCAAGAGCAGCCTCCATCCAAGCTCCTTCAAATGGGCATTTCTAGATATTTCAAGCATGGCACACATAGCAACATCGGCAGCACTGCCCTGTTAATTAAATACAGGCAATGTCAATAACCAAAAAACACAGCTATGTTTTTCTAAAGAAATGTTTTTAGCTTCTGTGTGAAATTAGAAGTCAGACCTGCACAGGGGTATTAATAGCAGCTCGCTCAATATGTCCTCTATAAGCATTACTAGCACCATTCATCGAAGGAAAGGAGCGTGTCCGGCCTAATAGTGTTTTTACACATCCATAACGATTAGCATCTTGCTTCCGCTCCTCTTGCCAACTCAAAACTTCCTTTCTATCTCGGTACCAGAGTTCGACTGTTTCCCTTGCCTCCTTGACAGAAACCTAAGATAAAGAGAACATATATATCTTGAACAATTTTTCCACTTTGAATATATTGTAACTCACACAAAACCTATAACTTCATCATAAGCATCGCATTACCTTCCAGTCGAGAGCAAGCCCAACAGGAGTCTTACCATATGCAATGGAAAAGTTGAGCATTTTGGCTTTTCTCCTTTCAGAAGCAAAGGTGTCCTGAGAAAATCACAGGAAACATAAAAGAAAACTGAACTTGCGTATTATAAACAAAGCATATATGGTTCACGCAAATAACGATATAATGTTCCAAAATATGCTATACTGTTTCCATTTTAAAGCCTTCTTTTGTTTGTTTGTGGAAGTTAGCACTTTCTCAAAATGTTAAAAATAGTACCATACGAAAAATGTTTTACACAATTAACGCTTCAACATGTGGACACTCCAAAACTCGTGGCGGATACACAAAAACACATCTGATAAGATTTTGGGTTAAATATTTTCATCCCCAAAGAGGAAGAAGTGAGAAACAAGGAGAGCCGAGAAAAATCATATTCCTCTTCTAAGTACACTGAGATGAAAAGAATAGAAGAAAGGCGAAGGTATAATGTTCTCTCCATTAGAATATGGGACAGATGGACTCAAGTAATTTTTGAGGTTTTTCAAGGATTGGAACAGAAAGTTGGTTTTGAGACAAATAAGCCACATATTAAAATGGATATCAGTACGGGTTAAGTTGAGCCAGTCTGCACAAAGTAAAACAGTGGTGTCAGAAACCGATACATGTAACCATGTTAATGTCACTTCGCTTCTGTGCTACTTTAAGTAATACATGAACAACTTAATAACTTGGTCTTCATACATTAACATGCTGGTTAGTGGTTATCCGGAGGTACTTAATTCCTATCGCAAAAGTATACTGAAGCTCTCATGTACAAGTGCAACAATTTTTCAGTCATTTTACCTTTAATAGAGGAACAGGGGTTTATCCCCACTGGACGGGGATGCCACTCAAAGCAAAACTTCTTGTTTTTCTACAGCTTCACGTATTATATATGAGTACATATTCATTGCTGTCCTAGAGTGGAAATCACGCCCTCTTTGAAGGCATTCTTCATGCTCTTGCAGTTTGCAAGATGAGCCAGAATTCTAAGCTCCAACTGTAATGAGATATCTCTTACAAAATCAGAACAAATTAACACGATCCACATGTCATAATTTGGTAACTAAGTATCCAGTAACCTGTCCGTAATCAGCAACAACGAGAGAGCATCCAGGAGCAGCTACAAATGCCTGACGGATCTTGTATCTATCCTTTTCCAAAGCAGGCTGATTCTGATATCAGAAATATATAACAATGAAATTTTAGAAACTTTTTAAGAGGACATAAGGAATAAAAATACGATTATAATTCTCTCAATAAAAGTTTTGTTATTTCAGTGGTCTAAAGTCTTCAAAGAGTTTAGAGGATGTTTCTTTGAGTCTTTTGTAGCTAGGTCGGATTGAGTAGGTAGGAGTCAGAGTATGAGTTCTCTCCTTATTCAATGTGGGACTAAACCACATACTAGAAGTTATATATCTCAACAATGTTGATTCATTTCTTGTAAATGTTTTTTATTTCTTTTTCTCTTGTAATGTAGGCCTTCTCAACCTACTTCTCCTTTATTAATGAGATTTCACTTCACCGAGCAAAAAAAAAATCAAAAATAAACAAAAATACGAGTATAGTTCATAGATAGATAAAAAAAAAGTAAAAACTATAAGGGAAGATATAGTAGCTACCAGCGTACGCAGAACAGGATGTTAAATAGGTCTAGCACACCACTTTATGGGGTGCAGGTGCATAACAGTATTTATTACCACTAAACCTACTGAACAACCTCTTAATTAATACTGCAACCCACTCAGCCTATCAAGATCGACAGCTTTGATACCATGTTGATTTCTAGTTTTGAAAAATGGTATATTGAAATAAGGAATCGTGTCTCAATAACCTTGGATCAACCAACTCAAAACCAATTGGCAAATGAGTGGAGCGGGGCCATAGGAATGTACATACTAATATGCACCACTTTAAATGTCTCGTGTGGGACTATACTAAACATCTCAAAACACCCCCTTACATGTGGGGTTGGTTGAGCATGACATGCGGACCAATATTATTGAATGACATGAATGGGCCCTATGGGACAAACTGGAATAGCCTCATTAGCCTGCTCTCATACCATCTTAACCTTTGGAGCATTTAACTCAAAACCAATTGCCCGTGAGTGGAGTAACCCCTATATAGTTATATACTAATGCACAAAGTTTTAAATGTCCCATGTGGAACATCTTGACAGTGTCAATATGTGCATCAGAAGAACTGATGGTCTATTATTGGGGATGCACACACTTTGTGATACCTCAGTGTCAACAATTTATTGTTTGTTCAGAGTGAACCATGTCTTTAAATCAATAGTAGAAATAAGAGTCCATAAATATAACAAAACTAGCAACAATTCAAATTAGTCTTTGTTCACATAACATAATAATGAAACAGATATCAAGCACGTACCTGCAAATTTGGCCTCCTTGCCGATAAACGTCCAGTCTCAGTGTTGATATTTAGAGAACAATGGATGCGCCCATTCTTCCCTGATATACGGTTGTTCTGTCACTCACCCATGAATTAAAGTTACAATGTGTTACCCCATATAATGTAAGTCCAGACCATCAAAAACATGTGTGAGTGTGTGGGTTTGGGGGTAGCAGTCGGAAAAATCATCCTGGATAGACATCCAACATGCATTTCCCCACTAATCGCTTCAGTTCTTGTGGCAAAAGAATATTAGCATGAATTTGTGTAGGACCCATGCAAATGGTTAGAATAATAACCCTCTTGCCATCTACATGAAACACAGTTTTTCCAGTGTACTTATGGCCTTAAGACAAGTGTCATAGACTGCAAAGAATAGCTTTTCTAAAAAAGAAATGCAAACTGCTGCAACAGCCATTGGGCTTTATCTAAATTGGTAAGTTATCAAACAGGAGAGAAGCCGAACTAGAAGAACAGGTCAGTCTGTTGGAAAGTGATACAACTGTAATTGCATAAGAATCTCAACCTTTAAACCAGTTACAGTTACCAAAATTTGTGTAAGACATAAAATGCAAAACTTCAAGTAGGCATGAGTATATGAGACAGGCGTCTTGAGTTATAAAAAAACAGATGAAGGAAACAACTTTCTTTACGAGTATCGCATCAGCCAAAGCATTGCCAATTGAACCAGAAGATGTGGATTGATTTCCTTAATGAAGAGCACTTTACTGAAGTTGTATTCTAGCCTGGGATGGGTAAATAATCTAAATGCATGTATGGAAGAATCATGTAAAAATAAATCACCTGCAGGGGAAGAATGAAATTGGATATCAAAGAGTGTATAGAGCAGACATCACATAAGGCAGCAATGGCGTGGCAAGCCTCCTTCCCATCCTTGTCACTTCCAAATGCTTCATAAGCTGTTCCATATGAAGAAACGTCTTTTTTTCCGTTTTGATCCGCAGAACGCTCTAAATCATTACGTATCCCACTGTTATCTATCTCTGACTCAAATCCATGAACATCATCTATCCAATCATACTCTGACGATACCTTTCCCGCAAGGGTCTTCAGAGCATCACCACTAACAGAGGGCCAACCAGTGGGTGTAAACATCGCACTTTCTATTTTAATATTTTTACAACTGCTTATTCTAATATCCCGGAATTTCGACGGAATCTTTTTCCCTTCTCCAATCACTCTGTCAACATTTGGCACTTTAAAAACCCTTTCCTCAGGAAGAACTTCATTTGGATCCTTGCTGTAAAAAGCAAACAAGAGACAATTAATGGATTATGTGATTAACAACATTTACATATCCATCTGGGAAGAAAAAATAAGTAAGTTACCATCCACGCACTTAAATGTACTCAGCAAAAGAAAACAAAAATAATAACAAAATGGGCACGCTTGCCATATACCTGTTAGTTGTGCCACCAAAAAGGAGCGTTCGCAATTGCGTATCACTTCCTACATTCATATGTATAGCATCAGCACAGTACCTAGCTGCCCACTTGCGGAATCTATTACCAGCTGTTTCTTGTTCCATACTAGCAACTTTCTGTATTTCAGCAAGATATGCTCGATCTACCAGCATTCCCTCAGTTTCCATGTTAACTAAAAGCTCGCCAAATGGCCTCCAATACTTTTCATAGAAATCAAACATGGTTCCTTTGTTGTTCTCATTAACAGCCCAACTCATACTTTTTAGCTTGTTTTGCAAGCTCTCAAAAAGCTGTAGTGTGCTCACAGAATCCAAAGCGGAATAACAAATCCATAGTACACGTTGCTCCCTTTGAAGTTCTTCCACTGGAGCAATAGCCACAAACTTTCCCTCAGTTCCATCTCTTCTTAACTTCTTGTTCCCAAAGATGGTTTTCATGGATATCTTACCAATCAGTTCTTTTGAGTCACTTGTAGAAACCCCATTCATGACATTTGAGTCCCTTTTAGGATCCTCATTAATGACATTTGAGTTTCTTTTACGAGTCTCATTTATGACCTTTGAGTCCCTTTTAGGAGTCCCATTCATGACCTTTGAGTCGCTTGTAAAGTGCTTGAGGGAATACCCACCTTGAGTCCCGTCTTGAAGAATCCCAAAGCCTTGCCATATGCATTGTGTCGGCATAAAAACCAGAAACTTTAATCCCATAGTTTTCTATAACATGACTATCAAAGCTATAGTTGTGCCAAACCTGCAAAATAGATCAGCTGTTCTCATTTCATGTTAATGCACACTTAGAAGTGAGAGCACAGACTAAACAAGAACCACCAATTTCTTTTACTTTGCTTTTTTCTGATCAGAAATATAATTATTCAATGAATTCCAATCAAGGAGTACAATATCGGTGTTTACGTTGCTACCAAACAAGACACGGAGTGAGGGAGATCTAAACCTCGTTTTCAATCCAATATTATTGAATACCAACATTTCCACAGCAAAAGAGAGAATTTAAATCTCTTTCCAAATTTATTCAGACCCCCCACATATTCTTTTGTAGAATGTCTGAATACCAAAGATGCTCATCAATGAAAAATAGAATAAGATCTCAACCAATAACATGACCACATTATGTAGGTACACATTTGTGTTTCTGTGTGTGTTGGTCAAGCTCGTCAAAACTTTTACCTTCCTAATTGACGAGTCTTCGAAAAATGGAGCAAATTCCATTAGCAGATCCTTACCGCCACCATCGAGAACATCTACCCAGATACATAACTTCCCCATTCCAAAATTTGCTTTAGATCCAGAGTAGATGCTGAAACATATTATTTCGCCATGATTAACAGGAGTCTCCTGCTTCACATCAATCTTAGATACCTGTATAGATACTGACATTGGTCAAGAAAAACCAAAAAAAAAAAAAACTACCACTGAATTCTAAATATAAACAAGAAATCATGAACCACACATATACATGTTTACCACGACTGAAAATCATAGACAGATATGGAAAATAACCTCTGTATCGCATGCATGAACAAAATCCCTGTACTTTGTTGTAAGTAGCTGAACAACTTTCTTAGCTGAAGATATACTGTCGACAACAAGAACATCACTGTACATACGAGCAAGGCGCTCGCGATAATCTACCTGTGCAACTACAGGTTGTTTTGAAACATAAGACTCAGGTTGAACTGTAATAGCACCCGTTTCCAAATTTCCACTGGTTCCGTTAACTTGGGCATCCCGTCTCAAGGGTACCTTAACCCCATTATTCTCATTCATAGAACCATGATTAAAGCAATGAGGCATGAAGGTCCCACTACCCCTATCGTTCACATAAAACTGCGGTACTCCACTACTACTACTACTGGATCGAAACTGAAAACGAGGTGATTCAGCATCAGTAACTCGTTCAGTGTCATAACCACTTCCATCTTTATCTCTTATAGCCAATTTCCACCTTTTAATATTTTGGGCTTCTTGAAGCCAAGAACACTTGTCTTCTGGGACTTCAAGTGAAGTACAGTATGACCTACTCAAGTTCAACCTGCTATTCCCAAACACTAACTCATATTAAAACAAATTTATACAAAAAAATACACACTTTTGTTAATAATAACTTTGGTGACTTGTGCAAGAAGTAATGAGAAGTGTTTCGGGAGTACCTGTGAGAGTGGTGCAGTAAAGATGGGGAAAAGCCGACGTGGTTGGAGTAGAGAGTGGACATGTTGTTTGAGAAACGAAGGAGGAGCTTTTGGCGCGACATACAAAACTAAAAATAAAGCTGATGAATTTTGAGGCAAGTAAAGTGAAGTGAAGTAGTGAAGAAAGAGTTTGGGTGGGGGCGAGGGTTTAAGAGACTACTAGACTGTCAGAGTGGAAAAAGGGAAAACCTCAAAACCCCATAAAACATGACAGCTAGTGAGCAACCACCTCACTATTTAAAGACACATATTTATATCCACGAAACTGTGGTGGTGTCGGTCCGTTTTGGTTGCCCAAATTATTCATTATTAATTTCTCACTATTAAAAAACATTTTAGAGTGCTTCTACAGCAACACACACTTTGAACACAATTTCTGAACACAATGACATGGCAAGCTGAGAGACCTTGATTTTCAGTACTTTTTTGAGAAATACACGCATTACCGATGGAGTGCCACGTCATTGTGTTCACAATTTTCAGTTCATTTTGTGTGTTGCTAAAGATATTTGTCAATCATTGGGGTCATTTTTTGATAAAATATAATAAATTATTAAACAAAATTACTAATTTACCTTTGTGACACAAAATCACCATTTTTCTAATATAGTAAGATACTATATTTGCCCGTGGAGTACGGCACATATACACAAACACTCCAATCGAAGTCCATTAGAAGCCCGACAAAAAAGTCCAACTGAAGTCCACTAAAAGTCTAGTCGTATTTGTTGATTTCAAGAATGATACAACACTCTTATTCTACACTATTAAACAACCCACACTTCATAAACACTAGGATTTGTCACCTCATAAACTAGATCAAAAGGTTAAGAGGTGGTGTTGGATGTCCAACACCACCCTTATTTGTTATATAGATTGCAAACTAGTGAAGTATTTAGGGCGTGATGATGTGGTTCTTCATAATGACGCAAATTGCACGAGAAATGATTCGAGAACTAGACTCTAGAATCCATCTAATTTGCTATTTGTCTATAAAGTAAATGATAATGATTATGGGCATTGAGGGGAAGTAAAAAAGAAGAATAAAAAACATGTGAACTATGATCTCTACCTCACTTACAATTCTGGAAGACGTTTATGATTAATAATGCCACATATTCATTTTGTTCTGATCCGAGTATTATAGCCAACTCAAAAAATTTTCGACATGACCCCCACTAGTCCATGACAAAATCTTGTTGAGTTGCATTTTGGGCGTATTGAGAACACATTGATATTATCATGTCCGAATCATAAATTTACCCTTCTACATAACCCAAAAATAAAAGCCCAGCCATGAATGTTAGTAGCCCAATTAGGCAGGGTACAGACTTAGCACCAGCCCAACACTTTAACCCAACTTCTGACGGGCTTTCATCTATTGCAAAAAAAGCCCAACGATAACCCCTAAACCCTAAAAAACACAGAGAAGGGAAAGAAGAAGAAAAGAGGTTAACAATGGCAGAGGAGAAACAAGAAGAAGAAAAAGAACTCAAGTTGACCAAAGAAAAAGTGATGACCCCTTGGGAGCAACACTCAGCAGTAATTAGCATCCCTCGTTTCGATTACAACGCACCTTCTTCTCTTCTCCAACACTCTCATTCCGGCTTCCTCATTACTTGCCCCATCAGTAAGTTCTTCTTTCACTTTAGTGCAATGAAGTTTTTTTCTTACATATTCAATTTCATGAGCTGAAACTGCTTTGAAATGTTGTTTTTATTAGAGAGGGAGAAAAGTGCCACAAAAGAAGCCATTTCAGTCTTATCAAAGGTTTTTATCTAAAAGTTGCTCATTTTCATTTTAAAATGTATGTTAGTAACTTAGTATAGTATGTTCTATTTAACACTGTAAATTGCGTAGTGACAATTTCAGACCATGGTTTTATAGAAATGCTTGACATGTGATTAATATCTTGACAGGATTTATAATGTGCACAATATGTAATTACAGAGCCATATATGGTTATCTTTGATATTGGTAATGTTAGACTAACAATCTATATGTGGGAATATTTTCCAATCAATGGACCTATGCATTTGGATTATCAAAGTATAGGCACAGCCGTGTCCCCATTTCCAAGATACCGTGTACTTTACGTTAGACACGAAATACGATATATGACGTTGGTACTTAGTTTTCTAGTTATTTCTGTTACTAAAACTTCGGACTGTTCTCTATTTTCCAAGTTGAAAGGATTTTCAATTTTAAGGTCAGATAGTTTGTTTTTTGGTATTTTTCACTTAAATTTAGTTTGTGTTTATCGCAGTACATCCAATCTTTGAAGGAGAACAGTTTTAGCAGTGTGGAAGATTTGGAAAAAATGTGGACCTAAAGAGAAGAAAAATTATCTTAGAGGAAACAGCTCATGAATGTGCCAATGATGTAGAAATCAAGGGAATACTGATAATGGTAATTATGTTTTGTAAGATTAAACACTTTCTAATCCTCTTGGAAATGAGATCAGTTTGCTGTTATACTGACAAAAGCTGGCGTCTTTGTCGTAATTTGCTGAAATCAGGTCAAGGTTTAAAAGAAACTTCGGGATCCTCGGCTCTGGTGGAAGGAAATGGTGAGAAGGAAATTCTCTCACTGGTCAAGCTAACAAGGAGCGGATTACTTCTTTTTATCTTCCCAAAAAACAACTCATCAGACTCTACTGATATTGTCTCTCAAATATTTCATTCTCTGGAATCTGGAAATCTAAAGTCACTGAAGTAAGATATTTGCTCACTCCTAGTGCCTTTTCATATAGAATGCACGAGTTTGAATGTTTTCAATTTTTTTTTTTTACTGCAAAGGTTCTTCATATCAGTAAAATCTAAATACATAAAGGAATACATATTCCAGGTGTAAATCTAAATTATGCTCTAGGGTATTGGACCCGGGATTGAGAGTCCAACAGCAATGACCTTGACCAACTGCACTGCTTCTATTTGCTTGTAACCCAGGTGGCAAATCCTTGTCATTACAGGTAAAAAGAAAAGCATATAACCAAGACAGGAGACTAGTAAATATGTCAGGAAGCCAAAAAACGGGAGCAAGTGAGAACGAATGGGAGTCTAAACATGTGAAATGTATATTGAGATATTTCTAATAATGGAAACAAATGTAACAACAAAATAGATAAAGTGTGAAAATCTGTAGTTTTGAACTATTATTCAACTAAGAAGAAGGGCTCTTGCTTCTCTAAATAAAGCTTAGACAAACTTCCAGTATTTTGTGGTCTTTCTCTTTTTCTATGGAGTTTTTCTACAGTGAACATATGATAGAGGTGTTCAGAATTGTTTTTTTTTTCTTTTTAGTGTTGGCATGGAAATGTTTATTTGTTGTTGCTATTGGTGTATGTGTGTGTGCATGTATAGTTTGCATTGGCTAGTGCAACAAGTTCATTTTATATGTCTGAGATTTTCTGTTGACATAACTATGAAATGTCTAACTGATTTAACTAAAATGAAATTAATTTTATGCAATGCAGGTGGTGTCATCGTATATTCCCAGTCCAAGCAACTTGTGGACTAAATGAGAACGATCTTCGTGCAGTTGTGTCAAATCTTCTCAAACTGTTCTTGGATAGTGAACAAAATAAATTTCAAAAGCCTACAAAGGTACCATATTATAAAATTTTACCACAAGTTTGAAGCATCTTATAGAGTGAAAAAACAGAACTTCAGTCTGTATCATTTCTTGCTTGTTTACTATAAAATAACACTCGCCACTCCTTTTCGTCTGGAGATTTTGTAAAAGTTATTTCCTTCTTTTACACAGTTGGCCCTAATTTGAACCCAAGTACCAAGCGACTGCTAGGTCCAATAGAGGAGATGTGGTTGAACTCAATTGTACACAGAAATGTACTTAAAACTTTACTAGGGAGGGACTTGAGTCAGGAGAATCGTTTTTCTTGAGATCCGTGTCTCTGCAGAAAAAATGTTATATATACATGTTTACCTCATATATGTTTATATTGGTGAAAGATTCTTATTTGACATTTAGTTTACATTGCGTATAACAGAAGGAGGTATGGATGAGACAGAGTTGAAGAGTCACAAGAGTAATGCAAAAGATTCTAATTCATTGGCTCTATTGGACCGCAACAAATGCTTTGCCCTTGTAGCAAGTGTCATTAAAGATATGATGACAGATTCAGTTGTTGACCTTAAATCCCCAGAGGTGAAATTCAATAATTTTGTTCCTCCAATGAGTTATTTTGACAATTTCAGCTTTTTATTTGTTTTGTCTTTTTGTCTCTGCTTTTACTTGAGGAAGGTTCCCATTTTTGCCAAACCATTGCTGTAGTTCACAAGATATACCCTGATGTGTCATTTTGTTTCTAATAGTCTACCCGTACCTATTAAAGAGACCATCTTTTGCACTAAGTTGATGTTATTTATATGGTTAACTACTTGTGCTGACCGAATAATATATTCTCAGTTTGCGTACTCATTGGAGTTGCTACCTCTTTCAGGTGCCAAATGGTTCTGTGGTGGTTGCTGTTTCAGTTCTTCCCCAGAACCTCATCAGTACAAAACAAAGCTCTTGATCAAGGCATTAATTTCCAGATGGGAAAAATGAGTTAAAGGTTTGCTGATGGAGTTTTTAGTAGGACAATCTTCTGGGGCTGCTTGTATCATTGGCTCATAGCCATAAAATTGGATGTTATTTGGAAATATGTGTAATCTAGTATAAACAAACATTTACAATGGGCCTCTCTCTCACAAATGCACAATAAGTGGATGTGTACACAGAATGATAAAATACCAAGCAGAATGTTTGGAACAAGGAGAGAATAATAACATAGCTAATGTCTTCATCTGAAGAACTACCACACTATATAGAACAATTAATAATTTTATGTGAGAAGACAAATTAACTCTAGATCAGACTAGATTGAAGCTCAAGGGAGGGACAAAGAAAGCCTTCTCAAAAATGACTTGAAAAAAGGCTCTTACTTTTGTTGCTTACCTTGTAAACAGGAAAATTTTGTTTCTTACTTGCATAAAAAGCTTTTTTGTTACCTTTTCCTTTGGTATCTTTTAATTTCCTATAACTTCTCTAAGGAAAAACCAAATGAATGAAGTCTCTTTATATATTAGTGAAAAGCTTGACTCTTGTCAACAGGAACTTTATTGAACATACTCGCTATTAACTCAAGTTTTTTGACAATTTTCAGCTTCTTTTGGCCTCTTCTATATCTAAGATCTAACACTCAAGCTCCGTTTTTTGATTGGCAAGCTCCTTTTCATAAAGCACTAGACCGTATATCTTGGGTTGGTTATGGAAAAAAAAAAAAATATACATCTTGGGTTTGATTAATATGTGTTTTGGTATACGTCACAGGGTATTTTGGTCATTTTACTATTTTTTTAAAAAAATATTTTCTTGTCTTCTTTTTAAAGGGGGTAAAAAGGTTATTTTATATCAAATTTACTTTTTATATATAAATGTGGATCCACTAAGTGCAAAGGTAAAAAAATATATTGACACATGTCATTTGAGATTTGATCTTATTATATTGAGGGCATCTAGGGGTGTATGAGTGTGCAGGGAATGAGGGGCCCTTGGATCCGTACTTATTTGTTGTAATACACCAGTATTTGTGCCTATATGAGTGGAAATTGTTGAAATACTATACGCTGAGTACACTCTGCGCACACCAGTTTTTTGGTATTATCATAACACACATACAATTTATTTTAGAATTAGTAGAAAATCTTTTGTTTACGTTGGATTTTTTTTAATAATTTGGATTTGTAAATATGCACGAGCATAATTTTGTAATTTCACATTTTTATCAAGATGAGAGTCCTAATTTCTCAAATTTACTTTATTCATATGTGGGTCCTATTCAAGAAAAACCAAAAACTGAAAAGTAAATAGTTTGAGGTTTTATCACTCATATACCACATAATTTTTTTTTTTTTTTTTTATTGTTTGTTGAAATTTATAATTTCTTTAATGCATTAATCAATTAAGTTTTTTACCAAGTTGGAGTAATAATAAATACGCACGACGTGCGCGTGCATAGTTGCTAATTGAGACAAAGGTTACCAGAATTGCATTAAGCAGTACTCTTAGTTTAAAATCTGTCCTTATGTCAAAATGAGTGTAGGGCCTAGTAATTGGTATTGGCCCACGAAGGCCCATTAGAAAGTGACAGAACAAAGGTTTTTATTCTTCGATAGTAAGTTATTTGTGATAGTGTGTGGGGTGTGCTATATTTTTTGCATGATTCAGTATAAAAATTTGGTCGACTTGGTTTTGGGGTATCAAGTAGTTTTTTAGATGAATGAAGCGCAACCAACCATCATGTCTGATCCGATCAAATCATCTAAAATCCTGTGTGGAGCCAGGGGAGCCAGGACCCAGATCAACAGATCACACAATTGCAAGCCCATTGTCTGGAGGGTTAAGTTTGACTCATGCTCTTGGATCAATTCTTACCTTCAATACCATCTCCTGTTGTTGTTATAAAACTTATAATGCTATCCAATGTTCAATACTAGAATTTTGATTTTAGCAACTAAATGGTGTTCGACTTATAGATTGAAGAAATGTCGATCTACCATAACTAAAGATATACTGGCAAAGTTTGAAATGAGACTAAAGCTAGCCCAAAACGGTTCACCCAGGAAAACCAAATTATTCATCTCCAGAAATGATTTGGTAATTGTTCGTTATGCGCTCATGGAGGTGGGCCTTGTAAGTGGACAAAGGTCCCAATTGCATGCACTTTATCCTTAAACAAAAGAACAAAACAATATTGCATACATGGGCAGGGTCTGGATGACTGGATCCCCTACAATTATTAAACCCCGAGTAAATTCCTTTTTGTAAAAATATTTTTCTTTCCCTAAACACGGTTTGGGTCTTTTCCTTCTTCTAGACCGAAGTATTTGCGCCAAAAACCTCTCCATTCAGCACGTATGCGCACACAGCAAAACCACCGCAGTCATAAAATGTCATGGATATTTTTTCTTTTGGTTTCTTGTGCTAATATGGCATCAAGCAGGAGTTAATCTCCCCAGGAGCTTGCCCCATTTTTCTCGGTGTTATCTCGTCTCTTTTTCACTTTTTTAGTCTTAGAATTCACTATGTCAAAGTTCTATATGTCAATCTGATTATTAGAGGCTTACTTTCATAGGCAATCATACCAAATTGTTCTTGTTTGATCGAAGAGACAAAAAATTATTTTGAATGGTTGTGATTAATTCTCTTTTGGTGATAATTAGTTCTAAGAAAAAGCTTGCAGTATATGTAACACATCACAACTTTAGTTTGGTGGGCCTTCAAAAACTGTACGGCCCGACAAACCCAAATCTTCATTGTGTGTTGTCCTGTCCTTCACGGCCTATGCTCTAAACATCCAATACACATGCAGAAAAGCAGATGCATAGATCCAAAAAAAAAAAAAAAAAAAAAAAAAAAAAAAAAAAGAGAGGAAGATCCAGCTATAACAATATAACTGAAGTACTTAAAAATTGCATATGAAAGAAAGAAAATGTATAATTAGAGTCATTTTTAAGGTATTCTTATATAATTTTTAATCGATGAAGTGATCACATTGAAATAAAAAAAATACAATAACAAAAATGTTGAAATATACAATGAGATGAGGAGCATGGAATCTTCGTCAATAATAGAATGGCGGAGAATGTAAAATATTTGACAATATTAATTAATATTTTGTCAAATTATATGAAATATATGATGTATGAAAGACACGTTCTAAAATATTCTAGACTATGAAGAGATTATGATTTATTGAATTTTATTTTTATTTGAGTTTTATGTAATTTTCTATAAATATCTTTCAAGAGTCTGATGGGTTTGCAACTTTGATTTAAACGATTTGTCCTATTATTATTTTCTTCGATTTTTTTTTAAAAAATAATAACTTTTGGTTATAACTTCTTGCATTAGTGGAGTCCTCTACTTTCGTGTAATTTTTTCACAATTAAAATATTTTTCATGAAGAAACTGAGATAAAATAATTTACATAAGAGCATTCCCAATGCATGTCAATGTTATTCACCTTCACGTAGGCTTTTTTTTTTTTTTTTTCCACCGTGAAAAACAAAGTGAGGCTGCCCAATGCAATGGTGAATATTAATTTCGGACGGGATGTTGGATTCCGTCTTAATGTAAAAATCGAAAAAATGGGTTTGACGAAATGAAACATTCCGTCTAGAAAAAAAAACCGATTTTTTTTTTAAAAACACACGAGACGGAATCTAACATTCCGTCCGAAATTTACAACTCAGCCACTATCTCGGTTAAATGTTTCACCATCGTTTTGACTTGGGAAAATAGTCACCTTGATATTCACTTTTGTATTGGCAAAGGTTTTGAACCATAATGAGGTGAATATTGTCATATTCCCACCATATCCACTTGGAAAAATAGTCACCTTGATATTCACTTTTGTATTGGCAAAGATTTTGAACCATAATGAGGTGAATATTGTCACATTCCCACCATATCCACCTGCATTGGGAATGCTCTTAGCCTCTACAAATTAATTAACGTTGCAGCAGAATGAATCAATTAATACACATTTACGAGCATGATGAGGTCAGGAGCGATGAGAAAATCATGAAAACCTATTTCATGTTTTGAAAGGAAAAAGGACGGCATCGGAAAGCTGTTAGTTGGCATGTCATGTTGGTGCATGATTCCATAAAACAGGATATTTGTTACATCAGCCAGTGGTCTCGTTACATGGTACCACTTTAATACCAGTTCCACACTATAGATGAGCGTGATGTGAAACTGTGAAGGAATCTTTCTCTTGTATTTTATCCTCTCTCTATCATGAGTTTGCCCGTGAACCCTTTGTTATTTGTCTGCTTTCAGTTTCTTGCAGTCATATTGCCAACAACAAGAAGAATATCACCTGAAAAAAAACAATAAAAATAATAAATAAATAAATTGCTAATATGTATCTAAATCAGCTCTCATATACGTCCATCGTATTGACGGCCAGGATGCCGATATAAATGCCAATAATCCTTGAAACTTAAAATCCCAAAAACTACCCACACACTGTAGATTACATTCTTCAAATTTGGGCAGATCTCACTCGTATTCGTGATTCTAAACGAAACTTCAGAATTCCGCCTAATATTTTGGTTTTTTAAAAAACTAGAATTCCAAATATAAAATCGAAATATCTGAAATTCCAAATGTGATAGAATTGAAATTTAATAAATTTCAGTTTTTAAATTTGTTGGAATTCTAAAAATTCCAAAATCCCGAACTATAGATCTCTATGAATGTATGATCTGATACCATACATAGACTTTGTTGCAATACTAAAAATAATGACCACACTACTGGTGTTCGAAATGTTTACACAAAAAACACGTCAACTAGAACCACCAGGGCTGGTCCGGCCTTGGGTTTGCTCGATCCCCAAAGGTCATTAGCTCGATTTCCCTAAAGGCCACTGGTGAGGCAGTATCCGGCTAAATTTTCAACCAGAACCCTCGGATTAGTCGAGGTATGCATAAACTAATCTTAACACCTAGTAAAAAAAACTAGAACCACCAGACTCTCGTGGAATGTGAGAACCACCAGACTCTTGTGAAATGTGACGAAAAGCCCTGACAAACATCAAAATTACAGCAAATTTGAAATTGACGACTATTGCGAGATATTGCCTCCACTATAATAGGGCATCACAGTTAAGTCTGAAAAAGTAAAGAAAAATAAAAAATAAAAAAAAAAAAAAAAAAATAAAAACTATTCCATCCAAAATATTGTTGATATGGTCCCGCCAGTACCTTATCGCCCACGTATCGATTGCTAGTCGCCATCCATCACATGCAACCTGCAGAAAAGCCACATGGTCGTGGAATTGTCTAGTCGGATTTTCATATAATTTTCTAAATTATGATGCATGTATGTTGGATAATGATTAGGAATGTAGGACACACTCAAAAAACAAAACGAGAGATTGATTCGAAAAAAAGAGAGAAAAACACTGAAAGGAGAAAATGTACTGTACATATATTTTTTTCCCTAAACTAAAAGAGTCCCAAATTTGAAGTTTATTTAAATGCTATTTTCTTTTTCTTTTTTTACTTCTTTCTCCCTAACCCAATTAATCAACTACTTAAACCACCACTTTGCCCCTAAGTTAAGCGCTCATGCTTTGAAAAAGGTTTATGCATATTAGAAATTCTGTTCTTAGATCATGCTATGACATTCTAATGTAGTAAAGTATATTATGAAATTTGAGAAAAGGGTGGAAAAATTAAGGAGAAGAACAAATATGAGAAGTATTGAACTTAATAACTCCAAGAGGGGCAAATAAATATGAATTATCATTAATCAAAAGACACATGTCTAGTGATGGCACTTTGGCTACTTGAGGAAAAGTAGTTTAGTGCATTCATACTTTCACAGGCATTTATGAAAATTAGGGTTTACGGAAACTGTCAAAATGTGATATATATACCTTTTGTGCCGAGTCTTGTAAATTACAATTTTTATCCAAAGTGTTTCCATCAAATTCTATGTCCATTCAATTCGTTAGAGGCGAAAAACATTTGATGTTGATTCCCAGTAAGAAAAGACGTCACATCCCTATCTAAAATTCTTAATTTTTGTGGTAATCATATCCTCAATTAATGAGGGACATATCATATCTTATTATAGTTCATATTTTTAAATTGTTGATGTTAACAATCTGGACTAATATTTCTTACTTGTTGACATATAAAGTTATACCTAAAATATAAACTACACAAGAATCAAATACCTTATTTTAATATAGGAAAAAAACAAAGAAAAGAACGGTTAAGTGAAAAAGGCATACAATTTGGCTTAATTATGTCTAAACTTGAAAAAATATATATATAAATCTCTACACTATATGATAGGCGGATATTCCGGAAGCCCCTTCAACTCTCGAGTAGGCAAATTGCAATATCTCTTTTGTTATTGTTTAGTCATTCCTCCGATCTGGGATCAGCTAAATACTATGAAGTATGAATTTGTGGGTTAACACCATCCAGTAAAAATTTGTGGTCTGGTTCATCTCGCTATCCTGAGTTGCGAAAGACAAAACAAAAGAGAAATATTGAAGTGAGAAATGCTCGTGTGAAAAAATAATAGTCAAATTAAACAAGTGGTGACTCGGAGTCACGAGTGTCGTTTATGATGTCTGTCTCACGAGTTTAGCCGGCAGGGATTCTCAACAGTGTGGTGGAACCTACACATCAGAGAAGTATGGGACCACAGTGAGTGAACGGGAATCTTTACAACCCTCAAAAGGCCGTCTTCCCATAGTGACATCTCCGCTCTTCTCCACGCTGCTGCACATACATCAATTTCACCACATCTAAGTATCTAACTAAATTTAGCTCTGGTTATTTTGTTTACCCTGCGTACTATTTGGAATTCAAACTTCACAGACCATGACATATTTTATCTCCCTGGCGGCTGTGTGCCTGTGGATAGTCGATGTACCGTTTTACACCTCGAAAGTCGAAACATAAGCTACAGCCTACAAATACATGTTGATTTCTTCTTTTAAGAGTATTCCCAATGAATATCAATGTTATGGCTCAATTTTTCTTCTTTTCTACCGTTTTAGTGAAAAACAAAATGAGATTGTTCAATGCAAAAGTGAATATTAATCTCGAACGGGATGTTGGATTTCATCTGAATGTAAAAATCGAAAAAATGCGTTGGACGGAATGAAACATCCCGTCTGAAATTTAAAAAAAAAAAAAAAAAAACACAAGACACGGAATGAAATATTCCGTCCGAAAAAAAAAACCAATTAAAAAAAAACACACAAGACGGTCCGGTCTAACATCCGATTGAAAGTTTCAACCGTTTGACAACTCAATACTATCTCGATTGAAAGTTTCAACTTTTCTTTGACTTTAGAAATGATTTCTTCTTTAAAAAATAGTCACCTTGATATTCACTTTTGCATTGGGCAAAAATTTTAAATCATAAAGAGGTGAATATTATCACATCCCCACCATAACCACCTACATTGGGAATGCTCTAATAAAATTACAAGTGGATTAAATATAGATATATACTCTCATACACAAAATTTATATTTACACGTACATATGATTATTTTTAATTAAAGTTGATTGGGATGTTTGCAGTCAGTCAAGACGAACTTGTTTGGCCCAAGTCATTCTCTATCAATTACAGCTTACTGATTAGATAAAAAAATATTGGTTATTGATTAGATTCTGTAGGGAAATTGGTCTCCCTCAAGTCTCAGACGGGATTTTTCAATATTTAAAAGGAGCTTTGATTGAGATTGTAGTGAAGGTGACGGCTTGTGGGTCCATAGAATTTAGAATTAAGATAGAACTTTGATACACACGCGCCAATGATGCAAAGTCTTCCCAGATCTGAAATAGCAAAAGAAGATTAGTCTTGTAGAGTAGTCAGCTTGTTATAAACCAACGCTAAACAAGCGCAATTTATTTGAAAGACTTTCCTAACCATTTTATCATGGTTAAGTAGATCCTATTTGACTGGGTAAGTGGACGGCCATTCTTTCAATATTTGGCCTAATACTTCAGCCACCTGAGGGCTCCATCATTTGAAAAATCTATCCTGTTGGATTTTGCTACTTCTCACAGGAACATCTGCAAAAGAAACGTAATTTTACCAAATATTCGTATCGGTATTGATCTCAGACTTTGCTACCCAACTATCCTTAGAGGCTAGAGGATCGCTGCAAGCAGGGGTGGGCAGCTGCACCTCCTGAACTTTCCAAAAAAAACAAAATTACAGTCATGTCTCAATTTACTGTGTCGTGCATTTGTTTTTATTTTAATTTCCAAACGTGCAAAACTTTGCTACCTTTGAGAGCACCTTGTTCAAACTTAGAGTAGAAAAAAAATAAAACGCCCTCGTTCCTAATCTGTTTCACAAAAACTCAAAACTCAAATACAAAACCTTGTACATGGATTCTATTATTGTCTGGTTTGTGTGGCTTGGCTTGCTAATTACTTCAAATTTATTCTACCAATCACTACCCCCATTGAAAATATTTTCAGCTTTGCATATTGTAAATAATTGACTCCAGAATTGTATAGGAAATAAGTGTTTGAACGTTATTTAGTAACATACATTGAGAAAGAGATATTTAAAAACATTGATTATAAAGCAATTATGGTTGCTTTCAGAAAATGGATACTTGCTATGTACATTTGTAATTTATTTGTTTGATTTAATTAATATACACATATTTGGAATTTCCAATTTTTGGTATAATTAATTTTGTGTCGCTTTTCTAATGAGTTGGCATATTAATCTGCCTACTCTGATATAAAATCCTGGCTCCATAAAATGGTAACTCAACAACCCCTATAACATATTAACACAAATATCACTCACCTAATTCACTTCTACTGTCTGTAAAATTAGCTAAACGATTTTAAGGATGAGCAGTTGTCATAAAATAAGACGATTAGAGTAATAGCTCTGCAGTCATTCGTAATGTAAGAATATAGATGCGATAAGAATATAATGTGATACAACAATCCAACTTTAATGGAGGGGAAACTGATTGCCAAGCTTCGTCACACTCCACAAACTCCTTCAACCGTCAGAATTTTGATCAGTTTAGTATTACTTTTCAAAACCTTCCTCTATTTTGATCAGTTTAGTATTATTTTTCAAATCCTTCCTCTACAAATCCTTGATTCCTGAAGCAATTTGATTCTTATTTGCAAGGACGGGAAGGGCTTATAAGAGGTTTAAGATCATGAGATCAACGTGTTCAACTTGTGAAGCAAAAGACAGTAGTAGACAATGCTACTCACATTCACCCCATATACACCATCTACCCCAACAAAAGTGCTGAAAGTATCTCTCCCATAGTCTTCTCAGGCACGTTACATTGACTGTCCAATTCCACCCCCGACTCCAGAACCGCAGCATCCAAAATCAGTTTTCTCTTTGCAATTTCAAAAACATTCTCATCAACTGTGTCCTTTGTAACAAGCCTGAATAGGAAACAACAATTGAATAATAAAGTGTGCCAGAATATGATTAATATTGGAATTTGAAGGGAGGTCATTGAAGAACGCACACCTATATACAGTGACTGGCTTTGTTTGGCCTATACGATGGCAGCGGTCTTCTGCTTGCCGGTCAATCTGTGGATTGAAATCCATATCATGTACGATAACAGTGTCTGCTCCAGTTAAATTCAGTCCTTGCCCTCCAGCTCTTGTTGATAGCAAGCATGCAAAGATAGATTTATCATTGTTGAACGTGTCGACTATGTTCTGCCTTTCGGTTACCTGGGTACTGGAATTTAAACAGGGAAATTGATGTAGATTGTCATCTTTAACAGAGAAGAGTGTTAATGACTACAAAGACAAAGCAATTATGCATACATGCACACGCTGACAAACGAACCACACCCTCTATATTGAGACTGAGTGAGTGAATGCGAAGTAGCAACTCTTAAAAAACTATTTTGTGCAACCTCCAGTGCTTGCCACTTGGAACTGAGATAACAACAAAAGACATACAAATTTGGTCCATCCCTTAAATATAAATCCAGGCTTTTACTTACTTACTAAGCAATGGATACAAGTGCTTGAAAACTCGGAAAAATGTAACTCAACCTGGTAATAAAGCTCAATAATAATGCAATTTATCATTTGATTTTGGAAGCATGATTTTGAAATACGTCCATGAGGGATGACACTGTGACAGTATGATAAGCTAAAGTACAATGCATGCTACCTTCCATCAAGCCGTTTGTATGTAACTCCAATGACATCCAATGTCCACTCCAGAATATCAAGCATTGAGGTCCACTGGCTAAAAATCAGCACGCGGTGACCACCTCTTTGTAGCATAGGTAAAAGTTCAGCCAACACCTGCAGCATAAGTATCATAATAGTTATTTTAACACATAACTCTAAAATAGAAGAAGAAGAAGAAAAATCGCAATATTAATATTTCCGTTGAATCAATGTATATGTACTAATCATATCACCCTATTTCCCTGAGAAGTAGTAGCCTCTGATACAAGTTACTACATGTGATTCCACAATTTTTTTAAAGGAATTGTACGAAAAAAAGAAATTAACGAGTAAAAGTAATTGACAAATTAAAGCTAATTTCTTTTTTAAGGGAATCATACAAAAACAATAATTTTTTCAAAAAAATTAAAACTAGCGAGTAAACTGACCTCACATTTCGCTGAAGCGAAGGCGTGTTCATCTCCCAATATTCCTTCTTCTTCGGCACCGAGATATGACAGTAAAAGCTGCAAAGAACGGCGTAAATGATACTAGACTTACCATATGCCAGAGCATTACAGCAAGTACCAAAATAATTGAAAACTTTGGACTCCAAAATTGAATGAAAATATTCAGGTTAGAGGAAAAACACAACTATTGCGAATCAAACCAGTATTCTGAAAGTTTTATTTATAATAAATTGTGCGTATGAACCTAATCATATTACATATACACTTACAAAACAACCAAATAGACAAAACAAGGTAAAGGAAAAGGAAATGATAGAAAATAATTAAAATAATAACACTAAAATAACAATAATAAATACTTGAAACTGGACAAATCGTAAAAACAATAATAAAGTAGCAAATGGAGGATCAAGAACATGATTTACCTGATGAATGGAGAAATCGTTGTAACTTTTGAGTTCATTTATCACTCTTTCTAACGTGCATTCAAAGCCAAATGCGCCTTTTGGATACAACTTTCTAGCAAAGCGAACAACATCTTGATCACTATAAATAATGCCTCACCAATAAAGGATGATTAGCAATCTGAAAAAGTATAAACGTATGGAATCAGAACTGAAGGACCTCAATCACAGCAGGAATATACAAACACAAAAATATCAGCACCTTACGAAATTGAAAAAAGTAGTTGGAAATCTGACGTCGTGGAAGAAATGCCTCAACACTATTAGATGTAACATCTGAAATCTTTGACATACGTGCTCGGGAAGCTGCACGATACTCCTCAATGGCCTCTTTATATGCTTGATCCTGTTGTTTCGCCATAGGCACACACTTAACCTGAAGTAAGTTTTCCTTAGATCAGCATAAGTACAGTAAAATGAATGGAAAGAATAGCAAAAGGCAATGAACGTCCCATATACAAGGTTAGGTATCCAAAGAACATAAATGATCAATGTTGTAAACTTAAATAGGTAAAAGTAATCCAGTATACCTGCTGTATCTTTGGTGTGAGTTGCTGCATAACATCAGATTTCAAACGTCTCAATATAAATGGTCCCAATATGGACTTTATCCGAGTAATTAACTCTTTATCTTCTGCACTTAATAGTTTTTTTAGATCCACGTCTCCAGTTTGAAAGAGATCGGGCATCATGAATTCCAGCAATGACCATAACTCCTGAAAAATAATAAATTAGGTCTCCAACAGTGGCATCATAGCATGCATTTTGTCTAGGGCCAAACCCAAGTGCAAACAAAGAGATACAGGAACACATCCAAACGTTGACAATGGTGTTATTCCAAAATAAAGGTGTAATACCACCCCCAATACATTACCTCATTACATCAGTGAACGCAAGTAAAAGTGTTCCATGAAAATCTTGTTTTGTCAAGCTACGCTGTATAGAAACTATTTCAGTCTGTCATATATTAATTTCCTTAACCTTCAATTGTAATGCACAACCTTGATCTAAATTAAGCTCAAAATGTATAATTCAATATGTGCAAATATAAAATATTACTACCCAACTTCTATGCAAATATTAGTTCACGAAAGAGATCAGGTATCATGAATTCCAGTAATGACGATAACTCCTGAAAAATAATACATTAGGTCTCAGACAGTGGCATCATAGCATGCATTTTGTTTAGGGCCAAACCCAAGCACAAACAAAGAGATACAGGAACACATCCAAACGTTGACAATGGTATTATTCCAAAATAAAGGTGTAATACCACCCCCAATACATTACCTCATTACATCAGTGAACGCAAGTATAAGTGTTCCATGAAAATCTTGTTTTGTCAAGCTACGCTGTATAGAAACTATTTCTGTTTGTCATATATTAATTTCCTTAACCTTCAATTGTATGCACAACCTTGATCTAAATTAAGCTCAAAATGTAAAATTCAATATATGCAAATATAAAATATTACCACCCAACTTCTATGCAAATATTAGTTCACAGAAGGTATAATTCTAATTACAATAATGATTTATCAAGACAAATGCCATCTGCGAAAATGTATAAAAGAACACAGTGAGGTAGAGACTGCTCAAACGCGAGGGACCCTACTTGTCATGTCACAATAACAGAATTACTATTACACATGAACTGATATTATACAAGCTTTTGAAGACTTTCTCCAACATGGAACTGAATACCCGAAGTTCAACAAAGTGCAATAGCCCATAAATGCAGCTTCTATGATCGATATCAATGAAAATGAATGCACAAGCAGCAGAAAACATCCTGGTTTTTAAAGTATACTGGCCTACCAGTTAGCATCTTAAGTGGACTAAAACCCCAAATAATAGATAAATTTGCTTGAATGCACACATATGAGAAAGCAAAATAACACTCCATAACAACCAATGTGACTAAATATCCTGACAATCTATTCATATCTCCTAATTTCAGCATATCACAAGAGTTCAACATGCTAATCTTGAAATTCATGCATATATCGTTTCATTATTTTATTATGCAATTGCATTTATACACATATAAAGTAGGTACTTCCGATTTTTAATGATACGCTCAGTGTATAATGAACACACACATACACACATAGTGCATGCATAGATACACACATTCATGACTCATGCATAGTATCTATGCTCAGCGTTCCGGACCCCTAATGCATTATACAGCATATGATATATGTCACTGACTCACTGCAAGGATGTTTCTGGATTTATTGTCAAACAATTTGAAGAGCATACCATCAGAATATGAAGATTTACCGTAGAGTAGACCAACCATTGCCTTAATATAGAATATGCCATAACAAACATAAACAGAAAACTTGAAGGGAGAGATTACATGAAGATCATTTTGGAGTGGCGTCCCTGTAAGCATAAGACGCTGATTAGCATTCTGTGCTACAGACATCAGATTTTTCCACCTATAGCTGTTTTTATCTTTCAACGCATGAGCTTCATCCATCAGAACACAGCTCCATCGACAACGCTTCAGAATCTTACGGTCATCTTTCTGCTGCGCGCTGCAAGAGTATTGGTTACAATCTAATACTTGATATCCAACAAGAAATTTCCAGGAGGACAACAAACCTGTGTCTTTCAAATAGTGAATAACAAACTAAAAGCACATTGAATGGAGGTCGCTGACCAGACTTGGCAAATGACGTCAACACCTTCAAATGGGCTACTCGTCCAGCCCCATGAAACTGTAATACAGAAAATGATGGGCACCACTTCTTTAACTCTCTTTCCCAGTTCTCTAATAGAGAAGCAGGGCATACAATTAAGTGGGGACCTGGATCATTGTCCAAGTGTTTCAACAAAGTAAGATATGTGATAGCCTGGGAGACGAGAGACCCGTAAAATGTTAAGCACGAAATGCCATAAAAAAAACTACTCATACGGCAAAAGTCACTGATACCCTTCATACCTGAATGGTCTTACCAAGGCCCATCTCATCCGCCAAGATAGCTGCAAGAGAGATAACTTAGAACATGCCAGAACAAGTCTCTCAAAACTGTGCCTGGACTGATAATATGAAATAGTGAACGAAATCACATTCAAGCATTTTCAGGCAATCTTAGATACAACAACACTGATAATACCAAACGTAGATACAATCTTAGATCCAACATCACCGATAATACCAAACTGTTCTTATAACCACTTAACTGTGTTTAGTTAATACCAAACTTTTTTTGATTTTCCGATGATAGTTCATACCAAACTGATGTCAATCAAACAAGTAGGATAGAAAGATTTGGGAAATTAAGATCTTGCATCATAAGCATAAGCGGTGGCTAATATCTATTGCAACTTACAAGAAAATGCACATAGTTATATTATTACTGAAAACAACCGGACATGGTCATAAGAGGAGATCCTCGCATAGACAGAGAAAATGAATAGTTGTAACGCTGTATCACTAGACCAGTATTTTCTCGCTCTTCAGTGCAGTTCTCATATATCCTGCTGTTACTTTACACAATCTTCCCGTTTTTATGTTCTCCAATTGTTTCTCTACTGACTAGTGAAGGCTACATCTGCAAGAGAAAAGCCAGGACACTCATTTAAGTGGTCCAAAAGCGAACCCTTGCTACCCATACAGCTTATTCCGCAAACATGATGCCTTCAAGGTTAATCATTTCCATCACATTACAACTATAGTAAAACCCAGGTAAGGATCAACGTTTAAGATATGACAGTTACTCCAACTCACTATGTCAGGTTTGTACCTGGAAATGGCAGAGAAAAAAACTGTGATGGTATCTTAGCAACACTGCCGTTTGACACGGAGATGATCTAGTTGAATTCCTAAACTTCTCTTGGACATAAAGGCTATTCTTTAAAAACTCTTATAAAAAAACAAGGTTTGATAGTAAATGGCATGGGTGGACTGGTAGACAAAACACTCTTAAAAAGATAAGAATCAAACAACCACCCATTGCCTCAAAAAGCGTTTCCTATAAACCAATCCATCAACCATAAAAACACATGACTTCAAATAGAACTGAACCACATAATGGCACCAAAGACGAAACCTACAGGAGGAAAGAATGAAGTCCCACAACCCAAGGATGATTTTCAACTGACTCAATTATCAACTATAGCTACCATTTAGATTAGTTTCGGATTTTCAGTAATCATTGTGTTATTTTCTACTCTTAAGCATCACCACTATGAATCCCCTAATCACTTTCCCAACTCCAATATCTAGTAACATTACAATCTCTTAACAAAGTTTGGTATCTATAGATGTATCTAGTGAAACATTTAGTCCACTACATAAGGGGTCTATTAACATGGGCCATAAACGTAATTGTTTCTATCCAGTAGTTTACAGTTCACTTGATGTAGTTGTTTGGCAACAAAGAAAGTCCTCTTCACCACAAATGTGAAATTTTATATATTAAATTTAGCTTGAATATGCAAAGCATTAAAGTTGTAAACTTTACTTCACATTGCATCCTACATTCCTAATGCACGAAACCAAAAAACAGCTGTAGTACGTAAATAAACATATACCTCCTGCGACATTTTTCCTATGCAACAAAAGAAGAAAGTTAACACCAACAAGCTGATAAGGTTTAAGAACAGGCTGAAAATCTGATTCTTCAATTTCACAAGCTGCATTAATATCCTCCTGTAAAACAAAACCAACAACCAAATTCTAACCTCTACTTTTCAACAAAATCATAATTACATCAGTCATACCTGTGTAACAATCCTAACACTAGAATTCTCAACTTCAGCATATCTATCACAGTTACACATAGAAGAACCATATAATTCTTTCCTTAACTCCTCAGATATTTTCGAACATTTTCGCAACGCCATCCCAACAACATCATTTTTGTTATTCTCATCCACCTCCACCTCCACCTCCACGTCATCACAATCATCATCACTATCATCTACAGAAAAAATCTCAACTTCAGATGAAGACTTAATTTCACAAACCTCCACGTCATCATCATCATCATCACTATCTTCACTGATTATAAATCTTCTACCTCTATTTCTATGTGGTCTTATTTCTTCAACGTCCACGTCATCATCTTCTAAACTTTCTTTTATTCCAGTTGATATTCCGGTTGATATTCCGGCGTTTTTCGGACGATATGAAAATGATTCGATGGGTGGTGGGGGTGAGTTTTTGTTTAAAATTCGGGATGGGTTAAATGAGTGCTTCTCCCACTGGTCTGGGGAAATTTCGTTAATGTGACGCTTCTTCATTTTGAGGGTCTAGGGTTTTTATTTTTTATTTTTCTTTTGGGTGGAAGAAATAAATAGATTGGGAATTTTGAAAAAAAAAATTAAGCACTTTTTGAGACAAGTGCAAAAAGGCGGGTAAAGAAGTAATTGGTTGGGGTTTTGGTGAACGTACGCATTTTGCGTAATTTGCGTATAAGACCGACACAATGATTTATGAATCTCAACTACAATGTGTACGGTCTGGTTCAGTTTCAGTTTTGAGCTTGATTAAGAAATTTGGGCTTGTGTTGGATTGGTCGAATTTGTCCATTGGCATTCTTAAGGAATTGTCCAACCTGTAAAAGGAATAAGGCCATGTATATCAGGTCTTAGTATTTGGTCCGGTCCATTTTATGAATTGGAGCCACAACTAATGAAGGTGGATTGTGAAACCAGAAAATCCGTGTATAGTAGATACTAGCCATTTGGCCCGGCCTATGGCCGGACTTGCTACATAGATAGCTAATGACTCAAACGCCTAAAGTCCACTTGAATAAATAATATATGTATATTGATAGCTAATAATTCATTGCTTATAATATATGTATACTTTGTTTGAAGGGTTTATGTTATTCTAAATTTTTTTTTTTGAAAAATTTTTATTTTATTTTTGGATTATTATTGTCCTAAATAACATTTTTTATCATCCTCACCTTTATAAACTATCAAAATATAACACAACAATCAAGGAATAGAACACTCAAAACATACCATATGTTTAAGCGATAACCAAATTATATTCATTGCGCACAATGATCATCTTGTTGTTGAGTTGCACATAACCTATGTCATATTTAACTATGAGTCAATAAGCGAATATTGAGATATATAGAAATTTTATATCCAAAACATCAATGAGTAAATACTGAAATTTAACCAATAATAGCAAAGCTCAAGCTATTGCTTGAGGTCTCACTGAGAAGCCATCAACATTGCAAGCAAAGCATCAGGCCATTGCTAATGTGCTACAAATAATGGAATACAAATCACTCTATCTTGGCTATCATATAGCTATTTTCCTATCATACACCAAATATGGACCATTGTAAAAGCAGTCACTAACAACAAACAACAAATCAAACCAATCGACTTTAGACCCTAAAGCAGGAAAAAATATATTGCAGATAGATGGTATTGAACAAAATAAACAAATAAAAGGATCTTTGTAGAGCCAAGAGGGTATAGCTATAATATATATCTAAGGATATCGGAATAACGTGAATCATAAATAATTTATTTTAATTATTCAAGAGGACCACCTAAAAACTAACTATATGACTTATTATTGAGTAAATTGATAGATGAATAAGAAGAATAAACAAAAAGTTTGATAATAAATGATTTAATGATGCATTGAAATAAGCATATTCTACTTTAACAATGCTTTTAGCCTTTTAGGAGTCATACATCTTCGTCGAATTTCATAATTTTGGCGTAGCTAGACTTAGTTACTTTGGGTACATGCATAAACTCATACCGCATTGCTACACTGAAACAATTTTATTCTTACTTTGGGTTATGCATAAACTCATCATGGCTTAGATCATATCCATTCATCAGCTAAATTATGTACACAGTACAACATTAAAAGTAATATTTCTTCAAATGTCATGTACCCTTTCGTTATACATCAACACCCCCTGAATAAGAAGGGTCATTGCTTCAATTTCAGTATACTGTGGTATTACACTTAGGATTACATACCAATTGCCCCCCTAACAGTTGAAACCATGCTGATTGCTATGGCTAACAAACCAATCATAACAATTGACATGCTCCCATTTATTGAGAAAATAGTACAGAAGAAATCACAAAAGAGATAGTTACCAAAAAAAAAGAAATCACAAAAGACATAGATTGAAAAAAAAAAATGGTTACCAAAGACGACTTCCAATTTCAAGCTAGTTGGCCCACACAAATTTTGTACACAATAATCCAAAATCAGGCAAATTCCATGTCAAAAATTCCACCACATTGAGTTTTGGTCTCCATCGATGCTACAAACACCGCTTTCGCAGATTCTCATGGGGTCTCGGTATGCCTATGGTGTAAAATCGGACCTCTCAACCGGGTAACATGGTGCATGCCTCATACCTCCTTCGGTCGGTGAGCTCAATTTTCTATTCAATCGCACCTTATTCACCTTCAATAGCTGGAAATACGTTAACTCGGACTGCTTCAATTCCAACTTATTCGCGACAACCTCGCGATTGTTCGCTAATACGCATGGGCTCGCGATGCGCCGCTTATTGTGATTGAAGTCCGGGACGCTGAGTTGGTGTATAATATTAGTGTCGCGAATGGCGCGAAACCATCGTCCTCTCCGGTTAAACTCGATGAAGGCGTAGTTCTTTCGGAGATTTGGCTATACGGAGACGTTGTTCTTCGTTATCTCAGCTTCGAAAACACAAACCAAAGTTGTCCACAGGTTCCATATGCCCTCCAGACTTAATGAATCACCCCTTCAATGTGACACCATGAAAAAGGACTACAATTGTAGCCATCGGTCTCCGTTAATAAAGTTCCTGTTAAAGTTCCTGTCCAGAAATGGTCTCGCTTCCTCCTTCAACATTATATCTGCAATAACCTTAACTTCCAACTTCGTTAACTGCCGGAAGACAATCATCTCGTCTAACCTGTTCAGGAACTCTGGTCTAAAGTACTGCTTCAATTCCTCGGTAACCAAGCTCTTTATCCGATTGTAGCTGCTGTCCTTCTCATCATAGTCGAGATCGAATCCAATACGATGGCCTCCTTTTTCAATTACACTGCTACCAACATTAGAGGTCATTATCAGTAGCGTATTTTAAAATCAACGATCGTCCCTTCCTATCTCATCAACCTCCCATCTTCCAAAATCAAGCAAATCTGTTGTCATTTAAGAACCGCCTACAACCAATTCTTCATGGCGCCTGTCACATGTTTCCAGTCATTCAACATGACTAAGAGCTGACTTACTGACTAATTCATTCACGACATTGATGAATGGCCTAAACACGTAAAAAGATATGTGGGCTAATGTCGGCTAGAGAAGTCCGGGATCATCATAACACAATTAATCGTAGTCCATCAAACTTCTCTTTCCCTACTTTGATATCTATATACGCTTTTGAAAAATGAGGAAAAGAAAGTTGAACAAAATGCTTTACCTGTGGGTTTGGAACATATATATTGCCATCTTTGTACTTCATTCTTGTTGAATCATCAAGACCCGGTAGCACCTCCAACAGTTCCACGGGCATTAAGAGTGTATCCACCGGATTAGAATAACTTCCAAACCCCTGTTGGAGTGCCTGCAGAATTCGCTTATATTGTGATGCTCCATACTTGAGCCCACCCGGGCAAGTTGTGAACTACCTCCCTGGCATCGACAAGTAGCCGTTACCATTCGAGGGATGAGGATAAGCGGGATTGTTAGAATACCCGCACACCCATAGGTGGCACATAAACCGGAGAGGAACCGACGACGACATGAAATTTGGGAAATGAGAGACATGAACTTGTGGATACAATTGGGGAACTGGTTCTTTGTTGAAGCATTGCAAACCGAGGATGCAGATATGCTGTTTGCCACATGTGAATTGAAGGCCTGTTATTCAAAGAGCACGCGCAATAATAAATATGTAGCCATAATTTATGATTTTACATTTTTACTTGTGAACATAAAGGCTGATAATCTTGGGAAGTTTTTATTTGATTGTTCCTTATCGTTCTTTTCAAATCGTGTAATGAACGCTTAACTTGCTAACCCCGTCATCTAATATTCGACATGGGAGTGATGTGCAATGGTGTGTCAAGAATGCGGGAAGCTAGTGAAGATGCACACACTCCGCGCCGCGGTATTTACTCACCTCTCCGGTGATGGTACACCTTGGCCACGCATTGATTAGATCCATCGATGGCACGGAAAATGGCATTTCATAACCAATCGATGATCATATGCCGCTTGCAAGACATAAGAAGAATCATTAATAGAAGAGTCATAATAATATCATTAACTCACTATCCCTAATATTAAATACTATGAACTAATAGAAGATCAATTATGTCATAATCTTGGCGAATTAGCATTAGCTCAATTCGGGAGGTCGTTAGAGAATGTACTGAGCGATTTAGTTAAGGCAGTCGAGTCTGGAAGAATTCCTGCGCATACTCTTTCCTTCTCAATCATTATCTATTTCTCTGTTTTTCCCAGTTTTGCTGAAAAAGGTGCTGCAGCTTTATCGCCGGAAGACCCCTGACCAGGAAATCTTCGAGAGTCATCTCACCGAGAGTGGGTGGCTTCTCCTGAGCTTTATCCTCTTAATTACTGCTAGGCTTTCATTCTTAAGAGGGGTCTGGATTATTTTTCCAGAAACATCAGATGTGGTGTTTAAGGTTTCTTTTTGTTTAAGAATGGAGATAAGATTTAAGAATGGAGAATGGAGAATGGAGATAAGATTTAAGAATGGAGATAAGATTTAAGAATGAGGTTTTTATCTATTTTGAGTTACGAACAATTGAAATCTACAAAAAACAGCGTATATTTACTTTTTTTTTTAAAAAAATCATGTGTCGGTCGAGAGAAAAAAAAAAATGGGTCACATTGGGGGCATTCTCAACTACTCAGTATTAATGGTCTTTGATTTGGGGAAAATAAAAACATAACTCTCGAACAAAAAAAAAAAAAAAGAAAAAAGAAAAAGGAATTGGGTCGTATTCTCCATATTGTTACTAACTTCACTCTATGACCCCAACTCATCTATTCTTTCGACAAAATTAAAATCACAATTCATACTCACCCCACCACAAACAATCCACTATTATCTTTAAGCATTTTCCAATCGGTTGAAATCAATTAATCAAAATTTGTTGTTAATTTTAAGTTGGGTTTTTTGTTTGTGGGTTTGAAGAAAATTCTTTTGTATTTTTATGGCGTCATGAATTCAAAGAAGATCTTAGAAGATTGGATTTGTTGTCTACTTTGTGATAAGAAGATTTATTGTGCCAACAAATTGAAACATTGCACTGATTTTGGATTAATCATTTCAAAACTTGTTTTTATATTTCCTATGTCAATCATAGACAAACACTGGACAATGTATAGAAAAGACAACGAAAGTGAAACCAAACAACTTCCAACCCCACTTTGTGTTGTTTGTACATCTACTGCGTTGGATCATTTAAACTAGGTTAGCTACTACACATTTTTCTACTGCCAAACAGAGTCTTAATGTGGTGGTGATACTAGTATACAGTACTACACGTCTATTGTTCAAAATAAAAATACAAAACTACAAAGAAACAAACAAGTGTTGATCACCTTGCTGCTGTTAGCAAACAATGAGGAAGTCATGCACTTTGACTCCCCTTTTGATCTTTGTCAGACCTTATAAAACTTGATAAGGATCCCAGATGGGAGTCGTAACTTTCAAGTTATAATATATATGCAGGTTTGGATATGCCTAACCCAGTTACCATTCCAAACAAAAAAAAAACTTTATTGACCGTTAGGTATACACATAATAAGATAGAAAATTGGGTATAGGTACACACATCTGTCTCAAATTTCAGACTGACTTTTACAATTTTGACCTCTTTTATTAGTCCCAACTAAATAAGCCAACTACCAACAAAAAAAAAACTACAAACTAAATCAGTTACCAAAAGAGTAGTAGGTTAATCAAAATAACTAAAATTCATCTGAAATCTATAAAATTCCAATTAAAAGTTAGATGAATTTATGGAGAGACCAAAACAATGTAGAAAACATCAACTTAAAAAATGGAAAAAATATATGTTGATTACAACTAATGTCAATACAGCTTTAACAATTTAAAATGCATCTCTGATAATTTTGAATAGTATGTTTAAGCTTTGTTTGATGTAATTCAAATTGTGAAATTGTGAAATGACAAATGGTTTTTTTTTATAAGACAATTGTATTATTTGATTGAAGTACATCTTGAAGCAATACACACGCATCCTTGCTTGATGAGTGGCCTCGATTGACACACACACCTACAGCCTGCACATTAGATTTTCATATTATTTATTTGTGGAAGAAATTGATAGTTACAAATGAAAGGGTAAAAAGGATAAATAAGAAGTTTTAAAAACAGTTAATACATCCAAAAAGTAACTTGTTGTTAAAATTGGAGTAGAATCAAAATATAATATTGGTCTTTCTCTAGACAAAAAACATACTAAATAAAGTATCTAGATCCCCATTTCTAACATAATAAATTAATAAGAAGCTGCTAATTTAAAGTGATTTCGTTATGGATATTTTGCACTAGTAGCCAGTGTGAATATTCTGGGAAGCATTCCGAGAGATTCCAAGTCTACGAGGAGTCAAGGACCAAAGCACGGAATGTCTTCAAGTGGTCGTTCGGTCATTTTCAGTACGGAATATGAATCACATTTTGAAAAAAAAAACAACAAAACATGAATCACGTGCTTGACCACTTTTGCTTGGCTGTAGTGTTTGACAATGTGAATAAAAAACCTGGGTTCATGACTTCTTTCAATATGGAATATCGATATATTATTGGGTTCCTATTCACCTGAAATATAACGTGCGATGCACATGACTAATCCTTTTTCTTAACTTTTACCAATGTCACTTGAAAAACAAAAATTTTGTCTTAATTCTCAAATATTATTAATGTTGGGAAAAATTATGCAAATTGATCCCTACTAACATAGTTTATATATGTACACTCCAAACTCCAATCAAATATAACTTTCATTACAACCAACAACCACAAACCTAAGCTGAAGAATCAACAACATCAATAAACAATAACAATGTAGAGTAAAGACATAACACAATATGTAACATGATTCGTCCAATAACGTTTACTTCCACAAGAGTAAATCATTTATAAGATTGAGAATGATTATTACAATTACTCCTCTCAAGTCGCTCCAACACTTACTAGATCTCTATTCTTGTATCTCTCTATTCTTACAAATTTATCTATTTGTAAGAGTTTCATCTCAATTTTGGTCGTTCTTAAAATTGGTATTTTTTTTTCTAATTCTTATTTTGGGTATGAAACCATAACTTCTTTTATATGCTATGCTGCAATTTTGGTGAGCCATGATCTGTTTGTAAAACAGCGGTCGGATTTGTCATTTCGTTCACATTTCAATAAAATTGCAAAACGTTATTTATAAACAAAACTAATCTGATCACGTGATGTTTGTGAAAATAGATTTAGGTGAGAAAATGATGAAAATAAAAGAAAATAGACTTTGATTTCGGAGATAGAAAATCCGTTTGAACGAATCATATCTCCAATAAAAGAGTTAGTCTCGATTTTTGATCCATAATAACGACTCTTTATCTCTGAACGAGCGTTATTAGCGCGTGGAATCGATTCAGAACCCCATCTCTGGGTGAACTTACTCGGTTCCTAATCGTTATAATTATCGAAACACCCTCTCCAATAAAAGAGTTAGTCTCGATTTTTGATCCCTAATAACGACTCTTCATCTCTGAACGAGCGTTATTAACGCGTGGAATCGATTCAAAACCCCATTTTTGAGTGAATTTACTCGGTTTATAATCGTTATAATTATCGAAACACCCTTCCTAATAGAGATAATCTTTACTCGGGCAGAGTTTTTACTCCGAGATCATAGAAACTAAATTATTATTCTAATTAACAGAAAATAAAACTGAATTAAAAATATTTTAATTAAAAACTGGAAATTAAATTCTTTATTACACTAGGAAAGCAGTAAACTATTGATGGAATGCTAACCATTCCATTCGAAAAACTGAAACTAGACCCTTCTATTTATAGTTTTTAGACGGTCTAGATTCAATCCATCTAATCTAAATCTAACGGTTACAAATAAAATATAATATCCTAGAGAATATTCTAGAAATATTCTATGAAATATTCTAGGGAATATTCTTGAAATATTCTCTAGAATAGTAATAGGCTTGGACTAAATAGTAACGGGCTTTGGTTTTATCTGCATATTCCAAACCGTACGACCATTTTTTGGAAGCTAGATACCGTTGCGTAGAGTTTTCTGCATTGATCATTTTAGCTGGTCGAATGCCTGAATCAGAGTTAGGAGACGGAAGATATCGTCATTTGAAATTTTTTCCTGACTTTCGGGCTGATTTAGGTCAGTTTGACCAAAATATCTTCTTTAGCTGGCTTAGGGACTCAAGTTTGGATTTTTCAACTTGTTTCATGGTTCTCTGAGTTCATGAGCTTTACTGGCAGTTTGGAGTTTTAAATGAGCTGATACTGAAGATTTCAAGTCCAAGCTTTATTCGGCTGTATTTCATGCTAAAATCGCGGTTTACAGTGTGTATTTTATCGTTGGCTGTTGAAACCTGTGAAAACATGAAAATTCAATTAATTTACATTTATTAAACACATAATTGACCCAAATGTAATGTTTCTATGGGGTTTAAAACACAGTTTTGGGTACTTATCAAGCCACAAAATTTCAGTTCATCTCGGTTCAACAATGAAAAAATAATAACTTTGCTCTTCTTCTCACATGGTGAGGGATGCCCAACAATCTCTCCCTCCCGAGCCATGAGGGGGGATACCTCCACACATCCCCAAATCAATTGGAGGAGTGTGATACCAATCCGGCGGTAGCACAACAAACATCAAACTTGCTATTTGACAAAACTTTGGTCATCATATCTGACTCATTCTTGTCGGTATAGATCTTCTCAATGCACAATCGTTTCTCTTTAATAATTTTTCTAATCCAATAATAACGCACATGTATGCTTGGATCTAGAATGAAAACTATGATTTTTGCTCAAATGGATAGCGTTTTGCATCTGTGTAACCTTCAAGTAAGGTCTTACTCCCACCAAAACACAAACACGCTTTAGAAGTGCCCTTGAGATATCTTAATATCCACTTAACACCTTCCCAATGCTCTTTACCCAGATTTGACAGAAATCGGCTTATAATACCAACGACGAAAATAATATCTGGTCTTGTACACACCATTGCATACATCAAATTGCCCACTGTGGATGCATAAGGAATCTTTTACATTTCTTTCATCTCATGCTCACCCTTCGGACACTTATATTTGGTCATGCGGAATTGGCCACCAAGCGGACAACTCACCGGCTTCATTTGATCCATATTGAATCTCTTCAACACCTTGTCAATATAGCTTTCTTGAGAAAACCACAACTTTCCACTCTTTCTGTCACGAATGATCTGCATACCAAGTATATGTTTTGCTTAACCCAAATCCTTCATCTTAAAGGACTTACTCAAGTCTTTCTTCAACTTGGATATCTTGTTGATGTTTTAATTTGGCCAACTATCAACATATCATCCACACATAACAAAAGCACTATGAAATCTCCATATGGAAAGTTTTGAACAAACACACAGTGATCAGATGCAAACTTCTTGTAGCCATGTTTCACCATAAATGACTCAAATTTCATGTACCACTGTCTTGGTGCCTGCTTCAACCCATACAAACTCTTTCTCAGCTTGCATAATATGTGTTCATTGCCTTTGGCCTCAAAACCCTATGGTTGGTCCGTGTAGATATCTTCCTCAAGATCACTATGAAGAAAAGTTGTCTTGACATCTAGTTGCTCAACATCTAGGTTCATACTTGCAGCCAAACCCAATACTACCTTGATAGAAGTCAATTTAACTACCGGAGAGAAAATTTTATCAAAGTTAATACCTATTATCTGACCAAATCCCTTCACAACAAGGCGAGTTTTGTGCCTTGGATGTGGATTACTCTCTTCATGTGTGACTTTGAAAATCCACTTATTCTTGAGAACTTTTATTCCTTTTGGTTTCTCAACTAAGTCATAGGTGTGATTCTTATGCAAAAAATTCATCTCATCTTGCATGACATTCAACCATTTCTCTTTGTTTGTACTTTCAAGAGCATCTTGATAGTACATAGATTCTTAACCATCAGATAGTAAAACATACATATGTGGTAGATACCTGGTTGAAGCTTGTATTTCTCTTTCGGATCTTCTCACCTCATCTTCTTATGGCTTAGGAGGATGCAAGTTTTCTTGCTTAGGTGCTAGTTCATACACTACATCTGCATATTCTATCTCAGTAGGGTCAATATTATCATGAACAATATGATCATCATCATGAACCTCAAACCTATGGTTTTCTGCATTTTCAATGCCTTTTGCAACTCGTTCCACAATATGAATTTCTAGTTCTAATCAACAAGATCATTAACGAAAATTTATAGTTTCTCACCATTCTCAAAGTCTTATATTGTTTGGTCTTCTAAGAACGACATCTTGACTTCGGATTACCTTCTTGTTGATCGGATCATAAAGTTTGTAACAAAACTTCTCATCCCCATAACCCATAAAAATACACTGTTTGGCTTTGCCATCAAGATTGGATCTCTCATCCTTAGGAATATTGATAAAAGGAAAAACGATAGTTTTACATGCGAATAAGCGATGAAACTCAAATGTAAGTAAAACTAAAACTATTTTTTTGCTTATGTATCAAAGTTATCTACTCTCGTTATCAAAGCAATATGTTTATAGTAGAGAATTCGTTCCACTCCTAGTTTATTTAGGTGTAACGTTTTCTAATTCGTGTAAGCTAACAAAGTTGTGAGAGTAATGGAATTGAAATTTAACTACGATTGTGAATCAACAATCAAGATGATATAAATCAAACTATGGAAATACTAACTTGACAGTATGGGGAGAAATTAGGGGGATTTGATTTCACCTTAATTCGACTTAATAAACTAACGAAGAATTGTCGTAATCCGAATTGCTATGTTTTCGCATAACAATTGGGTCTATCTAATCCCTAATCGTTCATGGTAATCTCTACCAACTAACAATCAGCATGTGAAGCAATCAAACTCATTCTCATAGAGAACTAATTACTTTCTAGAATGAAATAGATTACTACGACCGTTTCTATGCTAATCGAAATCAAGTTTCATCAAGATTTTCTCAAACTCCTCTAATGGAGGTTTTAGCCTTGAATCATTACACTATCATTTCTAACCCAAAAACAAATAGAACAAGTCATTATTGAATAAGCAATAAACTTTATTAATCTAATTGAACAAGAGTAATAATAATGATTCAAAATGAATTTAAACTGAATTTAAAACTAAGATTATGAATAACTAATTATCAAATTAAGACAAACTAAATGAAATGAACTAAGTAATGGATTCTAAAAACTAAATTTACTGTTCTAACTAATTTATTGATAATTCACTAGATAAAAACTAAGTTATTGATTATAAAAACTAAATTCTTGCTCTCAAAACTAATTCTATGAAAAATAACTAGATAAAAACTAACTATTGGATTCTTGACTAAGTAAAAACTAAGTAGCTTCAGAGCTAAGTCTTTTTCTCTTCATATGGAGGAGACTAGATCCACAATTTCGTGCATGGGCTGAGGAGCCATGTTTTGGGCCGGAAAATCGAGCCCAAAATCTCATTACTTCAGTCCACATATGGGTTTTCAGTTGGAAATGACTTTAACAGCCTTTTCATCCATTTTTCCTTTTCTGATTGGGTCAAGGCTTAAACCATTAGAAAGCTCATTCCGAGCCGGTCGTTTTGACATAAGGTATGCCCAATTCCAAGGTCTGGGTCCAAAGATACGGCCTTCGGAAGTTTTGTTGACTTTTGTGCGCTATTTCTGCCCGCATTGACTTTGACATTTCAGCTTTGACCGGGCTTTAAAAGTGTTTTTTCTCCTTAAATCTTAGTCTTTAATCATAGAACTTCTTAGCAACTAACCTTTGCTATATTATCTCACAAAAGTGGTGCATTTATGCACATATTCGACTCTAATGTCTGAAATACATAAAAACATGATAACAGTACTAACTATTACTTATTAATCACATAATTGGTCAAAAAACAATATTGTTAAGGGGTTAAAACTACAGTTTTGAGCTCTTATCAAATATGAACAAATGCTCTGCACCCAAATGCCCTCAGGTATCCACAATCAACATCTCTGTTTGACTATACTTTTTTTTCGATAATCATTATTTAGAGACTTCGAAGGTGGATATGCTATGTGCATTGCTTCTACCTAGTAACTTTTTGGTAACTTAGAATGAGACAATATGCATCTCATCCTCTCTACAATGGTACGGTTCATCCTCTCGGCTATACCATTGTGTTGTGGTGTCTTAGGCATTGTGTGCTCATGACAAATTTTATGACTCTTGCAATACTTTTCAAACGGCCCAATGTACTCTCTCCCATTATCTGAATGGATACACTTCAAAGGCTTCTCGGTCTGTTTTTCCACCATACTATGAAAAATCTTGAACACACTGAGAACCTTATCTTTGGTTTTCAAACCATATGCCCATACTTTACTTGAAGCATCATCAATGAAAATAAAAAAGTATAAAGTTACCCCGTGGGACTTACTTTCATGGGACCACATAAATTCGAGTGTACTAGCTTAAGAATATTCTCCTTGCAATGAGAGGGGGATCTTTGAAAAGATATTATATGTTATTTTCCAACCAAACAATGAGTATAATTATTTAAATACATACCTTTGATGTTTGACAACACATTTTGCTTAACAAGAACTTCCATGCCTTTCTCGCCCATATGACACAATTGTTTTTACCATAGATCGGTGGAAGCTTCTTATTTCTTGTGCCGCATTTAACTATGCTTTACACAAACTAGCTTGTGTTTTGTAAAGCGAGCAATATTTCTTCCCTTTGGCTACCACAAAGGGACATTTACTTAGTTTCCATACTTCATTACTAAACGAGTTTTAGAAACCATTATCATCTAACTTCCCAGCGGAAATTAGGCTTAGTCGAAGATCGGGGACATGCCTTACATTCTTGAGCATCAAGGTGTAACCGTCACTAGTTTCCACATGAACATCATCAATCCCTGTAATCCTTGAAACTCCACTGTTACTCATCTTCACCTCACCAAAATCACCATAATTGTAGGTAATGAAGAAGTTAAACTCATATGCGGTGTGACGTGATAGGACGCTCCGGTATCTACCACCCACTATGTATCTTGACACGAGGTACTAACACAACACTTACCACAATATGATACAATTCCCAATGAGTAGCACTTTGTTACTCGCAGACTTCCTTTCACAGAGGTCTTCCAATTTCTTCCAAAGGTTAAAAATGATAATCTCTTAGGATACATGGTGAAATACAGTATCGTCAATCCACTGTCGAATATACCCAATAATTTTTTTATCAAACGTCTTCCAATTTACATCTGATACTTCTGTCGGTTTTACTCATTCATTTTCAATGGGTTGTGTCAAGTCTTTGCAATAAAGCAAGTCTTCCATCTTGGTTTTCAAAATGGTGTAGTTACTTCTATTTAGACTAGTAATGCGAATATTTATAGAATGATCCATCTCAACAAACTATTTCAACTCAAACCTCCTCTTATGAATTTAATCAAACACCTTTGAGCAAAATTTGGAACAACAACCTTTGTGATTGATCTAACCACGTCTCTAATACCACTTGTTGGAGAAAACGATGTCAATCGATCCCCGCTAAGATAGCTTGTATATGGACACTCCAAATTCTAATCAAATCTAAGCTTTCACTACAGCCAACAACCACAAACCTAAGCTATGAAATCAACAACCACAATAAATAATAACAATGTAGAGTAAAAACATAACACAATATGTAACGTGGTTCGGCTAATAATGTCTACTTCCATAAGATCAAATCATTTCTAAGATTGGAAAAGATGATTACAATTACTCCTCTTAAGTCTTTTGAACACTTACTAGATCTATTTTTTTATATCTCTTTCCTTACAAGCTTATCTATTTGTAAGAGTTTCATCTCAATTTTGGTGGCTCTCAAAATTGGTTTTCTCTCTCTTTTTTATTTTGGGTATGAAACCCTAACTTATTTTATATAACATGTTGAAATTTCAGTGAGCCATAAAATTTTAGTTCATTTCGGTTCAACAACAAAAAATAGAACTTTGTTCTTCTTCTCACATGGTGAGGGACACCCAACAATCAAATCATCTTAAGTTCTAACAAATACCATATTATCAAAGTCGAAATCTATGGTATGTTTCGTATTGAAACTTTGAAAACTGAAACAGCCAAACAGGTCACGTAATTCTATAGTCTATACAAAATCTATCTAATAAAACACAATGGTGTGGGGCCCGCAGGGCCTCCATCCAGTGGTTACCATTGTCTTTTCTAAGTTGTGACATGGCTGTTTCAAGCTATCCTAAGTGGTGTGCTATTCTCTAACTTTAGGTACAGTTCCACAATATCATTTTCTTCTATAATATAGGGTAAAAACTTTTAGGTTTGATTCTCTTTCTTCTCTTCTCAGATCTGCAGCCGCCACTCTCGGACCCATGTCAGGTATGCTACTCTGGTTTGACTAGCAAATGTTGCAAATTCTTGCGAGGATTGTTTCGCAGCTTCATAGGGACACGTTCGTATTTGCTTGCAAGAACCTGTTAATGATTTATGTCATTTTTGTTTGATGCAGATTGAGACAGCATTCTAAGTTTGTTCAAGTTTAATGGCACATCCTGGTCCTATAGATATATTATCCTCAGATAGTGAAAGTGAAATAGAAGTTTGTGTGGAAAATGGAACATCCTTAGCAATGGAATCAGCTGTTACTAGAATTCCCAGGAAGCTTCCATCGTGGGCATCTACCGCGAGCACCAAATCAAATAGTAGAGTATCAACATTTTGGATTCACAAAACCGCTTCATATTTCATTGTAATGGCTTACTCAAGTATTATGTTGTTGCGTGAATCGCGGGTTACATTGGATCATCGCGAAATCACCAATTGCCTCAAAGAGCATCTTCTTCAGTGGAATGGCACTCAAATCATGTTGAGGATGTTGATGGGAGTGTCAGCTCTCACCACAAAGACATATCTGGCAATATTTTTGGAAAATTTTCATCTCAGCAATATCCGAAGAGATGTCTTCCACAATCTCTTCAATCACCTGCATCAACTTCCAAAGCTAAATCTTCAATGGAAAATGGGGCGCTCAGCAAATCTTACCTGCCATTTGCTTCAAATATTATTGATCCCAAAGTTTATCCAAAAGATAATTTAGGCGGGAAAGCGAACGATGTAAGTAGTAGGTACGACCACACTGGAGGTAGGCTCCTACCTTCATCTTTGGCACATGGAAAGCTTCTTCCCAATGTACAATCTGATGGCTCAAGTGCCCCTGCACATCTTTCTGGTCCTTCATCACTGCTTTCTGGACCAGCAGAAAACGATGTCTTTCAAGCTGCATTGCAGGTATACTCTCTGGTCCTTCATCACTGCTGAACGAGATAGATAAGAATAGATAAACTATTTTGTATTTTCTGCTAGAATTGACGTTGTGTGGTATAGGCTCCCTGGAAACATTTTCTCTGTCCAACTAGAATTAATGATCTATGATGGTCATCTGTTGAAAAGTGCAAATGTTTTATAATTTTTCAGCAAAATGGAAATTTAAGCATTAGTCTTTGCTTTTGCTATTTACATGCAAATTTGAAGTAAAGGGTTCAAGAATTATATGTTGGTCAAAAAGTTTCAGTTAGACACCAAACCTAGATACAACTTCTTATGAATTATTGCCGTTCGGGCTTGCTTTTTTTTTTTTCCCGAGTGATGGTCTTTTTTGATTATGGTGGTTTTATTTTAGTTATGGTGTATTGTAAACACACTCGCTTTTGCATCCTTATACTTTTTTAACATTTTGTAAGATTTTTTTTCTATATGCTTGCACTCACGGGTAATGATATCCGTGGGTTGACTATCATTTGTAGCTCTCTCCCTCGATGTTGTTGTAAATCAAATAATGATTAGTTGCCTTTCTTACCCTTCCATAGGTGTTCAAAGTGTGGACAAGAGTCGGCCTCCCTCAAAGTTGGAAGACTTTTATGAACTTGAGTTAAACATCAAAGGTTTGAAAAACTTACATGAGAGTTTAGATGATTACCTCGAGTGTGGAAGAACTATGTGGAGACAATCGGTATTTAATTAATCCCGTGGTTCACGAAGTTGATGCTACCCGTTGCATTAAGCTGCAAACACACCTCGGTTTCCTCAATTTCCAGCTAAAACGTTGTGTTTTTCTCCCAAAGGTACTTACCTTATATTATTCAAGGTTGATATTCATAGCTATCAATATTTAGATGCAATATATTTAAGTAGACATTCTTAAACTGTTTCGGCCTTTGGATGCATGCTGTTACTAAAGTCAAAGGATACTGGAGAACCAAGCAAAGGTAACATAAAGGGTATAAGCAATGGAAACGAACAAGAAGTCCCAAAAAGGGATGATCGATTTCCCAATTCAGAAGATGCTTTTCATTCTAATACAGCCATTACTTTCAGTTGCTCCTGAAGTGTTTGTCTCAGTAAATTTGTGTTTTCATAGTTTCTATCTCTGTCATATTTTAATTTCCACATAAAACCTATCTAAGCAAATCAATGAATACGCATATGGTTGTTTGTGGATGACAAATGGGTTTCCTTATTCTTGTGAAATGCAGTCGCGTATGTAATTGTACTCGGATGATCATGCCTTAAAGCTCCCGTATTTCATTGTGATGGCTGGATTTGTTTTAGCTCTGCTTGCATTTGGGATTCCCCATTTGTCGCTATGAGAATCTATCTTGAGTTTCAAATGCCTTGAGTTTAATATATAATATCGTCATCGCATGTGTGCTATCGTTTCAAGATGGTATGTGTTGTCTTTCCCAAATTCTCAATGTCGCGGGCCCGGTCTAATGAAGTTCTCAGAGAAGCTTTCAGTTTTTTTTTTAGATGTAGTTATTTTCTTTATACATTATAAAATCCTATGACTTCAATTGTCAACATCAAGTAAATTTTTATATGCAACTTGCAACAAGAAGTCGATCATCGATCTAGCTTTTTACCGCCTTTCAAACCAAGGTTGCTAAAGGTTCTTCAATGTTCATTTCTTTCTGGAATTAAGTAAGATCTCATACTATCAATCAATCTAATTAAAATGGACGCATTCAGAGTTTTTGAGATACTTTGAAGTTGATACATTTGCTGATGTTGATCGATTTGAAGTTTAAACTTAAATTTATTGCCTGAGTTAGGTGAACAATCATCATTAGAAGCACCAATAGTCCACGGCAACAGAAATCGATGTCATGTCCCAGGTGTCCTTTACAATCCAAATACATTGGAGAGCTTCCGTGCCCTTGATAAACAGAGTTTGTTGAATTCAGAAGCAAATAAGGTATTTTTCAAGTTTCCTTGTAATCAAAATAACAAGGATTGTTTGGCGAGCCACATGTTTAGAAATTCTTACGCCTATAGTACGCCTTCTTAAGTCTTACCAACATTCACCGGTTTTCAGATTTGGGAGGACATCCGCTCGGGTAGAGCCGTGGAGGATAGTTCTTTACTTTCAAGGTTCCTTCTAATTTCTCTTGGCGATTTGAAAAAGTCGAAGCTTCAACTACCGGGTTTAAGCACCTCGCCTCGAAGGTTGATCCTTTAGCAACCTTGATTGATTTGAGGCCGCCTTCAATCTACTTCAATCTAGAAGAGGTACCGAATTAAATTTTATATATCCGAGTAATCGGGTAAATATAAATGTTTAGATCTGCTCTTTTGTTAATTGGTATTGGTTCCGATGAGAAATGGTTTATTCTCGAAGTACTAGGCCGAGTCCCCTGTCACCGCTTGTAACGAATGACGAACTCTAGCTTAACAAAAGTCACGGGAGAGGGTGCAACTTTTGAGTTGTTTTAAACGCATGTCTTTGAAGGAAAAGATCCGTGGTGACCGCCATGTCTTCGATGGCGTAAGAGCGGATCTCAACTCTCAAAGACATTGGCCCTACAAACTAATTTCTATTCAAAGCAGCTGTATCTATGTGCCTACCGGTGGAGTAACTATGTGGAATAATTACTTTGTCTTTTTCTTCTCTAGATCTATGTCCCACTACTATGATCGTAGTTGAGCTGTTAGACTTGTTTTGGGTTTCGCAAGGATTTAACGAAAGAAGACAAGAATTTATGGTCTTTAGAGGGGCTAGATCCGTAAAAATCTTTCTTTATGGGCTCAACTTGAGTTTAAAACCTAAGTCTTTAGCTTTAATATTGAGTGTATACTCATTTGGTATTTTATTTCTCGATTGTCGTTAAAGTATGTGCTTTCTCATGGAGCAACTTTTTCCTTTTATTGCTCATGTTTTACCGGGGCCATGTATAGCGTAATGCAACTTATTCTCTCACCACCACCACCGGGCTCATAGATGCAATTGAATGGTCGATAGCGTATGCAACTTATTCTCTTACCACCACCACCGACTCATAGATGCAATTGAATCTTTCCCCTAGAGTTTCTACAGATTATAGGGATATGTTGCCATATATAGATGGGGAATGTTTGTCGTGGATGCTTCGAAAATGAACGTCGAGAATAAAATGAGGGTAATTGATACCATTGTCGAAAACATGTCTTCGACTTTGTATCTTAAATGTATTTTTAGAAAATTTACAATTAAGAGGGAATCACGCTCACTTTGCAGAAACGATAATCAAGAGCATGCTTCTGAAAGAACCCGTGATTGTAGATTGACCGTCAGGAACCCAGATTGTAGACTAACCGTAAGGCACGTGGAGCGTTGAGGTAGCGCTGTAGGCACATCCACGCCTCGCGGGCCGTAGGCACGGGCATACCCTAGTTACAAATGACCTGAAATACTTGTGATTTGGTGGAGGAGGAGTTTACATTATTTATTTTTTCTGTTTATTTTTTTTCGTTCAGGTGGACCACATCACCTGAAGATGGCAATGCATTTGCTTTGCTGGGCAATAGAATTCTGTTACCAAATGGACAGGCTTTTCTTGTATGTCCACAAATTCTGTCTGAAGTTAATATGATTTCGCTGTGGCGATAGATTTTTTTCGACATCTCACCTCATTTTGTCCTTCCAGATTTTTAGTGCAACACCTGACACCACACATTTCTAACTGATGGGCAACTGACCGAACACCTTGGGTACGTGATTTGGAAAATTCTAGGACAGGACACACGTTTCCCGTAACGTACCTGGGACTCCCTATCAAGTCCTCGTAAGTGAGTCACATCATCACCGACCACCAAGTGATGTGACGATTTAGGAGCGGGGTAGCTTCATATTCTCACATCTATGTCGCAACACAGTGGGCGAATAGTTTTGGATTTTGATCACCACTCACTTTTTTTTAAACTGATTTCAGTTTTAATTTAGATTACTTTTGGTATTTGCCGCTAGCTACAAGAACATAATTCTTTGCGTAATTAACCATGTTTCCCGACGGAATATTGTGTTCCTGTCCTATATATTCTTGCTTCATTTGATGACTTGTGGAGTTGTGCTAGCCATCTTGAAATTTTTCAAAAAGTCATAGCAAATGCGTATCCCTTTTTTTTTCGATAAAGCAAAAAAAAAAAAAAAAAAAAAAAAAAAAGTCATAGCAAATGCGTATCCCATAACCATAAGAATGGTAAATATTAAAGATAGTTCGAAATACCTGTATATATTTAGCTAAGATCCACGTATCAAACTACTGAAGTGGGCATCTTGACACACAAACTACAAAGATGATATGTCACACCCCGAATTTTGATAAATCATATAACATAATTAATATTCAACTCCTTGATATCTGAAGTGTGACGACAACCTCAAATCTCAACCTATCGTTATACACTTCAAAATAACATAACACCAAATAATATAATAATAATAATAATTAATACTCAAAAATATCTCTTCGTTATGAAAACTTGCAAATTTAGATTAAGTTACAAACTTCCTCACTTAACAATTCCGAAATAAAAAATATATATATCTGTCACAAACAATTTCCACCACATCTCAAAGGAAAATGAAAGACATTTTATTTAAACAGCTAACATAAATCATGAGTAGCAAATCACCTCCTTGAATGTCAATTAGCTCTGTCTAGGCTGATCGACTATGTTCATATATGAACACACCCGATTAGCAAAAATGTAAATCGGGTTAGCATTAAAAACAATACTGGTGTGAGTACCTTTAGTTATAGAATATTTTTTTTTATTGGCAAACTTTTTTTAAATGAGATCAATAACTCTTTAATATTGGTGGGGGTTCGACTTCTAGACCTTTGGTAACATCACCCAAAGGTTTTACCGATTTTACTAGTTAGTACCTAAAAATTAGTTGATTTATGATAAGTGATACATATATTAATAAGACAGTTAGTTTCTCCACCAATACGCCTTAGCTTAAAGTAGTTAGTTCCTCTATGGAGGCACCTTAGCTTCTAGCTAATAACAAATAAAACTTATGCTACACTTACCTCTATGCATGCTCTATTACATAATGGGTCATCTCTGCAAAAATACTTAGTTTAACTCACTCTCTGGCAAAACAACTTTTAGTTGTAATATCTATCTAATAAAACACAATGGTGTGGGGCCCGCAGGGCTCCATCCAGTGGTTACCATTGTTTTTCTAAGTTTCAAGTTGACACGGCAAAATAAGCCAATCCCAAAGAGTATGCTTCCTTACGCCTCTAACACTCGGATCTATCGGATCTTTTTCCTCATCTTCAAACAAAACATCAATACCACTATTCTTCCCCCGTAGCCAAGAGTTGCCGTTTTCCAACCGCGTCTATTCTTGATGCCTAACCGCCGCTTATAGGTTTCCGAAATGGGCCAATCGTTCAACACTTTCACTCTTCTCTCGCTTCAACAAAACTTTTATGAAGGGGAGAGTCTCAAGGCCTTTGGGGTCTACGCCTTTGGCGGTCACCCGCTTTAAGTTTAATCTAAACACTCAATGATTTTTGAAGCCGAATCTAGGAGTTTGGTTGTATTATGAATTGTTCAAGTTGGTTGGTTCTTGGAGCCAAACAAATTTGAAATTTCGTTGCTTTTCGATGATTCTAACATTTTATTTGCTTAAGTGGTGGTCATCCGTTGCTTCGCTATCAAGTGTGTTGAAGTTCAAAAGCAATGTTAGACACATTAATATCTTGATAGGCCGTTTTAATAGCTTATGTTATCAACGTTCAGACATTGGAGCCAAGGTGTTAATAGCTTCTGTTATCAAAGTTCAGACATTGATAGGCCGTTTTAATTAATAAGACATTAATTAATAATAAGACACATTAATTATTTGATGATTATTTGCCTGGAATGCAGCCACCTAAGATTACAGATTCAAGGGACTCATTATCTTCATTTAGTCCATCACAGCTATTCTTTACTTCGGATAATTTTGGTATGGATTCAAGGGTTTCATCTTCGTTGATTCAAGTAGGACTTCCGTGGTGGGCGGCGGAGCAGGCTAAATGTAAGCTTTACTCTTGTTTCCTTTCCTATTGGTTTTAAATATAGTCCCATTTGTAATGTGTTTTATTTTCATGATCTTAGAGTTCGATTCCACGGGTACATTTGGTGGACGGAAATGGAAGAAAATGCACCGAGAGTCACCCGTCAATGTACCATTTAAGCCGAGAACCGAGGTATGAATCATCGAGAACTTACCTAAAACAGTTTTGTTATAGTTTATGCTTAGATAAAACCTACTACAGAGGAATTAGACCAGTTTTGTCGGAAATACATTGTTGGACATACAATAGTACTATGTTTGGATTTGGTTGACGTGCATCCCTTGCATACACGCCCTATGCATTTTCTTTTTCGACTCTAGGTTTGCGAAAGTGCTCCACTTATACAACAAGAAGATTTCACTGTTTCAACCATCAAATCAAGATGATTAGAGGGACTTTTATGATAAGAATGTGATTTACTATTGAAAGGATGTTCTAGGCTGCAATTATGTAATGTATTGGTTCTTGTTGCAAAGAAAGAGGGAGATCAAAGGAGGAGGAGTTCCCCAAAAAAGTAAAGGAAATGTCTATGGAGGAGGAAAAATTACGGATTCCAATTGCACAAGGGCTCCCATGGACAACGGATGAACCCGAGGTTAGAATTGCCGTAAATTAAGTGTGGCATTTAGGTCAATGACCAAATTTGCACAGATTTTATGTTTTGCTTTCTGAATCTTAGTGGTGATAGTATCTCCTCTCTAGATTTTAAAACAAAGCTTCATCTTGGTCCAAGACTGCTTTTTATTGTTCTTTAGTCGAAGATCAAGCAACATAACCGGGCGCTTTTATTGTCGTGGTTTTACTTCATTTTCTTTGTTCTATTTTAATACTTAATATACTCCCGCTTTATGTTTTCGACATTCTTTTATACTCTTTAACAAGAAGCTTGCTAAAGCCTCCAAAGAAAGAAATCACGAGGTCGCTTGACTTTTTCTTCACAAATGATATGAGGGTACGTGGAGCGGCAGAGTTTGATCATTATGTAAGTTTACATAGCTAATCTAATAGCTATTTTACTATTATCTTTATGGATTTCCACAAAGACCTAACCTTTGGCTTCTTTCATTAAGAAAAGCCGATTGTTCATCCATTACATTTTTTTTCAGGTCACCAAAAAATTGAGTTTGATTGAGCAAGACAAATTGGAAAGAGAGAGGCGTGAGAAGGTATGAGTCCGACTAGAAATGAATTTTTATGGTCATAGCAAAATGTTCACACAATATGTTAATGTTTACTTAAATATGTGATTTGTCTCTTGGGCTTCTTGCAGCTAGCGTAAGAGGAAGAGATAAGGAGATTGAGGAAGGAGCTTGTTCCAAGAGCTCAGCCCATGCCTTATTTTGATAGACCTTTTGTTCCACAAAGGTAATGGTCTAATTTAGGTTTTTATATGATACTGCTTCTTGTTTGACATTATTTAGTTTTATGTAGAAAACCCAAGAGTTTAGAAAGCTTAAGTAGTGTTGAAATTACAAGAGGGATATTTTACTCATCCTTCAACATTTTAACAACTGATCCGGGGAATGACTTGATCAAGAAAGTGCATATTAGCGATGAAATTACTTCATCAACATCTTTCTTTCTCTTTTTCTCCCTTTTAACGATTTCCACTTTGAAAATCAAATGCAAACATTTCGTGTTAGAATAAGATGATCAAGGATTATTACTTTCATCCTTTAATGCTTTGACGACTAATCATTCGCACCCTTTCTCATGGTAGATCTGTAATAGGGCAATCGCACTCTTGTTTGCCGTGGTTCTCGATAGTGTTATTTTAAATATATGGCCGCCATACCGATGGATCAATTGGTCTTTGCATCTTCCGGAGGTCTCAAAGCATCCAACTGCTCCAAAACAACCTAAGTTTCATATGCCCCAAAGATAAGAAGATCAGTGCATGTCCCGGAATGACATTAGTATCTATAATTGACCAAAGATCAAGATCGAGAAGGCAAGGATGATTGGAAAGGATAAAAGATCGATATCTACACCCTCCAAAGATCAGATCAAGAAGAGGGAGCGGATGAACGATGGATGAAATTTCATCCACTCATATTACCATATTGAAGACCAATAAATAAAATACTTTCGTAATCTATTTTGTTTCTTCATTCGGCTATTGAAGAATGTTATTTCGCTTATTTGTCATCCTCAGATACAAGTACTCAATTATTTCTATTTGTATCTCCTTTGTTCATAGTGAACTTTTTTTTTTTTTGATCCATCAAAGTTTAGAAGGTACCCGTGGTTTTAGTTAGATTCAAAGGTGATGGAATGTAGGGAACCAAAATAAACTCCTTCCATGAAGCTTACTTCTAGTCGCTCTATCTAGTGTGATGTTTCTCAGAGGATTTTGTCCTCTATAATTGCTGCCTAATTGTGCTCATTGAACATTTCGGTGCCACTTTCCTCGGTTCCACTTTTATACAATTGTCAAACCAAATTTTAACTCTGGCCGCAATGTCACCTTTTGGTTCAAACAACTCTCTCACCTAACATTGGGTTGGTCTTTTGTCCGGCAGCATGCCAACAAGCACACAACAATATGAAAACCGAGACGCCAAAATTATATGGATAGGTTGATTGTGGTTTGTGGATGCATTCGCCTTCAACAACCAATCTGAATTGGATCATATACGTGTAACACGCTGGTGTGCTATCTTAGAACACATGCTATTGCTAAGATAAGAGTCTACAACTTACTTACGCCTTTTCATCCATTGTGAGTTTGGGACAAACTAGGGGTGTAACGGATAGGTTCGGATCGGATATGCCTCAGATCCGAATCCGAATCCGAAAATTTATACCGATATCCTAATCCGAATTCAATCCGACGGATATTAAAAAATTTATCCGGAATCCGATTTCGATATCCGAACGGATATCGGATAATATCCGATCCAAAATTAAAATTAATTAAAATTTTATTTGCTTTAAATAATTCATTTTACCATTATAAAAACTAGTATAAATATATATATTTGTCATTTATTATTATTATTTTGTTATTATAGTTTTATATTATTAGTTTATGATTTTATATAATATTTTATACAATAAAAAATGAATAAATTAATTATATATAATAACTATTAATTTTTTAAATCGGATCGGATATTATCGGATGCGGATATGGCAGTATCCGAAACCAGTTCGGACATAAAAAAAATATCCGAATCCGAATCCGAATCCGAAATTTTCGGATAATATCCAATTTTTCAATACGACTAATCGGATTCAATATTTGATATCCACTTGCACCCCTAGGGACAGCCTTATTCTCGCCGGAAGCGAAGAAAGCTGGCCAATGTAACTATGTAACCACACCGTAATGTAAATTATTAGGCTCTGTGAAATGCTTACCTGGAAAATCATGATCCAAAACATTGGAAAATCATCAAATAATGGGAGGTTATATCCAAATCACCCTTCGTGGTTCAAGTTAGTGTGATGTCGAAGTTTCCAGCCTAATAATCATTCTTGACCATAAATAGAACAATAGCCAAAGATAATAGAATCAAAACGGGGAGGGGGTGTGTTCAAGTTCAGTCGCTTCTACAGAGTTAGCGTCATGGGCGACTTATCGATCTTGCATCGGCACGGGCATACCCTAGTCATAAAACGAAACGTAACGTGTAAGTCTTAAAATAATAACTATGTAAGATAAAATGATAATTTCAAAAACGTTTAACAGGTGTTAATACTCCTCGATATCTGAGGTGTGACACGATATCACATTATCACCTTGTCCCCTGTCGATGTGTTAGCCAAATAAAACTTAGTACCACAATGATCAAATTTGAAGCCGTCTATAGCCTTTATAAAAATAAAAAAAAAAGTTGTCTATAGCCTGTATATGCAGAACGCTAGGACCACACAATGTACAACGATGCCATCAAAGATTTGGTATTTATACTTGTTAGAAAAATGGATTTGCACAAATCCATTGAGATATGAATAAGTAATTTGTCTCCCAAGTTATCCTACATTGAGATGAAATGAGTTTTTCTTTAAACAATACATAAAGTGAGAAAAACATTTTCGAAATGGTACACTGGTTCGAAACAGTGCATTATGCCGAAAAGATGCGACCTTTCGAAATATGTACTGGTTCGAAACAATACATCATGCCGAAAAGGTGCGACCTTTCGAAATAGGCACTGGTTCGCAACAGTGCTTTATATCGAAATAGTGTGTCATTTCGAAACATGTGACTTTTCAAAGAGTTGTTTACTTTTTTCCAAGAGTCACTGTGTTGTTTCGAAGAGGCACCACTCACCTATAAATAGTTGATGAATTTGAAGAGAAAGACACACCATATCACACAGAGTTCTGATATTTCTCTTCTCCCTCTGTTCTTAGTCAAATACTATGTTGTATTCGCTGAGTCTATAGAATTGAAGTGCTAGCTTTCTGTAGAAGGAAGTCCGTTCTATCTTGGGAAGCAGTTTCCCATCAACCTTCAAGCACCGTGAGAGAGAAAATTTGTTTTAAGGACATAGTAAATCTTCACTAGGCTCGGATTTAATCATTAGTAAATTAAGTTCATTAGTTGAACTAAAATGTTTGTTTGTTTGTTGAACTAAAGGTTTGTTCATAATATATTTGTTATATCAATTTGATTTTCTTATTTACTTAACAATAAGTATATTTTTGGAATAAATCTCCTACAATACTAACTTCATCTCGAGCATCAAGAATCAAATATTTGGTATCTATACTAACTTCATCTTGAGCATCAAGAAACTAGATGTAACGATATTGATTAACTACATACATTTTTCATTACAGAGACTTAGAGACGAGATACTACTCTTTGATTTTTCGCCTTATGCAATTTAAGTAAAATTAAAATGTCATTTTTTTAGAAAAAAAAATCATTATCTAACAGTGAGAATAATAATTATCTACTCAGACTCCCTCAATAACTCTCTTGGGACTCCATTTTCTACGTGACATCAAAATCTTACTCTCTTTCCAAAATTTTAAAAACAAACATAGAAATAAATTAATACCAAATAACATATCTAATTAAATGACTAAAACCAAAATAACAAATAAATAAATAACTTGCCTATATTTTCACATACAAATCAACCAAAGAAAAAAAAAAAAAAAAAATCTTAACTCCCAAAAAAAAAAAAAAAAAAAATGAATTGGGTGCACTTGTGAATCAAATCATTATATTTTTTGACATAATCATCAAAACATTTGTTTAAATCAATAGATAGATAATCATATGATTTTTTTTTCTCCATTCAAAATTAATGTAAATTAAAGTGATTTTTTTTTAAAAAATTTTGTGACAAGAAATAGAGTGAGGGGGATGAGAATGACGAGGGTGCATTTTTTGGGCACGCAACTTTTTTTTAGGGCGTTGGGTTTTATTTTTCTTTATCTTATTTCTTTTTTTTTTGTTTAATTTGTTTGTGGAAATATAGACAATATTTTTGTTATTATTTTGGGTGTTAGTTGTTTAATTGGGTAAGTTATTAGTTATTTTTTTGTTTTTTTTTTATTATTGGAAATAGAAATATAATTTGAATGCCACGTAAGATATATAATCCCTATGGAGTTATTAAGGGTGATCTTGGACACACCCATAGAAACACTCCCATACTCCATAACTAACTTAAGTTTTAGTCATACCCCAATAACCGCCTCAATCCAATAATATCTCTCAAATTAATTTGGGAGATTTATAATAGAGGCAAAATGATTAAAAAAAATAAAATAACAACATGTCTTTTGGGTACTCGTTCTTTTGGAAGAAGAAATCAATAATATATATATATATATATATATTTTTTATTTTATTTTTTTTTTGAAAGAAGAAGAATAATAACACGTTTTTTTCAGTTACAAGTGAAGAACGTAGAGTATCTAGGGTTTAGTATGGAGTCCCACGATATATATTAAATAAATTACTTGTTTTGTCTTAGGTATACCTAATAAAAAAAAATTAGGAACCTAAATGTGTCTAAAATAATTTTATTTATTTATTTTAAAGTTGGGGTATGTGAGTGTTTTTATGGGTGTGTCCAAAATCACTCATTATTAAGGGAGTCTAAATAGATTTTTTATATAATTTATCTAGTCAGGTTATTAAAAGTTACAAAAAATAATAATAATAATAATAAATAAACACAAAAAAACAAATGTTATTAGCAAGTGAAAAAAGTTTACTAATGCCAATTAAGGAACAGGTCCAACTAATAACTAACAAAGTAACAAGTCGATCATGCGACTTCTACACGCACTCCCCTGCCGTCCACCATATAAATATTTATAAGCTAGTTTATCATTAAGGCGACATGGTGTGAATGTTAATTTCTTTTCAGGTCAAGAGTACTTGACTAGTTGACTCTAAATGTTCACACGTGATGATTATACAGTCAATAATATATTGGCTAACTAATTTCCAACATTGTTGATCATAGTCTTTTCAATAATTATAGGACCACATTATTTTTGGTCTGGTTAGTGACATGGTGACATGGCAAGCCTGTTTTTTATTCTTTAACATCTTTTCCACGTGACAAAAAATTAAAAAATCGAAAATAGCCCCGACACCTGTTTCTCTATTCCCATTAATGATGAACACCGAACATGACCAATTTTTTGTTTAAGAAGAAAGACAAAAAAAATTCGAAAAAAAGAGAATGGTGTATTGGTGTCTTTATACTGGTTCGTTTGTTCTAATTGGAGACAAAATCTCGTTACATTGAAAAACTTGGGAAAACCATTTTTTATTAATGAATTCTTGAAATCCTCTTTTCTAACAAACCAAGTTCTCAAATCAATTTTTCTTCTAATTTTCTATTCATTAGAGACGAGGGGTTTTCCTTTAATTTACAGGGCCTAAAGGTATGAAATAGAATTTGTGCCTCGTTTTGTAAGTATTAGATGAAAAATCATTAGCAAAAATAATAATAATAAAAATATATATATGAGAAAATCAATACATATATATATATATATATATATATATATATATATATACACACAATCTGAAATTGATAATTTGAGAGAATGTGGGATATTAGTAAATGACTAAATGGGTGGAAGAAAGAAGAGAGGGTAATAGAGTAATTGTGTTTTATTTGGTTTGAGTTGAGAGAAATTAGAGAAATATAAAACTGCATGATACTTCAGCCAGTCACTAAACCGGGCCAAAATGTCTGTCTCCATAGAATTACTCTAGTATTTTTAATCCAAATCCTAGGCAAGTGCCGGTCCCCCAAAACGACCCGAACATGAGAGGTCATCCTGTGAGTTTCAGTGTACTCCGATCCAAAGTCCAAACTAGCCAAGTTGACTCTAACTTGAACTTATGCAGTTATGTACTTATGTTAATCAATTTAACTTAGTATGTGCTGCCTATATAGGGGTGGAATTTGAGCCGAGTAGCTTGGGCTTGGCTCGTTTATGCTTGGCTCAAGTTTGTTCATTTAACTAAATGAGCAAGCTCGTTCCCATATTATACCGCTTAATAAACGAAAGGGTGATCCTGTTCTACCAATAAAGCTCAAAATACCATCATCACAAATAAATAAAATAGCCAGAAATTTCTCGAGGCTCTGGCTTCGAGCTCTACTCATTTAAGCTTCAAATTGGACTCGTTCATATAATATATGAGCCAAGCTTGAGTCTATATTAAAGCTCGTTTAAATAAACGAGTTGAGCCGAACTTAGTGAACTCGGATCGATTAGCTCGAATTCCACCCCTATACCTATACATACAGACATGGAATTTGATTGAATATGCCAGTTGGTAATTCATCTGAAAACAGACTGATCAGTATATATGAATGTGTTCCACAAGCTGCGGGATTCCTAAATGCCTGTACTTTTCATTAAAAAGTTGTGGTCCTAAGAATTATGATCATATTTAGTGAAGATACGATCCAAGGATTATAAGGATGTTTAAACTTGCTTGTCAGGGTTGAATTATTGCAAATTGCAAAAGGATTGGATATTAATTGGCCATGTGGATCATATCCCGTGTTAGTTCTGACCTTAATTTTTATGCTTATGCTTTTGTTTAAGTGTTGAGCCATCGATCATATCTCTATCTCTACTATATTAACGAGGCTTCCCCCACTCCTCCCCCCCTGCCACTTGGAGCCGCCCCAAAAATCCAGCCAGCCACACACTTTTGTAGACAGAAAAAGTAGCTGATTGTGACATTTTCCCAACTGACGGCTCAATTATTGAGCTTTCCAAGCTGTCCTTAACTTTGACACATAAAATTACATTTGTGCCCTTTAATCCTATAACTAATTTAATTCGGATCTAACTTACCAATGGAGATTAGATCGAGCTGGGGTTTCTTCAACCAAAATGAGAACTGGGAAACCAAACCGAACTGAATCAAACCGGACAGCTTTTACGGTTCCTGGTAACTCCGGTTCGGGTTACAATTTCAAAAGTTAGGAGCCGATAGGTTAGGTTTGGTTTTTGGTTTCTAGGCTTTGGTTCGTAGTGAAAACTGAAACCAAACCGTATAATAACTTTAAATATATTAGTATACAGGCTTTCTCTTAAACGGACTATCCTTTTACAGACATGTTATGTAGTTAATATATGTAAAGTTAAATAGTATGGATAACTATATCAAGCCCAATAAATATTTATCTTATCAATTGGGACATATTAAGATATTTAATAGATTATAAACACATCTCTTTATGTGGAAATGTAAATTTGTGTAATTAAATATTTTATTAGTGTTTGCTTCAATTTTAAATTAGTCTATGGTTTCAATATGTTGTGTTTGGTTTCAAATTGGCCTAAAATATTTTGGATATGGAATTTGATGGCAAGCCCAATAGTTGGCCCGAACCAAATAACGGAATCGGGACCGAACCGATAAGTTGGTTCAATTTTATATTGGGTTCTATTTAACAACGGTTTAGTTTTGGTTTTGAAAATTTAAAAACCAACTAGATGGATTAGTTTGCGGTTTCTATAGGAACCGGACTATGAACACCCCTACTATCCGATAGAAAGATGGATGACATGCAAATATGCAATATTCAATAAATGACCAGCTTGATTTAGCCACATGTAAGTATCCTCCGTTCTCAAACATATCACTACAACACACGTGTCTACACCCCAGGTCGTATCTTCACAGCTCATACATCACCAGTTCGTATCACGTCACCAGAACGTAACAACGACCCAGACTCATGTCGTCCCAAATATCAAACACAACCATATATGGAAATAAATGATCTACCGCGATCCTAAAGCTTAATCAACACACCAATCAATAAGACATTTACTTTATAACATTAGAAATAATGATTTAATCATCAAGATAAAGACAAAATATGGATATACACTGACAACGGCCTGAAACAAATAAGAAAAGTTAGCTAAAACATCTATAAGTAGATAGAGATGAACTACGTAAGACTTGATTCAAATTTACCCAAGAAACTTGATATGTAAACAACTCTTATCCCAAGCAAGAGTGCAGCCATTTCCTATCAACCTTAACCTCAGGTCGTAAATACAAATCTACACCTCTACACCACCCTTGAGAGCGAGGTAGTCCCTAGCTAGCGCGTGGAATCTACATTCTCCGCCGCTCATGCACAATCCAATTTTGTCTCCAACAAGACCTGGAGTCTTTGGAGTATATATATATTCTGAAGGGATTGCCCCAAATTACTTTTTATGCCCTTTTATTTTACCAGCGCACCTTATAAGGTAAATGGTTAAAGATTTCAGATTTTATCCTATCCCCTGCATTAGTCAGCGCAAGGGATTTGAGGAAAGCATTTCACCAATTTAAATCCAAGACCGGCTAGAACTGCACCAGCAATTTGGCTTTCAACATAGCCCTATTCGACGGCACATCTTTACTATATTAAAAATTGCGCTCCCACTGCACCTACAATCCCACACCAGTGATTTAATGATAAAGAAAATTTGTGACTCTTGATCACTTTTTTTTTTTGCCTCTATATAAATTTACATATTATTATTTTATCCTATTCCTAAATTTCAACAGTTTTAAATTTAAAATACATGACGAAATTTCAAATAAATTTCAACAATTTTTAATCGAAATTCCAGACAAATTTTTTAAACTAAAAATTATATTGTGGCCCACACATAGTAGTTGTTGTTGTTATTTTTTTTACAAAGGTGTACACACGCACAAAGTGAGTACATCATACTAGTGTATCGTACAAATGTACAATTCAAGAATTCTGTGTCCGTATATTGACTTGACTTCTTAACAACTTTAAGTTTTTAAGACTACATAATTTCATAATAATGTTCCGCTGAGCATGATAATTCCAAAACCAAGTACTTAAGGTCTTGTTCACTCGTCTCCACAAGCTCGAAGTCAAGCTGTCCCGTAGTGTGAATTGAGAAACCCATGCAATATATTTAGAGGTCAATAGTCGAAGTTCAAATACAGTGTAATATATATTTGCATCTTCCTGATCAACTTCCACCAACTGTCCCACCCCAGCCCCGGCCAATTAACATGCATGCTTCATACCCTCCCTTACCAAGAAACATTTCTCATCTATTTAAACCCCCTTACTGAGGTCCCTCACCTCAATTCAACAACCTTAAGTTAGCCATAACTTTTCCCTCCCTAATCTCTTCTATCTTGCCATCTCTCTTTTTTTCTTCCATTTTTTTTTTTATCAATTCCTGAACTTCATCATCTTCTTAGTCTTACATTAATCACCAGAACTATAATCACTTTTAAATGGATAACCTGCCAAAATGTGCAGCAAATTACTCTCCCCTTACCCCTATCACTTTCTTGAGGAGAGCTGCAGCAGTTTACTCAAGTCGTACCTCTTTGATCTACGGGGGTACACGGTTTACATGGAAGCAGACTTATGAACGCTGTTGCCGCCTTGCATCTTCACTCCAAAAGCTTAATATTGTCAAGAATGATGTGGTGAGTGTTAGTTACATCTTTTCTATAGGACCAAGAAAAGTGTACTAGCTTGTAGAGTTTTGTTATTATAGTCTTCTTAGCACTAGTGGGAGTGTAGGACCTTATCTTAGTTTGCTTTTCTCTGTTATAGGTTTCAGTACTGGCACCAAACATTCCTGCCCTCTATGAAATGCACTTTGCTGTACCCATGGCTGGAGCTGTGCTTAACAGCGTAAATACCAGGCTTGATGCGACCAATATCGCCACAATTCTCAAACACTCAGAAGCCAAAGTTTTCTTCGTCGACTACCAGTATGTGCCAGTGGCGCGAGAGGCCCTAAGGTCACTCATAGTGAACTCCCATATAGCTGATGAACCACTATTACCACTGGTTATTGTTATCGACGACATCGATTCCCCAACAGGAATTCGCTTGGGAGAGCTGGAGTATGAACAGCTTGTCTACAATGGAAATCCTGGATTCTCACCAAGGGAACTCGATGATGAATGGGATCCAATAGCCCTAAATTACACGTCGGGGACAACTTCTGATCCAAAAGGTGTCGTATACAGCCACCGGGGTGCCTACTTAAGCACTCTCAGTCTCATACTGCAATGGGAAATGGGAAGTGAGCCAGTATATCTGTGGTCGCTTCCTATGTTCCACTGTAATGGATGGACTTTCACTTGGGGGGTTGCTGCACGCGGAGGTACTAATGTGTGCATCCGCAATACCTGTGCTGCTGATATGTACCGAGCGATTGCTGAACACAAGGTAACACATATGTGTTGCGCTCCAATTGTGTTCAACATCATCCTTGAGGCTAAGCCCCATGAGCGGCGAAAGTTAACCACCAAAGTGCAGATATTGACTGGAGGAGCACCACCTCCAGCACCATTATTGGAGAAAATTGAAAGGCTTGGTTTTCATGTTACACATGCATATGGATTAACTGAAGCAACAGGACCAGCACTAGTTTGTGAGTGGCAAGCAAAGTGGGACAAATTGCCACGTCATGATCAGGCAAAGTTGAAGGCTCGACAAGGACTAAGTGTCCTTACACTGGCTGATGTGGATATTAAGGATTTGAAAACAATGGCTAGCGTGCCACATGACGGGAAATCGGTAGGCGAAATCGTTCTACGTGGAAGTAGTATCATGAAAGGATATTTCAAGGACAAAGAAGCCAACCAAAAGGCTTTTGTAGGTGAGTGGTTTGCTACTGGTGATATGGGCGTAATCTATCCTGATGGATATTTAGAGATCAAGGATAGGTCAAAGGATGTAATCATATCAGGCGGCGAGAATATTAGTAGCGTTGAAGTGGAAACCGTTTTGTATAAGCATCCTAAAGTGTTGGAAGCCGCCGTCGTAGCAATGCCACATGAGTTCTATGGAGAAACACCTTGTGCATTCGTCACACTAAAAAATGAAGCAATGGGAGAAAACGCCGAGCAGATTGAACTCGACGTTATTTCATTCTGTCGAAAAAATCTTCCTCATTTCATGGCTCCTAAGAAGGTTGTGCTTTGTGAAGATCTTCCAAAGTCAGCAACGAATAAGATTCAGAAGAATCAATTAAGGGCTCTGGCTAAAACTTATCCAAGTTTAGAAAAAACCCAAAAGGACCAAAATTTGAACAGTTCTCATGTTAAGAGCCAACGATCTCGCCACATATATCATGAACCTCAAGAACAAGTCCTCGCTATATCTCGTCTTTAAGCTTCGTATTTTATCTCGTCTTTAAGCTTCTCAAGAGTGCTAACTTAAAGGAACTATGTACATAAAAAAGAATACTATGAGGATTGTGTTGCGAGTTGTGACAGCTTACCAAAATAGTGATGTGTTTGCTTTCTTTCTCTTGGATTAAGAAATCTAGTTTTGTCCTAACAATGCGTTTAATGTTAAGGCCTATTTATTGAGAACAGAAGTGTAGTTCACTGTTTTTCACTCCTGTTTTCAGTAGAAGTACTTCACCCATTCACTTTCAGTGTAAACTACAAAGTGATAAACCAATTAACTCTTTCAACCGCTTAACCAAATTATATTGAGATTTTAACTAATAAACACAAGAAAATATCAGACGTTTTTTTTAAACCGTAAATCAGCAACTTCAACCAATGAAAATCATTTGTCACAAAAGTCTAGTGAGACATCATCAACACTATTTAGAGTGATTTTTTGCTCCCAGCGTTAGTTCCTCCAAGCGCTCCAAGGGAATTATCAGCCACACAAATTTCATTTTTTCCACAAAAAAAGAGTAGTTATACCTTACACAAAATCCTCAAAATTCTCAATTTTACTAGTTTGTCCCTCATAAGTCATAATTAATAATTAAAAAGAAAATGAAAAGAAAAATAAAACAAAACAAAAAATAGGAATCAAAATATGAAAAACAGGATGGATGCATTAAGAACAAGCTAACAAGAAGATGATATTATTATTATTAACACGTTTTTGCAGGAAGAAGATAAATAAAAAATACACACGTTTGTTGGTTTATTCCATTTTACATTTTCTTTATTTATTTATTTTATTTCCTTTATGAGGGATGAACTAATAAAATTGGAAATTTTGAGGATTTTGTGCATGTTGTAACTTATTTTTTTGTGTGGAAAAGATGAGACGTGTGGGACTCAAAATCTCCTTGGAGCGCTTGGAGGAACCAACGCTAAGAGCAAAAAATCACTCCACTATTTACACCAATTACTTGGCAGCATACCCCATTTGCAAGATCCAACAGTAATGTTTCATCGTGTGAAAAAAAAACTTCATCTCGTAGCCATTGGATCTTGCAACTGGGGTGGTATCCCTAATATTTTTGAAAATGGGAGGTTTCTCTAATTGCAACTAGTAATGGGGGTATCCCTAACTAACCCTGATTTTGGCTTTTTGGGGAACAAATGCATTACTCAACTTTGATTTTTCGAACCATGAAATTCATTTCAATTGCGAATACATATTGCTAAATTCGTGCCCGTCCCTTCAACTGGAAGGGTCGATTATCTGTTAATTATCGTACTGTTGAGGAATACAGGTGTAGAAAGCAAGAAAGATCTGAAATTTGGTTAAAGTTTACATGCATGTTGCCCAAAAAGAAAACAGTTCATCCCACTTCATCCTAAAAGTCAAATACAATTCAGAAAGATTTTTGGTTTGGGAATGCAGGAATTTGATTACCTTAATTTTTAAAGGCAAAGTTGATGTTTCTCAGTTTCAATTCTCTACCAAATATGGCAAAGCTAGCATTTCCTACAAATAGAATGAAAAACTAACGATTCTCAGCTATGAGATATCTCTCAAACAGTTGCATTGAAATAGTAACTCAATCATCAAATATGAAAGTCAATCTTCTTTTGCCCTATGTGGCTATGTGTAGTTCTCTCTTACAATCATACACAACACTGACACAGAGTGTACAGTTATAAGCACTCCAAATGTCTGCTCTTTCATCTCATGCACTAATAAGGATTATCACTAGTTCTATGTATCTATGTGTATTGTATCTTAGTATCTACTCCAAGACTTACTATGTATATTTACTTGGTGTCCACTCCAAGACTTACCATTTGTACGTGTGTAATATTTCCATATTGCTTTTTAAGTTTTGTACATATATATTGGGGAGCAGTGCAATCTCTCATGAATAAGAAATTATTGTAGAAATTTTGATATGCGCAGTGGGAAATTCACAGAAATATGCTCAAGGTACCAACAGGTTGTACTCCTAGTCTGCTCATGAATCTCTAAAATTAAGGCCTGATTCATTTTTCTCGTGTAACAGTATACACCAGAAGTCCATTCTAACTGAACTGGCTAGTTATAGTCCAAGTGACGCCCGCGTTTTAAAGTTCCAAATTTGTAAAATTTCCCCATTTGAACATATCTAGCTAGTGTGAATATCTCTATACTAAATCTTAGTGTAGGAGTAGTAATATCCTAGTGGCACCTATGTGAAGATGTAACTCTACACCCTCCATTGGAGATATTCTTAGATATAAGTACAGGATATGGTCGAAAGCAAGAAAGATGTGAAATCTAGTTGAAGTTTACATGTTGCCCCAACAGTACGTCCCACTTCATCGTAAAAGGAAAATACCACTCCAAAGAGATAAGATTTTTGTTTTGGGAAGGCAGGAACTGGATATATATTACCTTAATTTGTAAAGGTATTGTACTATTGTTGATGTTTCTCAGTTTTCTACCAAAAATGGCAAAATTGGTGTTACCTAAAAAAAGAATGTAAAACTTATGTGGCTGTCTGTAGTTCTCTCTTACAATCATGCACAACACTGATGGAATGTACAGGTACAAGCACTACAAATGGTTGCACCTTCCTCCCATGCGCATTGGGATATTAACACAAATATGCCAAGGGAACCAACAGGTCCTACTCCCACTCTGCTCATGAGTCTCTACGCTCTAAAACCAGGTCTGGATTGCTTTTCTGGTATAACAATTTCCATTAGAAGTTTTCTAACCAAACTGCCTAGTCATGGTCCGAATAATTTCACGCATAGATAGATGAACTACTAATATTTTATGGTCGTGATCATTTTCATTCAGCTTTTCAGTTACCACTCTTGAGAAGTCTGGTTGTGTCGTTGAGCATTGGAGATTTGGGCTCACTCAATGCACTTGCGCATCAGAGAGTTCTGTTTTGCTTTTTTTGGGCCCCAACGACCAAGGTTGCTTCGTGTGTGCATCTCTCTATTGTGGAGAAAATCTAGTACAATATGCTCAGAATGATTTGTAAGATCATAAAGATTTAGATGTCGCAGCCATATCTTAAATAATCAAACACGGGATATGAAAAATGAACCATTGCTTTCCGACGAGAATTTCCTTCAAACTCTGTACCATACTACTGTCAACTGGAAGTCTGGTAACTCTTGTATTTTACTGCGCTAGGATAGTCGAGCAAATGTTTATAGGCAAGTGTTCAAAATTAAAAATGCTAACCAAATGTGTCCTTAAGATTATGGACCAAAATATCACTGATATATCCGATATATCGCCAATATATATCAGTATTTTAATACACCGATATTGATATTTCCGACATATATCCACCGAATATAAAACTCTTTTTTTTCTGATATATATCAAAATTTCCGATATAAAACTTTATATTGCCGATATAATCAACATTTCTAATATAATCGATATATATCGATTAACTTTTTTACCATTTTAAAATATAAATCCGATATTTCCAATATATATCCAATATTTCCGATATTATATTTTTGATATTTCCGATATTTTAAATAATTTGGACTGGTTACCAAAAAAATGGATATATCCAAAATATCTGATATATATCGGTTTTTGGGTACACCGATATATTCATCAATATCGATATTTTGGGCTTTGCTTAAGATAAAGACATTGACCGAGACCCATGACTCGAATAGCATTAAAGTCCTTGAACGTGAGAGCTTCTGCACTCATCTTACCATTTTCAAAGTCGTCTTTCTGCAAGTGTTACACTGTAGAACTTCAAATTAAAATTTTTGACCACTAAATACATAATCCCACTCGCTCTCCCAATTCCACAGTAATCAGATTACCTGCAACAGGGTGTTATGATGCGGTACAATAGTTGTGTTTTGATGCATGAACAAATTAAAATAGAAAGCAAGAGTTGAGAGACGACAAAAGGAATACCAATGCTATAGAACAGATAACAGAAAGTGTTCAAGGCATCTGTGCTACAAAATTAGGAGCTAAATGGGACAAAACTGTTTGGTAATAGAAATGGAGGACAAGAAAATAATCTCAATTGGTTTTCGAAAACCAGATTGATTGGGTTCCCACAGGGTGATTAAATCAAACACTGGACATAGAGTAGTGTTTCATTAAATAATACTGGAAAACCAGGCTTTACATCAACTTTTTTTGGATCACTACCCAATAGGTAGTGTTTCATTAAATAATACTGGAAAGCCAGGCTTCACATCAACTTTTTTTGGATCGCTACCCAATAGGTAGTTAGGTAAACAGATGCTGTTTTAGCGAAGTAACTAATTCTCTCATTTTCCTGTATTCCAAAGCAACAGGCTTCAGCGTTCAGAGGTTTCTTAGAGCCAGAATCCTAAAGTTTCATGATGCACTAAGGAAAGAAACCATTAAAACTAATAATAATACATATCATCTTCAACGAGGTTTGGGATGCTCACAATTTTTGGGGAAGAGACTCCCTAAGATCAAGCAAGAATTGAGTGCATCTCCTCACCATCACATTTCCATAACAGGAAATACTACTCAAAGAATGTAGAACAATGCAGGATCTTACATCACTGCTATATTCAGGAATTCAATTAAACAAGGCTGAATTACCATAGCGCTCTGGCGGATTTCAGATATAACAAAGACCAAGTAACACCTCACTCCTGCTGAAATCACAATAAAAACACAGTGGCAATGCATAAAAATAACATTCATAAAAGAGAAGTGATATTTTCAATTTTTACTTTTAATGATTAAGTGGATAGAGATGATGTCACCATTGTTAGCCGTCAATTAGTCCAACAGATCAAATATATAGCTGAACTTCAATTGGGACATGTAAAGGTGGACGGTCGAGTCAGACCCAGAAAGCTCACATCTTCTAACGCTCTTGTATACCCTTCTTAGAGATAGCCCATGACTTATAGTAGGAAAGGTCTTGTATCACGATAAGATATCTGACGTCGTTTTGAGAATCAGTATGATATATTTCAGAGATTTCCACCCCCAAAACTCAATGTATTGATATTCCAACTCAATGTGACCACTCTGACTAGCAGAAGGATATCACTAAAGTCATGGCGTAAACACAAGAAATATTCACCTAATTTTCCATTCAATTAAACATTGCAACTGTAGTAACTCCACAAGCACTTCCTAGCCTCGGATTGGACAAGAACCAGGAAGGCATCACTATTTCCTAGGCAACTTGATCGGAAATAATGGGGTTATAGTGATGAGATGGTGGAAGGAATACCGAATCTCTTCCTCAATACAGGTTCCAAAGTAAACTACAATCGAGCACTATTTTGTATTTTATTTTATTTATTTAAGTATCAAAAGCTAGAACTGTAGAAGTAATCTCATTCTCAATCACAAAGAAGGAAGTCTTATCAATCTCCTAAAGTATGTTTTTAAGCTTCAACGCTCAAGTGCAATTCCAGACAGACGTTGGTTGACACAGGATGTACTGATATATATATATGTGTGTGTGTGTAAAAATTATTTATGGTATCTGTAACTCATGCCACGTGGCATATGTTGACTTGTACTTACTACATCAGCACTAACTTCCTCCTTGCCAATTGCATCCTAAAAAATGAAGGTATAGTATTCGAGCAACAAAAATTACACTTCCCCGCCAATTTCACTAATACTACATTAAGTATAATTTTAGCACTGGTTCCTCAATTATAACTAACGTCTAAATCCAAGTAGCACACTCCATAGTACAAAATATCCTGATATATCACGATATTTGGGGATATCTATTCAGAGAAAAATATATAAATATCACGATATGTTCAGAGATATATACGACTGTAAATATCAGTGATATTTCGATGATATTTGCGATATTTGGCGATATTTGGTGATATTTGGTGTATATAACAATTTTATTTAATATTTACTATTATATTTCAAATAAATATAAATAATGTATCATGATATATCAAGAAATATCCACAATATCCATGATATTTGTCGATATTTTGGATATATCCACGATATTTGCATGTAAAACAATGTCAAATATCCCCAAAGAGGGAGATATATCCACGATACATATCCAGAAATTGAATATCGATAAATACCCATATCCTGATATTTTGTACTATGGCACACTCACCTAAATTTTGTTCAAAACTAACCAATCATATCTGTAAAAGCTACACCGAAGATTCATCATGGCATCAAATAGCATTCAACAGCTACATTCTTGGATAAAATAGCTATCTAGAAATTTAAAAACAAACACGAAATACCAACAATAACCCTGAAATTTAAACAACAATAGGACATAGGCAAAACCCTAACCCTAAAACTTGTCACACTCACATTACCTCATTTACAATAACGATCGGCTTTCTTCTTAACACGGTCATCAAGGGCTTTCTCAACCGAGGTCAATTTCTCTTTCGGGTCGTACCCGAATTTTTTAGCTTCAACTGGGAAAAGTTGGTCATATTTCATACGCCTTGCCGCATCGATAGAGTAGATGTCAGTAGAAGCTTCTCCACCGTTGATGTTTTCGGAAGGAGATTGATCTGACGGTGGAAGTTCTTCTATGGATTCATCTTGTTGTTTGGGTTTCTTTTTCTTCTTTTTGTCGATGGATTTGTTTACAGTGGGGAGTGCACCACCTTTGAATTTGAGTCTTCCTGTTTTTGCTCTCTCGTATGGAGTCGACATCATTTAATACATCATATACCATTGAACAAGTTATCTTTTATAGTCCCATCTCTATTTGGGCTTTATTAGGTCCATTAAATATACTTTGGTTTTTGGACTTGGGCCTGGGCTTGGGCTTCATAGACTCTTAGATAGAACAGCTAGATACTGCTTCGAACGATTGATTAGATAACTGAAATACCGCTAGGAACAATTGATGGATTAGATTTTCTAGAGGTCTCAAGGTTTTATATTTCTCTATTAGTTCTAGAGTATCTAGAGACAAGGTTTTATATATAGTTATCTAGTAGTTCCTCTACTGGAGATCTTACCGGAACAGGACCCAATCTAGATACTTGTTGTTGTCTTTGGGACAACTCACGTATCAATCCAGGAAAGCCTTTGGAGGTGGCGGCTTTTGGTAGCCGATATTACAAACAAGAAATTGGTCACAAGGCCCATTTTCGGATGAAAATCATTCAGGTGAAAATAACCCGAAAAAGTAATTTTCGAGTGAAAATAACTCGTAAGGACAAATAGCTAGCCTGAATTTGAAATAAATATTTTCTGATTTTACTATTTCTGTTGTTTTGGTATAAACAATGATTGTTCATACTTTATGTTGTTGTATGAACAATGATTGTTTATACCCAAATACGTGAACATACTTCATATACTATGTTGATGTATGAACAATGCTCATAGTTCATGTTGAGATATAAACAATAATTGTTTATATCCCAAATATGTATAAACAATGATTGTTCATATTCCAATATGTATTCCATACATTATGTTGAGATATTGAGGTATGAATTTATGAATAGTGATTGTTCATACTCCAAAGATAGTGTAACTGATTGTGTTCAAGATTTTTTTTATACATGATAAGATGAATACTAGTTTTAATGAGACTTTTATAGCTCTAATTCCTAAGATTTCTAACCCTGATGATATCTCCAAGTTTAGACCTATCAGTCAGTGTAATTTTTGTTATAAAATCATATCAAAACTGCTGGCTAATAGATTGAAAGCACATATAAATAAAATTGTTTCTCCTTTCCAATGAGCTTTCATAAAAGGTAAGAACATAGAAGATAATATAGGCTTGGCTAGTGAAAATTTTCATAATATGAGGCATATGAAAAATAAAAAAAAGGTTTGTAGTTTTAAAAATGGATATATCAAAAGCTTATGATAGAGTAGAGTGGTCTTTTATTGATAAGTTATTCTAAAGATTGGGTTTTAATGAAAGGTGGAGACTCATCATCTCCCAATGTTTGTCTACTGTCTCTTTTAAAGTGCTTTTGAATGGAGCTCCTTTGGATATTGTTATTCCTAGCAGAGGGCTGAGACAAGGAGATCCTCTCTCCCCCTATCTATTTATCTTGGTCTCAGAAGCTCTGTTTAGGATAATAGCTTCAGCTGAACATAAAGGGGAGTTACATGGGATAAAGATTAAAAAATGAGCTCCACCTATCACTCATTTATTGTATGCTGATGATCTAATTTTGTTTACTAAGGCTAATCTTACAGAAAATGGGAATTTAAAAAAGATTTTAGAAGATTATTGTAAGGTGTCTGGACAAAAAATAAATTATGATAAATCTAGCTTTTATAGCAGTAGGAATGTAAATAATAAACATAAAAAGATTTTGAATTTTTTTTGGAAAATGAGGTTTTTTTATAGGAAAGATAAGTATCTTGGGGTTCCTATAGTCCTCTCTAGAAAGAAGAGAGATGATTTTGACTACTTGGTTGATAAGGTTCATGAGAAGATAAAGGGATGGAGGGCTAAAGTTCTTTCCTTGGCCGGCAGAACTACCCTCATCTTATCATCTAGGCTGTGGTATAAGCCACACCAATTTTTGCAATAGCCCTTATCTTCTTCCAACATCTACTTGTGAAAAGATAGATAAGGCTTGCAGAAATTTTTGGTGGCATGGTACTGAGGAAAGTAAAAGCATCCACACTATGGGGTGGGATAACATTTGTAGACCTAAGGCCCAAGGTGGCTTAAGATTCAGAAAAACTCAAGATATGAATAGAGCTATGCTAGCTAAGTTGGCTTGGAAGGCTATCACTGATAAGACTTCTTTGTGGGCAAAAACTTTTATAGCTATATATGGAAGGCATTGGTTTGATGTGAAAGAGAACCCACCCCCTAATGTTTCCTGGTTTTGGAAAGGGATACATAGGGTGGCAATACCACTCAAAGACGGGTGCTTGTGGAGTATAGGGAAATGGAATGAGGTTTCCCTGATGACTCAACCATGGCTGAGCATAAATAAAAGGCCTATCACTATCAGTGAGCTGATGCCTATGAGGCCAGAGCTCCAAATGCTTAAAGTAAAGGACATTATTTTGGAGGATGGGAGTGGATAAGATATAAATAGGGTTGATCATCTATTCCCATATGCTGTTAGTAACCTCATAAAATAAGTGCTTATCAGACCAAAATATAGTGGTCAGGATAAGATAAGGTGGCTGGGTACTAGGAATGGTACTCTCATTGTGAAGTCAGCATATCAGAAGTTGATGGGGAACAAAGAGGTAGCACAATCCTCTTATTTCAATATGAGGACTGTTAAAGCTATCTGGAAAATACCTATCACAGCTAGTATGGCTCTATTTGGTAGCACGAATAGCGGACCTTATTAATGGGTTAGGGCACACTATCCATGTTTTTCTCTTTGGTCCATCTGAAATATGTATAGCTTGTTAATATAGTTGTTGGCGAAACCACAAAAAGGTAGATATTGGTATCCACGTGGGAACATGAGACTACAATCTACTTGTTTAGTAAGAAGGCTCAAAGACAAAATAATAAAACAAATATCGATGAAAAAAGAAAAAAGAAAAAAAGTTGTCTTTGTTTACCAAAAATTAGTCTCCTCTTCTCCCAATCTCCCATGATGAGTATCAAGCTTCTCTTCAACCTCCATCCCACTACCAAGTAAGCTCTCCTCCCAACGCTTCCACTTCATCTTTTTTTCCAATCAAAGACAAAGTAAAATGAAATCAAAATGAATATCCATCCACCCCAAGTAGTCTACTATCCTCTTCAAGCACTTTTTTTTTCTATTGGAATCAATAAAAATCATTTTGGGTTAATGTAATACTAGAGCTTTTGTGTTTATGGGTTTGAAGAAGAATTTCATACTCTATAAATCAGTTTTATGATGTATTGAGAGAATATATGAGAAGAGAATGGAGATGTTGTTTATTTTTGTGAGATGATTGATTGTTGATTGTTGAAACATGGGCACAATTTTGGATCTGTATTAAGTTTCCCTCAAAACTTTGGTTTTTATTTTTATTTTTTTTTATTGATAACAAAAGTGAGACCAAACAGCTTCCCCACTAATTTTGTGTTGTTTATACATCTAATGAATTAGTTTTCATAAGCAAGG